>NC_064641.1:142309901-143510972 GCF_023864345.2 Schistocerca serialis cubense | reverse complement strand
GTTTACACCCACAGCTATAACTCACCACACCTTATTCTCAACGAACAAGTGGAGCTTGCAAACAAAACATATCTTCACATATTTCATGAAATATTCAAAAACAAATACTTATTGTCCTCCGATGTAATAACAAAGTAATATGATATGGAAAGCCAATGCAGCAATCATGCAACAGTTCAAGTGTCATTATTGTAATTTGTAAAAGTCATATTGTGAACACAAGCTTTAATTGTCAGTTTCGTAATTTGTAATAGCTTTCAAAATTTCATGTGTAGAACATTACTGTACTTCCGACATCTAAGTTCTCTGACAACAGTGTGGCCCAAAACAGTTCTGTCTTTTTTTTTAAATTTGTGATAGCTTTTAGTAATTTCAAATGTATAACATCACTGTACTTCCTAATGTATGTTATTGGACAAAAATGTGGATAAAAAATTTCATAATGTGGATCAAAAATCTTCGCAATTTATAATAGCTTCTTACGTTTCTATGCGTGCAATGTCCTTGCACTTACTTTGGCTAAGTTCTTTAAACACAACCTACATGTTTCTGTATGAACAACGTCTTTACACCTCCCACGTCTAAGTTTTTTGACCAAAGGCTACGTGTGTTTATATAAACACAGTGTATGTCACGAGCGTACATCGCAGTACCGAAATATGCAACGAAAATTTATAAAACTGAAACATGGACGTGAAAATGGTAATAAATGTTCAACTAAATGAAAAACTGTAACCACAGCGTAACTATAACAATGATGCTTCATATTTATGCAAGTACAGATATACTTTCGACAAATGCTGCCCCGACACTTACAATTATGCCAGTTGTATGTGTATAGTCACCAGCAAATATTTTACTTCGTATTTATACAGTGATCTCCAGCAATATAAACATGTAGATGGCTGTATAAACACCTGAGGATGGACACAAGCTTGAAACAAGTCGTGTGACGAGTAAATAATCTTTTAGTGTGACGCCGGCCGCAGTGGCCGAGCGGTTCCAGGCGCTTCAGTCTGGAACCGCGCGACTGCTACGGTCGCGTGTTCTAATCCTCCCTCGGGCATGGATATGTGTGATGCCCTTAGGTTAGTTAGGTTTAAGTAGTTCTAAGTCTAGGGGACTGACGACCTCAGATGTTAAGTCCCGTAGGGCTCAGTGCCATTTTTATTGTGATTGGTAGCGGAAATTTTTCTACACTGTATAAAAGAACAGTCACGGAATTCAGCAGCATCCACTATGGATAAAATTTCCCGCCCGGTTAGCCGTTCGGTCTAAAGCACTGTTTTCCGGGCGGGAAGGCTTGCCGTTCCCCAGCACGAATCCACCTGATGGATTAGTGTCGAGGTCCGGTGTACCGGACAGTCTGTGGATAGCGTTTAAGGCGGTTTTCCATCTGCTTCGGTGAATGCGGGCTGGTTCTCCTTATTGTGGCACAGTTACACTATGTCGGCGATTACTCCGCGAACACCAGCTCCACGTACGCGTACACCATAATTACACTGCCACGCAAACATTGGGGTTACACTCGTCTGGTGTGAGACGTTCCCAGGGGGTTCCACTGGGGGCTGAACCGCACAATAACCCTGGGTTCAGTGTGGGGCGGCGATGGGGTAGGTGGACTGCTGTAGCCTGTTATGGGGTTGTGAACCACTGAGGGCTACCGCGGGGACGAAGCCTCTCCGTCGTTTCTAGGTCCCCAGTTCCATTCAATACAGGACAATAAAATACAGGGGTCGAAATTATTCAAATAATAATATGGTGATTACACAGCCCTTTTTGGCTGTTTTATTAGTGTGAGACAAGAGAGGAACTATCAGGCAGATTTTCACAAAGCAATTAAGTGCCATATACGAATTTGGTAGCAGCGTAGTTGCCACCTTTTGTGTTTGAGAAGACCTTGAACTTATTGCGCCAGGCATTAGTGGCAATGACCGCCATAAGTTACCTTCAGTCTACGGAAGATGTAGCAACACGCTAGGAATACGTCCTTGAAGACTGCAGTAATGTTTGCTGTTTGAACAATTTCATTCTCGTTTAGTGTGACAATGTATTTAAATATTCTCACTGTCTGTGTCTTGATGTGTCATTAATCTCCTTATCTACAGGTACATACATTTGACGTTATCCTCCTGACCTACTGGCGAGATGAGCAACTGACAACACAGCCAGTTCCTCCCGCAACCAGACACTGTAGCAGTGCTCTGGGAGGATCCCCTGTAGATCATACTCTGGAGATGCGCTTACATCAGTGTGTATAGGCCGGATTCTGGGATGCTGTAGTGCACATAGTTCAGATGTCTGAAATCCTGAAAGTTCGAACTCCATCCTGCCAGTTT
Organism: Schistocerca serialis cubense; assembly: GCF_023864345.2. Taxonomy (NCBI): domain Eukaryota; kingdom Metazoa; phylum Arthropoda; class Insecta; order Orthoptera; family Acrididae; genus Schistocerca; species Schistocerca serialis. Next base: position 143,508,633 of record NC_064641.1, on the reverse strand, counting down.
GGAAACTATGTCTCCAATGATTCTCAAAGTCCTAAGTTTTGAAAATACCCAAATTCACCAGGTGGGGTCGGTCCACACAGCGCCGCACGTTGGCCGAACCTGTCTGCTGGGTAGCCCACTCGGGCACTTCTGTTTGGGATCTGAAGCCAGCGCTGTTCCGCCTATATTGGACAACCATGAGAATGTATGGGTTCATCTGCAGACGACTTAGATCTACGATTCACAACACTCTGCAAACCGTAAAAACGAGATAGATAATGTATTAACTGAAATGAACTAAATTGCGGATGTGTGTTGTCAGAGGTTTCCAAGTGGTGCAAGGAAACCTGGACGTCACAGAACACAACGTACTGATTGTCAGGCAAATAGACCACCATCAGCAGCAGCAGAAAGAACCCCCAGTTAAACAACGGGTGCATTGTAACCGCATTTAAGAGGACGGCACCATTTGCGATTGTGCCGAGAGCGTACCGACTGGACCAATGAAGAGTGGCATCGCGACCTTGAATGAGGGAAGATTCAGTTTCAGTGGTGCTTCTGGATGTAGCCTTATACGGCGAAAGCTGGGAACATGTAATGCACCCAGGACATGGTCGAACATGATCAGTTTGATGTTCCAAGTGTTATGCTGTGGGGAGGCAGTATGTTGCCTGGGGGTACTGACCTCCAACTCCTTATACAACACACTCAACATTCAACATATTGTGTACTCCTTCCCTTTTCAGGGGTGCCTTGGGCCCAGACTTAAATTTTTGTGGGTGACAGCGCGCGACAGCATCGAGCAGTGAAGCCGGAGGAACTCTTGGAACGAGAGGATATTGGGTGAATGGACAGGCCTGCCACTCCCCATGATTCAAATCTCATCTAGCACGTATGGGATGTGATGGAGAGACGTACAGCTGTACGTTCACATGCGCCAATGGCCATCCAGCAATTGTTATCCGCGGTGGAGGAACTAAATAGCCCTATTAAAAGAGCACATTGCAGAGTATGCACTGCCTTCCATAGTGATAACATACAATATCAAGAACCTTGTCCAGCCCTTTTTAATTTCCTGAGGACCATCATAAATTGCAGTGACTTCACTACAATTACCCTTTTTTCCCCACAAACGTGTTACTTATGTTCGACTCACTGCTTATTTCTTTCAGCTACCTTCTGCACTATACTGTGGGAGCTCCGTCTACGTAAGGTCCAAGTTTCATAGAGTGGTCTTACTTGCCAGTGACAGATAATGTGAAAGTTGCTTTCGTCCTTAAGATTTGTACACCAGTACAGTTTCCATATTCAGAAGGAAACGGCCACAACAGGGCCATGTAAACTACGGCCAACCGTTTTACACGCGGAGTCTTTGTCGCTATGTAGCGAAAGCGGAACTAACACACCCTTTATCCTTTCATATAGGTAAGACACAAACGATGTAGATAAATGAAGCATGTGAGTGAATAACACAGTATGACACATTTCATCAAGTTTATAGACCGTGGAATACCATGTCTGCTTCCGAAAAATGATGGCTTAGCAATAATCTGGTAATTGTACATACATACACTCGGTAATATTTGGTGCAACTGGAAATAGTAGTGAATTCTAATGATTTTTTGTGAGAGATCTGATTTCTCATTGGAGATGATCTCTGATCAGTCTGAAATATTCAGCATTGTTCCACGTCACAAGTTTTCTTCCCTGAATACTGTAGTAGTAGTTTCTTTGTAACAACTTTATTAAACAAACGCGGAAGAAGTGCAAAACACTATTGACTGTGTTACATTCTACAACCACATTTATATTTTCACATACACTTTTGAAACAATAGGTAAAATTATAGTTTCGATCCGGAAAACGGAAATTTAAAAGAAAAAATTAATTGTTTTGTAGGAGGCTTTGATCCCTTTCCAACTTCTTTCATTTGTTTCAATGGGCACAGGTTCTACACAGTGCTATTTTGTATGTCAGTGTCAAACATTGGACATCTGCTTCATTCACGTCTCTTTAATTACACTTCTCTACTCCTTTTATGTTAGACTAAAGGGCCAATAAGTGTGTCTCTAGGTGTAGGCCGTATTTTTTGAAAGCCTTACTATATCAATCTATTGCATTACGAAATGTACTCAAAAGCTGCATTCCAATACTCGTAAACAACATTATACCAGTGACATTGTAGGTTTTCACCTACGCTAAGATCAGTTTCCTTAATGTACGTTCCAAACCAACATCCATGGGTCTTTTTCTTTTAATGTGTCAACAGTGATCAACATAAACATTCCCATTCGTACTTTATGCATGGGTTTCATGTCGTCGCTTGTGAGAATTGTTACCATAAATATTAGAGAATATTTTAAATAACATTATTGAACCATCAAATCAACATCGGACAAAATGTGCCGTATAGCTGTATTGTCACACACGTTATTAAAATCATAACAGTGCCTATTATCTTCTTCTTTCTTCGGTTTCAGCCATCTATGGACCACATGAAGTAACTTCCTCATAACATTGTCTTCTTTCACCATTTTTGGTCTTTTCAATATTTCTTCGTTCATTCCTTCTTTGATTGATCCATGCAGAGATCAGCTTTCTAATGTTTTCTTGAAAACTCCTCCGATTCCTAAACTTGTTTAGGAAACATAGCCTGTCAACAATTTCCTCTTTCATAACCTCAACCAACTCACTTGCGTTTTAGCATTTTTGTCAAAATAATGAAATATTTTTTAGGCAGTATTTCCGGATTCATTCGAACCAAGTCACCACAAAACGAAATTCTTCTTTCCCTAAGACGATCAGAAGGTTTTCCATTTACGGCGTATATTTTTTCATTACTTCTTGTTGTCTACTTAGTCCCATCTTTTCTTGGACCGACTACTTTCCGATTATCTTCTTTTCTCTTTTTCTCCAACTCTGAATTTCCCCCTTTTAGGGCTAAATATTCTTTCGCATAAAAGCGTACCGGTTTCATGACTGTTGTAATGTTCCATTTGCTTTTACTGAAAATGATTTTTTATTGTAAATGTCCTTCATTAACTGATAAGCCATATCAATTACCGGGGATCCATAGTTTTGTTTCTTTATCGAGACCATTTGGATGTATTATGCCCCTAAGTACTTAAATTTATTATCTGTTTTGATTCTACCAGATCTTGTGCTTAGGAATTTTGGAGCGTTTTAAATGATCGTTATAAATTCTACTTCTGGAAAGAAATTTGTGATCTAGCATTTACGCCGTCTTTCTAAACAGGTTAATTTGCTGTACTGCTGTATCGATTCATCTGGAAAATATTTCTAAATCACCTACAAAGGCTACAAAACTGAACTGGAGCTTAGAATTTTTATATTTTTCAGAATAAAATTCAGTCTTCAGTTTCAAATACATTTCTCTTATGGTTTATCGGTTTCGACTAATTGATTTGTTATCTGCAGAAACATAAAAAATTAAGCACATTGTAGATGTTCAGACACTGGCTATACATGTATGTGAAGTATAAGAAGTATACTCTAGAATCTTACTTAGTATTGGTTTAGTAGATGTCCAGTCTTCTTCATAGAGCCAATTGCAAGGATATGCTCAGAAATGTACGTATAGTATGTAATTTCTTGAAAGCACAGATTGATAGTTTAGAGTAACTGAATCAAGTTTATGTAGATGACAAGCTGTTGTGCTAGCAGCAAGGAAAATATATAAAATCATATACAAATATAACCAAGCTATGTAAAGAAGTTATAGGTAGAAAATTTGTAAAAATAAATGTTACACATAGGTGTAATATATTTATAAGTAAGAGATAATATGCTATCAAAATAGTGTGTTTTAAAGCAAGTTGATCAATCAACAAATACTTTGAATTTAGGTGGGATTGTTAACATATTTCTAATTCTTATAAAACGTTAATTTGGTAGCCTTTGTCAGCAATGTGCCAAATTTCCATATTAACCATTTGCTCAATAAAGACGGAGAGAATTCGTATAAAACTTTTGCAGAACGTCTCAGAGTAGAGATACACATTCTTTCTTCTCCGTATTGGCATTAAAAAACAGACACTATTTTGATTGGATATCATCTATTATAAAATGTAAAATTAGCTCATTCCTTATACATAGTATATTAGAACTATGTGGCACATTTTTTCAAATGTATTATCTATAACTTCATTATATACGTTTTTGATATTTTTTATGTGCTTTTATATTTTTTCATGCAGGTAGCACAACATCTTCACACCTATATAGATGGGATTCAATTTCTGTAAATTGTCAGTCTGTATTTACGGCAATCACATACAACATTTCAGGACATATTTTGGAATCATGCCTCTATGAAGAAAATATTCATATCTGCTAAACCACTACTAAGTAATTCTATGAAATGTATTTGTTATATTTAACATAAATATGTAGTCAAGGTCTGAAGATTAATAATATCGTTGATTTTCTAGGCTTCTGAATGTGACAAACTAAATTTTCGAAACGGGCGAAGCGTGACAAAAATATATATTTGTAATTGAAATCTGAATTTTATTGTGAAAAATATATACTACAGTTGCTGAATATTACGGCCATGAATGAAATAATTAATTTTTATAATCCAATGTGACTCGTTGGATTTCTTTTTCTTGAAGTATAAGGTTCGATTACCTCATTACCTTTTCAGAAACGCATTTGAAAAGCATTGCACCAGTTTTGATCTCAAATGGTTCCGAAATAATTCTAGTTTTGACTCTGTTTTTATTAATGTTTCCTTAATTCTTGCCTAAGATTTTACTCTGTGACAACTTCTAACGTACTGCAGATCATTGTCTACAAAGTTTCTGTGCCTGCCATCAGTATTCCGGAAGTTATAAATATATTTTCTTCTTAATATTTTCTTTTGTAGCGTTTCTGCTAAACCTAGAAATCTTCAGAACGTCCCGTTCAAGGAAGCCAGAGGTCCTGGGTGTCGGTAGTAAACTCCAGTCCGTAGTGGAAAGCCTGCCCTACCTACAATAACTACGTGGTGGTAATTTATGAAACGATAACCACGACGGGAGGAGGAGTTGCTTCCTGGCAAACGCCGTGCACCGACCATCGCATGCGGCGGTGGGGACGGCGCGAAGTCGTCGTTTATAACTGCAGCGGCGCCGCCCCCGCTGAATGCGGCGCGCGGGCCTCCCGGGCGACGCCGACCTGTAAATAGTGGCCAATAAATTCAGGGGAAGCAGCGTCGGTGTCGGTGTGCGTCGGTGTCGCCGCCTCCGCACAACAAAGACGTTATTGACACTCACCTGTCGGCCGCCCTTTGTGGGCCGCGGGGGCATTGCGGCGCCGGCGAACAATGCTGGAGGCCGCAGCGGCGCCGCCCCCGGCCAACTAGGGCCATTAAACGGCGTAAGAAGCAGGGGTGGTGGAGGCGGCGGCGGCGGCGTGCAGCTGCGCCCCAGCGGCTGCCGCTGGCAACTTGCAGTTTATACGCCTCCCCGGCTCTACTTCTCGCCACTGCGGGAAGGGGGAGCTGTCTTTACGATCTGCTGTGACTATATCGCGCCAATTAGTCGGCACGCGGGTCTTCTAACACAAACTGTCAACCGGCAGGCGGTATCTTGCAGCGTTTGCATGGAAACTTTTGGGTGTTGGGTCGTGAAATACTCTCCCATCCCGAAAAGATGGACGACTACTATAGAGGGAAATTCTCGTACATCTACGAGGTTCTTTCACAGTAAACTGGTGACTCATAATTCTGTCTCTTCGTCTCCACAAGTTTAATGTGTTTGAATCGTGATATTTTGAAATTACTAAAATTGTTACGCTGCAGGTAACACATTCTTTTAGTTCTTCTTTTGGTCTAATATGACATTATAACAGATAGCAAGTACTTATGGAAACTCACTTAGGCGTCAGATACGCGAAGCAATAATAGGTATTCGAACGCAGAATATCAATGCTTATTTGTAAATTTTTTAATAATAACTAGGTGAGACAGAGAATCGTGTTTCTAAGTAATTGATGTCTGTCATAGTGTATCTGCCGGATGATGGTCTCTCGTCTGCAGCCAGAAGACAGAATATGTAATATTATCATATCGGTGGTTTTAGTCAAGTTAAACTTGTGTTAATACCTAGCGTAAACGCTCACCCCTAATGATGGTAATTTTCATCTTTATTTAGATCCGTTTTGAAAAATCTTAATACAGCATATCTCTACTCATCCAGAATACCTTTTTAGAGTCGCAATCTAAGATTCCAAAAAGTACAAACGTAAAAGTACAAATTACAGTAAGTGTAATCCTTCATGGTGCTGTAAATGTGTTACTATTAATTTTGCGTGATACATGCAATGCGTGGGTTATTGCACAAGGAATACGTACGTCGAGAAACTGTACTAGATGTACTCTATCCACTTATATTTTACACTAACTATGCCCATATACATATATGTCACGAATATTTCACACATTTATACATTCCAAGTACATTTAACGTATTTCACGAATGTGTACAATGCAGGTATATTTAACAATTAACATGTTTCACGGATATCTGTACATGCATATCAACAGTACCTATATCGAATTTTGTCCTGCACTTCCATCTGATTCTTCTATGGTATTTGAAGTCAACTAAATACAGAACAGAAATACCAACAGGTCTTCTTCGAACATCTCTACATATTACCCATTGTCAACTCCATTCCCTTCGATAGTGGTGGAAGAGGTATCTCCATCCCTCAATATTTTAAACTAAGGATGAGTCATTTACGCAGGGTGTAACTAAATTCCCTTTATAGACTCTGAGGAAAGGCTCCTCACACCAAAACAAAGAAAGAAGCCCAGTAAACATCGGCTCTAAACGTATCCTAAAGAGCTATGGCCACCTGTTCATCTCCTATGCTTTGAAAAACGTATCGTATACTGCATGTTCTTTGCAGTTCATATTTTGTGAAAAGGTAGTATGGACCAAAACAAGAAAAAAGTCCACTAAACATGGCCTCTAAAATGCTTACCTTAAGAGCTATGAGTATTTGTTAAGGCGAAGAAATGTGTTTCACGGCAATAAAGATGAGAAAGTCCACATAGCTCTTAAGGAATGTGTTTTAATTCTCATATTTGTTAGACAGTTTTCCTTGTTTTGGTGTAAGAGAAGCGTCTTGTGAATCTGCAAAGGGAACTTACTTACACCCCGTATACATAATTTGGTCGACATTGCTGCCTGGATTACTTGAGATTTGCCTTTATGTTACCTTTTTTCGCCTCCCACGCTCAGCCATAGGGGGGCGGGGGGGGGGGGGTCGTGGTGGACATTACTGTCAGAAGAATAGTTTGCAGATACCAAGTGATATGTGTGCCGAGTTCTATAAAAAATTTGCTACAGGCGTTGCACATATATGCTGATATTTCACCAGTATTGGTCGTACAGGTATATTACCTCCACAGTATTTTCATACAAATAATGAAACATGTGCGCACGAACTTTGACTGAAACTGTTCCATACGATTGTGAGCTGTGCTCCTGTCACTCCCCTTCATCCCCACACTCACCCCTTTGGTACGCAGGTAGTTCGTACCCCAAGAGTCCACAGTACTTCTTCCCAGATAGTAAGAGATAACTGGATGAAGTTGGATTGCAACTGGTTCAGTGGGAGATGTGGAACATGCATTCATATACATACATTTTTATTGCGCTTAACAATAGACAACAGGCTAAGGAAAAACCTGGGTGCATTTTCAGCGCATGTGGACCTTGGGAACTGCTGCGGCTGTTTAATTTGTGCGTGGAAGAAACAACGAAGCAAGAGAACGAATAAATCTGAAGACTAAGAAAAATGCAAAGGGAACAGACACAACTAACGAAGTTCGCAGATGACGGTGACACTGTGGTCAGGGATAAGGAGTACTAAGGAGATTACCTGAAATGAATGGGCAGAATACTGGCGGCAGAAGTAAAGACACAGTGGCTAAGTAGTAATAGGACTGCCTTAACGATTTGCGTATCATCAAAGCTGAGTTCGACACACTGGTGGAGGTAGTGAAAAAATTGTCGTAAGGTTTCATAGGATCGATTCAGCAACGAAGAAGTGAGATGCAGATGAACTGCGGTGAAGAAGCCTTTCTCAATAAAAAGCGTCAAGTAAAATGAGTTATTGCTAAGCAAAGCAGAAAGACGTTCTTGAAAGCCTACGTCTGGAACATAAAACTGTATGGGAGTGAATGTTGAACCATTGGAAATTCACAAAATAAAAAACGAAATATTTCAAATCTTGTGCTTCCAAAGAATTGTAAAATTAAGTATACAGATATGTGGTACAAAATCAAAAAGTAATAAAAAGAAGAAACGATGAAAAGAATGTAAGGAAGACACTCACAGGAAGAAGGAATACATTAGGGGGATATCTGCTATGGCCTCTTGGAATAGATGACATGGGACTGGAAGGAATATGAAGTTCGAAAAAAATGTCTGAGACTAGACAAAGACTAGAGTTTCGAAACCATATTCTAGGAAATGTTGAAGTTTAAAATGAGAAATAGCATACCAAAACCAAAATAAGCAAAGGTGTTTTGGTGTATAAGGAAAGTCAGAGGACATCATCAAACCAGTCGAAAAAGTCATGCCTTAAAATTCTGTGAATATCTCATTGGCAAATTCCTGTTCAATATTACAAGAGAATAATGACTGGCTTCTATGGAACTGCACCAGCATGGTACCCCACTCTTTTAGACCCCATTCGCACAGTTGTTGTGTCAGCTGAACTGCAGGTAGCACTTTGGAGCTCACGAGTGATTTCTTCTGCTGAATTTACGTTATTTTTTACAGCCACCCTCTTCATTGCTCGACGATCCCTGTTCGTAAGTACATGAGGTCTACTTGGTCTTGGTTTAGCTGTAGTTTTCTTTCGCGTTTTCTCTTTACGATCGCTTCATCAAATGTTTCCTTGGGCAGCTTTAGAATGGTTGCAACGTCCGTGATGGATGTGTTATCCAGGTGATAGCCAGTGACCACTCCATGAAGACCTCTCCTCACCTGCCCATTAGGCTGTTGCGACTCCTCTACCGACTACAGAATGCTCAACTCTTCCTTTTGTACTGGCGTGTCCGCCGGTCGTGAGATTTAGTGGTCAATTTCGAACTACATACAGGTGTGCGGATACTTTTGATCAGATAGATTGAGCAAGAGGCATCAACAAGGCATTTAATAAGTGTCTGATGATTCTGGTGATGACGATGAAACTTGAACTGGTGAAAATAATAAGGTAATAACTTGGTAATAGTTCAAAACCGGTAACGATGCCAGTTTTGTGACCTGAGGCTGTAAAAAATGACTACATGAAATCATAGATAGGAAGGGAGTTCAATAAATAATGCAACACAATTTTTTGAAAGATTTCAGTACACCATATTATTTTTCCCTGCGTTTGGCTAGAAAACCCGGTTGTTCAACAAAATCTTCGGCCAATGCGACAGCCTTACGTCACCTTAGCAGGAGCACATGTATGCCCGCATAATACCACTCTACTGGCATCGGAGTCAACGTGTTGTAGCATCAATAGTCTCCCCATAGTCCCGTACTGCTTCCCGAGGAGTGCATACTTGAAACTTCCTGGCAGATTAAAACTGTGTGCCCGACCGAGACTCGAACTCGGGACCTTTGCCTTGTTTCTGGAAACATCCCCCAGGCTGTGGCAGGAGTGCTAGTTCTGCAAGGTTCGCAGGAGAGCTTCTGTAAAGTTTGGAAGGTAGGAGACGAGATACTGGCAGAAGTAAAGCTGTGAGTACCAGGCGTGAGTCGTGCTTCGGTAGCTCAGATGGTAGAGCGAAAGGCAAAGGTCCCGAGTTCGAGTCTCGGTCGGGCACACAGTTTTAATCTGCCAGGAAGTTTCATATCAGCGCACACTCCGCTGCAGAGTGAAAATCTCATTCTGGAGTGCATACTTCATTGGGTCAAACAGATGGAAGTCGGAAGGTGAGGGAACTGAGCTGCAGTGTGGATGAGGAACAAAAGTCCAATGAAGTTTTGTGAGCTCCTCTTGGATGGGCAGACTAAGGCTTTGTGTTGTCATGGAGAAGATTTTGGTGGCGACGAACACGCTGAAGTCGTTTCTTCAATTTCCTGATGGTAGTGCAATACACTTCAGAGTTTATCGTTGCGCTATGAGGGAGCACATAAAACGGCATAATCCTTTCAGAGTCCCAAAAGGCCGTCACTATCACTTTACCGGCTGCGGTTTTGAACTTTTTCTTCGGAGGATGGGTAGTATGATGCCACTCTATGGATTGTTTCTGTTTCCAGTTAGAAATGAAGAAACCATGTTTCATCGCCTCTGACGATGTTCGACAGAAGATTGTCACGTTTAATTTCGCTACGCGCAAGGTACTCCGCACAGATGGTACTTAATTGCTGTTTAGGGTCTTGCGTGGCGAGGAATCCAGCGATAAGACAGCTTTGAGTACCTCAACCGATGGATGAGTGTGTCACACTACCAACAGACATCCAGTAGCGAAGCGAGGTGTTTAATTGTGAGTACTCTCGAATGCACGGTCAGGATGGCAGATTACTAACCGAAGGGGCACGGGTTCGATTCCTGCCGAGGTCGGAGATTTTCTCCTCTCTGGGATTCTGTTTTAGGTTCCCCTTACGTTCGTATCGTTAGAAATCAAATTCCACTGTTGAGATAGTTGTAAGAGTACGTCACGAAAGCTGATAAAGTAAAAGTAAGGAATAAAAGAAATGTACACTGGACTTGCATTCGGGAGGATGACGGTTCAATCCCGCGTCCGGCTATACTGATTTATGTTTTCCGTGATTTCCCGAAATCGCTCCAGGCAAATGCCGGGATGGTTCCTCTGAAAGGGCACGGCCGACTTACTTCCCCGTCCTTCCCTAATCCGATGAGACCGATGACCTCGATGTTTGGTCTCTTCCTCCAAACAACCCAAACCAATAAAAGAAACATCACAGGGGTGACAGCGGTGTGCGGCCGGTCGCACGCAGGAGATGGACAGGCTCGGGCGGCATTGTTGCGATGTTAGCAACGCTCAGTGCCTCATCATCATGCTTTTGTTCACTGCCAGGTGTCCGTAGACATTCTGCAAGTGCCTACAAATATCTGCGATACTCTGATTTTCCGATAAAAGAAATTCAATGACTGCTCTTTTCCTGGAACACGTATCCGTTACAGAGATCTTTTTGAATGCTGCGTGTACCGCCGCCACCTATCGGAACCTCATGAAACTATAGGATCTGAAGCAGGATTACGCTTCGATGTCCCACAAGAATTTGCACAGTTCTTCGACCGAAATTGCCAGAGAAAAAAACGTGTTGCATTACCTGTATGAGAATAACCGTGCGAACGGGGCGATAACGTACGCAGATCAGCTCCCGATGGTGGTCTCCTTTGACTCAAGAGTGCAACCTGAACACGGGTCAACATAGCTACTCACAACCTCAGCCAGTCGTGCAAACATAATAAACTTCAGATGGCTCTACACAAAACAGTTTATATACTACTCAAAAGAACACTACAAAGTATTCGAACCATAAAACTATATGATATTAGCTTACGCAGGCAAAGGAAAACACGATATCTTGGTGTGCAACTCGACGAACGACTGTGTGACGAACACATCAGAAAAACAACTGACAGGGCTGCCAAGATCATCCACAAGCTGGCCAGACTCAACATAACATACTTCAGGGCACCATTACACAAACTGAGAACTTGCCATTGTGTGCTCTTTGAGTGTATGGTGTGTTTTGCAGCCAGTGCATGGGCCCACCGAGTATGTCTGGTGATGAATTTGAATGTCGTGCGACGAGGTGAGAGAATTTCCCGGGTAAAGGTGTGAGGAACTTTCAACACCACCTCAGTGGGATCACTCTGGGTGGTGCTTGGATCCTTCCGTATCGATCTAACCATTCGGTTTTGGGCTGCAGTGTACTAGCTGTGGAGGTGGAAACAGGGTAAGGTAAAAGATATTACCGGACAGGACATAATCGAGAAGCACCAACTCGTTAAACGGCGGGCGGATACCTGGGAAAGGAAATGGGAGGCAAGCGGTAGGGGTCGTAAAGTATATCTCTTATTCCCAGACAGGAAACGTCTGTTTTGCGCCACATCAATTTCAGCTGGGGTATGGTTCACTTTGAGATAGGTCACGACCCTCATCATGCGCACTTACACCGCCCAGGCCACAGCCAGAGTGCTAGTTGTACATGTGGAGAACATGGATCCCCAGAACACGCACTTTTTTCACTGTAACCGACACGGAATAGCACACCAGACACCAGCGCAGTACGACAGTCACATGATACGAGCAATAAGTGACGAAGACGAGTGGGTGATAATAAATAAAATCTCTTATGATATCTCAAGGACATTACATGACGAATACAGGCAGACTCAGTCAGAACACCGCAACACGCACGAAGCACTTAAGATAGCAGTTCCAATTCGTACACCAACACAGACAGCTGTAGCGAAAGACACACTCTCTCACACAGCGAACGCTTTCAGCAACACGTACCGCAGACGGTCTTACACAGAATAATTAGACTGTATTAGAATAAACCATGTAATGCAATCAACCCTGCAAACGTGATCTATTTTAAGTATAAACAACAGGTATATCTATCTCGCGGTCATTACACCGCTGTTGGGACGTAACACTGGTGACTGAACACTTAGTACATAAGCAACATAGCAGTTAAAATTCAAAAAACATAGTATAGGAACTGAGGGTTAATTAATAAACCAAAGAAATAACACACTTTACTCTCACGCACCAATGCGCTTTCCGCAGGGTACATAAGAGTTACAGTGTTTTGTAAATAATGTTTAGAAATATTAATCCGTATATGAAACTGTGGAGAACCAGGTCTGCAAGGCTCGAAGTAGTTCCCAGTTTTTCAGACCATGCAGGATCAGATAGGGTAACATTTCTCTCTCTCTCTTTCTATCTAATTCTTTTTTATCATCTACCAACATATTTTCTTAAAAAAATGGTTCAAATGGCTCTGAGCACTATGGGACTCAACTTCTGACGTCCTAAGTCCCCTAGAAGTTAGAACTACTTAAACCTAACTAACCTAAGGACATCACACCCATCCATGCCCGAGGCAGGATTCGAACCTGCGACCGTAGCGGTCTCGCGGTTCCAGACTGCAGCGCCTAGAACCGCACGGCCACTCCGGCCGGCTTATTTTCTTAAATTTTTATCATTTGGATTTGCAGCTCCTTCTGTTTTTCGTGTTTGCAGTTAAAATTGTTGGATATGAGGTCCGCCAGTTACAGCTACCTGTAAGAAATAATACGCAAGTGGTCCTGCAAAACCATGCAAACCGAATGTTGAGGTATTAACTAAAAGAAAGAAATGGTCGTTTTAAGTAAATATGTCCATAATTTGGTAATCATTTCGTAAAAATGTTCTCATTACAGATTACATAAAACAGAAACCCACTCAGAATGGCGCAGAGGTGCTGAAACATGTTTGGGAACTTGGAAAAAACGGTGTTTTGCACAACTGACGGACCTTACATCCAACTATTTTCTTAAAATTATAATATTTTTGACGTTTTTTTCTTTTCAGTTTCTAATGCACTGTTATTAGTATCACATTTGTAATTGCTGAGAAGAATAATTGATGTTTGTAATATGGACTATGTTTTGTAATTTACACGAAAAGCTGTAAACTGAACTACCAGTTATAAAATGTAAGGCAACAGGTCTCTAAATGAGCAATGAATCAATTACTTATTGGATATCCCTCGTAAATAAAGTTAAAGAAGAGTAAAGACTGTGTCCAGTAATCTTTGTATCGTACAAAGTATACAGAAAATATGAACGAATTAAACTGGAAGATGTGATACCGGCTGAAATACGATTGTTGTTTTACTGGAGGAGGATTCACTTATGTCTCACAAAAAGTCCCAAACGATACAAGAAAAGAAGTAAAGACATTCTGCAGGCACGGAGTACTTGTGGGTGGAGGACGAACTGTTGGAGCACCAAGAAGAAAGAGCGGGTTTGGGGTACATGGTAGGGTAGGCGGAACGGAACCAGAGGCTGAGAGAGAGGCACATAGACCGTTTAATTCGTGGGCGCTGGTCGGACAAGCCCGCTAATTGCCGTTTTAAATAAAATTAAAACCGCCCGGCCACCGGAGGGGCAGGGGCGAGCGCGCCGCAGGGCCACGTCTGCGGGCGGCGCTCACATTAATCCCGGTTTTATCACTCGCCGCCCCCAGCCGCCCCCAGCCGCCGCCCACGTCCGTGTCGCGGCACACGCGTGCCGGCCCTGGGGCAGGACGCGAGCGAGGTTTCGCCCTTCGGCTGGCAGAAAGGGCTCTCCCCTTTAACGTCTCCATTATTAAGGGCGGCAGCGGCGGCGGTGGGCAACCGGGCTTCTGCCCCGGCCAGCGCGGCGGCGGGGTGGTTCTGCCGCAGGAATGCGTTTCCACTTCCCACTCTGCTGGCCGATTGCGATCCGATTCCTCTTTCGTGTTGCGCCTGTTGCCACCAGCGATTCTTTCTCTCAGTGCCTGACAGCTACTTAACGTACGAATCAGAGCAATATCGTGTTTCCTGGAAACGTCTCGTTCCGATGCAAGGTACTTTCGCGCCTTTTGCAAGAAATGTACTTTTTGCCCCCACCGTCCCCCTTAAATCTACTTTGAGTTGTAATTTCATATATTTTAACGACTTCATGATGCCTCCACATTTCCGTTCCATTCCTTTTCAGCCCAAATTGTCCAACTCTCACAAAAAATTGATTGTTAAAATTTTAGACGAATGCTTGAAAAGAGCGAAAACGTGACTCCTTAGGCGTTTCACAATGGCTTTCTTCCGAATATCAATAGGCAAACGAAAAGTGTGTGATTGCTAAATGGGGTATTATATCGACCAGCGTGTGTTCTAATTTGAAATATAAGGTTTCATTGCTTGAAAATAATTTAATTAGTGATTTGATAAAAAAAAATTTCCGAGTTTTCGTAGAAATAGCCAAATGCGGGTATTAAACTGACCAGCGTGAGATATAGTGTTGCAAAAACATGTTTGTTTGATTTGAGGAGATTGATTTGAGGAGAAATTGAAACATTTCACGTACAGCTGCTACTGGCTATCTATTTAAAAGAAGTGTCACAAAGTTCATCACTTCCAGACGTATCTAATTTGTGCACAAATTGTTATGTTGGTGTAGAATTTGTGGAATTCTTGCTCTCATGCTGAAAAAATTAAAATAAATAACAAATTGCAGCATTAATGAAAACTTACCAGCTGTTTCTTGATGTATGTACTCTTAATAATAACAGAACACCTGTCGATATTTAAATACATTGAATTTCATACTTTCTGAAAAAGACTCGGAAAAAATAAAATAAAAATGAGAAGAAAACAGTCAAACCTTTCATTAAATGTTTTGGGTAAAAGTGAGAAATGAACCAAATTAGACAATCAGTTGACGCACATGCATGCTGTCCATCATTTCGAGCATCATGCAGTGGCGCGCCAAATGTTTCTCTAGTCTATGTTATTTCTTACTTTTAGACATATCAGTCCACAGAATATTTGACATTTTTTCGATAGCCTCCAATAGGTGCTAATAAATAATTCTTTTTTCAAACGTGGTTTCTGTCTCCAGATCATCATCATGTACCTTAACATCATTTATTACAGTTCACACGGGAATATTAAAACTGTTGCGTCGAAAAACATAAAAACTATCCTACGCCACAACCCAGTTACCCTCGGTCAAAATATTAAAGTGGAGTTCCAACTTTTCGTGTGTAGGCACTCAGCGTACTGACCATGCTGAAATTCAAAGTGATACGATTCTACTTACAAAACTGGATACAAAACATATCTTAAAGTTTGCATAGTACTGGCTTGTGTTGATTGTTTTCTACAGTTTAAGACGAGATCCAAAATATTTATTAATTTCGATGACAGATTTATAATTAACATGACATAGACAAAGACGATTACATTGATTGTACGTATTGATGAGCTCGGCGATAGTAATAAGTATACCCTACAAAACGACACACATCGAAATGTGTCAGAGGTCATATGCCCCCCGTGGTATGCTTTTCATTGCACAAGGGTATAAAATGCTGATCCCCCAATAAGCTATAATAGTTACTATACGACAATATCTTAAGATTGGCTGTACCAACTATGTAGTTTACTTCATTTTCTAAGCGTAATGTGATCTTATGTAATTTTTGACTTGAATGATGAATTATTATAGATTTTACTGTTTCATAAGAAACTGCTCTGACTTTTCTTCAAACGCCAATTCATACTACGTCATCTATGGTAAGGTTATAACACTAACTTGTTATACGTTATATGCCACTCTTCCCTAACTATCGAACATTAAGTCCTGTCACGGGAAATGCTGCGTGTAACACTAACCTGCCGTGACACAAGCTAATGTTACCCTCTGAAGGGACTTTGAGTTTTGACCGTGTATGTGTCTAATGGATGAAGGTATCGGTCTATAATTTTCAATATGGTGCACTTAACAGAAAAACTGAACAGACTTTAAACTTTGGGGGTTAATGAAAGTAGAAAAATTCATATACGAATTAAAAAATTAACAGTTGCAAGCCCAATTAGACACATGAATTTGGAAATAAATGTGGAAGAAAACTGAATTATAGTTATTGAAGTTAATTTCATTAATATTTCCCTTTAAATAGCACACGGGATTCAAGTGGACACATGGCACTCTGACCTGTCGGTAGCAGCAGTTACCAATAATGCACTAACTAGTAATTATAAAAAGCAAAAGAATGTGCCAAACATATACTAATAACATTTCCAAGATGCTACTAGAGGCGGGTATAAAATGAATGTGGCAACGGAAAATACTGAACGCGAAAATGAAGATTTAGCCCTGTCTGACTACCTCCTGAATCAGATCTTAGGATCTCTTAATGGTGGTATTATCTCGTCCTTCTTGCTCTTTAACATATATATTTCAACATCAATACAAATGAATAATTAACGGAACTAGTAACTACAGATGATAAATGCTGTTTCTGTTTATACATTTACTGTGGATTGTATCCTCTTTATACATATCAAATGCTTACATATCCATGTCCAATGGACATAAAGAGATACACATAGATTTCCTAACTAATGTGATTGATCAATTGCCCAAATCTGCCCCTTTTTAAGGCTACGCGATGTAATATAAATACCGCGAGGTGATTGCCATCACCTACGTACCAAACACTGGAAGGCACTACTTTCAAAGATAATCTGCAGTGGTATGCAACCTCAGTGGAAATAACATTTACGTGATCACAGCTGTTTAGCTTAATAGCCCTAATAAGCTGAAGCAATTAGCAATATCACCGTACGTACTTCGCCCGGTGCGTCGGAGTGATGGGTGTTGTACACGTCTGAGACGGTGGAAGAACTCCAATCACAACATAAGAACTCTTTCAAACACTAGGACGGAAGACAAACACTAGGACGGAAGACGGCGGTCCTCTGACTAATATGATCTAATATTGTCTTCTCCTCTCTGTGTTATACAGACAAGAAACTCGAACTCCCAGCCAGGACAGAATTCAGATATTGTCTTTATGTCAGTATAGACAGACGAAGTGCTCTCAATCAGTGAACGCGTAATACTCAATGACTACTCCCTACTCGTAGGCGAAGTCCAGAATCATATAAGTTCGCAACAGTACAGTGCCTAACCGTTCTGACTATAAGATCTCTTTAGAGCAAAGAGAGCAAGTCCGTGTGTACCAAAAAAGCTGATACTAAGCGACCATCAAACATGGGCGCTCAAAACGAAAGACCACATTCTCTCCACCGCTGGCTTCCCCACAGAGCTCGGCTCCCCTTCTTCGTAACTGCAGAAGGCGAATCATATTCTCGAAACCACGGAATACTCTCCCTCTCATTAGGAATTCATAAAATGCCACGCTTTTCAGAGTAAAAGTCCTCGGAAATAACCCAGCCTGCGTGATTTCCGAAGTATCGCTTCCTTGTTCCTCTCTGCTGTGTCCATGATTTTCAGTTTCCTGTTACCCTTCCGGCCTAGCTACAACACCGGCCAGCCGCCACTCTATTGTGCTTCAGCACTCAGGTGCCTCGACCGTGTAGCTAGGGCTCTTAAGCAGGTCCAACACACCTGTGCGGCCTTTCCAACCCAGGGCCTGAGTTACAAATCCCGTTGCATATCCACTGGCGTTCCAACTTCTACTAGTATAGGCAATCGTCACGATGCCATTTTGATAATAAAGAGACTCCATCACCATTCATGCAATAAGTGTCAACAACTATTTACAAGGTGTACGTGACAATGTTAGTCTTCTTTAAATATTCATATATGTGCTGTACAACCTATCAAATGATAACTAATTCTGGTTGTAAATCACGACGAAGTATGTAGATTAGTGCTTGTGAGGTACGAAATTATAACCATCTTACACAGTTTCACTCAAGATCATTACTTGAACCAGTACTGAAATGTTAATACAAGAAATGCAGAACTAAAGATGGACCTCAGGGCCTGTGTCTTTACTGGGATGTAAAAACTACAAATGAAGATACATGATACCAAAATTACTCTGTTCATATCCTTCTTATCTTTCTAATATAAGAGAATGTGGTGGGGACGCAAAAACTGGTATAGTACGACTAGTCAAATTCGATGATTATTTCAGTACCAAAATTTATTTTAAACATTACTTGGGATAGTTCATATTTTACTTTTTATGTAACACTGAGCTAAATTAACTTAAAAATAATTCGTGATATTAATCAAGACTAAATTGTGTTCCCAACGAGTATAACGTATTTGTCTTTTTCATCACCTGTGAAGCAGGTATTTTAGACAGTAACACATACACAATCTGGCGCCAGTCCTTTTGCGAAACGGTATTTTGCAGTAAGCTGAAAGTACTTTAGCAAAATTCTAACTAATATCACTATTGCTGATCCTTACATAATTACCTACCATAAATAAATCACTAGTTCATTTGAAACAGGACACTCGGTTTTATAAACACTTGGAGGAGGGGACCCAGTGTAGGTTCACGATCAGGATAGAAGATACGGTCCCAAACACAGATTTATGGCATTTGGATTATTATTAAAGTCACTCGCACAAATTAACTGGTCCATTCTCTGATGCATATCAGTATGCATGAAGTTGGTGGAGCAGTGGGGAAGTAGCGGTGGCAAGCGACGTGGCCTCTAACTGTACTTACAGCCCTTCATGTTTGAATCATTCATAAAATTTCTTCTTGACGACGGTCATTCAACTTATTAGAGACATTCCTTATTGCCGAGGGTACCAAGCAACAGCCAAATCCACATCCGAGCCTAACCCCATGCAAAGCTGCCTCCAATTGCCTCCATTGGCACTGTCGATGTGTACCATGCAACAGCTAGCCACTTACTGCATACTGTTCCCATCAAGGAGCCGCCCAATTCGACCACCACAACCACCTTTTACATCGTGCCGTGCCACTTCAGTTGAGGAGGGACTACCCTACGTCTTTTATATTGTACAATACAAGTGCCCTAAGCATGAACTAGCTTCAAATACACATTGTTTATCTTATAAACTTACACATATTTTAAAATTCCATTATTTTAAACAATCATTTATCTTTTCCATATATATATTACAAACTTTAAATTTCCTGTTACAATTCAATGACCTTAACTAACAAACAATAAACACCTCATAATGACAGATACAAAGCCTGATAATATAAACCTACTTCTAATCGACATCAGTGTTACAAGGTGACGCCTAGAGCGCCCATATTTCACTACCTCTGGTTTCTTTCAGACATGCCACGTCTACCCTATTAGCGTTTCCAATGTGTCTACGTAACACAAAAAGCCCCGCTACAAATTATTCATTGTGGTTAACAAGGCTCATCATCTAGTAAAAGATATCTCCCTTTGTCTTTACCTAAACACAACTGACTGAGAAGTATAGATCGCCAGAAATTAAAAAAAAGTGCAATTAAAAGCACCAAGATCCCTAATAATATATCTCACAGTTTCCAGAGCAGATCTGCTAGCACAACAGTAAATCAAAAGTTGACATGTACTGCCATATTCTTGCGGCAATATATGTTCTTCCGATAACACAAACTAAGTCTGTAGCCGGCCGGTGTGGCCGTGCGGTTCTAGGCGCTTCAGTCTGGAACCGCGTGACCGCTACGGTCGCAGGTTCGAATGCTGCCTCGGGCACGGATGTGTGTGATGTCCTTAGG
The DNA here is from genome assembly GCF_023864345.2 of Schistocerca serialis cubense. Lineage (NCBI taxonomy): Eukaryota > Metazoa > Arthropoda > Insecta > Orthoptera > Acrididae > Schistocerca > Schistocerca serialis. Next base: position 143,488,415 of record NC_064641.1, on the reverse strand, counting down.
TTAGTGAGGTTTAAGTAGTTCTAAGTTCTAGGGGACTGATGACCTCAGAAGTTAAGTCCCATAGTGCTCAGAGCCATTTGAACCATTTGAACTAAGTCTGTTTTTATGGCAAACATGTTCTTTGAGACGTATTTTGAGGAAGATCACATCTATTTCAAACAGGCGTCTTCAATGGGTAGACAATATCAGTGTGGAACAACATAATCTAAAGGTACCAAAAAATAGGCACAGAAGTGTAATGCTTGTAATAGCAGTAACCTTGTGCACGATTATTCCAGATTAATTGCGTTTATAATTTCACAATAAATTAAAAACACGTCCATGGAGGAAGTCCAACGTAGAGAAACTAATTTGTGTGATGATAAACACTAAACTATTTTAATTTATGAGGAGAGCCTTGTTAATTACATTTACGAAGGGACAGGCTCACCTTGTGACTTAAATTAATTTAGAGTTAACCCACACCCAAATTAGTTTCTTTACGGTTGCGATGTCCTCCACGAGCGGGTTTTTAATTTATTCTGAAATTATAAACGGAATTATTCTGAAAATGAGGAATAAGTGGGCGCAAGGTTGTTATCATGACAAAGATTATACTTTGTATCTATTTTATGGTACCCTTAAATTTCGTTGGCTCATGCTGTTACTATCTATCAGTTTCAGTCACCTGTCTAAAGTAGATCCGATCTGCAGCAAAATGCTTCTCAAAACACATGTCTAACGACAAATTAGACTTAATCCGTGTCATCGAAAGAACATATATGCAGGATGGTTATTAAATTTACAGCAGCATCATGTTTTATCCTGTTTTGCTGTTCTTTCGTATCCACTGTTATTCTTTGAACAGTTTTTGCAGCAAACTCGAGAAAACTGAATAATGGCAAGGAGTAGTTTTCACCCATCTCTTCCCTCATAACAGGTGGAAAATAAAAGAAAGAAAAGAAACTGAGCGGCGATCGCTTTGCAGGTAGCAAGGCACCGTTCCTTTCCGGAGCGCCTGTCTTAAGGGGCGACAGGGCTCCAGCAGTAGCGGCCCGCTCCGTAATTAAGGCGCCGTGACGGCAGAGGCTGGAGACTGGAGGCGGCTGGAACACCGCCTCCGGGCGTCGCTGCCTACAGCGCGCCCCCTTTTAAAATTATCTTCGCATTTTTCGTGCGCTGTCCTCAATTACGGGAGCTTTAACTCTGGCCGGCGGGAGGTCGCCAGCACCTGGCCGACAAATATTCCTCCCTGTCCTCCCAGCCCAGCATCCCTGCTGCCTCTGGGGACCCCGGGCCGCCATTTGCATGTGGCGCCGTTCTCGGGACAAAGTGCGTTTTAAGTCGGGCGCGCTAGCAGCTAGGCGCCAGGCCGCGGGAAGCACACGCAGTTCCGCCGGCTGTGCGAAGGCATGCTCTCAGCAAGCGCTCTGAGACACCTACGTCCACCTATAACCATCTCCAAGCTATTCTGTAGCGCGGGGTGGAGAGTACTTCACACCGTTGTTATTGCCTCCACGTCCTGTTTAAATGAAGGGAGGGATGCCTAACATTTTCACCTATCTAAGCTCACAAGACATAATGTAAACCTCCTCCTTACGAGGCACAGTTGTCGCTTTCGAGGGCGTTAGATGGCCTTCGACTGCTGACGCACGTAATGGCAGCAGAAAAGCTCACAATCACATTTAAACTTAGTCTGAGCACGTAATTAATAGGACTTCAGTTCCAGTGCCCTGAAAATTTTCATCTCGTATGCAAGATCACGTTTCATAAATAAATATTAATGTCATATGACATCTGTTGTAAGATAACCGAAAGCAGGAAGGATTTTCAAAGCGCAACGGCCAATACTTAATAACGTCCACTGTGTTCGAAGGTTCGTAACGCAATATGAAAATGCATAACATTCTCCCTCATACGCAGCGTGCGTGAAATGGAGATACTGATTCCTCATGGTACACTACTGGCCATTAAAATTGCTACACTAAAAAGAAATGCAGATTATAAACGGGTATTCATTGGACAGATATATTATACTAGAACTGACATGTGATTACATTATCACGCAATTTGTGTGCATAGATCCTGAGAAATCAGTACCCAGATCAACTACCTCTGGCCGTAATAACGACCTTGATACGCCTGGGCATTGAGTCAAACAGAGCTTGGATGGCGTGTACGGGTACAGCTGCCCATCCAGCTTCAACACGATACCACAGTACATCAAGAGTAGTGATTGGCGTATTGTGATGAGCCAGTTACTCGGTCACCAATGACCAGACGTTTTCAATTGGGGAGAGTTCTGGAGAATGTGCTGGCCAGGGTGGCAGTCGAGCATTTTCTGTATGCAGAAAGGCCCGCATAGGACCTGCAACATGCGGTCGTGCATTATCCTGCTGAAATGTAGGATTTCGCAGGGATCGAATGAACGGTAGACCCATGGGTCGTAACACATCGGAAATGTAGCGTCCACTCTTCAAAGTGCCGTCAATGCGAACAAGAGATGACCGAGACGTGCAACCAATGGCACCCCATACCATCACGCCGGGTGATCGCCAGTATGGCGATGACGAATACACGCTTCCAATGTGCGTTCACGCGATGTCGCCAAACACGGTTGCGACCATCATGATGTTGTAAACAGAACCTAGATTCATCCGAATAAATGACGTATTCTCATTCGTGCACCTAGATTCATTGTTGAGTACACCATCGCAGGCACTCCTGTCTGTGATGCAGCGTCAAGAATAACTGCAGCCATGGTCTCCGAGCTGATAGTCCATGCTGCCGCAAACGTCGTCGGACTGTTCGTACAGATGGTTGTTGTATTGGAAACAACCCCATCTGTTGACTCAAGGATCGAGACGTGGCTGCACGATCCGTTACAGCCATGCGAATAATATGCCTGTCATCTCGACTGCTAGTGATAAGAGGCCGTTGGGACCCAGCACGACGTTCCGTATTACCCTCCTGAACCCACCGATTCCATATTCTGTTAACAGTCATTGCATCTCGACCAACGCGAGCTGCAATGTCGCGATACGCTAAACCGCAATCGCGGTAGGCTACAATCCGACCTTTATCAAAGTCGGATACGTGATGATACGCATTGCTCCTCCTTACACGAGGCATCACAACAACGTTTCACCAGTCAACGCCGGTCAACTGCTGTTTGTGTATGAGAAATCGGTTGGAAACTTTCCTCATGTCAACACGTTGTAGGGTATCGCCACCGCCGCCAACCTTGTGTGGATGCACTGAAAATCTAATCATTTGCATATCACAGCATCTTCTTCCTGTCGGTTAATGTTGCCATCTGTAGCACGTCATCTTCGTGGTGTAGCAGTTTTAATGGCCAGTAGTGTAAATTACGTGCACTGCGTTCGAAGGTTCGTAGCACAATATGAAAAATGTATAACATTCTCCCACAAAATGGTTCAAATGGCTCTGAACGCTATGGGACTTAACATATTAGGTCATCAGTCCCCTAGAACTTAGAACTACTTAAACCTAACTAACCTAAAGACATCCCACACTTCCATGCCCGAGGCAGGATTCGAACCTGCGACTGTAGCAGTCCCGCGGCTCCGGACTGCAGCGCCTAGAACCGCACGGCCACCGCGGCTGGCATTTTCCCACATACGCAGCGTGCCTGAAATGGAGATACTGACTTCACATTGTATAAACCATTTACCCAGCGACCAAGCGACTTACAACTCGGGTAAAAATAATGAATAGCATAATATAAGCTTATCTGCCAGTCTGTTCCACAGGGAGTGGTCAAAAATATGGAAGCACCACAAACACGACTCAACGGTGCAGGAGAACCATTGGCATTCAAAACAACTTGCTGTCGTCTCCGAATGGCTAAATGCAGGGCCTGTATGGCGATCAAGGGAATCTTATACCGCTCTTCCGGCAAAACTACGGAAAGTCCAGGTGACGATAAATAAAATGTCGTGTAAGTAGGGCGTCCCGTCGGGTAGAATGTTCGACCTAGCCCGTAATCGAACCCGAGTCCTTAGGACTGACGTTCTGTCGCGCTGACCACTCAGCTACCGGGGGCGGACCAGGTGACGATGAAGGAGGTTGATAGTGATCACGCACTCTTCTCTGGTAAGTGGACCAAAAAGGCTCCATAATTTTCAGACACTGTGAATCTGGTGGCGAGGTGAATGCGACAGTTCATCCTCGTGCTCACAAAATCAGTCCTGGATGATGCGAGCTGTGTAAACATGGGGACCGACGTCGTGAAAAAAAGCTCACTGCTGTACAACAATTACTTTAGAATGGGATGGACTTGATGAGCCAAAATAGTAACCTAATCCTAGGCAGTAATGCGATCTTGCAGAGTACCTAAGCGGATCATGGAATACGATGGTATGTCTGGCCAAATCATCATCGAACCTCCCTCCATGTTTCATTCTTCGGACTCAGACACGACCAGAAGCTGGAAACAGCGCGCAACCAGACTCATTCGACCAAATGACTTTCTTCCATTGCTGCATAGTTCAAGTCTTATGCTTTCGGCACCACGTGGTCCTTTTACGGGTATTTGTATGACTGATGAGTGGCTTTGGAATTACAGCTGAACGTGCTACTCCTAGCTTATGGAGCCCCGATCGTGCCGTAATGCTGCTGACAGGGTTCGCGATTGTGAAATTCATGTCTGCGGTAACTTTTTCAACTGTCGCCATCTTATTTGTTGTGTCAGTTCTCTTCAGTGAGCGTCCATCGTGATCAGTCAGCACGATTCTTTGTCCGTTTTGTGATTTAGTAGATAATGTTTTTCCGTTTTCCTTGTATGCGGCATAAATCTTCGCGTATGGTGCCTCTTGAAAAACCGAACATTTCGGCTTCCTTGGTTACAGAAGCACACACCATACGAGCCCCAACAGTACACCCACTTTCGAATTCATTTAGCTCCGTCATAAGGCACTCTCAACTACAGTACTGGCCATTAAAACTGCTACACCAAGAAGAAATGCAGACGATAAATGGGTATACATTGGACAAATACATTTTACTAGAACTGATATGTGTTTACATTTTCACGCAGTTTGGGTGCATAGAACCTGAGAAATCAGTACCCAGAACAACCACCTCTGGCCGTAATAACGGCCTTGATACGCCTGGGCATTGAGTCAAACAGAGCTTGCATGACGTGTACAGGTACAGCTGCCCATGCAGCTTCAACACGATACTAGTTCTTCAAGAGTAGTGACTGGCGTATTGTGACGAGCCAGTTACTCGGCCACCATTGACCAGACGTTTTCAATTGGTGAGAGATCTGGAGAATGTGCTGGCCAGGGCAGCAGTCGAACATATTCTGTATCCAGAAAGGCCCGTACAGGACCTGCAACATGCGGTCGTGCATTATCCTGCTGAAATGTAGGGTTTCGCAGTGATCGAATTAAGTATAGAGCCACGGGTCGTAACACATTTGAAATGTAACGTCCACTGTTCAAAGCGCCGTCAATGCGAAAAGAGGTGACCGAGACGTAAAACCAATGGCACCCCGTACCATCACGCCAGGTGATACACCAGCATGGCGGTGACGAATACACGCTTCCACTGTGCGTTCACAGGCGACCATCATGATACTGTAAACAGAAACTGGATTCATCCGAAAAAATTACGTTTTTCCTTTCGTGCACCTAGGTTCGTCATTGAGTACACCAACGCAGGTGCTCCTGTCTGTGATGCAGCGTCAAGGGTAACCGCAGCTGATGATAGTCCATTCTTCTGCAAACGTCGTCGAACTGTTCCTGCAGATGGTTGTTGACTTGCAAACGTCCCCATCTGTAGACTCATGGATCGAGACGTGGCTGCACGATCCCTTACAGACAGCGGATAAGATGCTTGTCGTCTCGACTGCTAGTGATAAGAGGCCGTTGGGATCCAGCACGGCGTTCCGTATTGCCCTCTTGAACCCACCGATTCCATATTCTGCTAATAGTCATTGGATCTCGGCCAACGCGAGGAACAATGTCGTGATACGATAAACCACAATGGCGATAGGCTACAATCCGACCTTTATCACAGTCAGAAACGTGATGGTACACATTTCTCCTCCTTACGCGAGACATCAGAACAACGTTTGACCAGGCAACGCCGGTCAACTGCTGTTTGTGTGTGAGAAATCGGTTGGAAACGTTCCTCATGTCAGCACGTTGTAGGTGTCGCCACCGGAGCCAACCTTGTGTGAATGCTGTGAAAAGCTAATCATTTGCATATCACAGCAACTTCTTGCTGTCGGTTAAATTTCGCGTGTGTAGCACGTCATCTTCGTGGTGTAACAATTTTATGGCCAGTAGTGTATAAAGAATGAACACTGTTATGACTGCAACTGACACTTGCAACATATTGAGGATATTGCTGAGTTGCCACTCGTTCTCAAATGCAACAGCTCAACCTGCAGGGCTGGCTTGCATGAACATCTATATTCACGCACGCATTTGTCGCGTTGTTCCCATATTTTTGTCCAATTCCTGTACGTCTTCGTCACAATAATATGGGACGACGTACAGATGTGGCAGAATAGCCGAAAGGATCTGTCATGTTGGACGCACCTTTGACCTAAACGTGAATCAATTTGCTGTACTTGTTGTATTATCAATGCGGAGAGTCCAAAGTGTCTACAATGAATGGTTTGTACCATTCAAGGCTACGTAACACGGCGTTAAAACAGCGATCATAAAAAGATTCTAACAAGAACGTACCACTGACGAGTTTCATCTCTCGTCGGTAACATTCGATTTGAAAAGTGAGGGGATCTGCTGTTGTCGGTGAATTACGGTTTTCTTTAACAAGTTTCCGAGCGAACCTTAAGAATGTAATTGCAAGCAGCAGACATTCTTGAGAACGTAACGGCACGCAATGTGCAATTTAAGGTGTTCGATTTGTAACTGTTATTTCAGGTATTTAGTTGAGTCTACGGCCTTTAGATTTGACTGATTTATCTTGTAACCGAAGTTTAACGGATTCTTTTTAGCAACCATGTGGACGACCTCAAACTTTTAATTATTTGGGTTCAATTATCAATTTTCTCAAAGTACATATATCTTTTCTAAACCGCTTACAATTTATTTTGATGTTCTGATGACTTTACTACGGGGGAAACGACAGCATCATCTCCATACAACCTAGGACAGCTGCTCAGATTGTCTTCTGAATCGTTCATATAGATAAGGAACAGCAGACGGCTTATAACACTACCTTGGAGAGCGCCAGAAATCACTTCTGCTGTACTCGATGACTTTCCATCAATTATTGCGAACTGTAAACTATCTGAGAGGATATCACGAATCCAGTCAAATAACTGAGACGATATTCCGTAAGCACACAATTTCACTACAAGCCGCTTTCTAGAAATCTATAAATACGGAATCAATTTGAAATCGCTTTCAATAACATTCAACATTTCGTGTGAGTAAAGAACTGGTTGTATTTCACAAGAACGATGTTTTCCAAATCAGTGATGACTGTTTGTCAACAGACCGTTCTCTTCGAGGAAATTCATGAAGTTTGAACACGAAATATGTTCCAAAATTATTTGGTACATCGACGTTAATGATATGAGCCTGTAATTTAGTGGATTACACCTATTACTTTTCTGGAACATTGGTGTGACTTGTGCAACTTTCCTGTCTTTGATTACGGATCTTTCGTGGAGCGAACGCTTGTATGTATTTATTAAGTATGGAGCTATTGCATCAGCATACTCTGAAAGGAAACTAGTGGGTATAGAGTCTGGACAGGAAGAATTGCCTTTATTAACTGATTTAAGTTGCTTTACCACTCGGATTATACCCACTTCGAAGTTACCCATATAAGTAGCTGTTCTTGATTCGTATTCGGTGAATATATACTGCCAGAATTTCGCACTGAAATTTACACATTTTTCTCACAAGAGTCGTGCCGTACCGAGTACTTTACCCATGGAGCACGGTTCCAGTTGCTGCACCATTCCGCTCCCACACTGTGACGCACCTGTTATCCGCAAGCCTGCAGAAATGTCTGTATGCAGGAAACCCGGAACGTGTACCCTTTACTGCACTCGTGTTACGGAATGGTCTTGGTGTGAGACTACAAGGGTAGCTGATTTTCTGAAGTCCCTACGTACTGTTACGTGAATGAGAACTCGAAGACCGCGGAGTGGGAACCAATCTCCGTGTCATCTACTGCCAATTGCCGTCAAATGGCGTAATATGGAGGGACGTGAGGTTAGTACAACACTCTCTCCGCCATTGTCATCACTGGACCCGATATTTCTCGTTCAAGGAGCTCCGCCGTGGTCTCGCCTCAGCCGTCCAACCACGAAGATAATCCTGGCAGTACTGGGATCGAAACCGTGTCTTCTGAACAGAAGTCAGACGCGCTGATGGCTCAGCGACGCAAGGGAAGTAGGGATTATTAGTCTTCAAGCACCCCTTCGATAGTGTCGCTGAAGACGATATGACCTATGTAAGTAGATCTACGTAACAATGTGCCTCTGAACTCATTTGGTATCATTCATTAGTTAGGTTCCCGAGGCCCCGCCTTCATAATATTTCAGAATTACACGTAATATAAGACGGAAGGAAGTACTGAAGGTTATATTTACCGCGAAATCGTCGTAGTGCTCATTATGGTCGAAGGTGGACAGGGATGGCGTCTGGAGGAGTAATTACGATACATCCAGATTCGAATCTCTGTACTTTCCATTACACTGCAACACTAACTTCAGTGTCATAAAAGACTGTCGCACGTTTAATCTTCGTAGACGAGCAACATTTGCTCAAAATTCTGTCAATGTGTGAACAGGTACCAAATCATACAGCAGATGCTACAATCTGAAGCTCTCAGGTGTTAGATAGTGACATTTACTCTTACATCAATGAGAACACATTACCTTTGTTGTATAATATGTTATTCTTATTTTTGAACACGATCAGTTTTTGTCCTTTCCTTAGCTACTCAGTGGGTGTTAAATAACGGGAAGTAAAATCGTAACTCGAAAGAAACCCGCAACAGATTTCTCCAGTACCCCACTGTCAGACTGGCACATCAACTGAAATTTTAGTGCTTTCGACTGCTGAAAAATTAGTCTTTCAATTTATACGAGTTTGTAATTAAGCACTCAGTCAAAATTTTAGTACAAGTGATCTCTTCTTCCTCCATTCTGTCATTACGTTTGTTAATTTTCATTCGTGATTCGTTCTCTACGTTTTTCACAGACATGATACTTAACAGTTTCTTGTAATTATCTATTTTACTTTCTATCACATAGTAAGACTTATTCATTTGTTCCCGAGTTCTGTATGATTTATTGTATCACTGTATGTTAACTTATCGCACAGCTTCTGTGTGTAAATACTCTTACGTGAGTTTTCTCTATATACAGTCCTTTCAGAGTAATTATTTTCGACAGTTTCTTCCACTCTTCTCTTTCGTGTACTTTGTACGAAATAATAAACAATGTGTGAGTAAAACCATTTACGTTATAGACATTATGATACTTAACTAGTTGATGGCGGCTCCTCAATGAGGTTTTGTCGCTACTTGAAGCTGTGCAGCACTGATTGTGCAAAGTAGCCGCATTGATTGATTAACAATTTGCCCTTTCCACCTCACGACCTAATTACGTCATCCCATTATTTTAATTAGACTACAGTGCTGATTACTTCACCTTCCTTTAACTACTGCATCTCCTCCTACAATTCTCTTCTACCTTTACGTCAATGTCTCCTGTTGCAGAAAGCAGCTCTGTCCCTCCCTTTGGTTTCCCCAGAACCTCCTCACGGCTTTTAGGTTTTTGTCGGACTGGCCAGCTCATCGCCGGCGGCAATTACACCGAACATACTCCACTAATTCCACTGTCGTTGTATAAATCAGCAGAAGCGATTCCGCACTCAGACTTACTGCAGGCGTCGCTCGAGGAACAATCTTAAACAAGTTATTAAATGGTTCTCGCGCCGTGTAATGGCAATTAAATCACAATTACTGCAAGAACATTCGTAATCACTCCCTGACCCACGCCTTGTAAATCAACTAGCAGCCGCCGTTGCTGCCACCGCTTCGCCCGTTTAATATTCATAACGCTTTGCAACGCCGCCGGGCATGACGTCCATTAACGATCCCCCCCGCCCCTACCCTTCCAGTTCTTCCCGTGTTGTTGGTTCCGGTAGCGGCCTTCCTGCAACAGCCACCACAAAAGTAATTTAGCGTCCTCACGTCGTGCGCCGTTCTAATTAGCGATTTTGTTAACCAGACCCTTAATTTTCTGTCAGCCCGCGCGTTATAACGGCGCTGCAAATGAATTTCGGCGGCCCGGACAGAGCCAGCAGGTACAATGGAATGTCCGGCGCCGCCGCGCACCGCTCGCCTGCTAACACGCTCGGCGGAGCGCGCACATTCCGCCGGCGCCAAATTACTTTGCCATTGTTGAGTGGCGGCGGCCCGGCGCTTGGAGAGCAATAATGAAGCTTTAGCTTGCTGTTTACTAAATGACTCCTTAATTACTGCTTACGTCCAGCCTTACTTAAGTATACCCGTGTACCCGTAATTCTGGCAAAAATAGCGGTGTATGTGCATGAATGAATGTTTTGCTGTTTGTCGTCACGGTAAAGAATCGCTTTGACTGCCAAATATGTCATCAGTAATGGTCATTAGTATCAGTTCTGTGATAATTTCAGTTGGTTTTGCCGCCGCATATAAGTTTCCCACAACAATGGATAATTAGGTTCTCACAATATCTCGCCATTAGCAGTATTTCCGTATTCGTAGCATCTCGATCCAAGTGTCGGCGAGGAGAATTACAAGACATTCTTGCGCAATCCGTGCTCAGCGCTGTGAGAATATAGTCTGGTGCAGAACTTGAGAGTCATAATGGGACGCACCTACTCGCCGTCACCAATTTCGTCTAAATTTATGTCACGTAGGGGCTTCGCCAGAAGTAAGTGATGTCCAAGCGTCTAGAAGAAAACAGTGTTTTGAAGCAGACTGGACAAGGTTAGCGCCATATACGCCAGGATGGTTGAGATGCAACGGTTGTCCGAGGTGAAAGAGTATAGGACAATATACCGAGAGTCATGGGGTCGGGTCCTTATGCAGATAGATTTCTTATTCTCAATTTTTAAGGTGCCTGCCCTATAAAAATATCGAAACAATGTCCAGTATAAACAATGATTAATACACTACTGACCATTAAAATTGCTACACCACGAAGAAATGCAGATGATAAACGGGTATTCATTGGACAAATCTATTATACTAGAACTGACATGTGATTACATTTTCACGCAATTTGGGTGCACAGATTCTGAGAAATTAGTACCCAGAACAACCACCTCTGGCCGTATTAACAGCCTTGATACGCCTGGGCATTGAGTCAAACAGAGCTTGGATGGCGTGTACAGGTACAGCTGCCCATTCAGCTTCAACACGACACCACTGTTCATCAAGAGTAGTGACTGGCGTATAGTGACGAGCCAGTGGCTCGGCCACCATTGACCAGACGTTTTCAATTGGTGAGAGATCTGGAGAATGTGCTGACCAGCGCAGCAGTCGAACATTTTCTGTATCCGGAAAGGCCCGTACAGGACCTGCAACATGCGGTCGTGCATTATCCTGCGGAAATGTAGAGTTTCGCAGGGATGGAATGGACGGTAGAGCCACGGGTCGTAACACATCTGAAGCGTAACGTCCACTGTTCAATGTGCCGTCAGTGCGAATAACAGGTGACCGAGACGTGTAACCAAAGGCACCCCATACCATCACGCCGGGTGATATGCCAGTATGGCGATGACGAATACACGCTTCCAATGTGCGTTCACCGCGATGTCGCCAAACACGAATGCGACCATCATGATGCTGTAAACAGAACCTGGATTCATCCAGAAAAAATGACATTTTGCTGTTCGTGCACCCAGGTTCGTCGTTGAGTACACCATCGCTGGCGCTCCTGTCTGTGATGCAGCGACAAGGGTAACCGCAGCTATGGTCTCCGAGCTGATAGTCCATGCTGCTGCAAACGTCGTCAGACTGTTCGTGCAGATGGTTGTTGTCTTGCTAACGTCCCCACCTGTTGATTCAGGGATCGAAACGTTGCTGCACGATCCGTTACAGCCATGCGGATAATAAGCCTGTCATCTCGACTGCTAGTAATATGAGGCCGTTGGTATCCAGCACAGCGTTCCGTGTTACCCTCCTGAACCCACCGATTCCATATTCTGCTAACAGTCCTTGGCTCTCGACCATCGCGAGCAGCAATGTCGCGATACGATAAACCGCAGTCGCGATAGGCTACAATCCGACCTTTCTCAAAGTCGGAAACGTGATGGTACGCATTTCTCCTCCTTGCACGAGGCATCACAACAACGTTTCAGCAGGCAACGCCAGTCAACTGCTGTTTGTGTATGCGGAATCGTTTGGTAACTTTCCTCATATCAGCACGTTGTAGGTGTCGCCACCGGTGCCAACCTTATGTGAATGCTCTGAAAAGCTAATCATTTGCATATCACAGCATCTTCTTCCTGTCGGTTAAATTTCGCGTGTGTAACACGTCATCTTCGTTGTGTAGCAATTTTAATGGCCAGTAGTGTATTTTCAAAAAAGGAATGAAAGAGGAAGGCAAAGGATAATTTGATATGAATTTCCAGGAAGAAATTGTAAGTTGCACACAAGAACTTCGTATATAAAATAAATACTGTTATTATACTACAGTTGACGATTTACAAGTGTTGGGGTGATATTCAGCGAAAAAATGAGGAAGCAGCAATTTTATTGGAATTAAATACTGTTATTATATTATAATTGGCGATTTACAAGTGTTGAGCTTATATTCAGGAAAAAAAGAGGTAGCAGCAATTTTATGGGAATCTTATAAGCGTTATAGACTCGCATTTTGAATTGGATGCCTTGATTACGAGTTATTTGCAGAATCTTCTTGGGCACTCTAGGTACAATCCTTTTTAGGAAATCTGAATACAGTTTCAAATTTTTCTCCTGTGGTTTCCCTTTTCACCCTTTTTTAGGAAACGGTAACAAATACAGTGTACATTATACTTTTTTAATAATCGGTCTTCCGACTGGTTTGATGCTGCCCTCCACGAATTCCTCTCGTGCGCCGTATTCTTCATCTCAGAGTAGCACTTAGAAACAACGTCCTCAATTATTTGTGGGATGTTTCCAAAAGTCTTTCTTCCTCTACAGTAATTAGTGTCTACAGATATCTGAACTACTATGGAAGTTATTCCCTGGTGTCTTAACAGATGTCCTATCAACATGTACCTTCTTCTTGTAAGACTTTTCCACATACCCCTTTCCTCGTAGATTTTGCGGAGAACCGCCTCTTTCCTTACCTTACCTAACTAAACTCTGTCCGAACAGGGCTCGGAAGACCCAATGGTACTGACCGACCGCCATGTCATCTTCAGTATGTAGGCGTCGCTGGATGCTGATATGGAGGGGCACGTGGTCAGCACACCGCTCTTCGTTATAAGTCCACCTAATTTTCAGCATTCCTGTATGGCACCGCATCTCAAATGTTACGGTTCTGCTCTTTTCCGGTTTTCCAACAGTCCATGCTTTACTACCGTACAATGTTGTGCTGAGATATTTTTACTCACATTAAGTCCTATGTTTGATACTAGTAGACTTTTCTTGGCGATGAATGCCCTTTTTCCAGTGCTAGTCTTCTTTTGATGTTCTCCTTGCTCCGTCCGTCATTGATTATTTTGCTGCCTAGATGGTAGAATCACTTAACTTCATCTACTTCCTGTTTTTCGCTGTTCATTACCTTCGTATTTTTTTGAGTTACTCTCAATCCATACATTGTACTATCAAACTGTTCATTCTAGTCAACAGGTTCTGTAATGCTTATTCACTTTTACAGATAATAGCGATGTCATCAGCGAATCTTACCATCGATATCCTTTAACCTTGAATTTTAATCCCACTCCTGAACCATTCTACTGATTTCGTCTTTGCGTCTTCGACGTACAGATTGAACAGGAGGGGTGAAAGACTACATCTATCTCTTACACACTTTATAATCCGTGCACTTCGTTCTTGGTCTTCCACTCTTACAGTTTCCTCTTCGTTCTTACATATTACCCGTCTTTTTCTATAGCTTCCCCCTATATTTCGCAGGCTTTCGAACGTCTGGCACCATTTTACCTTGTCAAACGCGTTTTTTAGCTCGTCAAATCCTATGAATATGTCTTCATTTTTCTTCACTCTTGCTTCCATTATCAACCGCAAAGTCAGAACTGCCACTCCGGTGCTTTCACATTTGCTAAAGGCAAACTGATCATCATCTAACAGATCCTCAATTTTGTTGTCCATTCTTCTGTATATTATTCATGTCAGCAACTTGAATGAATGAGATGCTAAGCTGATTGTGTGACAATTCTCTCACAGGTCGTCTCTTGCAGTCTTCAGAATTGTGTGGATGTTTTTTGTCCGAAAGTCGGATGATATATTGCCTGTCTCATGCATTCTACACACCAACGCGAATAATCGTTTTGTTGCCACTTCCTCAAAGGGTATTAGAAATTCCAATGGAAAGTTATCTATCTCTTTTGCCTTATTTGATTTTAAGTCTTCCAAAGCTCTTATAAACTCTAATTCAAGTACTGGACACCCTACCTCTTCTCTATCGACTCCTGTTTCATCTTCTACCATGTCATCGGGTAAGTCCTCCCCTCATAGAGGTCCTCAATGTACTCTTTCCACCAATCGGCTCTCTCCTCTGCATTTAGCAGTTGAGTTCCCATTGCAGTCTTAATGTTACCGCCCTTGCTTTTAATTTCACCGAAGGTTGTTTTTACTTTCCTTAATGCTGAGTCAGTCCTTTTTCATAACCATTTCATTTTCGATTTCTTCACCTCTGCATTTAGCAGTTGAGTTCCCATTGCAGTCTTAATGTTAGCGCCCTTGCTTTTAATTTCACCGAAGGTTGTTTTTACTTTCCTTAATGCTGACTCAGTCCTTTTTCATAACCATTTCATTTTCGATTTCTTCATATTTTTTATGGAGCCATTTCCCCTTAGATTCCCTGGACTTCCTATTTATTTAATTCCTGACTTGTATTTCTGTATTCTGACTTTCCCTTATGATTTTTGCACTTCTTTCCTTCGTGGATCAACTGAACTATTTCCTGTGTTACAATGTATTGCTTATTTTTCAGCCTAGGTAACGTAAAAATTGAAAAGAAAGTTCAACGTAGGGACTCAACTTCACGGCCTTCGGGTTAGCGTTTTTTACTCTTTCTGCTGTGATAGCCACTGTCTGGAAACTACACTACAAAAGTGGGTCATGCCTTGCCCGACCCGCACCAGAAATGCAGTTTTTTTTCTAAACATTCTGGACCTCCCATTTCTGTCACTTTAATTCCTGGACAAGCGATGCAAATACACTATGTGATCAAAAGTATCCGGACATCTGGCTGAAAATAACTTACAAGTTCGTGGTGTCCTCCATCGGCAATGCTGGAATTCAATATGGTTTTGGCCCACCCTTAGCAAAAAATGGTTCAAATGGCTCTGAACGCTATGGGACTCAACTTCTGAGGTCATTAGTCCCCTAGAACTTAGAACTAGTTAAACCTAACTAACCTAAGGCCATCACACACATCCATGCCCGATGCACGATTCGAACCTGCGACGGTAGCAGCGGCGCGGTTCCGGACTGAAGCGCCTAGAACCTCTCGGCCACAAGGGGTCGGCTGATTTCCTGACAGAGAGGTCACAGTTCGTAGTAATTGATAGAAAGTAATCGAGTACAACAGAAGTGCTTTCTGACGTTACCAAATCTACTGTTATGGGCCCTCTGCTCTTCCTTATCTCTATATCCGATTTAGGAGACAATATGAGCATGCGTCTTAGGCTATTTGCAGATGATGCTGTCGTTCATCGCCTAGTAAAGTCATCAGAGGATCTAAACAACTTGCAAAGCGATTTAGAAAACGTATGTGTGTGGTGAGAAAATTGGCAATTGACCCTAAATAGCGAGAAGTGTGAGGTAATTCACATGAGTGCTGAAAGGAAACCGTTAAACTTCGATTACAGCATAAATCATTCAGATTTAAAGGCCATAAATTACACTAAATACCCAGGAATGATAGTTACGAACAACTTAAATTGGAAGGAACTAATAGAAAATGTTGTGGGGAAGGCTAACCAAAGACCGTTATTTATTGGCCAGACCCTTAGAAAATGTAACAGATCTACTAAAGAGACTTCCTACACTATGGTTGTCCGTTCTCTTTTAGAACGCTGCTGCGCAGCCTGGGACGCTTACCAGATAGGAGAGTAAGTCGAGAAAGTTCAAAGAAGAGCAGCACTTTTTGTATTATCGCGAAATAGGGGAGAAAGTGTCACTGACATGATGCAGGATATCAGGTGGACATCAGAATAAAAGGCATTTTTCGTTGCGGCGCAATCCTTTCACGAAATTTCTATCTTAAACTTTCTCCTACGAATGAGAAAATATTTTTTCGCCCCAGATCTATGTAGAAAGGAATGATTATCATAAAGTTGTTGTAGTGGTCTTCAGTCCAGAGACTGGTTTTATGCAGCTCTCCACGCTACTCTATGCTGTGCAAGCCTCTTCATCTCGGAGTTCGTACTGAAACCTACATCCTTCTGAATCTGTTTAGTGAATTCGTCTCTTGGTCTACCCCTTCTATTTTTACCCCCCACGATACCCTCCAATACTAAATTGATGATCTACTGCTTATTTATCGTCCATGTTTGACTTCCATTCGTTGCTACACTCCATACAAATACTTTCAGAAAAGACTTCCTGACACTTGAGTCTATACTCGATGTAAACAAATTTCTCTTCTTCAGAAACGCTTGCCTAGCCATAGCCAGTCTACATTTTATATCCTTTCTGCTTCGACCATCATCATTTATTTTGCTTCCCAAACAGCAAAAACAACCCCCTACCACTTAAAAGTGTCTCATTTCTTAATCTAAGCCCCTCAGAATCACCTGACTTCATTCCACTACATTCGATTATCCTCGTTTTGCTTTTGTTGACGTTCATCTTACATCCTTCTTTCAAGACTATGTCCATTCCGATCAACTGCTCTACCTTTCCTGTCTCTGACAGAATTACAGTGTCGTCGGCAAACCTGAAAGTTTTTATTTCTTCTGCATGGATTTTAATTGCTGCTTCAAATTTTTCTTTTGTTTCCTTTACAGCTTGCTCAATATACAGACTGAATATCATCGGAGAGATGCTACAATCCTGTCTCACCCCCTTCTCAACGACGACTTCCCTTTCATGCCCCTCTGTTCTTATAACTGCCATCTGGTTTCTGTATAAATGGTAGGTAGCCTTTCGCTTCCTGTATTTTACCTATGTCACCTTCAGAATTTTAAAAAAGTAATCCGAAAAACATTGTCCAAAAGCTTTCTCCTAGTCTCCTAATGCTAGGAATGTAGGTTTGCCTTTCCTTAATCTATGTTCTAAGATAAGTCGTAGAGTCAGTATGGCCTCGCGTGTTACAACATTTCTACGGAATCCAAACTGATCTTCCTCGATTTCGGCTTCTACCAGTTTTTCCTTTCGCCTGTAAAGAATTCGTGTCAGTATTTTGCAGCCGGTAGTTTTCACATATGTCGACACCTGCATTCTTTGGGATTGGAATTATTATATTCTTCTTGAATTCTGAGTATATTTCGGCTGTCTCATACATCTTGCTCACAAGATGGTAGAGTTTTGCGATGGCTGGCTCTCGCAAGGCTATCAGTAGCTCTAATAGGATGATGTCTATTAACGGGACTTTTTTTTTTACTTAGGTCCTTCAGCGCTCTGTCAAATTCTTCACGTTGTGTCATATCTCCCATCTCATCTTCACCTACGATCTATTCCATTTCCATAGTATTGTCCTCAAGTACATCGCCCTTGTATAGACCTCCTCTATACGCCTTCCATTCTTCTGCTTTCCCATCTTTGCTTAGGACTGGCTTCCCATCTGAGCTCTTGATATTCATAGAAATGGTTCTCTTTTCTTCAAAAGTCTCTTTAATTTTTCTGTAGGCAGTATCTTTCTTACCCCTAGTGATATATGTTTCTACCCCCTTACGTTTGTTCTCTGGTCGTCCTTGCTTAGCCATTTTGCACACCCTGTCGATCTCATTTTTAAGACGTTTATATTCATTTTCCGCTGCGTCATTTACTGCGTTTTTATATTTTCTCCTTTCATCAATTAAATACAGTATATCTTCTGTCACCCAAGGATTTCTACTAGAGCTCGTCTTTTGACCTACATGCTCCCTTGCGGCCTTTACTATTTCATCTCCCGAAGTTACCCATTCTTCTTCTACTGCATTTACTTTAATTCAGTATTATAAAGTAAGAGAATTCAGAGCTCGCACAGAAAGATATAGGTGTTCGTTTTTTCAGCGCGATGTTCGAGATTGGAATAACGGGGAATATTGCGAAGGTGGTTCGATAAAACCTGTGTCGGGTACTTAAGTTTGATTTGCAGAATATCCATGTACACGTAGATGAAGGTGTAGACATACCGAACTGGTGATCTGGTGAAGTTGGCAGCACCGCAGTGTTCACACTCAAGAAACCTATAGAGAAGGGAGAAAGAGCACGCGCTCCTGCATTCTTGCAACTGGAGAGCCATGGCATGACACAAGACTGTACATGAGCGCCCTGTATAGCACAACCAATAAATGATGACTAGTATTTTGGCTCGGCCGGGACAACATCACATTCACAGCATTTATTCGCAGAAAAATATTTTTCAATCCATGTTTCCTCTAAATAAACCAAAGTCACTGTAAATCTCATGCCTTGTATTTTCGTAAAAATCTAATGTTATAAAGTGTCCTTTATTTATAAACTGTCTATAGTGTTTCTGTCGGTTAAAATTTCGACATGTGATTCCAAATACAATGCATGGGTTTTATTTATCTTGTCATGGGAAGCCAGATACAACATGATGTTGCCTTACTAAACTGTTCATGCTCTTTCAAAAGTCAGCTTTCAAGGTTTATTTCATTTGCTCATATATTGTCGGCTGACCGTTATGCAACGTTATTGAAAGAATCAGCTGCACGCGAACTTTTAATTCTGATCACTGATGAAGACAGCAACATGTCCCTCCTGTAACAATTTGCGCATTATTGACTTATTCAGCTTTAAAACTTTGCTCGCACGTTCCGTCACTTTTCCATCTACACTGTCACTGCTTTTTATTTCTCATCACCAAAAAATTTTATTTTTATTTACAGTCAGAGTCCATTCCCGGCAGCAACGCACGATATTTTAACTGTAGCTTCGCTATATCTAGCCATGTTAGAAGAAGGCCACTGTTTATTGACTAACCAAAACGATCAAATATTGGTAATTGGTTCTTCGTGGGGCATTCTGTCACCACATAACATGGTCTTTTTATAGCCTCAAGCATTCTAATGAACAAAGTAGTGTTTAACATTCTGTAGCTTTCCCTGAACGCCTAGTCGTCTGATGTCCCAGAAATGTCATCTGACTAGAGCCCGAGGTTATATCACAAAGAATACGTGCAACGGAAATCTAACTACCGGTCTTTACATCGACCAGTCAGTGATTAAACTTAAGTAAATGCTTCCTACTAATTATTTTCTTACAGGGCGCATGAGGTAAGTGATCGCAGGAGAATGGAAGGCATGCTGATATGCACATTGGGAAAAAATTTTACGAACTAAATTGATGCTTAAAGGACATTTATTCGCAAAACAGAGCATCATCAAACATGAAAAATGTAGAAAATCCTAATATTACGATTTTTTAGGGGTCAGCTATATTAATCATCATCATTCAGTGAGTAATAGCTTGGGTAAGGGACGCAACATGACAGCTCATGTGCTCACACACAAAGACTCAAACTTTCACAGAATAACCGAAGATAATATTCAGTACTTTTTAGCATATAATTTTCAAGCAGCTTTTGCAACAACTACTCGAAAGTAACGTGCTCCTAAAATAGCGTGAACATCTCAGATTTATTTTATGAGCATAACATGATGTCATAGGAGCAATGACGTACATGACATAATCTACTACTAAAAGTCATCTATAAAGTACTGGGAAATGACCTAAGGCCGAAATTGTACAATCGTACAGGAAATAAAGAAACTGTCAGCTGAAAGCTTCAAGAAATCTTTCAAAATTTTTTTTAGCGTAATTGAGTCGTAAAAACTTACTTTTGAACCGCTGTTGAATCATGAGTGGATGAGAAAGAAGTGACAGCTCCTCTGAGTCTAGTTAAACGATACTAGAATTTAACTCGGGAGGACCTCATACTGCTTTATCAGATGCCTTCAGAATTACAGCAGAGAGTTCCCAAACCGATAAATCTGAAATAGCTCCCATCCAAAATCTCCGTCTACGTCCGCACAGAAGTGACACATCGTACTCACGCCGCTCAACGACCTTTATACGACAAACTAACTCTGTACCAAATCCAATCTGCCATACCTCTTTACTGAGAGAATGAAAAAACCTGATGGCGGCGAAACGGCCTGTCAACAAAACGAATTTTCCAGTGGTACTTGGCGGATCCTGCAGTCAGAGGACAGGAGAGCCAAGGATGTTTGCTCTTGCTCAAAATTTTGCTTCGATTCAGCGCCGCAAATTTGAAGAAACGCGTCCCTTTTACGTGGAAGGAACTACACTCCTGGAAATTGAAATAAGAACACCGTGAATTCATTGTCCCAGGAAGGGGAAACTTTATTGACACATTCCTGGGGTCAGATACATCACATGATCACACTGACAGAACCACAGGCACATAGACACAGGCAACAGAGCATGCACAATGTCGGCACTAGTACAGTGTATATCCACCTTGCGCAGCAATGCAGGCTGCTATTCTCCCACGGATACGATCGTAGAGATGCTGGATGTAGTCCTGTGGAACGGCTTGCCATGCCATTTCCATCTGGCGCCTCAGTTGGACCAGCGTTCGTGCTGGACGTGCAGACCCCGTGAGACGACGCTTCATCCAGTCCCAAATATGCTCAATGGGGGACAGATCCGGAGATCTTGCTGGCCAGGGTAGTTGACTTACACCTTCTAGAGCACGTTGGGTGGCACGGGATACATGCGGACGTGCATTGTCCTGTTGGAACAGCAAGTTCCCTTGCCGGTCTAGGAATGGTAGAACGATGGGTTCGATGACGGTTTGGATGTACCGTGCACTATTCAGTGTCCCCTCGACGATCACCAGTGGTGTACGGCCAGTGTAGGAGATCGCTCCCCACACCATGATGCCGGGTGTTGGCCCTGGTTGCCTCGGTCGTATGCAGTCCTGATTATGGCGCTCACCTGCACGGCGCCAAACACGCATACGACCATCATTGGCACCAAGGCAGAAGCGACTCTCATCGCTGAAGACGACACGTGTCCATTCGTCCCTCCATTCACGCCTGTCAAGACACCACTGGAGGCGGGCTGCACGATGTTGGGGCGTGAGCGGAAGACGGCCTAACGGTGTGCGGGACCGTAGCCCAGCTTCATGGAGACGGTTGCGAATGGTCCTCGCCGATACCCCAGGAGCAACAGTGTCCCTAATTTGCTGGGAAGTGGCGGTGCGGTCCCCTACGGCACTGCGTAGGATCCTACGGTCTTGGCGTGCATCCGTGCGTCGCTGCGGTCCGGTCCCAGGTCGACGGGCACGTGCACCTTCCGCCGACCACTGGCGACAACATCGATGTACTGTGGAGACCTCACGCCCCACGTGTTGAGCAATTCGGCTGTACGTCCACCCGGCCTCCCGCATGCCCACTATACGCCCTCGCTCAAAGTACGTCAACTGCACATACGGTTCACGTCCACGCTGTCGCGGCATGCTACCAGTGTTAAAGACTGCGATGGAGCTCCGTATGCCACGGCAAACTGGCTGACATTGACGGCGGCGGTGCACAAATGCTGCGCAGCTAGCGCCATTCGACGGCCAACACCGCGGTTCCTGGTGTGTCCGCTGTGCCGTGCGTGTGATCATTGCTTGTACAGCCCTCTCGCAGTGTCCGGAGCAAGTATGGTGGGTCTGACACACCGGTGTCAATGTGTTCTTTTTTCCATTTCCAGGAGTTTACGTATAACCCCCTTACCGAATTTTTACCACTCGTTTTATACTCAGAAGTGTATGGAGAGGGTACTTCGCGTTATACACTATAGAGTTACGTCCAGTTACTTTGGAGGACGGAGCGCGGAAATCATGACTACTCAAATGTCACTGTGTATGTTCTAAGAAATCACATTAATTTCATGTCCCCTACTGGAGCGGTATGTAGAAGACAGTTGTTCGCAGATTCCCCATTTAAAGGTGGTTCTTGAAAAGTTATAAGTGGCGTCTGCTGGATAGTTAGCGTGTATCTTCAAGTGTTTACCAGTTCAGGTTTTTCAGAATTCCTGACTCGCTCCCTTATAACCCATAAGTCAAACAAACGTATCACCATCCATGCTACCCTTCTTTATATATATTAAAAATCCCATGTTAGTGTCACGTCGTATGGATCTCATATATTCAACCAATACAATAGTATGGTTTATACGAGTGTTTTACAATCATTTTCCTTTGTCGATTGATTGTATTTTACCAGCGCCCTGCCACTGAACAGAGTTTACCACCTGTTCTACCTAAGACTGGTCTGACGTGATCGTTCCATCATATCGCTACAGCTCGTCGCACAAAAGTACTTCTATGCATTGCCAGGTTGCAATTTTTTGACTCATTGATTTTGCAGTTAGAGGATACTAACATCTCACGTTCTGCAAGTTCCACAATTTTACATAACGGAAAACATAAAGTTTGAAATATTATAAAGGTGTGATTGAATATTTTTGGGAATTTTTTCGTGCATTACTTCATTGTAGGTAACTACATCATCCGCAAAACTTGTCTACCTGGTAAGTGACTTACAACGTGAGCGGCTTGTGTCCCACCGCACTTATCTAGAGCAACCCATAACGTATTTCTACAAATTTCAATGGCTCTCCATTCATGATAACATGTTGCGTCCTCTATTACAACAAATGTTCATTTCCGTCGCAAATTTCCGAGAGCAATTCACCACTTCAGTGATTATCGAATTTTGCACTGTAAGAATGTTATGAAACTTTGTCGCTTGCTCGCTTCCACTGTTTTGATTAAAATGAGTGTATGGACGCATTCCACACGTTTTCGTACAATTTTACCAGCTTCTGAACTAAGCTTCTGAGCTCAGTGTAACAAAGCTGAATGTCAAGTGATAGGTCACGCAAAATAAAATAAAAATCTATATGCTTTGGTTGACTGTTTTGCATGCCATGCGCTGAAGCATATAATAATGACCAGTAGTTATTTTGTTTTTCTGTATAGACAGAAATTCCATTTTAATGCAGGGGAAGGCCGGGGAGTGTCTGACAGTCGATTGAATAAGGCTAAAGCTGTCTCTAAACTCTACCGCCTCTAATAGCATCTGTCGCGTCAATTAAGTGAGAACTATGGAACAGCAAGACCACCAAATAGATTCTGAATCAAATCATCAGGTGCGATTCGCGGTGGCAACGAGCTCCCTGATCCTAGTGAGGAGTTCGGTGCACAAAATTAAATTTGTAGTGCTGTGTTTTTATTTGCAAGTAATATTACATTTTTACTGTCTCATTAGACAAGTTATTTTCTGTATTGTATACTGTGACAGTTTCTAGCCCAGGTACTAACACTGGGATGTTAAAGTACGACGGCGGTACGTTCGTGGTTGTATCAGAAAAATCTGCTTCATATTGTAATTGACAAAACTGATAGCACAAAATCTTATTTTTTGCTGTTTTAAACTGGAAAATATGGAGAAGTCATGGTATAAATTGGATGAGACTGACATGAAGGAAGCCATTGGAAAAAATTAGACGTCTTTGCAATGAGCGAGGGGAGCGAGTAGATATAAAGTTTCAAGGCTGGATTAATAATATACAGAATGGTGTTGAGATGACGGTTTCAATACTTCAAGTTTTCTAAATAGTCTCCCTCGATTGATTACAGCGCACAAACCGTTCATACAACCGCGTAAGACCGTCAAGGAAATACTTCTTTGCGGCCGGCCGGAATGGCCGAGCGGTTCTAGACGCTGCACTCTGGAACTGCGCGACCGCTACGGTCGCAGATTCGAATCCTGCCTCGGGCATGGATGTGTGTGATGTCCTTAGGTTAGTTAGGTTTAAGTAGTTCTAAGTTCTAGGGTACTGCTGACCTCAGAAGTTAAGTCGTATAGTGCTCAGAGCCATTTCAACCATTTTTTGAACTCTCATCTCATTCAAAATATTCTGGAGAAGAGGATGCACACTTGATTTAGAGATATTGCTACATCACGATTTGTTCGAAAAAAAAACTGGTTCGATTGGCTCTGAGCACTACGGGACATAACATCTGAGGTCATCAGTCTCCTAGACTTAGAAATACTTAAACCTAACTAACCTAACGACACCAAACGCATCCATGCCCGAGGCAGGATTCGAACCTGCGACCTAGCAGCGGCACGGTTCCGGACTGAAGTGCTTAGAGCCGCTCGGCCACAGAGGCTGGCTGCATCGTGATTTGTGACACGACAGGGTTGGCACACTACAGCCGCACGTCCACAAACAACACAGCCTGTTCACATCTGACTGGTCGAATACAACTTTGCCGTTTGCAGTTGATATTTCAAGTAAACACCATAGTAATTGCGCTTACAAAAGGTGCAAGTGCATGCAAAAATGTAACGGGACATAGACAATGCTCCACTGAACAGTTTGAGATGGGGGACCTGGTGTCGGAGGAAGCCAGCTTTATTTACGCTACTGGCGATGAAAATTGCTACACCACGAAGATGACGTGCTATAGACGCGAAATTTAACCGACAGAAAGAAGATGCTGTGATATGCAAATGATTAGCTTTTCAGAGCATTCACACAAGGTTGGCGCCGGTGGCGACACGTAAAACCTGCTGACATGAGGAAAGTTTCCAACCGATTTCTCATACACAAACAGCACTTGACCGGCGTTGCTTGGTGAAACGTTGTTGTGATGTCTCGTGTAAGGAGGGGAAATGCGTACCATCGCGTTTCCGACTTTGATAAAGGTCGCATTGTAGCCTATCGTGATAGCGGTTTATCATATCACGACATTGCTGCACGCGTTGGTCGAGATACAATGACTGTTAGCAGAATATGGAATCGGTGGGTTCAGGAGGGTAATACGGAAAGCCATGCTGGATCCCAACGGCCTCGTATCACAAGCAGTCGAGATGACAAGCATCTTATCCGCATGGTTGTAACGGATCGTGCAGCCACGTCTCGATCCCCGAGTCAACAAATGGGGACGTTTGCAAGACATCAACCATCTGCACGAACAGTTCGACGACGTTTGCAGCAGCATGGACTATGAGCTCGGAGACCGTGGCTGCGGTTACCCTTGACGCTGCATCACAGACAGGAGCGCCTGCGATGGTGTACTCAACGACGAACCCGGGTGCACGAATAGCAAAACGTCATTTGTTCGGATGAATCCATGTTCTGTTTACAGCATCATGATGGTCACATCCGTGTTTGGCGACATCGCGGTGAACGCAAATTGGAAGTGTGTATTCGTCATCGCCATACTGGCGTATCACCCGGTGTGATGGTATGGGGTGCCATTTTTTATACGTCTCGGTCACCTCTTGTTCGCATTGACGGCACTTTTAAACAGTGGACGTTACATTTCAGATGTGTTACGACCCGTGGCTCTAGCCTTCATTTCATCCCTGCGAAACCCTACATTTCAGCAGGATAATGCAAGACCGCATGTGGCAGGTCCTGTACGGGCCTTTCTGGATACAAAAAATGTTCAACTACTGCCCTGGCCCGCACATTCTCCAGATCTCTCACCAAGTGAAAACGTCTGATCAATGGTGGCCGAGCAACTGGCTCGTCACAATACGCCAGTCACTATTCTGGATGAACTGTGGTATCGTGTTGAAGCTGCATGGACAGCTGTACCTGTACACGCCGACCAAGCTCTGTTTGACTCAATGCCCAGGCGTGACAAGGCCGTTATTACGGCCACAGGTGGTTGTTCTGGGTACTGATTTCTCAGGATCTATGCACCCAAATTGCGTGAAAATGTAATCACATGTCAGTTCTAGTATAATATATTTGTCCAATGAATACCCGTTTATGATCTGCATTTCTTCTTGGTGTAGCAATTTTAATGGCCTGTAGTGTATTTTGTTTTCACGTCAAGTTCCGTGAGACCAAGTTGGGAAGCAATTCTCCAAGGACATGAAACATGTTAGTACATGATATTACAACATAAAAGAAAAAAGTCAGTCTATATGCTTAAGTCAACGCAATCGACAATGCAACGAAAGTCAGCCTAATTTTTCAGGGAACTCCTCGACGGAATAGAAGGTGTGACCCATGAGGAAACTCTTTAGTTTCGATTTGAAAGCCCCTGGTTTACTGCTAAGATGTTTAGAATCATGTGGTAGCTTATATAAAATGGATGCAGCAGTATACTGCACACCTTTCTGGACAAGAGTTAAAGAAGTCCTATCCAAATACAGTTTTGATTTCTGCCGAGTATTATCTGAGTGAAAGCTGCTTATTCTTCGGAGTAAGCTAATATTGTTAACGAGAAACGACAGTAAGGAATATATATATATTGAGAGAACGGTCTCAAATACCCAGAATCGTGAACTGGTGTGACAAGATATTCGTGAACTTACACCACTTACTGCCCGAACCACCCGTTTCTGATCGAAAAATATCCTTTTAGAATGGGAAGAGTTACTCCAAAATATAACACTATAAGACATAAGCGAATGAAAATAATCAAAGTAGACTAATTTTCGTGTCAAAAACCACTCACTTCAGAAACCGTTCGAATAGTAAAAATGGCAGCATTAAGTCTTTGAACGATATCCTGAACGTGGGCTTTCCACGTCAGCTTACAATCTATCTGAACAACTAGAAATTTGAACTGTTTAGTTTCGGTAATCATATGCCCATTCTGTGATATTAAAACGGCAAGTTTTGTTGAACTGGGTATTAGAAACTGTAAAAATTGAGTCTTTCTGCGATTTAACGTTACTTTATTTTCTATAAGCCATGAACTTATGTCATAAACAGTACAATTTGAAACGAAGCCCATGTTGCACACAACATTCTTTACTACCAAGCTAGTGTCATAAGCAAACAGAAATATTTTAGAGTTACCTGTAACACTAGAGGGCATATCATGTACATAAATAAGGAACAGGAGTGGCCCCATCACTGATCCCTGTGGCAACCCCCACGCTCTTACGGAATCAGCCTGTATACTCCATGAATAAAATCAACTTTTCGAACTGACGATGTAGTCCACTCTAAAATGTACGCTACTTGATACACCTAAGCAAGAGTTGACATGAATCCTACTTTAAGGATTATAAGTTATTCCGAAAACATTCAGTGGTGATCAGGATATAGTACTGTGCCACGAGGCAAAAATTTAGAGAGCCAGCGTATGCCTTGCGCTAAGGTGAGCTCCTGAATCTAGTGTACGTATTAGCAGAGTGACTGAAACTAATGTAATGGTTCAATAAAACAAAAATGAAAGTGGATATAGACTTTTACTAGGTTTTTATGAAAAGATGTGAAGACTTAAGCGTGAATCCTTGTGTCTCGGGTTAGCAGCAAATTTCAGCAATGAACAAGCTGATACATTCTTTAAAGAATTATATGAACGGATGAGATAAATTTATGCTCATAGTTATTTACGAACCAGTTACCCGTTTAATTGACATTACTAAAGATACAGTGTTTTCGGGCTAGAGTTATAGAAAACATTTTTTTACGTTTCTGGTCGTGTTAAGATTTTTCCAACACTGAATGCAAAACTAAAACATTTTTATACGTGTTGGTACAGTTCAATGTGGCCACCGTTAGTAGTAGTTATATCGAACTGATATCAAAACAGTACTCTATTCTTTGACACATGTTCATAAGCGTGACTGATGTTATGACCTGCACTGCGGCGTAGATTCGTTGGCTCAAATATACCAGATCTCGAACATTTGTTCTGTAAACAACGTACTTGATAAATCTCGAGGCACAGGAATCCAGCGGAGTCAGGTTGGGAGATCGGGTTAACCAGGAAATAGGTCACCGCCCCCTCCGCCTCTACTCTCTTGAAATGCTTCGTGGAGAAATATGGTAACATCCCCACGATTGCGGGGGCGGGGGGCACAATCCTGCTTAAAAATGATGCCGGCATGCATCTGTGGAATTTCACAGTTTGGCAACACGTCGAGACAGGTGTTCCCTGTCACAGGAGTGCATGCAACATGCAGCTCAGCGATGTTCAGGAAATGGTGAGGGCAACATCTTGAAGAGTGTCTCTGTCGATTGCGTAGTCACTCAGCCACATAAAATGTCGAACTCTTCATTATAAGAATTTGTTTGTGCATACCTCAAACCCGCACACTCTGTATATACGACTTGTAAACAATTGCAATTACTACGTAAAACTATTTTACTCCTGACTCGCTGGTGTGAATATTTAGCACACTATACATCTTAGACGACTTAATATACATAAAAAATTAGCAACTTTATTCAGTTCTATTCCGAAAGAGTACATACTGACACGTATTTCATCATTCTGCTAAAGAAACCTTTTGCCACTCAAATATCTGAATCATTTTTGCAAAAAAAAAATAGGTTTTCTATACATTATGGTTTCACGTCCGATACATCTCTCCAACAATCTAAACGACCGAATTGCAGGAGATGGAACAAAAAATACATGAAACTTTTCGTATGAATGTTGTCATGACATCGAGTTTTATAATTCTACCAATTAGCGTATCGTACTATTGTTTTGTGGGAAGAACGTTGCAGTTCAACTTTCAGAAGATACGTGAGGGATACTACCCGACCTTCCCGTACATAGTGATCGCAGAGCCCTGTACGGAGTTTCTTTCCTTAATTAATTTCTCTACCATTACGCCCTTTGATACAGAGAGACTTATTTGAGGCACGTCACTCTGATCGTACTGCAGTAGGCAGGCAGAAATAGCTGCTAAACATTTTCGCCTCTATAGCAGTTTCTCTTTCTTTAGAGACGCTATGAGGTCTGAGCTCGGGGATCTGAAGAAATGCCGCAATAACGCCCTAGCCCGAGGCAACGTAAACAGACGACAACCTCCAGTCGCGTCGCTCTACGTACGAGTGTATATTTGTATATGCGGGGCTCAAGTGACGCGCATGAAATGACGCTCGTGCTGAGGTGTTTGTCTACTAGGGCACCTTTCGCCCTCTTTCAAGTTGACGTCACCACCTCCAGCGTTTTAATCCGCAGCTGCGTAATAAGTATTTATGCAAGCGCGTCCCCCGCTGTTTCCGCCGGCAGTATGAGTCCGTAGACGGCCTGAAAATCCGACATTAACCGGATCGTTCCCGGACAGACGCCAGGTGTTACCAAGAAAGTGCGCGATCACACTGTAACACTGGGAAGCAATTACCGGAAGGTGTGCGGCACGCGAGATACGTATCTGTAGAAAAATAGGAGAGCTGCAAGATATCAGAGACAAAATTATCGCTAAAAGGGTTGTACGAATGTCGCGAAGAATGTAAAAAGAAGAACATTAGTAAAAAGATCTTTGAAAAACTACCCTAATAGATCCTGCAGATGGGGAGAACATTGTGGCAATGAAAGATAGGCTGCAGATGAATCTGCCAAAGGCACGAAGGCTGTTAACTTATCGACTAGGAACTGTCGATTTTACATGAAAGAACATTATTATGAATGATTTGAATACGTTATCCTTACGACTTCTCTTTTAGTTAGAGCTGATACTCTCTGGCAATACGGAGATATCTAAACAGGCAGAATACGGCGCGGCGGTCGGCAACGACTTTGTAAGACAACACGTGTATGCCGAAGTTGGTAGATTGGTTACTGCTGCTTCAAAGAGACGTTATCAACATTTAAGTGATTTTGAACGTGGTGTTATAGTCTGTGCACGAACGATAGAACACAGCGATGAAGTGGCTATTTTCCCGTACGACCATTTCACGAGTGGACTGTGAATATCAGGAATCCGGTAAAACATCAAATCTCCGACGTCGCCGCGGCAATAACTGGACTAACAACGACTGAATAGAATCGTTCAACGTGACAGATGTGCAACCCTTCTGTAGATAGCCGCAGATTTCAATGCTGGGTCATCAACAAATGTAAGCGTGCGGAACATCCAACGAAACATCATCGATATGGGCTTTCGGAACCGAAGGCCCACTCACGTACGCCTGACAACTGCACGATACAAAGCTTTACGCCTCCCCTGGGCCCGTCAACACCGACATTGGACTCTTGATGACTGGAAACATGTTTCCTGGTCCGAAGAGTCTCATTCCAAATTGTATCGATCGGATGGACGTGTACGGGTATGGATATGACGTAATGAATCCATGTATTCTGAATGTCAGCAGCGGACTGTTCAAGCTGGTGCAGGGTCTGTAATTGTGTGGGGCGTGTGCAGTTGGTGTGATATGAGACCACTGATACGTCTAGATACGACTCTGACAGGTGACATAAAAGTAACCATCCAGTCTGATTACCTGCATCCATTTGTGTCCGTGGGCATTCAGACGGACCTGGGCAATTCCAGCTGTACAATGCAGCACCACACACGTCCAGAGTTGCTACAGAGTAGCTTCAGGAACACTCTTCTGAGATTAAACATTTCCGCTGCCCATCAAACTCCCCAAACATGACATTTATTGAGCATATCCGGGATTCCTTGCAACGTGCAGTTCAGAAGAGATCTCCATCCCTTTGTAGTCATGCATTTATGGATAGCCCTGCGGCCGCATGGTGTCAGTTCCCTCCAACACTACTTCAGACATTAGTTGAATCCATTCCACGTTGTGTTGCGGCACTTCTGCGTGCTCGCAGCGGCCCTACGCGATATTAGGCAAGTGTACCAGTTCCTTTGGCGTTTTAGTATATGTTGAAAGGACTATTTATTTAAACAAGTAAATGTAAGAAACATTACTTTTACTGCGGAGTTATGGACGAAGTTTATTTAGTTATTTTCTTGAGACTTGCAGGAATGAATTACAGTTTTTGAAATGGAACATAATTTTTAATGTCATGAAGCTGCATACTGCAACCATAAGGATAATGATGAATACTTGGGGTCTTCGGATGTGGCAAATTGAATCACACTAGGTTACATAGTGTCATTTTAGCTCTATTTCTCTGTGTGGAGTATATCATCGGCGGAGAACTGCTGGCGTATGGTCGAATTTCAAGTGGCAGCAGGAAAATCAGGAATTTGCAAATGATACTATACGCACTACTGGAACTAAGGAAGATTTTAGTGATGTGGTCACCAGAGCGAAAACTATTGTATTAAATTCCAGTGTAGAGATAAATATGAAAAAAGCTCTTAGTTGTTAATCGCCAAGGCTTAGATCAGATTCATCTTACAGGATGCTTAAAGGAGACAGAGAATGGCTGGGTGTATCTAGTGTCTCTAATCAATGAAACAAGACAGTGCGATACAGAAATAAATGACGAATCGTTCATGGATGAGGCGCAATGCTTAAACGCACTAATAAGTGGGAGAACCGGTCCGTATCAAAAATGACGAAGATGTGCTTGGGGAAATCATTGGTAATCGCTGTTTTCTTACGCGGTTACAAGACCTGGACCATGACACTTGGTGAGCAGAACCGAACTGATGCCTTCAAGATATGTTCAGCAAGTATAAATAAAGACCTCTGTGCACTTTGACAGTGAAAGTATTCATTGGCGAGAAATTAAGCTTTGTACCAAGGCCGGGATTTGAATCCAGGTTAACGCATCAGTCTGGAAAGCAGGAGACCTGCGTTTGGGTGCCGACGCTTGTACAAGATTTCATTTGTCATCTACGAAATCTTTCATTGGCCGAATGTTGAAGGGATCGGAACTTTTCCTTTCTGAACATATTCTATGTCCGGCTGCGGGATCAGATGCCACTCACATAAATACCTTCGAGATCTGGTACTGGCGAAAGCTGTTACGTATACCATGAACTGAAATAACCAGTGCTTCGATCACACGTCAACTGAACATCACAAGAAATTTATCTTTCCGTGTTATCCAAAGACTCTGGTAGTTCATAAATGGTTAAAATGGCTCTGAGCACTATGGGACTTAACTGCTGTGGTTATCAGTCCCCTAGAACTTAGAACTACTTAAACCTAACTAACCTAAGGACATCACACACATCCATGCCCGAGGCAGGATTCGAACCTGCGACCGTAGGGGTCGCGCGGTTCCAGACTGTGCGCCTAGAATCGCTCCGCCATCCCGGCCGGCCTCTGGTAGTTACTTGAGCACACTTTGAGAAGAGAAGTGGAGAATTTAAAAAAAAAAAAACAGTCGCGCAAGATAAAGTCGAAGGCAGTAGACCAGGAGGGTGAGCAGCAAGTAGATGGTTGAATCAGGCGAAGAAGATTACCAGGCTGCCTTTTCACATTACATTAAGGAGTACTGCTGATCACTGTGCATGGAGACGACCAGTCGAAGCTTCAGATACATAAGAACTCAATCAAAAAATAACGTCACCACATTCAACAGTGAGTTAACCGACCAATGATGACGAGCTGATATGTATGAATTAATTGCATGCAAATCAAATTCAACCGTATTTGTCTTGGTTTTGTTAAGGATCTTAAAACGTTCTAAGATGTAAGTTTGGATACAATATGCTGTACATAGTGGGCCGTTTTCAGATGGATAATCCACTGGGGGGATGTTAATGCAAGTGAGGTGCTTAAGCAAATTCCCATTTTCCTGAATGAACAGGGCAATGTGCCTTTTAAATGACCTGCGGAGGACGTGTAAAGTTTTTGGTGTCATGGAGGGGCGAGTTTCCTTGATGAGTTTACCTACCATATAAATATTCGTTTCACATGATATTTTGTAACTTACAGAGAAAATGCCTGTGTACTAAACCACTCGAAAGTCTTTGCTATTTTTCATTGCATTTCAGTGTTTTTTTTCTTCCTTGTGATAATTTGGTTGCATTCACTACAGTAGCTTTTAATAGATATCGTTTGTCGCACTGAGTATGTCGCAGCTTTTCGTGATGGAAATCTAGGAAATTCATGTTTATCAGCGTTTTCAGTTACACCTGTATCACACTTCTTATAGATCAGTTATTATAATTTTGTTATCCTTTAATTTAGCTTGTGCAGCAGTGGCTGTGAAGCAGGTAGAGCTCTGGTTTCCAATCGTGATTATCCTGGGTTCAACCCGAGGTGAATGCTGTGATTTTCCCTCGTTCCAGTTCTTTCAGGATGGCCCAAGGTCTACTTAGCTTCCTTTTGAGATGAATACTGGAGAACATTCTCGTGCGGTATAAAGTAGCAGGGGCCTGGGCGCCGTTATCCCTCCCTCTTCTAGAGCCACGGCAGATAGAAACTCTGCTTGGAGTCAGGTCGATAGTCCAGTCTCAACCTTGCGCCACAAACTTTCCTAAAACTTTACCTTGATTTAGTTCTTCATACACTTAAAAGATCCGTTCGAGATCGCGCCTTTTAATCATGGGATGTTTCCCCAATCCAATCAATACCCTCCGTAGGCTTGGAAACACCAAGTGATTATGAATAACAGAATGTAAATACATTATAAAATTGCATTTTATTGTTTTCTAAATGTTTATTAAGCTCAAAAAATACACAAGCTAATGCAGCTGTTAAGTTTTAGATTCAGAATAGCCATCCATTGCTTTAATACTGCCTTGCGTACCCTCTGCATGCTACAAGTCAATTGTGCCAAGGTTTCAGTTGGAATTTGTCTCCATTCTCGGGTCCATGTATTTCAAGCTTTTGTGTACCTCTCGAGACTTCACGTAATTCTGACACAAGCAGGATGTAAGTTTCGGATCGTTGTCTTGCTGCAAAACAAACTCTTTCCCAATCAGGCGCAACAGATATCTTTGTACGTCATTGGAGAATGCCATGATAATCATTTTGGTTGATTTATCCATCTTCTGTCACCAAATCTCCAACTTTATACCCTCCAAAATCTCGTATAGTATGACGGAACCCTCTCCGCGCTTGAAATTACGCACAGAGGATACAGGCGTTAATGGGTTAATCGGAGTATAAATTGGCGGCGTTTACTTCCAAGCATTTCGAACTTGAATTCATCAGTGAAAAAATATCGTTTTCCAATGCTCTATTCTCCAACGTCGGTTTAAAGCCTATTCTTCTTGTTAACAAGGCGCAACAATAGTTTCTTTGCTGCTACGTAGCCCCGGAAGTTGTTTTCTGCCAGGCGCCGTATAAATGTTGACTCATTCACTGGCTATGATTAGTTCAGCCACCAATCCACGCACATTGTTGACTCTGTTCCGTTCACTGGCCATTGTCAAATACTTTTCCTTGTGTTTGATACTTTCCTTTGTTTTGACTATAGAAGGGATAGTTAAGTGAAAGTTTTTATGTGCGCGAACTTTCACTCTATTAGGGTAAGCTTGGATACACTAATTACTACCAGGCCTTACTCCAATCTGTACCAACTCTGAAAAGTCCACACGCTTACAAAACTCATAACCGTAGCGAGTTTATGGCAATCATTAGTGATACTTCCCAGAAAGCTTACAAACGGATTGTTTCTTCTATAATAGCTGGATCAAATGTTGCTATAATCAGTCTCACGTAACAAAACGTTCACATTCGCGAGTAAGCAACACGTCACTCGGAATTTTGTTATTTAAAACGTCACCAAAAGTTCTGAATTTCACACTATGTGTTAAATCTAACTGCCTTCCACACTTTACGACACATCTCAAACATTTTGGTACCCAAGTAAGTATCACAATGTTAATAATTTTCGTCTGAGCACTTATCAGTAGGTCTGATCACTATGAGATCCAAGCCCCGACTCTACTCATCTCTCAATACAAAAGAAGGTTCTCGTTCGCAAAACAAGCGCGAATACGCTAATTTCTGATTGGCAGAGAAACATCGCAGCCAATACGAAAACAGCATCAAACCTTCTAGATCCCGGGCAGATATACAGAACCAATCAAAATTTGTTATTGAATCAGAACAGTAAATTAGCACTCCGTCGTCAGGCCACAAGTGGCCCAGCGGGACCATCTGACCGCCGTGTCATCCTCAGTTGAGGGTGCGGATAGGAGGGGCGTGTGGTCAGCACATCGCTCTCCCGGTCGTTACGATGGTTTTCTTTGACCGGAGCCGCTACTATTCGGTCGAGTAGCTCCTCAATTGCCATCACGAGGCTGAGTGCACCCCGAAAGAACAGTAAATTACCATACATAAATTTTGAAAACGCGGAAATACAAATTCAGTTTCCCTTAACAAAACTACTTTACCGGCATCATAACCTCTTTTCCCCAGTCCCATAAACTGACGAAATAGTTCATAACAAAATCCCCGGTACGAATGACTAACGCACACGTCATTCTCGAACACTCTTTACGGTAATTATTACTTCAATTTATAGTATAAAAACCTTACATAAAATTGTTGTGCCCTACGGGACCTATTAATTCAATTTATAGTATTAAAATTTTACATAAAATTGTTGTGACCCGCCGACTAGTCTTACAGAGGGTGCGTAGCAAAACCTGCTTTCTCGGGTCGCTAGACAACAATTCTAGCAAATCGTATTAGTGAAGTTTATTACAGTAAGATAAATGACAATATTTACCTTTGCGTATTTACAAAGTTGTGTCGCAAGCATATGGCGACATACAAATAATCAATGTCTTTCATTATATACACTCCCACTACAAGCAAAACAATACAGATTGTGTCACTGCTGTAGCCTTCGTAGAACCGGACGTCTTCAACTCGCTGCGGCTAGGCGGTGCGGCGCTAATATTCTCTTCGTGTAGAGGCCGCTCCTGTCTCGGTGTCGTCCCAGAGAGGTCTCGGCTGCGTACTATTGGCTGACGTCGTCTCACAGCCCGCTCTGCAGTGACGTTCCTGGCCGACGTGCCGGCGCATGACGTTACGCCGGAACATAAACGTTATTTCACACACGCAATTTCATTCGCTCTCACAACTAAGCATATATTTAGTAGTAATTATTTAGTAAAGAGAAAATTGAACGAACAGAGCTGCAACTAAAAAAGACAGTATTTTGACCGCAGCTCAAATAGTCTCCATTAGTTAGTGACCTATACCAGATCGCAGATAAAATGTATACACCCGAGCATCTGACACAACCTTTCCTTGGCGTGACACGCTGCACTCCTGATCACAGCTGTGATGTCACAGCTTAATAGGCACGATGTAAGGCGCTACGCCTTAGTAGGAGCCTGTATCTCGATACTGGTGTTTGGTCTTCACAAGTACGCTGACGGAAATTTTCAATTTCTTTGATATTTGTCGGACACTATCGCCTTCTCGGCGCAAAGTGAATATCTTCACCCATGAATCATAAGTGATCTGGCAGTTTGGGGACATTTTCAGTTACTTCCGCTGCTTGTACTACCTTCTTTATTGTCGCGTCCTATCTTCATGCAAATGGAACTAGCCATCGGACAGAACTGGAAACAACGTACGTCTACAGGCATCACCTGGCGTGTTTAGTAGAACTGCTTGGACAAGTGAAGTCAGTTTATATAAAACTGAGCAGTACCAGTATATGTACAATAACTAGGCGCACAGTAGTCTGTCTGTCGTTGTTAACCTCTATTTGAGCATACTATTCTGTATTCCAACCAAGAACTCACGTACATCATTCCCATCACGCCCCTTTGCAATACGCAGCATGAAGTTTCCAACTTACGAGGAATCTACATCTACATCTACATGATTGCTCTGCAATTCACATTTAAGTGCTTGGCAGAGGTTTCATCGAACCACAATCATACTATCTCCCTACCATTCGACTCCCGAACAGGGCGCGGGAAAAACGAACAACTAAACCTTTCTGTTCGAGCTCTGATTTCTCTTATTTTATTTTGATGATCATTCCTACGTATGTAGGCTGGGCTCAACAAAATATTTTAGCATTCGGAAGAGAACGTTGGTGACTGAAATTCCGTAAATAGATCTCGCCGCGACGAAAAACGTCTTTGCTTTAATGACTTCCATCCCAACTCGCGAATCATATCTGCCACACTTTCTCCCCTATTACGTGATAATACAAAACGAGCTGCCCTTTTTTGCACCCTTTCGATGTCCTCCGTCAATCCCACCTTGCAAGGACCCCACACCGCGCAGCAATATTCTACGAGGTGCATTCAAGTTCTAAGGCCTCCGATTTTTTTTCTCCGGACTGGGAAGAGATAGAAACATGCGCATTGTTTTAGAATGAGGCCGTGTTCATTGTCAATACGTCCCAGAGTTGGCAGCACCGTACGGCAGATGGAATTTTACCGCCAGCGGGGAGACAGAGAACTATTTTAAATACTTAAAATGACGATGTTTTCCTTACTTGAACAGCATGCAATCATTCGTTTTCTGAATTTGCGTGGTGTGAAACCAATTGAAATTCATCGACAGTTGAAGGAGACATGAGGTGATGGAGTTATGGATGTGTCGAAAGTGCGTTCGTGGGTGCGACAGTTTAATGAAGGCAGAACATCGTGTGACAACAAACCGAAACAACCTCGGGCTCGCACAAGCCGGTCTGACAACATGATCGAGAAAGTGGAGAGAATTGTTTTGGGGGATCGCCGAATGACTGTTGAACAGATCGCCTCCAGAGTTGGCATTATGTGGGTTCTGTGCACACAATCCTGCATGATGACCTGAAAATGCGAAAAGTGTCATCCAGGTGGGTGCCACGAATGCTGACGGACGACCACATGGCTGCCCGTGTGGCATGTTGCCAAGCAATGTTGACGCGCAATGACAGCATGAATGGGACTTTCTTTTCGTCGGTTGTGACAATGGATGAGACGTGGATGCCATTTTTCGATCCAGAAACAAAGCGCCAGTCAGCTCAATGGAAGGACACAGATTCACCGCCACCAAAAAAATTTCGGGTAACCGCCAGTGCTGAAAAAATGATGGTGTCCATGTTCTGGGACAGCGAGGGCGTAATTCTTACCCATTGCGTTCCAAAGGGCACTACGGTAACAGGTGCATCCTACGAAAATGTTTTGAAGAACAAATTCCTTCCTGCACTGCAACAAAAACGTCCGGGAAGGGCTGCGCGTGTGCTGTTTCACCAAGACAACGCACCCGCACATCGAGCTAACGTTACGCAACAGTTTCTTCGTGATAAGAACTTTGAAGTGATTCCTCATGCTCCCTACTCACCTGACCTGGCTCCTAGTGACTTTTGGCTTTTTCCAACAATGAAAGACACTCTCCGTGGCCGCACATTCACCAGCTGTGCTGCTATTGCCTCAGCGATTTTCCAGTGGTCAAAACAGACTCCTAAAGAAGCCTTCGCCGCTGCCATGGAATCATGGCGTCAGCGTTGTGAAAAATGTGTACGTCTGCAGGGCGATTACGTCGAGAAGTAACGCCAGTTTCATCGATTTCGGGTGAGTAGTTAATTAAAAAAAAATCGGAGGCCTTAGAACTTGAATGCACCTCGTAACAGAGGACGAACGAGTGTAGTGTAAGCTGTCTCTTTAGTGGACATGTTGCATCTTCTAAGTGTCCTGCCAATGAAACGCAACCTTTGGCTCGCCTTCCCCACAATATTATCTATGTGGTCTTTCCAACTGAAGTTCTTCGTAATTTTTACACCCAGGTACTTAGTTGAATTGACAGCCTGGAGAATTGTACTATTTATCGAGTAATAGAATTCCAACGGATTTCTTTTGGAACTCATGTGGATCACCTCACACTTTTCGTTATTTAGCGTCAACTGTCACCTGCCACACCATACAGCAATCTTTTCTAAATCGCTTTGCAACTGATACTGGTCTTCGGATGACCTTACTAGACGGTAAATTACAGCATCATCTGCGAACAACCTAAGAGAACTGCTGAGATTGTCACCCAGGTCATTTATATAGATCAGGAACAGCAGAGGTCCCAGGACGCTTCCATGGGGAACACCTGACATTACTTCAGTTTTACTCGATGATTTGCCGTCTATTACTACGAACTGCGACCTTCCTGACAGGAAATCACGAATCCAGTCGCACAACTGAGACGATACCCCATAGGCCCGCAGCTCGTGTACAAATGTCTTTTTTCTTATTTAGTGGCTACGTCAGTTACATTTACTGTACTGCAACCAGAGAACATACATTTTTACGGTTTCAGATATGTCTGTATCCAGATTCAAATTGTTTTTTGATGAGCTTTTAGTGTTCTGGCCGGCCGAAGTGGCCGAGCGGTTAAAGGCGCTTCAGTCTGGAACCGCACGACCGCTACGGTGGCAGGTTCGAATCCTGCCTCGGGCATGGATGTGTGTGATGTCCTTAGGTTAGTTAGGTTTAAGTAGTTCTAAGTTCTAGGGGACTGATGACCACAGCAGTTAAGTCCCATAGTGCTCAGAGCCATTTGAACCATTTTTTTAATTGTTCTTGTTTTTTTTAACTTAGTTTATAGCACCATTTAAATATCCGCTCCGAGTCACCACCATAATTACAGATCCTTAAAACGTTATGCTTGGCTGCGCAAGAAGGAAAAGCACGGGGACATTGCCTCTTTTTGCAGCGCTAGAAGGGAGATATTACAAGAGCAAGTGATGCTTCACACAAATGTCTGTCGCGACAGTAGCAGTGCTTGCAGTCGGCTGCCGAGAGCCGTCTGTCGTAATACTATTACCATTCCTGCCCCGGTCCTCCGCCTTTTATGAGCGCGTGCACTCAAAAGGGAGGGGCGGACACGGCATCGACAACGGCAGCGCAGAAAGAGAGCACCAGAATCTGTTAATGATACTGCCGGCGGGCTCGGCCCGGTCATTAGAGAGATATACACGGAAACGTATTGCCGGCTGGAATAGAGAGAGTGAGGGTAGCAGTCCAGCGGAAATGGGGGCGCGGAAAGTTGGACGGTGGGGGTTCTGGGCGACGCAGACGCGGCGGTATCTGCGCCGAAGCTGCGCGGCTGCGGGCCTCGTGATAATGGCCGCGCCCCGCGACCGGCGAGGTCGCACAGGAAGGCGGGGCGCGGAGCCCTGGGGGGCAGGAAGTCGCCGCCAGTCGCCGGCCGGCCGCCAGATAACGAGGCGAGCGCCGAAGCGCGTGGCCGCGCGTGCTAGGGCGCGCGACACTGGCGTGGGCGATCGCTGCTGTACCGCGTGCACCCGACAGCTCTCACGCTGGCAGAGGAGTGCTGGGCTCCGAGTGGAACCTGTTGATTTTAACAGCTTTGCAACCACAGCACGCTAGAAACTTAAGAGAACAGGTTGTTATGACAGTAAAATACACTTGTAATGGGGTTGTTCGATTTGCTTGGACTGTACAAGTGACCATCTACTGAATATACAGGGTGAGTCACCCAACGTTACCGCTGGATATATTTCGTAAAGCACATCAAATACTGACGAATCGATTCCACAGACCTAGCGTGAGGAGAGGGGCTAGTGTAATTGGTTAATACAAACCATAAAAAAATGCACGGACGTATGTTTTTTAACACAAACCTGCGTTTTTTTAAATGGAACCCCGTTAGTTTTGTTAGCACATCTGAACATATAAACAAATACGTAATCAGTGCCGTTTGTTGCATTGTAAAATGTTGATTACATCCGGAGATATTGTAACCTAAATTTGACGCTTGAGTACCACTCCTCCGCCCGCATCTCGTGGTCGTGCGGTAGCGTTCTCGCTTCCCACGCCCGGGTTCCCGGGTTCGATTCCCGGCGGGGTCAGGGATTTTCTCTACCTCGTGATGGCTGGGTGTTGTGTGCTGTCCTTAGGTTAGTTAGGTTTAAGTAGTTCTAAGTTCTAGGGGACTGATGACCATAGATGTTAAGTCCCATAGTGCTCAGAGCCAGTACCACTCCTCCGCTGTTCGATTGTGTGTATCGGAGAGCACCGAATTACGTAGGTATCCTAAGGGAACGGTGATGGACCTTAGGTACAGAAGAGACTGGAACAGCACATTACGTCCACACGCTAACACCTTTTTATTGGTCTCCTAGAACTCGGTTGTTGGATCCCATAGCTGCTCGCTGTTGCTGGGTATGCTGAGGGTTACAGACTGTGACGGTCAGTGCCTGTAACAGTGCACTGCCTCTATAAGCACAGTTTGGTTCCCTACACGCCGATTAGCTACAGCATTATGACCACCTGCTTAACAGCATATTAGTCCAGTTTCAGAACATTGTGCATTGCATGGATTCGACAAGTTCTTGAATGTTTTCCAGAGGTGTTCAGCACCAGATGCAAGTGCACAGATCACTCAGTTTCCGTGTTTTACAGGTATGAGGTTCGGTGGGTGCAAATCTGGTGCCTGATACTATCTCAGAAGTGTTTCATAAGTTTCATATCAGGTGATTTTCAGGTAGGCACGTAATCCACAGCTGCCAGTGAGTGATAAGTTCGGCTGCTACCACAGGTCCCATGGAATCCCAGACAACTTACGCCGATAGTTTAATAGTGCCCACACCAGACTGCGTCCACAGAGTAGTGCCTGTATCGAGCAACTGTTCGTCTGCATCTACATGACTACTGTGCTTTTCACACTTAGGTGCCCAACAGAGGATTCATCAAAATATTTTCAAGCTGTTTCTCTATTGTTCGCTCTCGAACAGCGTGCGGAAATAACGAAAACTTAAATCTCTCCGAGCGAGCTCTGACTTCTCTTATTATATTAAGATGATCATTTCTCTTTGTGCAAGTGGGCGTCAAGATGATATTTTAACTCTCGGAGGAAAAAGTTGCTAATAACTGAAATATCGTGAAAAGATCTTGCCGCTTATAAAAACATTTCTGTCTTAATGAATGCCACCTCAACTCGCGTATCGTATCCACGAAACTCTCTTCAATATTTCGCGATAAAGCAAACTGAACTGTCCTCCTTTGAACTGCTTCGATGTCTGCTATCAATCGCATCTCCCAAGGATCCCATATTGCACTGCAGTTCTATAGCAGAGAACAGACGAGCGCCGGGCGCGGTGGCCGTGCGGTTCTAGGCACTTCAGTCCGGAACCGCGTGACTGCTACGGTCGCAGGTTCGAATCCTGCCTCGATCATGGATGTGTGATGTCCTTAGTTTAGTTAGGTTTAAGTAGTTGTAAGTTCTAGGGGACTGATGACCTCAGATGTTAAGCCCCATAGTGCTCAGAGCCATTTGAACCATTTGACAGACGAGCTTAGTGAAGGCAGGTTCTTTAGCAGACCTGTTCCATCTTCTAAGTGTTCTTCAGTGCAACGCAGTCTGTCGTTTGCCTTCTGCACAACATTATCTTTGTTAACGTTCTGATGTAAGTTACTCTTATTAGTAATCCTTAGGTATTTAGTTGAGTTGACAGCCTTTAGATTTGTGTTATTTATCATTTAGTCGACATTCAACGTATTCCTTTTAGCACTCATGTGGAACACTAACACTTTTCATTATTCAGAGTCAGTTGCAACTTACCACCCTTTAAGGAGTGATTTTCATTATTGGCGATAAGCCAGAGGACACAGTAACCATCATAAAATACCTGGAAGTATATTTCCGCTGTGACTGTCATTTAAAACTGCATGCAAGGGAAAGCAGAAACCGATCTGAGATTCGCATTTTGTCACAGGTTCGATTATTAGACGCCTCAGTATGGCGGAAACACTATCGCGAGACGTTACAAGGGTGGTCTTGAGCATTGATTTCAAGACAAGACAGGGACTAAATTTCTTATTCCCACGAACATCTTGCGCAATGAATGCAGTGGAGGAATCGGATAAATCAGAGTTCCAACGTTCGCAAATGTAACAGGGAATGGGAGAAATGTTAGTGGTATCAAAAACTGTTCAAATGTGTGTGAAATCTTATGGGACTTAAATGCTAAGGTCATCAGTCCCTAAGCTTACACACTACTTAACCTAAATTATTCTAAGGACAAACACACATACTCAAATGGTTAAAATGGCTCTGAGCACTATGGTACTTAACTGCGGTGGTCATCAGTCCCCTAGAACTTAGAACTACTTAAACCTAACTAACCTAAGGACATCACACACATCCATGCCCGAGGCAGGATTCGAACCTGCGACCGTAGCGGTCACGCGGCTCCAGACTGTAGCGCCTAGAACC
This sequence comes from Schistocerca serialis cubense, assembly GCF_023864345.2. Lineage (NCBI taxonomy): Eukaryota > Metazoa > Arthropoda > Insecta > Orthoptera > Acrididae > Schistocerca > Schistocerca serialis. Next base: position 143,445,284 of record NC_064641.1, on the reverse strand, counting down.
GCACGGCCACTCCGGCCGGCACACATACCCATGCCCGAGGGAGGACTCGAATCTTCGCCGGGACCAGACGCACCACAGTCCATGACTGCAGCGCCTCGACCGCTCGACTAATCCCGCGCGGCTTATTTGTATCACATATGCCCTCCACCATGCACCATAAAATGTCTTACCGAGTTTAAATATCGACAGAAACGTACACAAAAAAAAAAGAAAAAAAACGTGGAAGGAGTCCGGAGGTTATTCGCAGGATAACTTCCGGAAAGCGTTTGACTCGCTGCCCCACTGCAGACTCCTAACTAAGGTACGAGCATATGGGATTTGTTCCAAAATATGTGAGTGGCTCGAAGACTCCTTAAGTAACAGAACCCAGTACGTTGTCCTCTATGGTGAGTGTTCATCGCAGGTGAGGGTATCATCTGGAGCGCCCCAGGGAAGTGTGGTAGGTCCGCTGTTGTTTTCTATCTACATAAATGATCTTTTGGATTGGGTGGATAGCAATGTGCGGCTGTTTGCTGATGATGCTGTGGTGTACGGGAAGGTGTTGCCGTTGAGTGACTGTAGGAGGATACAAGATGACTTGGACATGATTTGCGATTGTTGTAAAGAATGGCAGTTAACTCTAAATACAGATAAATGTAAATTAATGCAGATGAATAGGAAAAAGAATCCCGTAATGTTTGAATACTCCATTAGTAGTGTAGCGCTTGACATAGTCACGTCAATTAAATATTTGTTTATAACACTGCAGTGCGATATGAAGTGGGACAAGCATGTTCATTGGTTCATTGGTAGAGTTTTGGGAAGATGTTGTTCATCTGTAAAGGGGACCGCTTATAAAACACTAATACGACCTAATCTTGAGTACTGCTCAAGCGTTTGGGGGAGGGAGGACATAGAAGCAGTTCACAGGCGGGCTGCTAGATTAGTTACTCGTAGGTTTGATCATCACGCGAGTGTTACGGAAATGCTTCAGGAACTCGGGTGGGAGTCTCTGGAGGAAAGGAGGCGTTCTTTCGTGAATCGCTACTGAAGAAATTTAGAGAACCAGCATTTGAGTCTGACTGCTGTACGATTTTACTGCCGCCAACTTATATTTCGCGGAAAGACCACAACGATAAGAAAAGAGAGATTAGGGCTCGTAAAGAGGCACATAGGCAGTCATTTTTCCCTCTTTCTGTTTGGGAGTGGAACAGGGAGAGAAGATGCTAGTTGTGGTACGAGGTACCTCCCACCACGCACCGTATCGTGGATTGTGGAGTATGTATGTAGATGTAGATATGTAGATGTAGATGACGTTAGAAGTATCAGAATCGAGTTTTCTTGCAAGGAAGACTTTGTAGAGTTAACCTTTAGTTCTGTTCAGTCTCGGTATCGTAATTTAACGAAGTCAGCGCTTTGTTATACGAATGATAATGATGTCCTTTAAGAGATCGGAGAAGTCGAGTGGGAGAGTAATCGACCTTATCAACGAGCGTCCGTCATTCCGAGGAGAGCCTGCAGCAATTTCGCCGCAGCTCGCACAGAAGGAAAGTCACCCCTAACACGGCACTGTGCCGGAGTCTTCTCACCCCTTTTCCCGTCGCACTGATAACCGAAGCTCTAGCGGAGGGGGAAGGGTGGAAGCTGGTTTGGGCGGGGTGGGTTCAGGGTAGCGGAGGAGGGGGTGGGTGCCTCTGCTGAGTCATTACCCGTAGATTTCCAGGCTTCGCGTCGCCTAATGTTATCGACGGCGGCGACTGCAGTCCACGACTGTGAAATTGGATCGCGTGTCCGCTCCCGCGCCTCTGCAGTGTCTAGGGAGTGGGATGGGACGCGGCGCAGCGGCAGACGGCGGCGGCAATGACGGAGATGAGGCGGCCTGGCACCGCGGCGCGCAAGATGGATGGCCCGACACGTGCACCCCCACCCCACACTGCAGGACCTCCGCGGTAGTCTCTGCGCCGGCCGGTCTCGAGACGGGCGGATTTTGCCTCGGATACATTATCTTAATAACCCTGTCGATCACGGCGATAAGATGGAGTGCTACTGACTTAATGAACTGAAACAAAAATCACGATACACTGAGACGAAAACTCCTCCTTTCTTTTTTGGCGTCTTTTATGTTGTGGTAAACAAATGCACTTGGTGTCACACATATAAAAGTGACAGTGGGAGATCATCCCACCCGTGAAGTAGTTGCTTTTAAAGGGTGACATTTTTGCATGCAGCAAATATACAGATCAGTCACAGGGGCGACCAGATTTAGGCAACAGTTATGGCGGAACTAAATGCCGACACAGATGAGCAACAAGTTACAATTGTTTATTGATAGAAGTTTTACAATACTTAGCCACCGTATGAGGATAGTGAATAACAATAATCGCTTGCACTCAACTTTAATCCTCAGTATATCGGAGGACGATGATTGATAAGTATGAGGAGAGTGAATTGCAGTATTAACATGCACTGATCTTTAAACCCTAGTATATCCGTGGGCGATGATTGATATCACTCGGACTAAATTAGAACTACATTAGCACCTTCCGCTGCTAACGGGCGTTGATATATATCAATGGGGACAGGTGAAAATGTGTGTCCCGATCCGCACTCGAACCCGGGATCTCCTGCTTACATGACAGATGCTCTAACCATCTTTTTTTTTTAATCTCATTTTGTTTGGTTTTGTTCGTTGCATCTGCTCGGTGCGGACGTCGTAAAACATCCGTTTATGTTCGTTGTTGATCGATTTAATCAGTTTTTATTTTTTATTACAGAGGGTAGCTAACCCTCTGAGCGAACACGCTGAGCTACCGTGCCGGCAACCATCTGAGCCACGGAAGGCACAGAGGATATAGCGCGACTGCGGGGACTATCTCGCGCACACCTCCCGCGAGACCCCCATCCTCACCTTGTATGTCAACACACTACATTCGTCGTGTTCCAGCCCCAACACACTCATTACTCGTGGAAGACATTCTTACCAAGTCCCGTAAGAGTTCGGGGAATATGTGTGCATCCGCACAGAAGAAGAAGGTCATGGCCTGTGTTGCCAGATCTATATTCTTATATGGATATGGTGTCTGTGCTTTCGGACATGTCCGAAAGAACAGACACCATTGATGACCTGCAGCCGTCTAGAACGAAATTAGAATTACATTAATACCTTCAGCTGCTAACGGGCGTTGATATATATCAACGGGGACAGGTGAAAATGTGTGCCCCGTCCGGGACATGGACCCGGGATCTCCTGCTTACACGGCAGACACTCTATCCGTCTGAGCGACCGAGGGCACAGAGGATAGCGCGACTGCAGGTACTATCTCGCGCACGCCTCCCGGTCGGGGCCCACATTTTCACCTGTCCCCGCTGATATATATATCGACGCCCGTTAGCAGCTGAAGATATTAATTTAATTATAATTTCATCAAGTCCGAAAGAACAGACACTATATCCATATACAACTCGGACAATATCCAGTCGTGGCAGCTCTCCATGGTGACTGTCGATAAGTGCAGACACACTCACGGAGACAATATCCTCACATCATCTGGCGATTTTCCAGCGATTCTCTTGAGTAACTGCCTCGAGAGTGGTGATGACGATGATGCTTGGTTTGTGAGCCCCTCAACAGCGCCGTCATCAGCGCCCATACAAATTCCCAATTTTTACACAGTCCAATGTTTAACTCAATCCGATGTAGCAACTGTCACGAATAGTGATGATGATGAAATGATGAGGAGAACACAAACATCCAGTCCCCGGGAAGAGAAAGTCCTTAACTCGACCGTGAACTGAACCCGGGATGCCGTGATGCAGAGGCAGCACTAGACCACTAGACCACTAACTGCGGACCCTACAGAGTGGAGCCATGTATCTACTTATAAAGGGTGTAACGTATATAAGTCCAGATAATTTTAAATATGGTATCTTAATGGGTACATACATCAGCGTGCTGGTTGTTTATTCTGTACATCTAATAGTCTTCCAGCAAACGTGTCACATAACTAACTACCTAACGTTTTACTGTTATAGCTGCACCACTAAGTGGCCGGCCGCAGTGGTCTAGCGGTTCTAGGCGCGCAGTCCGGAGCCGCGCGACTGCTACGGTCGCAGGTTCGAATCCTGCCTCGGGCATGGGTGTGTGTGATGTCCTTAGGTTAGCTAGGTTTAAGTAGTTCTAAGTTCTAGGGGACTGATGACCACAGCAGTTAACTCCCATAGTGCTCAGAGCCATTTGAACCACTAAGTGGACTGCACCTGCCAGTATAGACTTCCTACTTTGCATGTACATGCCACACGTCACCTGACCTCCTGAGGGAAATTAGCCTTAATAGCTTGCTCTTGCCACGTGCACTTGAAAGTACAAGCCAAACTGAAAAAATACAATTAGTAACAGCTATAATTATTGCTCTGCAAATGGCATTAATGCTGCTATAATGTTATTCAGTACACCGTCCTCCGTCACCAATAGAAATATCTGCACTTACACATGTCACGCCTTGTATCTACGTTTTACAGGCAGATGTCAGTTTCAGACCTATTTGTGTGATTAAGGTGGAAGCATAATACACTCCTGGAAATGGAAATAAGAACACCGTGAATTCATTGTCCCAGGAAGGGGAAACTTTATTGACACATTCCTGGGGTCAGATACATCACATGATCACACTGACAGAACCACAGGCACATCGACACAGGCAACAGAACATGCACAATGTCGGCACTAGTACAGTGTATATCCACCTTTCGCAGCAATGCAGGCTGCTATTCTCCCATTGAGACGATCGTAGACATGCTGGATGTAGTCCTGTGGAACGGCTTGCCATGCCATTTCCACCTGGCGCCTCAGTTGGACCAGCGTTCGTGCTGCACGTGCAGACCGCGTGAGACGACGCTTCATCCAGTCCCAAACATGCTCAATGGGGGACAGATCCGGAGATCTTGCTGGCCAGGGTAGTTGACTTACACCTTCTAGAGCACGTTGGGTGGCACGGGATACAGGCGGACGTGCATTGTCCTGTTGGAACAGCAAGTTCCCTTGCCGGTCTAGGAATGGTAGAACGATGGGTTCGATGACGGTTTGGATGTACCGTGCACTATTCAGTGTCCCCTCGACGATCACCAGTGGTGTACGGCCAGTGTAGGAGATCGCTCCCCACACCATGATGCCGGGTGTTGGCCCTGTGTGCCTCGGTCGTATGCAGTCCTGATTGTGGCGCTCACCTGCACGGCGCCAAACACGCATACGACCATCATTGGCACCAAGGAAGAAGCGACTCTCATCGCTGAAGACGACACGTCTCCATTCGTCCCTCCATTCACGCCTGTCGCGACACCACTGAAGGCGGGCTGCACGATGTTGGGGCGTGAGCGGAAGACGGCCTAACGGTGTGCGGGACCGTAGCCCAGCTTCATGGAGACGGTTGCGAATGGTCCTCGCCGATACCCCAGGAGCAACAGTGTCCCTAATTTGCTGGGAAGTGGCGGTGCGGTCCCCTACGGCACTGCGTAGGATCCTACGGTCTTGGCGTGCATCCGTGCGTCGCTGCGGTCCGGTCCCAGGTCGACGGGCACGTGCACCTTCCGCCGACCACTGGCGACAACATCGATGTACTGTGGAGACCTCACGCCCCACGTGTTGACCAATTCGGCGGTACGTCCACCCGGCCTCCCGCATGCCCACTATACGCCCTCGCTCAAAGTCCGTCAACTGCACATACGGTTCACGTCCACGCTGTCGCGGCATGCTACCAGTGTTAAAGACTGCGATGGAGCTCCGTATGCCACGGCAAACTGGCTGACACTGACGGCGGCGGTGCACAAATGCTGCGCAGCTAGCGCCATTCGACGGCCAACACCACGGTTCCTGGTGTGTCCGCTGTGCCGTGCGTGTGATCATTGCTTGTACAGCCCTCTCGCAGTGTCCGGAGCAAGTATGGTGGGTCTGACACACCGGTGTCAATGTGTTCTTTTTTCCATTTCCAGGAGTGTAGAACGTAAGTCATTTGTGAGCTCTTGAAACTACGTTGCGCTTCAGGCGTAGGCAGTGCGGCGTTCTTGTATGTAGGCTGTACCCTGTATTTCCTGGAAAACAAAGGTGTATCCAGCAAACATGAAACAAGGAGGACTAAGGTGGTCTCGAATAGCCTTTCGTTCCAAGAGCTCCTTTACTTGCGCTGTTCGCTGCGGTTACGCATTGACATCCATAAAAATGAATTCAGGGCCCAATGCACTTTTGAAAATATGAGCATGGGGAAGGAGTATTTAGTATCACAACAGCGTTAACCGGTCAGTGTACAATACTGAAAAATTTGGAGATCAGCATGCCCATGCAGTGTTATGCCTTCCCACACAAACACATCTGGACCACCAAAACGATTATGTTCGACAATGGGGGACGTATCTTAGTATGGAGAGAGCTGGAAACAATCAATGCACCACTAATAAAATTGAACATGACCGTTTTGGTGGACCAGGTGTTATGGAGTGGGAAGCTCTTGGAAAGAGAGGAGATTCTGCCAATGGAATGACCTGCCTGTTCCTTCAGCTTACATGCCATCGAGCACGGGTGCAACGTGTAGATGGAACGTATTACTGGATGATCACTTGCATGAATGACCATCCAGTAGTTGTCAGCCCCGCATGTGGAGGAGTCGAACGTCCTACCGCGAGAACTCTTTACCCAACTTATGGCCAACATGAGAGCACATTTTAGAGCATGCTTTGCTGTCTGTGGTGATCGCACAACATATTAAAACCACGTCCCGCCTTTTGTAGCGTTAAGAGGACCATCATGAATAGAAAAACTTCTGCATAATTATTGTCGTTGAATAAAAATATCATTTCTTATCGTCTCATTACGTACTTCCTTCACTTACCTTCTGTATTTTACTGTAGCAGTTCTTTCTGTGTGTAGTCCATTTGATAGAACTATATTGTTTGGCAGACACATCATGAGTAATCTACTTGCGTCGTTATGTTTTGCAAAACATTGTAGTTCACCTGGATAAGGTAATTGTTGAAATAGTTTCCCTTGGGCTTCCCACAGTCTGATACAAAGCTCCGCCGTGTATTTACATTACGTGGGTGTCGAATTAAATCAGATGATAGAGAAGGAACTGGATCAGGAAACAACAGAGTAAAATGAGGGGCTGCGTTTTGCTGCTTAGCCAGGAATGTAGCTGACCATGCTAGAAGGAGAAAACATAAAATGCAAGCTGGCATTAGCAAGAAATGCGTTTCTGAAAAATATGTTAATATTGGCTACGATTTTTTGTGTTAGGACATCTTTTCAAAATATATTTGTCTATCATGTAGACTTGTGCAGAAATAGATCTACCGGAGAATGGTAAAGATTAGATGGGTAGATCGAACAGCTTGTGAGGAAGTACTGACTGGATGTGGAACAAAAGAAATTTGGAGTGCCAGCTTGACTAAAAGAAGGGATCAGTTGCAATGTACGTTGCAGTAGGTATGCAAAGATGAAGAGACTTTGCTCAAGGTAGGGTAGTATAGAGAGCAGCATCAAACCAAGAAGGAGGGACGGAGGATTAGCGTTTAACGTACCGTCGATAACGAGGACATTAGGGATGTAGCACAGACTTGAATGTTTTTGAGGATGGGGAAGGAAATGGGCCATGGGGTTTGAAAGTAGCCATCCAGCCATTTGCATGAAATGGATTAGTGAAATCAGGGAAAGCCTAAATGAGGATGGTCGGACGCGGATTTGGACCGTGGTCCTCCCAAACGCGAGTGTAGTGCGCTAACCACTGCTCCACAGCGCTCGGTTGTATCACACCATTCTTCTGGTTGAAATACCGCAGCAACAAGAACACTGTGAATGTCTACGATAAGCTTGAGTAGTGGGTCTTGTGTTAATGGCGCTACGTGAAAGTTATGAATAAAATGAAAGGACAGCCATACTTCCCAAATTTAGTTATATGCATCGTTTGCAACATTTTCATAAATAGCGTACCAATGTTTAAAAGAATTGTTGTTGGGTTTAGCTTTTAGCTGGTAGCCAACAGGTACTAAAAAGCACAATGGCTGTAATTTTGTGTAACCGGCCGCGGTGGCCGTGCGGTTCTAGTCGCTTCAATCCGGAACCCCGCGACTGCTACGGTCGCAGGTTGGAATCCTGCCTCGGGCATGGATGTGTGTGATGTCCTTGGGTTAGTTAGGTTTAAGTAGCTCTACGTTCTAGGGGACTGATGACCTAAGATGTTAAGTCCCATAGTGCTCAGAGCGATCTGAACCATTTTTTGTAATTTTGTAAACATTAACATACTAATCTGTAGCGTTACCCATGTAGCTAGAGAAATACTTATTTCCATTTTTTAAGCTGGAAGAGGTGCATATTTTTAATTGAGTACTCTTGTTTAAGATCGAAAGAACATATAATCAAATATTTCTTTTGAATTCCTTTCTGAGTCGCTGACTGCTTTAGTACTGAATATAAATTATTCTTCTGATGTTGTAGCAGTGGACATCAATTATCTCGTCCAAATATGATGCATTTATACATTTACATGGATACTCTGCAAATCACATCATTTTATATATCTGGCAGAGGGTGCTAAATTTCATTAGTGAATTTCCACATTGTGGACGATAGATTGAATCACTTTTCTCCTTAAAGAGGTGATTACAGGATGACTCCTAGTGAAAATAATGTATTAATCTGACTGCTCGCATTTGTATAAGCAAAATCTTCTTTCTTAATGACGAATTACCAGAGGAAATAGAATATTATCGTCTAACAACACTATCTGGACAATGAATCACCCTCTGTGGTGACTCATCACTACATGGGAAGAAATGTCATCCCACTGGACTGGCGTCAAGTATCGGGTGCCACAAAATTTCTCTCTTAGTTGACTGCTCATACAGTTACATTCCAATGAATTGAGATGCACCCAGAGAAATAGGAGCTAAAGATGAAATAAGAAAACATGGAAATAAGTCCCACCCACACCAAATTTACCTTAAGACTGATGCAGGTTTTGATCTACGTTGATGAACTTCATACAAGATGTAGGAGAGCCCCACTGTCGAAGCCGATGCAGCACTGTGCTCCATTTATGAAACAGCGAGACACGCGTAACAGCTTTTCCAGACGGATAGCAGCAGTAGCGTTTTCAACGTTCTGCTATACCTCTTCCAGTGAATGAAGATTATCTGAGTGCACCTGGCCCTCCAGTTTTCCCCGCAGGTAAAAATCACAGCGAGAGACCTCAGGTGACCGGGGTGGCCAGGAGATCGCACCAACTCTACTGTTTGCCCTCTCCTCACTGAACACCCTACGCACTCGAGAAAAGGTTGTCAAGGCAGTTTGTCCTCATTCTCCGCCTTGCTGAAAATATACATGCAGTCTTTTGCAATCATAAATAAATGCAGCTCTGGCTGCAAGAGTCGTTTTCAATTTCTTTATAACGTAATCGACTTCCAAACTTCCAACCCCATCTCCGGATGCACTTCGTTGCATAACACATAAAAGTAGAATTGATTATTGCGTTAATAATTTTCCTGTGACTATGAGTATTTCTAATTTCATGTATAATCTGACTTAAGAGTAGGAATTTTAATGTAATCTCATGACCGATAAACGTTTGACAAATTGTAACGAGTAGTATGTCAGCAATATTGTTATGTTGTATATGCATCGCTGTAATGTGATTTCGGAAAATTTTCCTATGTGAACAGTTGCATCTGAAGATTGTGCGGATAGTCCCGAAATATTTTATTCAGTAAATAAATTAAAAACTATCTACGCAAACTGTGGGTAATTTATTTATATCTGCAAATCTTTACAATGGTTCATTCCTGTCATCCACTAGATGGAAAGTAAAAATATCTCTTGTGAATTAATGCACTAATGGACTAACAAGAATCAGTTTTGAGGTAATCTATAAATGTTTTCTGGGATCCTTATTTATTTATTTATTTAACCTGTCTTACATTGGATCAGTTTCACAAACACAGTATGTACCTTTTTTACATCATAGTTATCTCATAAATAAAGTTTTAATACGACAAACAGAATTAAAATTATTTGAGTGTCTGAAGTGGCGGTGTGACAAAATAATACTGACTACGAATTAATAAAGTTGATACTAGCAGTACTTCTACTACAGCTGCTGCCGCCACTATAAATAAAACGCGTAAAGAACATCAAAAGCAGAACATTGTGATTGCTATTGCTTCTCAAGTAGTGGTCACCCAACAAAACGAAGCATCTGTCCGTGATCCACACTCACTTCCTGTAGAGGTGTGCCACTGTCTATTTCTAATCCAGTCCTGGTGGCAATTACATATAGTAGGGACTTGCAGGATTGCAGAAGAGCCATAGGTGAAGTGGTAAGCTCTTAACTAGCTGTTGGACCTGATTTCTTCCCACAAAGCGTTGAACCCAATTTATATTTTATTTGCAATTGTGAGATGTTACTGCATACACTGTAAATTCAGTCCTACACGTCTTAATGAATGACTTCTACTGTGGGACAAAGCTTAACAAACAAATATTGTTAACTTAGAGACAAAAACTGATAGACATTGAAATATTTCCGGATATTACTAATCTATGTGCTCCATTTCAAACCACTGTTCACTGTTAACAAACATTCTAATTAAATGACTCTGATCTTCTATCTTTTGTAAATACCAGTGACTCTTCCACAAGTAAGTCATCAATGTGATCAACAGTAATGTTAGTGGAAATTCATAATTCCGTTTTTGCAGTTTATGAAGAAATTTACTTCTTATTGTTCGATTCTTTGAGCTATTGATTTCGGTCTTAGGCACATCATATTAATAAAAATAGAATAGTAACAGCACTTCTGAGGCATCAAATGACTCTAACAGTCAATGGATGCAGTAATCGTAATCAGATGTATTCCTTAATAATATTAGAAATAGAAGAAATCTGTTAAATAAAAAAAACTATGTATTTGACTAATGAAAGCTCTTCGTTTCTCAACTGTAAAATTGTAGCTTACTAGAAGAACCACACCATTATGTTACACAAAATAGTATTGGTTAAAACAGTCTTGGTTGTAATTTTAGTTTTTTATATTTCAACGACGCGTTTCGCCTTATTTAGGCGTCTTCAGGTTATCTACATAGAAAGCAGAGAACAAATACATCTATTTAAGAATAGCGATCACGTTGTGCAAACTTGGATAACCGAAAAGCATGTATAAACAGCTGAAATGCTGAAAGACTAAATACCTAAATTTGGTATTTCTTAGAAGAATCTTTTAGTCAGTTTAGCCAAAGGGCATCGTCGAATACATCAGGCCAACATCGCCTTCATTAAACTCAGTAAAAACTAGAAATATAAAATACTAAAATCATTACCTTTTCTAGATGGACGTGAGAGACACCAAGGTCTGCATAACGCAAAATAAAAAACTAAAATTGCAACCAAGACTGTTTTTCACCAATACTGTTAAGCACTGGTTTCCTGTATTTTTACACAACATATTTTTCAGTTACATGTTTGCTTTAACCAAGATAGTAGGAACTGATAAAGTTATGTACTGAAGATGCCAAGAATATATGTACATATTTTAATCGACATTGTACTTTATGTTCGGCCTATAGCTCTCTGCAGGAAGTTATAGTAATGGGTATGAAGACAGCTGTAAGGACGGGTAGGAAGACTATTTATTAAGATTCCAAATTCAAATGGCTCTGAGCACTATGGGACTTAACTTCTGAGGTCATCAGTCCCCTAGAACTTAGAACTACGTAAACCTAACTAACATGAGGACATCACACACATCCATGCCTGAGGCAAGATTCGAACCTGCGACCGTAGCGGTCGCGCGGATCCAGACTGCAGCTCCTAGAACCGCTCGACCACCGCGGCCGGCAATTAAGATTCCATAATGACTCAGTTTGGTAATGGAATAAGCACCAGAACATTATGTTTACAGTTGTTAGATTGTACTGTCGTTTTACACATGGATGCAATTTACATAAATTCGTTTATGATTCTTATTGTATACAAGGGCCGTGTTCGAGGGCTGGGTTGATTTGAGGGAAGAGACCAAACTGAAAGGTCATTAGTATCATCGTATTAGAGAAGAATGGGAAAGAAGTCGGCAGTGCCCTTTCAAAGGAACCATCCCAGCGTTTGCCTGAAGCGATTAAGGGAAATCACAGAAAACCTACATATGGATGGCCAGTTGCAGGATTGAACCATCGTCCTCCCAAATGCGAATCTAGTGTGCTAACCACTGTGCCACCTCGCTCGGTGGACGTGTTCGAGATTTTGTCACTGCAGTCTTCAGTTTTAAAACTGGTTTGATGCATCACTCCATGCCAGTGTATACTGTGACAGGTATATTGTACCCACTCAACTACAATATTAATTTGAATTTGGTTGCAGTTTCCGAGTTTGTTCACCTTCTACAACCAGCCCCCGCACCCCACCCCCCCACCCCCCTCTCCCCGCGCCACCCATGCCCCCTGCCATTACCAAGTATGCGATATGTTGACGCCTCATAACATGTTCCATTAACTGATTCCTTCCTTTGGGCCGATTCTACCATAAATTAAATTTTTCTCCTATTCCATGCAGTGCATCTTCATTAGCCGTTCTATTACCCACCTGATCTTCAACATTCTTCTGTAACGAACTTGGTTTCCGTTCTGTACAAGGATATACGCCAGACAAATACCTCCAGAAAATACTTACCAATATTTTAACTTATATTCAGTGTCAACAAAATTTCCCATTTTCTAGAAATGCTTTCTTGCTAATGCAAGTCTGCATCCCACATCCCCCCAACTTTTAGCATCACCAGTTATTTTACTGCCTGTATAACAAGACGTATCTGTTTCTTTCACTGTGTCATTTCCTTATCTAATTCCCTCAGCATCGCCTGGTTTAATTCCACCACATATCTAATATCTTCGAGAATTACTGAAGTTAACTAAAATTGCAGTGCTGTAGCCCTTATGTACAGTCAGTTAGGAAAGGTCACAGTGGTACAACCCCAACCGGAGATGCTCCCTGTGGTCGATGTTTTTTGCACTGCAGATAGTGGAGGTGTAGCCATGCTGACCCCAGCGTGGCGGTGACCTTCTGAGAAGGGGTGGTGTGGGAGTCACTGCCGGACAGTGCGCCCCCTCCCCTAATACCATCGTCTCTCCCATCTCCCACCCCTCGTCACCTGCCAGACTGCCACCTCCCGTCGAGGCGCTTTCCGGCTGACTGACAGCTAGTGCTTCCGCTCCGGGTGACTGCGACACGCGGGGCGGCCTATCTGCCAGGCGCTTCGGCCTTCCACGACCCTCGGTCCTGGTTCACTTGTGTTGTGCAACAGCAACATGTCCTAAGTCGAACACCGCGAGGAAAACGTTTCGTGTTCCTGTTCTAGTCGCAACACTTGAAAAATTGTTCTGCAAAACTATACCCCAGCGCAGCACTCATGAAAAGTTATTTTTATCCATGTTGGATCTCTTGAACTCCGCTACCGTTAATGAATATTGGTGAATAACCCAACCAGTAACAAATACTTTTTAAAATGGTTAATTTGAATGTCGTACCTGGTTTTGGATTAAGAGTCTCATCTTGAGATAGATAATATTTACAATTAAATTTATGTTTTCGTCAGCAGCATGTCGTCTGTTGCTGCACTGCACAGAGCCTCTATATATGTTGTTTCATGTTCACAGTAACTTGTTTTGATAATGAAACAGCATATATAGTGGCTCTAAGTATTCAAATATTCTTGAGCAGTGCAAGTGCAGACGACATGCTGGTGACACAAACATCAGTGTAAATGGAAATGTCAGCAATCTGAAGATGGGCATGGTAGCCTGAAATCGATTATGTCATTAAAAGGAAGGATTCTAAAAGCATTTGTGGTCAGTCGCGTTATTCTCCAACACTCTTAAAATACTTGAATACCACATTACGTCACGAAGAGCTTTACCATGTTTCAGGCTGTTGTAATACACTGACAGAAAGAAGCGCCTGTCCGATATTTATCGAACCTAGCGTAGATGTTCTGTACAGAAAGGGAGGTGAATGGTTTATCTGACTTTCCATTTGGAAATGATGTCCATCATCAACGGAAGTATCAGTTGTGACACACACGGCCGCGAAAATGCTCTCTTCTTGTGGTGTGGAAGAAAACGGTCTCCAAATATCATCTTGAGGAACCTCTTGCCATTCACGATGTATACGAGGTTAATAAACAATGCCAGCTGGAGGCTGGTATCTCCCATTTCATACCGTACATACTCTGTGAGTGAAAAATCAGGTGACCGAACAGGCTAGTCAAGGATCCATACTACCTCGTGGAGTTTCTGGTGCGAACTGCAGTGTAGTGACTCGCATTGAAATATAGCAGTTTTATTTCGTAATGATTCGAACAGTGCACGTATGTCGACCAGGTCTCGGCTTCCTGAAACACCTGCGAACGCAAAACACGCTTAACTCAACAAGCGGTTCTACACCTTGTAGGCCTACAAAACGACAGAATGACGTTACCTGTGACAATGTGTCACGCTACTCGCTGCAGTGCTGGTGAATTTTAGTTACCAAAAATAATATCTAAAGCTTCATAAAAAAGAAAATGGAAAAATTAACTTTTCTGGATAATCGAAAATGTTGCTAGTAGTGGCACCCCTTTTACATCGGAACACCGAAACAGGAGACCACAATTTGGTCTTGTAGAACCGCCTGATGATATATATTAAGATTAAAAGGTCACCTCAGCAGACCGATCTCTCTGTACTTTTGCTTAGAAGACCTTCTGTTTTAAGGTACAAGACAGTGCGCGCTCGACGAAGTATGCCTTAGCTGTCCAAACGTCATATAACTAATTACACTCATCATCGAATTCTCTAACAGATGGAATAACAATACCTCAGAACAGCTTTAGTAACTCATGTACAGAAAAAAAACACAGCACCTTGAACGACATTCATATTCAGAGGACATGTACATCAGTATTTCTGCAGAAATGATAAGCAGTTGATGCATGTAGGTCCGCGGGATCAAGATCATCATCGATATCGCGGCGCAACACCGCCTACCGGTAAAATGTGCCTGCGGCTGTCGTCGCTATAAACCGAAGGTAATGGATCAGTGTGACTTCAGCAGACGTGGAGGAAGCCTCGCCGACGTATGCGCGAACCTTACCGTCAAATCGGTGAGGCCGAGCGGTTCTAGGTGCTTCCGTCTGGAACCGCGTGACCGCTCAGGTCGCAGGTTCGAATCCTTCCTCGGGCATGGATGTCCTTAGGTAAGTTAGGTTTAAGTAGTTCTAAGTTCTCGGCGACTGATGGCCTCAGATGTTAAGTCCCATAGTGTTCAGAGCCATTTGAACCATGTGAAATCAGTGAGTTTCAAAGGGGGCGCATTATCGACTTGAGACAATGTTATGTATGCATCCTGTAAATTGCTGCTCGCGAAGGACAAGTGTTTCGTCAGTGCAACGGATGTGTACAGAATGTTTCACCGAAGGCCACAGAACACGACGAGATGGGTCAGGCCGCAACTGCCATACCATCCTCCGAGGAGATAGATCCCTCATCCTAGTGCCACTGCAGAACAGATCTGTTTATTCCTCGGCTCTGGCGCAACAGTGGAACACATCGTACACTATAAGGAGTGACAGTCCGTCACCGTTTATTACGGCACGGGTTATGTACACATTGTTCACTTCTCCGCCTATATTTTACGAATGTGCAGAAGCCTGCTAGACGGCAATGGTGTATGGAACGATGTCACTGGAGACAAGAATGGTATCAGATAGCTTGTCCGAATGAATCTTGCTTCCGTTTGTTTGAAAATTATTGCCTCATTTTGATTCGCTGCAGACTGGGGGAGCGACATCACAGTGTCTGCATTCGCAGACATACATCCGCCAACTCAAGGCCTTACGGTGTGGGATCCTATTCGATACAACCACAAATAACGGTTGGTGCGGCCACATGGGCCGGCAGCCTCTTGTCCTGGTGCTGCAGAACACCAGACTTGTCACCAATCAAAAATATGTGGGATATGGTGAAACGACGGGTGCAGCGCTTTGACCCAGTGCCGACCACTACAGACAGACTTTGGAACCAGATTTATGCAGCATGGATGGTTATACTACAGGACGCCATTCGCGCCTTATACGCGTCGATGCCACCACGCATGGAACAGTTTTCAGGGTCCACGGTGGACCGTGTTCCTACTAGGCAACATGACACATGATGAACTGAGGTGACTGAAATGCTAATCGTTTCTGCAGAATATACTGATGTGCATGTCCTGATTATAGGAACGTTCTGTCTTTAATCATTCAAGGTATTCTGTTTTTTTTTTCTGAACATGAGCGCATTGGTGAAACGTAGCACTCACAAGATTCTCTACGTTCAATTACACGCCCTGCAGCAGACTAATGCTGAGCTTTGCATCCTGTGGTGTCCAATAAAAATGTACTACTGATTGTGAAAATCTTTGTCTCGAAAAATAGTCTCTCACCCGAAATTTACGTGTTAAGACTGTAAGATCAATACGCTGACAATAACATTGCTCACATAGTATCTATCAAAAAAATGTCATCTCACCAAGTCTAAGGCTTTACGACATTGGGAATTTTAGTAGCCCTTGTATGCGTTTTGCAATTTGTTTGGCATAATTGGCTGAAATCACGATTGTCAATAAATACAAGCTGTCCCAGGAAGAGTTCTGCACTGTTTTAATCTTAATAACTGAGGCGATATTAATGATAAACTGATCCAGTTATGATTGTATGGTTCTCTCATGGTTAGTGTGTGTAGCTATTCCTTTCCTTTCGCTTATTTTCGGTTACTAGTAAGTACGCGTAAATAACAAGTTGGCTTGAAACTTGTCCTTCGAGCAAAGGGAGTGGGTTTTACAATGTTATTGGAAATATGACATGAAAAAAGGGCAGAGACAAGTGCGGACAGAGTTTGATACCGTACGATTGTGGCATGTGACAATAACTTAATAAGGTGACAAATTTGAAACAGAAGGAAGCGTGCGTTATCTGAGAAAGAGGCGGTGTGACACGAAGAAATCAGTAGCGGACGCAAGAGGGGTGGACGCAGTTCTACAAGCTTTGATAAGATCCATACTCGAAGCTGTGCATGAGTCAAGTGTAAGGAAATCACGCGTTCGCCGCATCACAAAATGCGCAAAATGAGAACGCTACATTCCTACGCTGTTTCACACGATGAATGAGGGCGATCCGGATAGTCGCCTCGAAATTTGTGAATTGATTTGCGATAGTGAGCAGTTGACTGAAGTCATTATTTGATCTGATGAGGCGACTATTAAACTGAATCAAGCCACAGACACCATAATTGTGCTTAATGGGCGAGAGGTCATCCTCATGTCACGGAAGAACGAGTTGTCAATCTTCCTGAGTTGTCAGTGTGGTGTGGTATCTCTGTCAGAGAACTTATAGGGCCATTTCTTTTTGAAGGATCGGTGACAGGTTAAAGTACCGTACCTAGTTGCAGGAACGAATCGCATCAGCAGTTCACCGACTGTAGTGGGATGAAGATTTTTCGTTTTTTTATTATCCAGCAAGACAATGCATCATCATTGTTGATAGGTGCATAAACGACGAGGAAGCGTTAGGTTTCTACCCAGATCTACACCGATAACAGTTCTTTCTGGGGGGGATCTATGAGAGTCGCCATCTACGTCACAGTCCGGCGCCTTGGATCTCTGCTCACGTGTATTTGACGTTTTGTTGCTACGTTTTAATATACAGCAAAGGAAGATCTTGGTGCAAGAGGCTAGCGAGTAGGTAGGGTCACAAGGCAGACTCATCGAATGATACGCCAGATGATCACACAGCGCGAGAACGGCAGGGCGAGCAAGAGCCGTATCGTACTGGAGCAGGGAGAACAGTCAGGATTCACGTACGATGCTGGACGCCAAGAAGCGAATCCTGTATTACGCCTATATAAATATACATCTCCAACCACGCTGATGATGCAAATTGCATTGCGAATTTGTTAACAACTATTTTAATATCACCCAATTTATCAGGAAATGCTAATTATAAATTTTAGTTACTATTCTGTGCTTATTGGAGGAAAGGACGGACAATCGCAAATGCGTCCTGAGGGGGCAGGCACAAAACTGCTAATTTAGCTCACTATCAGTCTATGATCGGTTTCCGAGGAGGTAATATATGACTCGATGTATAAAACCTGAACTCCTCTAACGACGGAACAGCCCGTTGAAAAATTGAACCGGATGACGTACTTGTACGATACGCTGTTAATCTAAAGTAGTCTTCGATCGGTTTTCGAAATGGAAAAACACGAACTAGTGTGCTAAGTGCAGCTCCACCTAAGATGGAATTAATTATTGAAGTTGTCTCTGAAAACGTATTTGTGAGACCTCATGTGGAATCTCAGATCGTGCGAAGCATTTTTGTGACTTTTACGGAGATCGGGAACTATAGTTCAATTCTTTTATCTTGGCGGCTCGCGCATACCCGCCCAGACGCGGGAGATTGCTGCGTTGCCAGTTGCAAACGACGCACGCGCCAATAGAAGCAGCGCCATAGTATAGCATAGTCGCAAGCTTACGTGTAGGGGGGAGCGCGCAGTTCATGAAGTAAAGCCACCACGGCCGCATTAACCCTTTCGCTGCTACAAAGACGTGCTCCCTGCATTCCGCGCTGTGCGCGATTTTGTCACTGCATTGCTCGCCTGTGCAGACACATCGTGTTCCGACTGCTTTGACACTCTTATCAATCGATTCCACAAAAACTATTTGGCCCAAAAATTAGATTTTGACACATCTTTTTGACTGATACCTTCCCCACATAAATGACTTAATTTTGTTTCGATGTTCAACGCAGTTATTATGCAGCATTAAATATAGTAAACCATTGCACGAAATTTTGAAGAGTTTGCAGAGGTAATAGTCCATACAGTATACTTTCCGTATGGTCGATTTTAGTTGCCACAATGTTGAGAATGAAATGTGGACAAGATACCTAAACTTCATACAAAATTTACTGTATAACAATATCTCATTTAAGTACCACATAGGTGTCGCATGTAATATTGAGAAATATTCCGTCTTTCGCGACTGTAACAAAAGTTTTATTTACACCGAGCACGTTTGGCTTTATTTTAAAGCACTTCAATCAATCAAAAGGAAGTAGACAAAATACATTAAACAAAACTGTGGACTTACAAAAACATTAGGACTTGAATATACCGTCTATCAGTGAAGTGCTCTGAGCTATGTCAAATATAATTCTTATGTGTGGCACACACAAACATCATTAATTTGCTAAAACACTGATCTGCCAACACAAACGTTGAATATTGTGTTACAAAACTACGAAAGGTGATTTGGCAATGGAGGAGACAAAATATTGTCCACTGAAGATGCTTCAAAAGAGAGAAACGCGTCTGGTCTAAATAAGTCCCTTATTACAGTTGCAGAAGAGGAATATATTTCAGTACCATTGGTATAACTGCGACTGTGGAACAAAAACAAGAAAGAGAACATGAGTACCATTGTGTATGTGCCATACCTTTCCTTGATTTAAGTGCTTTAAAATAAAGCCAAACGCGTCCGGTGTAAATAATACTTTTATTACAGTCGCGAAAGACGGAATATTTCTCAATATTACATACGACACCTATGTCGTACTTAAATTAAATGAGATATTGTTATACAGTAAATTTTATATGAAATTTAGGTATCTTGTCCACATTTCATTCTCAACATTGTGGCAACTAAAATCGACCATACGGAAAGTATGCGCTATGGACTCCTACCTCTGCAAACTCTTCAGAATGTCGTGCAATGGTTTACTACATTTAATGCTGCATAATAACTGCGTTGAACATCGAAACAAAATTAAGTCATTTATGGGGGGAAGGTATCAGTCAAGAAGACGTGTAAAAATCAAATTTTTGGGCCAAATAGTTTTTGTGAAATCGAATGATAAGTGTGTCAAAGCAGTGGGAACACCAAGTGTCTGCACAGGCGAGCAGTGCAGTGGTGACAAAATTGCGCACACTGCGGAATGCGGTAAGCACGTGTCTGCAGCAGCGAAAGGGTTAATGAACAGACAAAGCACTAGAAATTTCAAAAAATTGCATTCAAACGAATATAATTCGTGAAGTAAGGCACTTCGATATTCTTTTAAAATAATGAAAATATTGAGCACCACACAAGGTTGAACTCACATCCTTCCACATAGCAGCCCAACACTTTAACCGTTACACTAACGCGCCTCATCTGATTATGCAATGTCATGAGCATGTGACTACGTAATGTCATGAGGACTATAACACGTCACGCAAAATACTGACAAACACTGTTGGTATGACTATGAATTACTCACGCTTCGTCGAAGTACGATAGGAAATAAACAATTACCGCAGTTCTTTATTGCGACAAAGCAGTTCGTGAGAGTGATACAAACACCTTTCCTTGCTATCGCCTGAATTAGGAGTCTTATTGCTTGTTCGGTTTAATTAATTAATAGAATATGAAGCGATTGGTATAAAGAATGTTTTTTCCAAACTTTCTACAAAAGAATGTCTGCTATTAAGACATTGCTTTTGTTCTATTACTTTATTTATGACTGAACGTTTCTAAAACTGAAGACACTCGTCCGTGCTCTGCACTGCAGTCGAGATGTGGCAACGTCGTTCTCTGTTCATTGGCTGACTGTGTCTTGTGACGTCAGATGCGCAGAACGAACCTAAACTCGGCCGCCAACATAAATGACACGCACTTTAGTATTTATGACCAGGAATCTCGTTGTGAATATTAACGACAGACTGGATCTAGAAATCGTTCTAGGAATTCTGCGATTGACGAAATAAAAGAAAATTAGTCGGCATCCTGACATTTTAAGATTCTCATTATGCTTAAGCATCTAAACCTATCAATTGCCACATTATTATGTACTTTGCGTTAGAGCTCGCGACCGATGGAGAAGAAACAAACTGCGGCAACGATACCAAGACGCGAGGTAAGGTGGTTCCTTACAATTGAATTACGAGGACTAGGGGCAGACCCACTGGGCTTTGATATGTAAGCCACACGTAGAATCGTTGTTCGTCCCCATGTACAAATTGCAGCAGACGATATTCAAATATTCATTCACCTGTCTGCTGTGATAGTGTTAAACTTGATATCCCTTGTGTGCGGAAAACGCATTTAAACAACGGTAAATTTCAACGAGAAGCATTAAACCCTCATTATAGCGTTACAAAACGACAGAGCCGAATGTGACTGCCTGTGAATCCATTAAAGTGGAAACCTTAAAAGAAGTTAGTGAATCTGTTCAGACGCTATATTGCTGCCGAAGAACGACATTTTGAACATGTATAACCTTTCTAAAAAAATGGTTTATAGATCTGAATACTCAATATTTGTTTCCCAAAAATTCCTCCTCGTGTAACGTGTGCCTTAGATATCCCGTCGAAGTGCTGATCCATACTAATTGTTGATTGGCCCTGTGATGCGCATGGTTAATCGTGGAGTGAAACAAAACTTTAAGCATAGTGAAATGCAAATTTGAAATAAAGAAAATGAACCTAATACCAAAGAAATTAATTGTGTTATCAATGAAAACTATGTAACTGAAACTCAGTATGGAAATACATTGTGGAAGTTGCGTGATATGAAGTGCAATGCTTGACTTGGAATAACCACAGACGTAAATTACTGCTCTACTCAGAAAAAATAAGTGTTTGAAATTACCAACACTATACAATGCAACTTAATCTGCTTATTTAGTGCAACAGCCGATAATTCTGACTACATACTGTTTCCTTATAAGAATGCCAGTTGAGATCTGCCTAGAAATAAAAGAGACTTGCCTCTTGCTCAACAAGCAGTTTAGTGTCTGAGGTACTGATGTTCTGGAAATCAAATGCAAGTCAGCAGATGCAGCAGCTGAAGAAAAATAGTCTCTCTCTCTCTCTCCGCCCCTCCCTTTCTCTCTTTTTTCGAGAAACAATCTATTCCTGTGTGTGGCGTAAGAAGCAAGTCACACATGCCAAAATATTGAAAACTTCGCTGATAAATGTGATGGAGGTGGGCTTTACTTTAAGTAAAATCGTTCTTCAAAAATTAAACTTTGATTATTCACAAAAGGGATTGTACAACAAAGGGAAACTGTAACACTTGGGAAATTCTGTCATTACAGAAATTACAGATACCTCAATCAACTGCGCAATTTGTGACATAATGAAAACAAACAGATCAAGTGAACACTAATCAACATTATTATTAGATATCTGCGAAACAAAGATTTCTTTCATTAATAGTTCTGACAAGCAAACTACTTAATCTTAGGCACGAATGAGTTACCTTTAAAAATGCCTCCAAAATCTTCTCCGTTAATATAAAGGATGGAATAGCTTTATTAACACGTTTCCATCTACATAAGAAAGTATTCCAGACAGTTCCTCCCAGATTCTCAAAAAACAGAGCG
Organism: Schistocerca serialis cubense; assembly: GCF_023864345.2. Taxonomy (NCBI): domain Eukaryota; kingdom Metazoa; phylum Arthropoda; class Insecta; order Orthoptera; family Acrididae; genus Schistocerca; species Schistocerca serialis. The sequence continues at coordinate 143,422,842 of NC_064641.1, read as the reverse complement.
AATTCTCTGAAAATCTCAGAGGCTCTGAACCATGAATCAAATAAGAATGCTGCCCTGCTACACAGCTGACTGAGTAGCAAGAGGACAACAGATAAAACTAAACACAGAGTCAAGTATCTTATTCATCTTTGTCCCAGTACAGTAAAGGTGAACTGTTTACAACATTAGGAAATATATGATAACCTATCATCAACAGCAAAACCTCATCAGTAGTGTCGTAACCAAATCTGTGACTTAAGACTCAGTAAATTTTTTTTCTTCGCGTCATTAAAGTGGTAAACTCTGTGGGACACATTGTACATTTAGCAGTGATGGAAGCGGGAAACGTTGTCATTTCACTTTTAATCGGTTTTAGCCGCTAGGGCAATTCCCTTATAACAGAGCGCGACCTCGGCTAAAGTTTCTGTCGCTGTGTGGGGGTGCCTGCGTACACAGACTCAGATGCAAGGCAACGCGTTCGACAGCGGACGTGAGCGCGGCCGCAGGTAAGGCGAGCTGAGTCCAGGGGGTTCCCCATTAATAGGGCACGCCGCTCCTTACCGGGATTGGTCGGTGAGTAAGCCGGCGGCTGCGCTCATTGGTAAACATGGGCCGGCGGCTCTCAGCGGCCGGAAGGAGGCCTGTACGTGCGCGTGTTAGCCGGCCCAGACGAGCGGAACAAACGCCGGGGGCACGGGTAGGGGGGTGGTGGGGGCGTCGGCCGCCGCGACCCGCACAGTAGCCGGCGGGGGCGGCAGAGTGAGCTGTCAGGCCCGAGAAGAATGGAGCTGCGCCACGCCTTTCATTTCCTCCTTTCGTCCGAGGCTGGGCGGCTGTCCACTCGACTCGCGAGTTATGTCCCAGCCGGGCAGCGGTCCGGCCGGATTCACCCCGCACGGCCGCCGCTAAGGAACCCGCCACGCAGGAGGGCGCCGCGCCTGGGAGGGGAAGCGAGCGACAACTCTCCACTGCGGGACACTCTGTATGCCGGGCGTAATACACGCCTGGGAGAAGTTCCTACAGCACTCTGAGGATATCACAAAGTAGGGATGCTGAAATCATAACCCAAGATAGTTCTAGTCCCGGGAACTACCAGTAAGTGGGTCGAGGGCTTCTATCCGGTCACTAGTCGACCAGACTGGCGCGACAGTAGAAGATGCGAATGGAAAGCTTGAGTTTCAAATTTTATGTTTAATAATACAGGGTGATTCAAAAATAATACCACAACTTTAGGAATTTAAAACTCTGCAACGACAAAAGGCAGAGCTAAGCACTATCTGTCGGCGAATTAAGGGAGCTATAAAGTTTCATTTAGTTGTACATTTGTTCGCTTGAGGCGCTGTTGACTAGGCGTCAGCGTCAGTTGATGCTAAGATGGCGACCGCTCAACAGAAAGCTTTTTGTGTTATTGAGTACGGCAGAAGTGAATCGACGACAGTTGTTCAGCGTGTTTATACCAACGTTTAATACACCACCTATCAGGAGGTTTAACACCATACTTCGTTCGAAATGCACGCATCCAGCAAGCATTTGTTCGCAGCCCGTGACAGAGCACTTCATCACTGGCCTCCAAGAAGCCCTGATCTTACCCCCTGCGATTTTTTCTTATGGGGGTATGTTAAGGATATGGTGTTTCGGCCACCTCTCCCAGCCACCATTGATGATTTGAAACGAGAAATAACAGCAGCTGTCCAAACTGTTACGCCTGATATGCTACAGATAGTGTGGAACGAGTTGGAGTATCGGGTTGATATTGCTCGTGTGTCTGGAGGGGGCCATATTGAACATCTCTGAACTTGCTTTTGACTGAAAAAAAACCTTTTTAAATACTCTTTGTAATGATGTATAACAGAAGGTTATATTATGTTTCTTTCATTAAATACACATTTTTAAAGTTGTGGTATTCTTTTTGAATCACCCTGTATAATTCACGCAGGAGTATCATACAATCTTAATATCATTTGATCGCGGCAGAAACTCCCGCATGGAGGACTCAGATATAGGCATTCCTGGCGCTGAGAAGCAACTGAAAAAGTTGAGAAGAAATATATCCCCAGGGCCGGGCGGAATCCCAATCTCACAGAGGCTACTCATTGGCATTATCCCTGACTAGGCTTCCATTTACAGCGAACCTGTCGCCCGGCATAAAGTCCCAACTACTTAATAAATGAGCAGGTTGCTCCTGCAAATAAGAAGGGTAAAACAAATGCACGCAAAATCACAGGCCAATATCCTAACGACGGTTTCCTGCAGAATTCTTAAACATATTGTAAGCGCGAACGTAATAAATGTCTTTGGGACAGAGAAGCTTCGGTGCAGAGATCAACGTGGATTTTAGAAAGCATCGCTCGTGTGACACTCAGTTTGCCCATTTTTCAGCTGATGTACGGATGAAGGGCAACAGGCAGATTCCAGGCATATTCCTAAGTTTTCGGAATGCATTTGACTCGGTGCCACATTCCGGGCTGCTAACAAAGGTCCGAGCACACAGAATAGGTTCCCAGGTATGTGAGTCGCTCCGAGACATCTTGTGTAATAGAACCCAGTACGTTCTACTGGACTGCGAGTGTTTATCAGAGGCGATGACATCGTTAGGATTGACCCAGGGAAGTATTACAGGACCGTTTCTTCTCTCTCTATATATAAAAGATCTAATGATAGAGTGAGCAGCAATGTTTTAGTCTATACTGATGACACGGTCCTGTACGGGATGTGCCCTCTTTGAGTGACTGTAGGAAGATACAAGATGAGTTAGACAAAATTTCTAGTCGGTGCCATGAATGTCAGCTTGCCCTAAATGTGGAGATTGTAAGTTAATGAATGTCACGTCGATTAAACACGCGGACGTGAAGTTCAGTGCGATACGGTATGGAGCGAGCACTGGCACATGGTTGACTTCGATTTATTCGGCAAATTTTAGGGAAGTGTAGCTCATTTATAGAGGAAATTGCTTAAAGAACACTAGTGTAACCTCTTCATCTCTACTGGTCTAGTGTTTGGAAGACATCGAAGCAATCCAGAGGCGCTCTGCTACATTTGTTACCGGTGGGTTCGATGAACATGCGGAAAGGGTGGGTGGGAATACGTGACTTTCAGGTGCACAGGCCACTGCGGTGACGCAGTGGCGATAGTTGAAAATTTGTGCCAGACTGGGACTCGAGCGCGGATTTACCGCTTCTTATGAGCGGTTGCATTAACCGCCCAGCCATCGGACACGGTTCCTGACCGACTCAAATTTTCAACTTAACGCAAGCTGCAATGCAGCGTCTCACATCCATTAATCCAATTATTGTAAATTATTGATCCCCTTCGGAATATATATATACACTCCTGGAAATGGAAAAAAGAACACATTGACACCGGTGTGTCAGACCCACCATACTTGCTCCGGACACTGCGAGAGGGCTGTACAAGCAATGATCACACGCACGGCACAGCGGACACACCAGGAACCGCGGTGTTGGCCGTCGAATGGCGCTAGCTGCGCAGCATTTGTGCACCGCCGCCGTCAGTGTCAGCCAGTTTGCCGTGGCATACGGAGCTCCATCGCAGTCTTTAACACTGGTAGCATGCCGCGACAGCGTGGACGTGAACCGTATGTGCAGTTGACGGACTTTGAGCGAGGGCGTATAGTGGGCATGCGGGAGGCCAGGTGGACGTACCGCCGAATTGGTCAACACGTGGGGCGTGAGGTCTCCACAGTACATCGATGTTGTCGCCAGTGGTCGGCGGAGGGTGCACGTGCCCGTCGACCTGGGACCGGACCGCAGCGACGCACGCATGCACGCCAAGACAGTAGGATCCTACGCAGTGCCGTAGGGGACCGCACCGCCACTTCCCAGCAAATTAGGGACACTGTTGCTCCTGGGGTATCGGCGAGGACCATTCGCAACCGTCTCCATGAAGCTGGGCTACGGTCCCGCACACCGTTAGGCCGTCTTCCGCTCACGCCCCAACATCGTGCAGCCCGCCTCCAGTGGTGTCGTGACAGGCGTGAATGGAGGGACGAATGGAGACGTGTCGTCTTCAGCGATGAGAATCGCTTCTGCCTTGGTGCCAATGATGGTCGTATGCGTGTTTGGCGCCGTGCAGGTGAGCGCCACGATCAGGACTGCATACGACTGAGGCACACAGGTCCAACACCCGGCATCATGGTGTGGGGAGCGATCTCCTACACTGGCCGTACACCACTGGTGATCGTCGAGGGGACACTGAATAGTGCACGGTACATCCAAACCGTCATCGAACCCATCGTTCTACCATTCCTACACCGGCAAGGGAACTTGCTGTTCCAACAGGACAATGCACGTCCGCATGTATCCCGTGCCACCCAACGTGCTCTAGAAGGTGTAAGTCAACTACCCTGGCCAGCAAGATCTCTGGATCTGTCCCCCATTGAGCATGTTTGGGACTGGATGAAGCGTCGTCTCACGCGGTCTGCACGTCCAGCACGAACGCTGGTCCAACTGAGGCGCCAGGTGGAAATGGCATGGCAAGCCGTTCCACAGGACTACATCCAGCATCTCTACGATCGTCTCCATGGGAGAATAGCAGCCTGCTTTGCTGCGAAAGGTGGATATACACTGTACTAGTGCCGACATTGTGCATGCTCTGTTGCCTGTGTCTATGTGCCTGTGGTTCTGTCAGTGTGATCATGTGATGTATCTGACCCCAGGAATGTGTCAATAAAGTTTCCCCTTCCTGGGACAATGAATTCACGGTGTTCTTATTTCAATTTCCAGGAGTGTACATATACAGGGTTATTACAAATGATTGAAGCGATTTCACAGCTCTACAATAACTTTATTATTTGAGATATTATCACAATGCTTTGCACACACATACAAAAACTCAAAAAGTTTTTTTAGGCATTCACAAATGTTCGATATGTGCCCCTTTAGTGATTCAGCAGACATCAAGCCGATAATCAAGTTCCTCCCACACTCGGCGCAGCATGTCCCCATCAATGAGTTCGAAAGCATCGTTGATGCGAGCTCGCAGTTCTGGTACGTTTCTTGGTAGAGGAGGTTTAAACACTGAATCTTTCACATAACCCCACAGAAAGCAATCGCATGGGGTTACGTTGGGAGAGTGTGGAGGCCATGACATGAATTGCTGATCATGATCTCCACCACGACCGATCCATCGGTTTTCCAATCTTCTGTTTAAGAAATGCCGAACATCATGATGGAAGTGCGGTGGAGCACCATCTTGTTGAAAGATGAAGTCGGCGCTGTCGGTCTCCAGTTGTGGCATGAGCCAATTTTCCAGCATGTCCTGATACACGTGTCCTGTTGAAACGTCCCCTTTGAACAATTTTACATGACTGTGCTTAACCTGACACACAATATTTTTAGCGCAACGCAATCTGACTTTCAAAACTCCCTACTAAAGAATGGCCCTGACAAACATTAAACTATACCTTTCACAAATCACTTACCTCACAAAAATCTTCGCTGCTCAAGCTACTGCAATACAGCGAGCGCCACTACTGCCAGCTAAATAAAAGATTCAAACTACTGAAGGCACTAACTACTGATAGGGGTAGTTAGCAAATGAAAGATATTAATAGAGAGCAAACAATGTATTTACCTTAATATCATCACAAATCATAATATATACATATCAGTTCATGACAAACTGCAAACCTCCGCCATCTCTCTCCCCACATCCACCACTGCTGGCGGCTCACCTCCAACTGCGCAACGCTACGCGCTGTTCACAGCCAGCTGCCTAACACTACAATGGCGAGTATTACAACAATGCAAAGCAGCCACAGACTGCACACAGCACAGCCACTGATTTTCATATTGAGCGCTACGTAACGTTGCCAATATATTATGATTTGTGATGATATTAAGGTAAATACATTGTTTGCTCTCTATTAATATCTTTCATTTGCTAACTACCCCTATCAGTAGTTAGTGCCTTCAGTAGTTTGAATCTTTTATTTAGCTGGCAGTAGTGGCGCTCGCTGTATTGCAGTAGCTTGAGCAGCGAAGATTTTTGTGAGGTAAGTGATTTGTGAAAGGTATAGTTTAATGTTTGTCAGGGCCATTCTTTAGTAGGGAGTTTTGAAAGTCAGATTGCGTTGCGCTAAAAATATTGTGTGTCAGGTTAAGCACAGTCATGTAAAATTGTTCAAAGGGGACGTTTCATACTGTAACGTTTTTTTCGCAGAAGAAAAAGGGGCCGTAAACTTTAAACCGTGAGATTGCACAAAACACGTTAACTTTTGGTGAATTGCGAATTTGCTGCACGAATGCGTGAGGATTCTCTACCGCCCAGATTCGCACAATGTGTCTGTTCACTTCACCATTAAGAAAAAATGTTGCTTCATCACTGAAAACAAGTTTCGAACGCATCCTCTTCCATGAGCTGTTGCAACCGCGCCGAAAATTCTTACAGAGGCATCCAGAAGCTTTAAACTGAGCATACCATCGCCGAATGGAGTTAGCAGTTGATGGATCTTTGTTGAACTTCGTCCTCAAGTGTCGTTGCACTGTTATGACTGACTGATGTGAGTGCGTTTCAAGCACGACATACGCTTTCTCGGCTCCTGTCGCCAGTTTGTCTCACTGCGCTCTCGAGCGCTCTGGCGGCAGAAACCTGAAGTGCGGCTTCAGCCGAACAAAACTTTATTTCTCCGTTTCTGTAGTGTGTCGTGACCATATGTCAATGAATGGAGCTACAGTGAATTTATGAAATCGCTTCCATCATTTGTAGTAGCCCTGTATATATATATATATATAGGTGTGATACCCCGTTCGTGCCTGCTCACCTTACATACTTCTGTTACCGCGTCAGGTACCCGCAACGTGACCAGGTGGCATACAACGCCGTCGTGGGCTGTGGACATCATGTTTTATATACCGGTTGATCAAAAAGTCAGTATAAATGTGAAAACTGAGTAAATCACGGAATAATGTAGATAGAGAGGTAGAAATTGACGCACATGCTTGGAATGACATGGGGTTTTATTAGAACCAAAAAAATACAAACATTCAAAAAATGTCCGACAGATGGCGCTTCATCTGATCAGAATGGCAATAATTAGCATAACAAAGTAAGACAAAGCAAAGATGATCTTCTTTACAGGAAATGCTCAATATGTCCACCATCATTCCTCAACAACAGCTGTAGGTCGAGGAATAATGTTGTGAACAGCACTGTAAAGCATGTCCGGAGTTATGGTGAGGCATTGGCGTCGGATGTTGTCTTTGGCTCTGAGCACTATGCGACTTAACTTCTGAGGTCATCAGTCGCCTAGAACTTAGAACTAATTAAATCTAACTAACCTAAGGACATCACACACATCCATGCCCGAGGCAGGATTCGAACCTGCGACCGTAGCGGTCACGCGGTTCCAGACTGAAGCGCCTTTAACCGCACGGCCACACCGGCCGGCCGATGTTGTCTTTCAGCATCCCTAGAGATGTCGGTCGATCACGATACACTTGCGACTTCAGGTAACCCCAAAGCCAATAATCGCGCGGACTGAGGTCTGAGGACCTGAGAGGCCAAGCATGACGAAAGTGGCGGCTGAGCACACGATCATCACCAAACGACGCGCGCAGGAGATCTTTCACGCGTCTAGCAATATGGGGTGGAGCGCCATCTCGCATAAACATCGTACGTTCCAGCAGGTGTTTATCAGCCAGGTTGGGGATGATGCGATTCTGTAATATATCGGCGTACCTCTCACTCGTCACAGTAGCAGTTTTTCTGTCCAGCGCCATCTGTCGCACATTTTGTGAACTTAGTTTTTTTTTGGTTCTAAATAAACCGCATGTCATTCCAAGCATATGTGTCAATTTTTACCTCTCTATCTACGTTATTCCGTGGTTTATTAATTCAGTGTTATGACATCTAATTTTCCTAATTTAGGAACAGTATGTAGTTTCGCTCTACTGCTCTACTGTTGTTATTTCACTCTATGTTGTCAAAGAAGATTCGCTGTTCTACTCTATGACTATCCTTTTAGGTCACAGTACCAGATATCGAAATTGTCTTGGAGAATATGGTGTCTATGTATGTCTTTAAGAAATGGTCAGTAATCCGTTTGACGACTCAGGACAGCATACTCGGCAACGGTACATCAGTTTTTACCCCACTTTGACTATTAATTATAGGTATTACGAGTAACAACTTTTTAGCTTGGTTGCTACCTCAAATTACATGGCCTACAAGCACCCCATTAAAATTATTTTCCCCTGCGCAGCATGTTAATTATTGAAGTGCGGATGTGTGGAAGCCCAACAGAAAGCCTATACCGACAGGCATAGCGCACTTCGTGGCACAATTACGAGCGTACAGAAATCATCCGGCAGTAATTTATGTGATGTGTTTGCGGGAAAATACAGAGAAAAAACAAGTTACACTGGAGTGGGTACATCTTAACGTACCTATTGTCAGAATATCTCTCTCTCTCTCTCTCTCTCTCTCTCTCTCTCTCTCCATATATATATATATATATATATATATATATATATACGAGTAAAACATTCTAACCACAATTATCACGTCAATTCATCTCAATACAAGATGATTCAGATAGAACGCTCCTTTTAAATGTTTATAAATATACTTTTTACACAGTTCTTCATGATTTACAAATGCAGACATTTTAGCGAGTCTTAAGTGTTTCATATGATATACAGCTTTCACTTCTTAAGGGTCACATTACTCAGATGTGCACTGCCTTTATCGCAGCACTGATGTAGAGGAGTGATGACGTTGCTGTACAAAGTGCTCTCCAGTGCAGCAACAGGTATGTAGGCCACTTCTCTATGGGTGTTGGCCTCCAGCGCATGGAGGTTTGCGGGGCGATTTTCGAACACTCTGGATCTAAGATACCACAGAGGAAGAAACTGAAAGCCGTCAGATTGGGTGAACTGAGGCCCGTACATGGTCAATGTTTTACTGTGTCCTCACATTTAGGGGGCGTCCAGGACACTTGCTGTCATGCATTGATCCATCTGTGCACCACGTAGCTATCCGATGTCGTACGGAATGGTCATACCGTATGTGTCTTCGGTGGTGTCATCTGTGGAGAGTTCGCAGGATCGTTACTATTACGTGACGTGCTCGCCTCTGATTGACTAGTATTACCATTCGCCAAGGTATTTCACATGAAACATATCTGCTAAGTTAGTCAAATAATGTAATACTTTCAGTGATCGAATGCTCTGCACAAAACGGTCTTTGCAGCGTGTCTGCCATTTACAGTATGTGTGAGAAAATCAGTTTCAGAAAGTTGTGATTGTGACAGACAACTCTGAAGGTGAACTAGCTTGTCCAGTTTCTGAATTACAGAAACGCGATGTCTGAGGTCTGGCATGGCAGCAGATTTCCCGTTCCGAGGACCCCTGCCTCGGACTGTCTTGCGAGGGACTGCTCGGGGCTGGGAGGCGGCGTGCTGTCTCGTGTCCCCGGGACGAGAATCGACAGCACGGGGCGGTGGCGCCAACGTGACAGATGAGAAATAAAGCGGCGCTGGCTGGCGCCAGAACGATGGCATTCAATCGGGAGAGGCGCCAGCGGCAGTAGCGCCAGTTGCAGCTGGTCCCCGGCGGAGCCGCGCCCTCCTGGGGCGAAGATGATTGGACGGCGCCGGGCTGACCGGTTAACTTGCGAGGAAACTGGATTCGCCGGCCATCGCGCTCTGCCAGAAGGGCACTCTCATTTCATTACCGCCCCCCGGCCGGCGCACACGCCCGCCCCAGTTCTGCTGTTCCACTCCCATCCTCCACCCCCCATCCTCCCACTACCCCCTACCCCGCACCCTACACCCTACGCCGAACTTCGATCCCGATCCTGTAAAAAACACGCCCCAAAAAATAGCATTACTGGCGGGATATTAGCTATCTGCGAGCCGGGCTGTAACATAGGGGCGTGAGCCGCGTGTGTAGAGTGGGTGCTGGACGCGCCAGGTGGCTATACGGCGACCCTGCGCTCCGTCCTCGGTGCCTGCGACCAGCTAGTGGCGAGCGGATGAAACTGGCGATCACAAGATCCTAGTTCCGCCCGAATCTGGCTTCCAGTCAGTTGCACGACTCATAGAAATCGCTCGAAACTTTCATCCATCCTCTCTCTTTCTCTCTCTCTTCTCTATCTCTCACAACCGCACAAACACACTGGCTCACGCGTGCGTGCAATCAATTCCATCTACTTCTACAGGAACACTAAAATTTGTTGCTGATTGCTGACGGTATTAAGTTGTATCATACAGCGTCTACATCCACATCTACATACTTTCACCGCAGGCCACCGTGCGGTGCGTGGTGGACGATAACCTATATTGTCATTGGTCGTTTCCCTTCGTGTTCCACACACAAGATCGAGCGACGGGAAATCGATTTTTTTTGGGGGAGGGGGAGGGGGGGAAATTTGTGGTAAGGTCATAAGGGACCAAATCGCTGAGTTCATCGGTACCTAGGCTTGCGTACTAGTTAATCTAACTTAAACTAACTTACGCTAAGGACAACACACACCCCCATGCCCGAGGAGGACTCGAACCTCCGACGGGGGTAGTCGCGCGGACCGTGACAAGACTCCGGCTATCACGGGCGACAACGATTGTTTGTATGCCTCCGTATTAGCCGAAATTTCTCGTATCTCATTTTCGTGGTCCTTACACGACATTATATAGGCAGCAGAAGGATAGTTCTGCAGCCACCTTAAAATGGTGGTTTTCAAAATTTTCTCAGTAACGTTCCTACAAAAGAAAGTCGCCCTTCCCTCCGGAGATTCCATTCTGAGTTCCCAAAGCTTCTCCGTAACTCTTTCAACTTGTTCGAATCTACCGGTAACAAATCTTGCAGCCTGCCTCTGAATTACTTCAATGTCTTCCTTTAATTTGACTTGGGGCGGATCACAAACACTCCAGCAATAGTTAAAAATCGGTGCTACCAGCGCCCTATACACGGTCTCCTTTGCGGGTGATCCACACTAACCTAAAATTCTCCTAATAAACTGGAGGCGATCATTCGCCTTCCCTACAACAATTCTCACGTGTTCTTTCAATTTCAAATCACTTCGCATTGATATGCCCAGACAGTTAAATGGCGTGACTGTGTCAAACAGGACCCTACTAACACCTTATCGAAAAATTGAGGCTTTGTTTTTCCTACTCATCCACATTAACTTAAATATTTCTACATTTAGAGCCAGCTGTCATTCACCACACCAACTAGAATTTAGGCCTAAGTCATTCTCTACGGTCCTACAATAACTCATCTGTGACACCTTCCTGTACACACAACAACATCAGAAAAAACCACAAATTGCTGCCCATCCTGTCCGTCAGATCATTTATGTGTACACCAAAAATAATAGCGGTCCTACCACACTCCTCTGGGGCACTCCTGACGATACCCTTGTCACTGATGAACACCCACCGTCGGGGAGAACATACAGGGTTGTATTAGTTATGAAGCATTCGAGCCACTCATGTATCTGGGAATATATTCCGTGTGCTCGTAACTTCGTTAAGAGCCTGCAGTGGAGTAGCGCGTCAAATGATTTTCGGAAACCTAGAAACATGTAGTCTGCCTGTTCCCCTTCATTCATATGAGGCAGCATATCATGAGAGAAAAGGGCAAGCTGAGGTTCACAAGAGCGATACATTCTAAATGCGTGATGACTCATGAAGATAAGCCTCTCGGTCTCTAGGAAACTTATTATTTTCGAACTCAAAATGTGTTTTACAACTCTGTAACAAACCGATGTTAAGGATAATGATCTGTTATTTTGCGGGTCTGTTCTATTACCTCTCTTTTACACAAGAATCAACTGCGCTTTTGTCTAGTCACTTGGGACTTTGCGCTGGGCGTGAGATTCGTGATAAATGAAAACTAAGTAAGCGGCCATTGCTGTGGAATATCCTTAGTAAAACCGAACTCGGAGTGCATCCTGACTTCGCAACTTATCTGATTTCAACTGTTTCGGTTTCTTTTTCTTTTCCTACACCACGGATGCTCATTACAATACCGTCCATACGTTCGGTGTTTGGATATGTGGCATTTTGTAGGGTTGCATACCTCAATCGGTAAAAACGCAATCTTTATAGGATCACTTTGTTGACCGTATCTTGTCTGCATATCTGATAAGATTCTCTTGTTCTCAGGAACCGGTAGACGTATCAAGTTGAAATTTATGTTAAATACTACGGTCTACGGTATCTTGGCGGTGTAAAACACTTAAAGTTCCAAGTCAATGCAATCAAAAGGAACGGCAGTTTATGTAATTATTTTTATACTCATGAACCCACTCGTTAAAACTGTTAGGCAAGTCCTTGTTGAACTAGAATAATGTATTTTGGCAAGAATCAAGGTTTGTTTCACAGTACAAGTAAAGAAAACTATCCGAAAACTGTTAGTCTGTAACTATAACACATAAAAAATGTTTTTTGCCACTTGCTGCCCGTCTCTTTGTCTGCTCAGATCAGTTTTTCCCAGGACCAGGTAAGGCTATCACCTCGAATTTTGTGTCAAATACTAACATCTACGGTCCCTCGACTGTCTAAAAGATTTACATTTCTAGGTCAATGCAATCTAAATATAAGGTCATACGTCTAGTCACTCGTCAAACCCTATGCTTCAACTATCTATATACGTAACTAAGTTTGTCCGAAACCACTCAGTATTAGGCTGTGGCCCAAGGCATATATTTCTACCTATTATTTCGTCTTCCAACGCTGAAGGCACCATCAGAGGATTGTGAAGATCCTATACTCTCACACGTTGTAGTATTTATTATTTTTTGACTTTTTTTGTAAGATTATTATGGAGTGTTACCGCCAACTGAGTACCATATCAATGTGAGCTGCAGCTGGTTAAGACGTCTCCAGCTATTAAAATTGTTCTCCACTCACAAATAATGTTGAACTATTATTGTTGTTGTTGTCAGGCCATATGCGTCCATGGGGTGACACCTTAGTCGGAGTAAGCTGGCCACGCTCGCGTGGAGTAGGATGCAATCGATAATATGTTCATTCCGATTACTCGCGCCGATTTTCCATTGTACCCAAAGATTTCACTGTGAATCAGTTAGTTTTGTATTGCTGCACACGGGATATTACTAGATCGCAGTTTAGATTCAATTGATATGGAAGGAGTGACAATTTCAATAACAAATCGTACGCTCTATAAACCTCCATTAACTATTATCATTTGAATCCTTCACTGTCCGCTTCCTAAAATGCTAGAAAAGAAAAACATATTACTGGGCAGTTGGACGTTGAGAGGAGTAATGTAATAGTGCAGCTAATATCTTTCTGTTGGGGAGTGCTTTGGGCTATAACGAGTCGGAAAGCAGTTACTGTCTCAAACAGCTATCTAAGTTGTTGAAGCCTCTGAGGATGTCTCGAGCAATGGAGGATGAAACGTTAAGCTGAGAAGTATGCTTTGGACCACAGTCTAACGCGCATAAAACAAAAATTACCAAGTATTCAGATGGAACGAACTCGCAATTTTTGGAGCGATGATCGCGGAACAGAGCACTATACGAAAATGAAACATGAACCGTAAGGAAATCAGTCAAGAAACCAGTGGATTTATCAGAAAATTAAAAAAAAAACATTAAATGTGCTGAAGTAGCACGAATTAAGAAGCTACTGGGAGAAAATAGATGATGAGAAAAGACCGTAGACATCTGTTAAAAGTAGGAGGGTAACTTTATTCCAAAAGGTATGATAGTTACAGCTCTAAAGTAGCAGAAAAACCTAATCTAAATTAATGGGGCTGCCAAAGATCATGTTATTTAAAGCATTGAAGAAAATTACGTTTTAAGTTTTATGTAGACTTGAGAAACAATGACTACTGCACAGGGAGAAATCTGTATAGCATTAAATCTTCGTAAGAGCAAATAAAACGTAAGAAAGGATGCTCTTGGCATTTGCAAACATATAGCTGAACTATGAGTATACAAAACTGGGCATCAGATGTGGGGTGGCGAGCTTGTTTTTGTGATATTGGTTATTCGGTCTGGGAAATGGCGAGTTGCGTACAGTGCAGTAATACACAACCCAACTGCGGCTTATTCTCTTTTTCATCGTTGATACTACTACTTTCTCTCTTTCCATTACCCAAAACTTTTATTTGCCACCAACAAAATAAGGGACTGCAGATGATTCGAATAGGTAACCTGAGGGTAGTCTGAATGCATTAGCTGGCATATACCGACCACTTGTTGACATCTCAGCTCTTTTGCTGAAAGCCATTGACTGCTGTAGGAAAACTGATTATAAGGTATGCTACTCATGAAATAACCTTAAGTCGAAACTCCTAAAAACTCCCTTAGTTTATATTCATTTCTGTATATTTACATGGAAAGTCTCATAATGTTACAGTATACATGTGGCGGATTAATATAAATTACATATGCTTGCCCTAAGAGTTGAAAAATTTTATACTTCACTTGGCATGTGGTATCTCATGCAGGTGGCATACAAAACATTATACGAAATCTGAGATGATCGGGACATCGTTATGTTTAATTTTAAAAATGTGACTCAAAACAAACTTATGTACTCATACACTGACGGAAAATGTATCACAACACCAAGAAGGAGCTGTGCGACGCAGACGGAAGTTAGTAGGCGTGTTTTACATCAGAAAGATGCATAGTATTTGCACTAGTAGCATAACAGTGCTGTAAGTTGCGCCGCTGTGATGCTGTAAGTCAGATTGCTTTAAATGTGTAACGGTCGTGAGCGTTAGGTACCTTTGAGGTTGGACGTGGTGAGACGACGTTAAGCAAGAATGCTCTTAAGGCGATAAAAGTACCATTATCAGCACCTGTGTTTGAACGAGGTCTTGTAATAGGGCTACGAGAAGCTGGATGTTTCTTCTGCGGTACTGCAAAAAGACTTGGCAGGAATGTAGCCACTGTACATGACTGCTGGCAACGAGAATCACGAGAATATACGTTCACAAGGACACTGGGCCCCGGGGAGCCGCGTGGCAGTACCGACAGGAAAGACCATCGTGTGCGTCGTATGACTCTGGCGCATCGTAAATGCGTCTGCAACAGAAATTTGAGGAGCAGTTGGAACCGCAGTGGCACAACGAACTGTTACAAATAGGTTACTTCAAGGACAGGTTCTACCCCAAACCACTGCCATTTGCGACTTCAATGGCGTGAAGCGAGAGCTCATAGGAGGTTAGGTGGAGGTCCGTTGCATTTTCCGAGGTGGCAGTGATGGCACCGAGGCAGAAGGAGGCCAACTGAACATCTTCAGACGATCTGTCTGGTGTGCGATTTCGTGTGATATCAGGAGGTCTCTCATCACACGCACCCAGACTACATAATTGTTTGTCAGTCTGATGATTCGACCTACCATGATGCAATTCATGACTAGCATTCCAGGTGGTGTTTTCAACAGGATAGCGCTCGCCCACATACCACTTTTGTAACCCAATAAGCTCTACAGTCTGTCGACATTTCGCCTTAGCCTACTCGATCACCACATCTGACTCCAGCCATATGTACAGAACATTACGTGCACGTTTACATGCTTGCATTCAACTGTCTGGGGGTTACACCTGTTATTAATGTACCAGCATTGCACATTTGCAGTGGCGCTTACATCGACCACTGATCTTCCAATTTTAATCGCTTAAATATGTTACCTAGACAAATCTACTCCAGAAATTACATTAATATATATTAAATATTATTTGGTTTTCGATTTTTTCCGTCGGTATATATAGGGTGAATCACCTAAAACTCGGACCGAAAATATTATGGAAGTGGAAAGTGCTATTGATGTGCTATTTTCAAAGACTGGATTGGTAGTCAGGAACTCTTATTGGAAGCCAGTCAGCAGATTGTAATAATACTTCGAAAGTGTACTTTTTGTGCAGAAATACACTTTTTTAATGGCACGATGCATACTGACATTATCAAACTAAAAGCAGCGTAAATTAATGTGGCAGTGGTGTTTGCTGCAGGATTCTAGTGCGAGTCGTTTACGAGATATTGTATTGAAAAGATCCCACATTGACACTAGTGCAATATCTGTAGTAGCACACGTTAAAGAACACCACATGTGCTTACACTAGTTAAGTGGATTCTGAACAGTAACGAGACAACTGACCGTCACAGGTTGTGTACCTCGTGCCATACAAAAATCTAAGAAGCCCTCCCAGTAAGGAATCTAAGTTAAGGCTAAGTTTTTCCACAGCAGAGGTGTTCCTTGCTAGGCCTAACTTAATTAAAGTCATCTACTCCCATAAACACGAAACGTATAATTTTAAAAGTGGAACTACTGCAAACCTTCTCTTACCGAACTCAAGATTCACAGCTCTCTGTGCGTTAATACGTTATAGATACAAACATTGAAATCGGTAGAGCGTTTTTATATTGTTTTTGTGGTCGCTAGTCCAGAGACTGGTTTGATGCAGCTCTCCATGCTACTCTATCCCATACAATCAATTTCATTTCCGAATAACTACTGCAACCTACATCCTTCTGAATCTGCTTAGTGTATTCATCTCTTTGTTTCCCTCTACGATTTTTACCCTAAACGCTTACCTCAAATACTAAATTGGTGATTCCTTGATGCATCAGAACGTGTCCTACCAACCGATCCCTTCTTCTAGTTACGTTGTGGCACAAATTCCCCTTCTCCCCAATTCTATTCAGTACATCCTCATTTCTTGCGAGATGTACTCATCTAATCTTTAGCATTTTCCTGTAGCACCGAATTTCGAAAGTTGATATTCTCTTCTTGTGTGCACTATTTATCGTCTATGTTTCACTTCCATACATGCCTACACTCCACACAAATACTTTCAAAAAAGACTTCCTGACACTTCAATCTATACTCAATGTTAACGAATTTCTCTCGTTCAGAAAAACTTTATTTCTCATAGCCGGTCTACATTTTATATCCTCTCTACTTCGATCATCATTAGTTATTTTGCTCCCCAAATAGAAAGCTCATTTACTAATTTCAGTGGCTCATTTCCTAATCTAATACCCTGAGCATCACCTGATTTAGTTGGACTACATTCCATTATCCTCGTTTTGCTTTTGTTGATGTTCATCTTATATCTTCCTTTCAAGAGACTGTCCATTCCGTTCAGGTGCTCTTCCAGGTCCTTTGCTGTCTCTGACAGAAATCCAATGTCGTCGAAAAACCTCAAAGTTTTTATTTCTTCTCCATGGGTTTTAATTACTACTCCAAATTTATCTTTTGTTTCCTTTACTGCTTGCTCAATATACAGATTGAATAACATGGAGGATATGCAACAACCCTGTCTCACTGCCTTTTCAACCACTGCTTCCTTTTTGTGCCGCTCGACTCTTACAACTGCGTTTGTGAAGTCCTGAGGCACCACACTGCTGAGGTCATCGGTTCCTATACTGACACACTACTTAAACTAACTTATGCTAAGAACAACACAACACCCATGTCTGAAGGATGACTCGAACCTCCGGCGGGAGCGCCTGCGAGATCCATGACATGTAGCATCAAACGACGCACCCACTCCGCCCGGTCTTATAACTGCCATTTGGTTTCTGTACAAACTGTAAATAACCTTTTACTTCCCGTATTTTACACGTGCCCCATTCACAATTTGAAAGAGTATTCCAGTCAACATTGTCAAAAGCTTTCTCTAAGTCTGCAAATGATAGAAACATAGTTTTGCTTTTCCTTAACTTACCTTCTGAGATAAGTCCTAAGGTCAGCATTGCTTCACGTGTTCCAACATGTCTACGGAATCAAAACTGAACTTTCCCAAGGTTAGCTTCCACCAGTTATTCCAGTCGTTTGTAAAGAATTCGTGTAAGTATTTTGCTACCATGACTTGTTAAACCGATAGTTCGGTAATTTTCACACCTTTCAACACCTGTTTTCTTTGGGCTTAGAATTATTACGTTCTTCTTGAAGTCTGAAGGTATTTCCCCTGACTTATACATCTTGATCACCAGATGGTAGAGTTTTGTCGTGGCTGGCTCTCCCGAGGCTATCAGTAGTTCTAATTAATGTTGTCTACTCCCGGGGCCTTCTTGCGGGTTAGGTCTTTCAGTGCTCTATCGAGTTCTTCACGCAGTGTCATATCTCCCATTTCATCTTCATCTACCTCCTCTTCCATTTCCATAATATTGCCCTCTAGTACATCGCTCGTTTTTATATTGTGTTTTGAAATGGCGCTGTAATTTATAAACAGTACTTTCGCACAAACTGGTTGAAAATATGTAATGATTTGCTCTTTTTTTATCATAGCAATATACTTTACTTAATAACTCATAAAAGTAATGAAAATATCTAGACAAAATTCTCGGGACGATGGCTTCTTATTCAGATACACACAAATAAATACTGCAAGTTTCAGGTTTGTAGGTTTTTTATTTTGGCGGAACTCAAAATTATGAAAAGTCTCGATTTTCTCGTAAGCTCTTATTACGTGTAATGGCATCAGACTTCCAGTACTTTGCATTTACATATATAAGGTGATTCAAAAAGTAAAAACAGATTTCACTTGTTTATTGCCGGCCGAAGTGGCCGTGCGGTTAAAGGCGCTGCAGTCTGGAACCGCAAGACCGCTACGGTCGCAGGTTCAAATCCTGCCTCGGGCATGGATGTTTGTGATGTCCTTAGGTTAGTTAGGTTTAACTAGTTCTAAGTTCTAGGGGCCTAATGACCTCAGCAGTTGAGTCCCATAGTGCTCAGAGCCATTTTTTGAACTTGTTTATTACAGACGAACTATAAAAGATGGGAAGACATTGCGCGTGCCGCTGAATAGAGGTTAGTTTACAGTTTCGACACAGCTGCGCTGTAATTTGTTTGTAGCAACTAGGTGATTGAACCACAAGAGAAACTATTTTGAGAGTTGGAATTTGCGCAAAGTCAATCCATTGTTCAAGTGGAAGTTGGTTGCATGTGCAGCCTTTCGGACAAATCGACGTTTCATGGATTGGGTGAAGTAAACTGCCATAATGTAAGAATTTTGGGGTCACAAAGTTCTGGCCTCGTCATCTGACACGAGACTCACCGAAACTGGACGTGTTTTGTGCCCTTTCTATTCACACAGTTTATGAACTTTTCTTTTTTGAGAACAAAATTGTGACAGGAATGTCATACCTGGGCATGCTGCTGAATCGGTGGGTTCCTCAACTTCATTAAGATTCCAGTGATTTCATTTTTATGCATAACAACGCCCCGCCTCACTTCCATCTTGAGATGCGGCGTTATCTTGGCAACACCATCCCACAACGTTGGACTGGAAGAGGTGGACAACAAGATCTTGTCCATTGCTTTTGGCTTCCCAGATCACCAGATATCACACCTTGCGATTCTCATCTATGGGGGGTACATAAAAGACAGACACTTTTTCCCACATATGACAACTACTTTTCAAGATCTGAGACATCTAATAGTCGAAGTTTTCGATTAAGTAAACAGCGACATGTTGATTAGTGTGTGGAATGAAATGGACTACAGTTTCGATTTTTCTCGAGCAATTCACGTTTCTCGCGGTGAACGTATGATACAATGTCCGTGCGAACATAAAAATTCGAACCTTCCTACATCCAGAGGAATGCGCAATGTGTTTCTAGCTTACATATTCTGGATGCAATAAACAATTGAAATATGTTGTTTATTTTTGAATCACCCTATTAGTGAGCCTGCAACGGCCTTGCCGCAGTGGATACACCGGTTCCCGTCAAATCACGGAAGTTATGCGCTGTCGGGCGTGGCCGGCACTTGGATGGGTGACCATCCGGGCCGTCATGCGCTGTCGCCTTTTTTCGGGGTGCACTCAGCCTCATGATGCCAATTGAGCAGCTACTCGACCGAACAGTAGCGGCTCCGGTCAAAGAAAACCATCATAACGACTGGCAGAGCGGTGTGCCGACCACATGCCCCTCCTATCCGCATCCTCAGCTATGGATGACACGGCAGTCGGATGGTCCCGATGGGCCACTTGTGGCCTGACGACAGGGTGCATTCGTGGGCCTATTACACAACTTTTTATATATGTTTACGAATTACAACAACCAAACGTCTTGTATACACAGAGACCGCCGATACATAAATGTTTCAGATTAATCATATTTAAAAAAATATAAAACTTTATTTTACAGCGACAAAACACAAAAGATCACAATTATCGTGGAAGGCGAATTATTTCTTTCATGTCCAATGACAAACTTTCGTGTGATAAAATAGTATAAATATTTTCATTTGTTAGATTTTTTCTAGTAACACTATCAATAAGAGCGCAATAAATCTCCTTTGACGATTCGGCTAG
This sequence comes from Schistocerca serialis cubense, assembly GCF_023864345.2. Taxonomy (NCBI): domain Eukaryota; kingdom Metazoa; phylum Arthropoda; class Insecta; order Orthoptera; family Acrididae; genus Schistocerca; species Schistocerca serialis. The sequence goes on along the minus strand of NC_064641.1, from coordinate 143,402,599 downwards.
AATACAGTTAACATCAGTCTGGACAGATAATTCTGCTACTGGAGGTTAATACGTGAATTTAATATACTAAGCTTACTCCGAAACCAAAAATTGCCCAAATACCAACAATACGCCACTCTCCTCCGTGAATGTGAATGCAAAGACTGTCTATAATTTCTTCTCAAATACACAGAATGAAAATGGCGTAAGAATTCGTGCAGGCTTCTTGGCAGAGAGATTCTCAGTGACAACGTATTCAGCTGAATTTGCAACGTTACTTGACCACATTCAATCGTAGCGTTATGAGAATGAATTGCACTTTATATCATCTACATCTACATCTACATTTATACTCCGCAAGCCACCCAAGGGTGTGTGGCGGAGGGCACTTTACGTGCCACTGTTATTACCTCCCTTTTCTGTTCCAGTGGCGTATGGTTCGCGGGAAGAACGACTGTCTGAAAGCCTCCGTGCGCGCTCGAATGTCTCTAATTTTACATTCGTGATCTCCTCGGGAGGTATAAGTAGGGGGAAGCAATATATTCGATACCTCATCCAGAAACGCACCCTCTCGAAACCTGACGAGCAATCTACACCGCGATGAAGAGCGCCTCTCTTGCAGAGTCTGCCACTTGAGTTTGCTAAACATCTGCGTAACGCTATCACGGTTACCAAACAACCCTGTGACGAAACGCGCCGCTCTTCTTTGTATCTTCTCTATCTCCTCTGTCAACCCGATCTGGTACGGATCCCACACAGATGAGCAATACTCAAGTATAGGTCGAACGAGTGTTTTGTAAGCCACCACCTTTGTTGATGGACTTCATTTTCTGAGGACTCTCCCAATGAATCTCAACCTGGTACCCGCCGTACCAACAATTAATTTTATATGATCATTCCACTTCAAATCGTTCCTCACGCATACTCCCAGATATTTTACAGAAGTAACTGCTACCAGTGTTTGTTCCGCTATCATATAATCATACAGTAAAGGATCGTTCTTTCTATGTATTCGCAATACATTACATTTGTCTATGTTAAGGGTCAATTGCCACTCCCTGCACCAAGTGCCTATCCGCTGCAGATCTTCCTGCATTTCGCAACAATTTTCTAATGCTGCAACTTCTCTGTATACTATAGCATCATCCGCGAAAGGCCGCGTGGAACTTCCGACACTATCTACAAGGTCATTTATATATATTGTGAAATCCATCCAGTAACGCACCCTCTCGAAACCTGGCGAGCAATCTACAGCGGGATGCAGAGCGCCTCTCTTCCACAGTCTGCCACTTGAGTTTCCTAAACATCTCCGTAACGCTATCACGGTTACCAAATAACCCTGTAACGAAACGCGCCGCTCTTCTTTGGATTTTCTCTATCTCCTCTGTCAACCCGATCTGGTACGGATCCGTTCGGGTGATAATACAACTTTATTTCTGATGCTTCTTTTTCTCACAATTTTCAAAGAAAGCAATGCCGGTGGCTGCACCGAGCACCTACACACATCAAAATAAGCTCTGCATCACCTCGGTTCCGAGGGTTTAGGAACCCGTACAGAAAATTGGAGCATAGATCAACATAAACATCATTTCCGCCCTTTTTAAGGCTCGTGAAAACCACACATTGCATGTTGTACCACCATACAGTGAGACCCTCAGAGATGGTGATCCATATCGCTGTACACACCGGTAGCTCTGACACCCAGTAGCAAATCCTCTTGCTTTGATGCATACCTGTATTCGTCGTGGCGTACTATCCACAAGTTCATCAAGGCACTGTTGGTCCAGATTGTCCCACTCCTCAGCAGCGATTCGGCTTAGATCCCTTAGAGTGGTTGGTGGGTCACGTAGTCCATAAACAGACCTTTTCAAACTATACCAGGCATGTTCAGTAAAGAATATTTCTGGAGAACATGCTGGCCACTCTAGTCGAGCGATGTCGTTATCCTGAAGGGAGTCATTCACAAGATGTGCACTATGGGGGCGCGAATGAAGACGGATACCTCGCCCATATTTTGCCAATATGGTTGCACTATCGGTCGGAGGATGGCATTCACGTATCGTACAGCCCTTATGGTGCCTTCCACGACGACCAGCGGCGTATGTCGGCCCCACACAATGCCACCCAAAAACAGCAGGGTGCCTCCCCATTACTGCACTCGCTGGACAGTGTGTCTAAGGCGTTCAGCGTGACCGGGTTGCCACCAGACACGTCTCGGACCACTGTCTGGTTGAAGATATATGCGACATTCATCGGTGAATAGAACGTGATGCCAATCCTGAATGGTCCATTCGGCGTGTTATTGGGCCCATGTGTATTGGGCTGCATGGTGTCGTGGTTACAAAGGTGGACCTCGCCATGGACGTCCGGAGTGAAGTTGTGCATCATGCAGCCTATTGCGCACAGTTTGAGTGGTAACACGACGTCCTGTGGCTGCACGAAAAGCATTATTCAAGGCGATGACGTTGCTGTCAGGGTTCCTCTGAGCCGTAATCCGTTGGTAGCGGTCATCCACTGCAGTAGTAGCCCTTGAGCGGTCATTGACAGTTCCTCTCTCTCTGTATCTCCTCCATGTCCGAACAACATGTCTTTGGTTCACTCTGAGACGCCTGGACACTTACTTTCTTTCTTGAGAGCCATTCCTGGTGTGAATCAACGATGCGAACGCGATCGAACCGCGGTACTGACCGTCTAGCATGGTTGAACTACAGACAACACGTACCACGTACCTCCTTCCTGGTGGAATGACTGGAACTGATCGGCTGTCGGACCCCCTCCATCTAATAGGAGCTGCTCATGCATTATTGTTTACATCTTTGGGCGGGTTTAGTGACAACTCTGAACAGTGAAAGGGACTGTATCTGTTATACAATATCCACAGTCAACGTCTATTTTCGGGAGTTCTGGGAACTGGGATAATGCAAAACTTTTTTTGATGTGAGTATTATCGTGACTAACGACTTCAGCATTGTTTGTTGGTAATTCATGACTGTGGAACCTTCTCTACTGCCGGCTGGAGTGGCCGTGCGGTTCTAGGCACTACAGTCTGGAACCGAGCGACCGCTACGGTCGCAGGTTCGAATCCTGCCATGGGCATGGAAGTGTGTGATGTCCTTAGGTTAGTTAGGTTTAATTAGTTCTAAGTTCTAGGCGACTGATGACCTCAGAAGTTAGGTCGCATAGTGCTCAGAGCCATTTAAACCAACCTTCTCTACTGACTACATAGGTAGGCTACGTCGCTTTAGAATCTCGTCAATTTCCGACAGAAAATAATATGTTATCCGCTGCTGCGTTGTTAAGTGTCGAAGACAAACGAGATTTCAACCTAAAATTAGTCTCCCATGTAAAAAGCCATTATAAAATTCGGGAAAATATTTTTGACATTTCTCAAATTCTCATTTGCTCGAAACTAGTTTCAGTCTTTGTCCTTCCTCACGTAATACCTGCATTTCAAGTAGAACAGATGTATGCAACATTACACTATGATCATCAGGAAACAACTCACGAAGTTTTCTGTACCAGCATACTAATATGCACAATTTTGTCCAATCACTGGAACATTTCCACAGCATCGTTAGTCATATGTTCATACAATCTCATGCTTAATAGAATGAGGGTCTAAAACTAAAATAGCAAGCACAATCCGGAAGACGCTGTACTGTGTTCTTGTACTGTATACCAGTTTCTGTGTATGTACCTACACAAAGTTCATTGTAGCTAAACGATGGAAGCGAAAAAAGTCATTCACTGATACAAACGTGTCCTAAAACCTGTCACTAGGACCAACGAGCTCCCAACTGTACTGTTTACTGTGCACTGTCTAGTAAGGCGGGAGTTAGGTTAGATGCGTAACGGTCACTGTACAACACCATGGTAACGGCAATCAAAAGAGATGGTGTTACAAATGCGTGGCAACGTCGTACATTAATTTTAATTTGTAAGACATAAGGCGTGATCACCCTGTTTCTTAGTGAAATCTGATTTTAGCAATGTGTAATTATGTTTATATACTTTATTTAATAGATCAGGTTGTTACACCACGCACAGTAATTGACATCAGAAAGTTATACAACATTCAAAACAATTCCAATGGCAATATGGTACAATGCTGGACATCATCTGTTGAAGTTGGGGGACAGATCTCATCCACGCTATTGTTCAAGTAATCATTTTACTCTCAGTCTTTATTTTTTGAGGGAAACCGAAGAAAAATGAAAAATAGAATGGCTCTTCGCAGACCCCATCCTTCGGAGAATAGCTCAAGTGTATCAATCGTTGCACCAATTTGCTCATTGGGAAACTTAACTGGTTTCAGGCATTTTGCTACCAGCGTGTGCAGTAACACTAACCAGTCGTTATTTGGCAGTCTTCCTTTTCGAAATAGGCCTCTAACAATCGGTCACCTTATTTAAAAAAGGAGCCATTTAATTTTGTCCAACACTTTTACAGACAAACAAACAAGAAAGACATAGTTTCACTACAAGACGGAAGTTATCGTAGTCATTGTTACTATTAGGATTATTATTCTAATCCAATATTGAGTGCAAAAAAGGGATTTGAAATATAAGTGTTGCTTCCATTAAACATGGCCCTCTTTTCAAGTCAAGTTGCTTACCAACAGCAATAAGGGTACCGTGTTACTTTCAACTTCGAGTAGATAGTTTCCAGGACCTTCAGCACTCAACTTTCTTGGAGTATCCTTTGCTTTTAATACAACACCTCCACAAATGAACCGAAGACCAAGAAACTCAAAGACTTCAAACGTCTGAGGAAGCCTGAACGATATTTTAAAGCGCACACATATTCCCTGAGTCTGTTGCAATTCAGTAAAATCATAATAGTGAACCTTGGACTTACCTCAGACGTCACAGGAGAAAAAATATCGACGCGCGCAAAATCTATCTACATTAACAATAGAAAAATAATTATACAGCGCGAGAGATGAGACAAAAAAGACTACAGAAGAAGTTTACTTGCTTAGCAGATGTTTACCTGTGGAAAAATGAACATAATTGTAACAGAAAGGAGAATTTCACGCTGAATGTGATAACACATTCATCAGTAGCAAATGGAAGAACAGAAAGTGTTACAAAATTCAGTACGTTGACAAAAGACAAAATTACTGCGCTTTTGAGAGGCACAAATGTACTTACGGGAGCGTTCCATTTGCGCGCTTATAAGACGTAACAGCATTTTTTCTGCGCTACATCAGCTTTTATCTTCTCCTTGCTTATTCTACCGTAGAGAGGAGAAGGTGCAGTAGGACACTATCATGCGTGCTTTTGTCCAACTTGAGGTGGCTTCATTTGCCCACACCTTTCGGCAGACAATACGAGTGTCATTCGCATCGTCTGTTTATACAAACGACGGCGCTAAAAGCCTCGGTTTCTTATCCAACTCAGAATCGCTGTTTGAAATGCAGCCCTGGTAAAGGCCTCTGCTATCCACTCCAAGAGTTTACGCATTACCGCATCATAACTGAAGAGGTAAATTCAAAAGATTCAATGAAATTCTGAAACGGTACTTTTAGAAATGAAGGTAAATATGGAGGGAAAAACAAAGAACTGGGGTAAAACGCACTGAGAAAAAGATTCATATAAGGAAAAGTCATCATGTGGACACACACCCCAAAAACTTTTTAATGTGTCAAATTCTACCGAAAATTAACATGATGTATAGTGCCGAGCGTTTTCATTATATTAACCTCGTATACAGTCACTATGTTATTAAGAATCGTTTTAAATGTCGCCGTGCGTTGTTTATTTACTGTCAGCAATTTTAAGAAATTCTCGATCGGCACAATTCGGTTACTTGTCATATGTTAGTATGGAGAAATTGAAGTACGTTTAAATTGTGAAAGTAAGTACAGTATCGAAATTTAGTTTCACTGAATTATTTTCTGTTATTTTCTGAACGTGTGATGAAGAATCAGACAAATGGAACCTGTGTTGTCGAATGAAATCTTTATTTACAAAAGAAAACGTCCTGAGTGACTTACTGACTCATCATAGCCCAGTCAAACCGCTAAGGACAGAAAGTTGAAATTAGAAAACAGTATTGATCTTAATCGTCAAACATCGCTTAAGAGGAGATTTTTTTTCGAGTAGGGGATGAGAGATTTTCTGAAAATATGTCACCATAAGGCAGTTTTGAAGCTGGATCTAGGAAAATTGGTATCTGGTTTCTCTCAGAAACAAGGAAAAAACAACGTGTTCAACATTCTTCGAAATTCAACCGCTATGGGGTTAAATAGTGAGTAAAAGTTCTTTTGAAACTAAATCACTATTAAAGAACTACTGAAGCATCTTTAAAACTACATCTACAAAAATTAGTGTTTAACTTCCCGATTGGAAATCAAAACAATATGTGATGCAGTGTTTTTGAAAATGGAACCCCTACAGGGGTGAGATAGTGGATGAAAAATTTGTATGAAAATATTTATTAGAAAGGCATTTTTAAAGCTACATCTACGAACATTTGCATTTGGATTCTTGGCTGGGAATAAAAAAAAACTGTCTTTCAGTGTTTTAGGAAATTCTACCCCTAAGGAGATGAATATTTTCATGGACGTATTTCGCTACGAAAGCATTTTTCAAGTTAAATCTGTAAAAAATTGTGTTTGGCTTCTTGCTTAGAACTAAATATTGCGTGTTTCATTGTTTTTGTAAGTTCAGTCCCTAAGGGAGGGTCATAGGAGATTAAAATTTTTATCATAATATTTCGTTGCAATAAAATATTTTTAAAGCTAAATCTACGAAAAATGGACATTTGGCTTCTTGGTTAAAATGAGGTAATATATGTTAGGGGACGAAATTTTCTGCTGTAAATAGGAAACGGAAATTACACCCAGCCCTAATGGAAATTGTATATTTCTGCCCACCTGACAGTCAAAACCATAAAAGACCTAATATTTAGAACTTATACCGGTGTTTCGACCATACGGAAGAAGTCCGTGGATTGGCTGTGTGAACGGGCCAAGAACAGTAGGCCTGTCGCTCTTAATGGCACACTACTTAAGTCCCTTCGAAGATCAGGAATGGAATATAGTTCCGTTGATTCTGTATTGAACACAGACGAAGCAGTTTAATAGCCGCTGGAATTCCTTAATAGCCTCATCCGACCTGGTCTTCGTTCTCACAAATTCTTCCTGAAATTTGGTACACATGTCACGCTACCGGGCAACGTTCATCCGCTTAAACTTCGTACTGGTGCTACAGTAAAAGTAACTGCTGTCAACAAAAATATTATCGAAGCCACCGTGCCTACCGGATGTGCTCGGTGTGAACCGTTATTCATACCACGAATACCTCTTTTACATTGAGAGTATGCATTTGAGTTAAAGAGACTGGAGTTCCCCATTAAAGTCTGTTTTGCAATTACGATTTACAAATATCAGGGCCATTAGTTAATGGGGGGGGGGGGGGGGCAGGCATCAACTAGGGGGAGGACTGATTCTCACGTGGGCAGTTCTACGTCGCCTGTTCAAGGGTCAGCTCCAACAGAAACCAAGTGATTTTGGCACCAAACAATACAACCACAAATGTGGTATAGAAAGAAATGTTTCAACAAATTCCAACTTCATTTCTGTATCTTTGTTCGTGTTCACCAGGTACACCGTATCTAGACTCTTGATTTGTACGTGAACAATGTGCATAAGAATATATAAATTCAGTTTCTTTTAGTGTGAAAATTTTATATGAAAAATTGCCTGATTAAATTTTGATACGTTGTCTGCAACTTAGTTTGAGCCGAGTAGATACACTGTTTGCACAGTGTGTACAATTACGTATGATCACTTGGCGTAACAACATACAAATTCGAATAAAAAAATCTGTGCAGACTATACAGTCTAGGCAAGCGAAGCAGAGGACGCTAAGCAAGTAAAAGTATAGAATCGTCTTCATATAACGCAGAGAAATACAGCCGCATGATGTCGTCGACGACTAGTCGCCGACGCCCTGATCTAGCTGAATTCCAGTAACTTATCTGGACATTGCATGCACAGGGAGAAACTCAGGTCTCGTAGGGGACCGTCTACTTGCTTTCGCACTTGTACGGGTTTTCATATTGATACACTTGTGATTGTTCTTGTGTGTCCTGTGACAAAATAATTACGTTCAATTTTTGTCTATGCCAGTGGGAAGAAAAGTAGCAGCCTGAACATTTTAGCACACAAACCTTTGACTTTTTTTCGTTTTTCTAATATGAAAACGTGCTCAGAAATTTTTTTCAGTTTTTGTGATTCCGTTTTCGTCTGCGGGGAGTACTCAAGCAGAGAAAGTCTGCGGTGATTAAAAGAAATGTAGTGTTTTAAAATACCAGCTACGTCAAAACGAAAATCTACATCTACACCTACATATATACTCCACACGGCACCGTACGGTGCGTGATGGAGGGTACACTGTACCACTAATAGCCGTTTCGCGTCCTGTTCAATTGATTCAAATGGCTCTAAGCACTATGGGGCTTAACATCTGACGTTAGCAGTCCCCGAGACTTCGAACTACTTAAACCTAACTAACCTAATGACATCATACACATCCATGTCCGAGGCAGCATTCGAACTTGCGACCGTAGCAGCCGCGTGGTTCCGGACTGAAGTGCCTATAACCGCTCGACCACATCGGCCGGCTCCCGTCCTGTTCACTCGCAAATAGATCAAGGCAAGAAGGACTGTTAATATGCCTCCGTATTTCCGTATGAGCCCTAATTTCCGGTGTGTTACCTTCGTGGCCCTTACGCGCAATGTATATTGGTGGGAGTAGAATCGTTAGGCCGTCACTATCAAATGCCGGATCTCTAAATAACCTCAGCAGTGTTTCTCGGAAAGAATGTCGCGTTCCCTCCACGGATTCCCATTTGAGCTCCCGAAGCATCTCCGTAACACTTACGTACTGCTCGAACCTACCAGTAACAAATCCAGCAGCCCGCCTCTGAATCGCTTCGATGTCCTCCTTCAGTCCGACCTGTTACGTATTCCAAACACTCGAGCAGTATTCAAGAATAGGTCGCACCAGCGTCCTATACGCGGTCTCCTCTACAGATGAAGCACAATTCCCCAAAATTCTCCCAAAAAACCGAAGTCGCCCTCTTCACCTTCCCTATAACAGTACTCACATCTTTGTTTCATTTCATATCGCTTTGCAAGTTACGCCCAGATATTCAAACGACGTGACTGTGTCAAGCAGTACACTTGTAATGCTGTATCCGAGTGTTTCCCACTCATCCGCTTTAACTTACATTTCCCAACATATACAGTTAGCTGCAGTTTATCACACAAACTCGAAATTTTGTCTAAGTCATCTTGTATCTTCCTACAGTTACTCAACTTCGGTGCCTTGCCGTGCACTACACCACCATCAGCAGACAACCCCTGATTCCTTCCCACCCTGGCCGTCAAATCATTTATGTATGTGGAGAACAACAGCGGTCCTGTTACATATTCCTGGGGCACTCCTGACAATATCCTTGTGCCTGATGAACATTCACCGTTGAGGACAAGATACTGGGTTCTATGGCTTAAGAAGTCTTCACGTTACTCAAAGATCTGTGAATGTATTCTATACGCTCGTATCTTCGTTAATTGTCTCCAGAGCGCAACGTGTCAAATGATTTCCGGAAATCTAGAAATATGAAGTCTGACCGTTGCCCTCCACTCATAGTTCGCAGTGTATCATGTGAGAAAAAGGCAATCTGAGATTCACACGAGCGATGCTTTACAAAACCATGCTGATTCGTGGCCGTAAGCTTCTCAGTCTCAAGAAAACTTATTATATTCGAACTGAGAACGTGTTCAAGGATTCTGCAGCAAACCGAAGCATAAACCTATGACAGTGACATGTGGCGTTGAGGGCTTTGCTACATAATTTGAGACCAGACTGGAACACTGCAAATGGTGTAATATTACCGTTCTTTGTCACCTCTCACGTTCAAAGGGAATGAGACGTCGAGCACATGCCATTATTAGTTTATGTTTCGCTGATATACAGGATGTCCCATTTATCTTGACCACGCTAAATAACTGTTTGTCCAGATGCAAATTACAAAATGTTCCAAGCAAATGTCCTTTGCCATTGGGGGGGGGGGGAGACATCAATCAGTATGACTGCCTTCGTTGTAGCTTTGTTTTTTACAAAGCTATGGACAGCAGTATGACTTTTTTAAATGGCACCCTGTATTTTTTATTCGGTAATTCATTTCCTCTCCTGAAGACCTATTCAAAAATGTATCACAGTGTACCATTCACAGAAACACAACGTAATTGACTACATAACAATTATTGACTTCGAGCCCGGGATCACAAACTCGTCCACTTGTTGTAGATGTCAGAAAAGAAATGAAAACCAAGTAAAAATATAACACAAGAATGACTCTCATGTACCATTGCCCAGGAGTAGGACATTCAAAGGTGCTCAAAGTGGCGACCCTGGACACCGACAAACTGGTGCTCTCGTTGAATGAAAGAATTATTTACTGCTTCCAGTGTTACCTGCTGAAGGCAATTACAACCGAGCACGATACATTCCTGCATGTCCTCCGGAATTGTTGGAATATCGCGATAGACAACGTCTTTAATGCATCCCCAAAGGAAAAAGTTCAGACGATTTAAATCAGGAGACCTAGCAGGCCAAGTAACTATTCCTCCTCGACCAATCCATCTGGCAGGATACTATCTGTTCAGAACACGACGTGCACGCAATGCATTACGTGCTGGACATCCATCGTGTTGATACCACATAAGCGTTCTGGTTTTTAGAGGCACTTCATCCAGAAGAGGAGGAAGCATTCGTCTGAGGAAGCTGGTATACGGAGTGCCGTTTAGACTACCATTGATGAAATAAAGGCCAACAGTTGTAGTATCAAACATCTTGCACGAGACGTTAACTCTCCATTGATGCTGATGTTCCACCTGTTTAGATTAGATCAGTTTTTCGTTTCATAGATCCGTGCTGAGGAGATCCTTGTGGATGTGGAACATGTCAATTTTTTAAGTTTTTTTAAATTTTTGAAGCTGAAATAACAATACTAATACTATGAGTATGTACAATACATCATTTTTTAGCTGAAATAACAATACTAATAGTATGAGTATATACAATACATCATTTGTTTCTATAAAAAAATTCGTCAATGGAGTAGAAGCAGTTGACCACTAGTAAGTCTTTCAGGCTCCTTTTATACTGATCTTTATTTGTAACTAAATTTTTTATGTTTACTGGCAAATTATTGAAGATGAGTATTCCTGAGTAGTGGACCCCTTTTTGAACTAAAGTAAGTGCTTTTAAGTCCTTGAGCAGATCATTTTTGTTCCTTGTATTGTATGTATTAACTGAGCTGTTTGTTGGAAAAAGAGATATATTATTTAGGACAAATTTCATTAAGGAGTAAATATACTGAGAGGCAGTAGTTAGTATACCCAGTTCTTTGAAGAGGTTTCTACAGAACGTCCGTGAATTTACTCCACAGATAATACAAATTACACGCTTTTGCACTCTAAAAACTTTTGTCTGACCTATCGTAGGTTGTTGCTGGATCAATAGCGCATGTTCCTTGTATTTACCTGTTCCTTTGTCTGAGAAGGAGCATTCATCGGTAAATAGAACATTGGAGAAGAAGTTCGGGTTCACGAGGATTTGCTGCTGTGACCACTGACAGAACTGTACACGATTCTGGAGATCAATCCCATGTAATTCTTGATGTTGGTGTACATGGTAAGGATGGAACCGGTGACGTGTAAGAATACGATGAATGCCAATCTCGTGTTCAAGCTGTCGTTGCTCACATGCAGATTCATAACAACGGAAGCGAGAACAGTAACTTCGGCAGCTTAGTCTGTGCGAGTGATTCGACGATTGCGTTGTCGTGGGTTGTATCTTCCTGTTTTCTGAAGCGTCGCAACAAGACGAGGAAACATCCGTCAGGAAGGTGGGTTGTTGTTAGGATATCGCTCTCTGTACATTGCCGCTGCCTGCGTAGCATTTCGCTTACCTCCTATTTCAACAATATAAGAAACGTTATGTCGATGCAGCTTGTAGGAAGGACAGCCTTTACTGTATGCCTACTCTACACATTAGTATTTAAAAGGATTAAATTACTGCACTAAATGTACCCATGCATAATAAAACGGTATTGCAGTTACTGTTCTGTTAACTTACATTCCGCATAGATGACTAGCATTTTTTCCTTCTCGTCGTTGGTGTACGTTCTATTCACACAACTCTTCAACTGACGCTGGATGACGGAATGACGGGTGTATATTCTACTTAAGTTTACAATTGTCCTCTGACAACGTCAGCACGTCGGTGTGTTCCATTACCCCGAATACCTGCACTAAGCGCTGGGAGTGTCAGAGTCAATGTTGTTTTATGTAATTAATTACGTTGTGATTCAGTGAATGGTACACTGTCATACATTTTTGAATAGGTCTTTAGGCGAAGAAATGAATTACCGAATTAAAAATACAGGGTGCGGTTTAAAAAAGTCTTACCGCTGTTCATATCTTTGTAAAAAACAAAGCTACAACGAAGGCAATCATGCTGACTGATGTCACCCCCCCCCCCCCAATGGCTAAATAACATATGCTTGAAACATTTCGTAATTTTCATCTGTACAAACAGTTATTTATGGTGGACAAGATAAATGGGACATCCTGTGTATATATTTATGTTTCTGTGGAAGTGCGAAATGCTTAGCCCGAAAAGAGATGGGCTTTTATGTCGAACACTCACTGACAACAATTTAGACATTTGACGCGCTGTTGCGAAATCCCCTGGCAGATGGAAACTATGTGCCTGACCGGGACTCGAGCATAGGACGTGACTTGGCTAGTGTTCTACCGATTGAACTATCCATGTGCGACATGCGAACTCCCGTCACAGCTTTTTTCCGCCAGTACGTTTCTCCTGCCTTCCAGCATCGTTCAACTTAGGTCCCAGGTTTGGGTTGTGTTCCAGTTGGTTGGTTGGTTGGTTGATTTGGGGGAGGAACCAGACAGAGAGGTCATTGAACCCGTTGGGTTATGGGAGGATGAGGGATAAAGTCAGCCGTGCCCATTAAAAGGAACCATTCCGTCGTTTGACAGAAGCGATGTAGGGAAATCATATAAAACCCAAAAATCAGGATGACCGAACGAGGGTTTGAACCATCGACCTCCCTAAATCGAGTTCAGTATGCTAGCAACTGCACCACATCACTCGGTTTTGTGGTCCAGAATAAGAGATTTATGAACCAGTAAGTTTCATATCATCTCACACTTCGCATAAAGGTGAAAATTTATTTCTGCTGTTGGTTGGCAGAACGTAGAAGTATGCTGCAATTAATTTAATTATCTCGCGGATGTTTCAATGGAATGTTAACGAGGTGTTAATGAGTCACTCGCCAGCGATTTATTTATAAGAACCAGGAACTAATTAATAAAAGAAGTACCCTCGAATAATTATGGAAGTATTGTCAGAAGCTTTTAATGGCAGGCAGAACCTGAATAATTAAAACAGGTTCGTGCTACGGTTTCTGATGACTCAGATTCTTCTAACGGTTTACTTACATATGGCCCGATTCTAACCTTAGATATCTGCTTTGTTCCTTTACCTCCTCATACAACATTGTTGGATCTCATTATCCGGAATTTTAAGATACCCCACCCCTCATTCAACCTATATTCTGTCAATCAGTTATTTTCTCAAAACTTTTCTTAATGAACAGGCCAATAAATGCATTAAAATCCTCCTAAATGTACTTTGGCGAATGTTATAAAGTACGTAAAGTGCTGAATGCTACTTGTGGTTATTTTAGTATTTTTGCACTGTAAGTATTTTATAAGTTGATGAGGCAATATATTAACCCAAAAGAATTATCGACATACTATGTCAGTGTTAAAAATGGTTCAAATGGCTCTGAGCACTATGGGACTTAATTTCTGAGGTCATCAGTCCCCTAGAACTTAGAACTACTTAAACCTAACTAACCTAAGAACATCACACACATCCATGCCCGAGGCAGGATTTGAACCTGCGACCGTAGCGGTCACGCGGTTCCAGACTGTAGCGCCTAGAACCGCTCGGCCACACCGGCCGGCATGTCATTGTTACTGACATCAAATTACAGTAACGGATTTGCATTTTGTGATCTGATCCAGACATACCCAAAGATAGATATTTCCAGTTTTCTATACACAATGCTAGTGTTACTCAAAATGTGTCTATAGTATGGTAAAAATGAATACTTTTCAACTTGATTCCTCCCAATGGTGCGAATCTTTAGTTAGTCTAGCTGCAAATAAAATACAGCAACGGTGACACTCAGAAAAATATTATTCACATATCATTCTACATTTTCGTAAAAACGGGACGTATCAACTAGAAAGAAAATGGTTTTGACCACAGTTACCGAATCGTACATAAGGAGGATAGCATGAAGTGAGACAAAGTTGTTTTACCAATGGGAGAAAGTCACGATAGCGCTCTGTACTGGAACTGTCAAACTTTTGAGAATATATGTCAAATATGTCACGAAATCTTGCTTCCTGTGTTACAAGAAATAGTGTTAAATGAATAATCTGAGAATTTGCTACTGTTTCGTATGTAACGCTGTCGTAAGTATCATGAAAAAATGCTTAGACTAATTACTGTGTGGAAACAGTCATTTGAATAGTCATTCCCGCCAAACTCCACGCCTGAAAGAAAGAGAATTACGCTATTTATTTTTTGCAATGGGAAGTACCCTTTGCCAAGCACTCCAAAGTAGTTTACAGAGTATACACCTACATAGACAAATTGTGCAATATGTAGAATTATTTTCCTATCTATGCTCTTCTCTGAAAAATAATAAATATTAGATAAAGGAATTGAAGCACCACGAAGGAATGTCACGGCTGGAAGGCTGTCGGTGGATACGATGTACAGACCAACAAATTATTAGAGTTTCAGAAATATTGGATGATTTATTCAAGAGAAAGAGATTCACAAACTGAGCCGATCAATAAAGCGTTCGTCCGCCTCTGGCCCTTATGAAAGTAGTCATTCGGGTTGGCATTGATTGACAGAGTGCCTGGACGTCCTCCTGAGGGATATCGTGCCAATTCTGTCCAATTGGCACGTTAGATCGCCAATTCCCGAGCTGGTTATGGGGCTTTTGACATAATGCCCCAGACGTTCTCAACTGGGGAGAGATCCTGCGACCTTGCTGGCCAAGGTAGGGTTTGTCCGGCACGAAGACAAGCAGTTGACACTTTCGCAGCGTGTGGACAGACTTTATCTTGCTGAAATGTAAGCCCAGGGTGACTTACCATGAAGGGCAACCAAACGGGTAGTGGAATATCGTCGACCTACCGCTGTGCTGCAAGAGTAGTGCCAATGACAACCAAAGGGACCCTGCTATGAAAAGAAATGTCACCCCCATGCTTCACTCAAGGTTGTATCGGCTAATGACAGGCGACAGTCAGCTTGGTAACACGCCGTAGGCTCGGACGTCGCCAGACACGTCTTCGACCCGGAACGTCATTGGGTGGAGTAAAATTGTCTTCAATGATGAGTCTCTTTTCGAACTGAGCCCAGATGACCACCGAAGACGTGCCTCGACGTATGTATCAGATCTATCACTTTCCGTCCCATTCGGATAATTCCTCTGTGGTATGTCGTTTATTTGTGATAGATTGTACTTCAGTGGCCTTGGTTCGTCCCCTAATTCACCTACGTAAAAACAGTTTTTAATCCAAAAGAGTTTTCTGTCAGTAGGCTATTACACTCTTGCCAATATGCACACACACACACACACACACACACACAAGCACACAAATCGAACACTAGGTAACTGAGTGAGGTGACTCAATATAACACTGCATTCTCTTTCCGAACGACAGTCCTTCAACTCCCCGACGGGCGATCGATTGCTACATTTGCGTGGTTACCTTAAACCATTTCAGAGTGGATCAAGGACGCTTTCTTTTGAATGGCACTGCCAATTTCCCTCTTCACTCTTCCACAACCGTAGCATTCTTCTGTCTCTAATTTCATCGTCTTCGATGGGACGTTATACACAAAATTTCCTTCAAAACTTTATCAGAAAAGTCATCCTGTTAAGAACCCAGTACGTTGTCCTCGATGGTGAGTGTTCATCGGAGGTGAGGGTATCAGCTGGAGTGCCCCAGGGAAGTGTGGTAGGTCCGCTGTTCTTTTCTATCTACATAAATGATCTTTTGGATAGGGTGGATAGCAATGTGCGGCTGTTCGCTGATGATGCTGTGGTGTACGGGAAGGTGTCGTCGTTGAGTGACTGTAGGAGGATACAAGATGACTTGGATAGGATTTGTGATTGTTGTAAAGAATGGCAGCTAACTCTAAATATAGATAGATGTAAATTAATGCAGATGAATAGGAAAAAGAATCCTGTAATGTTTGAATACTCCATTAGTAGTGTAGCACTTGACACAGTCACGTCGATTAAATATTTGGGCGTAACACTGCAGAGCGATATGAAGTGGGACATGCATGTAATGGCAGTTGTGGGGAAGGCGGATAGTCGTCTTCGATTCATTGGTAGAATTTTGGGAAGATGTGGTTCATCTGTAATGGAGACCGCTTATAAAACGCTAATACGACCTATTCTTGAGTACTGCTCGAGCGTTTGGGATCCCTATCAGATCGGATTGAGGGAGGACATAGAAGCAATTCAGAGGCGGGCTGCTGTATTTGTTACTGGTAGGTTTGATCATCACGCGAGTGTTACGGAAATGCTTCAGGAACTCAGGTGGGAGTCTCTAGAGGAAAGGAGGCGTTCTTTTCGTGAATCGATACTGAGGAAATTTAGAGAACCAGCATTTGAGGCTGACTGCAGTACAATTTTACTACCGCCAACTTATATTTCGCGGAAAGGTCACAAAGATAAGTTAAGAGTGATTAGGACTCATACAGAGGCATATAGGTAGTCATTTTTCCCTCGTTCTGTTTGGGAGCGGAACAGGGAGAGAAGACGCTAGTTGTGGTATGAGGTACCCTCCGCCACGTACCGTTGGGTGGATTGCGGAGTATCCCTGGTCCACACTTATTATAGTGATATTTGAGCGGCAGTGGATCCAAGTGATATCTGGAGGCGAAAGGTCTCCTCTTTGAAAGATCGATGGTCCTACATCTACATCTACATAGATAGGATACGATTTGAAAATACACAGTACGACAAAAATGTTGAAGCACCCAGAAGGCGAGGAGAGGGTATGTGATGTTATTTCAATGATTACAAAATAAATTCAAATTTACAAACATCTTGGCAGTATAAGCCCTCTTATCAGAATCACGTAGCATCACTTTGCCCTGGACGCATGCACCAATTCTGTTGGGAAGGATATCATAAAGCTGTTCTATCCTCTCCTGAGGCAAGCTGGAAAACTGTCGAAACTGGTCAGTGATGTCCTGGATACTGCCACTGAGACGAAGCAAACGTCCACGCTGGTTCTATCGGGGACAGATCTGGGGAGTGTTGTGGCAAAGAGACTACCTCACTCTCATATATGAATTCATCAGAGACATGCCAAGCGTAGACAAGCATTGTCCTGTTGAAAATGGTATCCGAGTATCGTCACATTAGTGGTAACACATGCGGAAGCAGGATGTCCGTGAGGTACCACTGTGCCATCAGAGGTCCCTCAAACATTACTAGTCGTGTGCTGAAGTCATACATATCATTATGCGAGGGGTAACACCGCTGTGCGTCTCTAAAACACCGGAAGAACGTTGCAGGGAGTGTATTATTTGATGTAGAGTGCTAGGTGGAAATGTGAAAGGGTTAGCATGTAATTGGTGGGCAATTCGACAATCTTCCCTTGGTGTTATTAGAAATGAGTGACCAGAGCCTTGACTGTACCTATACCTGCCCTCACTTGCCATGCAGCCCAACACTGTGCAACTATGACATCCAAAATGCCCACATATCTGGATAACGCCCGACTGGACCAGAGGGCAAAATGGGGACACACGATGTGACCCCTTTAAATTCTGTCAGGTGTTGATAACGCTGTCTCACAAGAATGTGGGGAATGTCCGTGCATTTCACAGTCATCATTCAACACCTGTCACTGTTCACGGCCGTTCTATACGCTACAAAATCAGCTAACAACCCTAAACATGAAGAGCGCTAATGCACTCTGGTGGCCATTCAACTCATAACAGATAATTCCACGCTTCAACAGTTACATGTACTAAGGTGACAAAAGTTATTGGATGCATCATAATATCGTGTCGGATCTACTTTTGCCCTGTTTTATGAAACAACTCCACGTGACATGGACTCGACCAGTCTTTCAACGTTTCGTGCACAAACAATGAGCCATGCTACCTGTATAGCCGACCACAGTTGCGAAAGGGCTGCCGATGCAGGATTTTGTGGCGAACTTATCTCTCGATTATGTCCAACAAATGTTCGATAAAATTCGTGTCGCGCGATCTGGATGTCCGAGTGATTGTCCAGAATGTTCTTCAAGCAAAATGCGAGCCATTGTGACCTGGTGACACTTTTCGGAGCATGAAGTCCAGAAATGGCTACAAATGGTCTCCAAGAAGCCGAACATAACAATTTTCAGTCAGTGATCTGTTCATTTGGACCGCCGGACCCTGTCCATTGCATGTAAACACATCCGACACCATCATGGAGCACCACCAGTTTGTACAGTGCCTTGTGATAACCTGGATCCCTGCCCTCTTTGGGTCTTGGCCACACTCGAATCCTGCCATCAGCTATTGCCAACTGATATCGGGACTTATCTGACCAGGCCGCGGTTTTCCAATCGTCTAGGATCCAACCAATATGGTCATGAGCCCTGGAGAGGCTCTGCAGGCGATGTGGTTTTAGCAAAGGCACTCACCTCGGTCGTCTGCTACCCTACCCCACTAACGGCAAATTTCGCCGAAATGTCCTAGATAATACGTTAGTAGTACGTTCCTCGATAATTTCTGCAGTTATTTAACGCAGTGTAGCTTGTCTGTTACCCCTAACAACTCCACACACACGCCGCTGCTTTCGGTCGATAAGTGAACGCCGTCGGCAACTGCGTTGTCCATGGTGAGAGAGAATACCTGAAATTTGGTATTCTCGGCACTCTCTTAACACTATAGTTGTTAAATTCCCTAACGATTTCCAAAATGGAATGCCCCATGCTTGTAGCTCCAACTACCACTTCGAGTTCAGCTTCTGTTAATTCCCACTGTGCAGTCACCATCACGTCGGAAACGTTTTCACATGAATCATCTGGCCGGCCGAAGTGGCCGTGCGGTTCTGGCACTGCAGTCTGGAACCGCGAGACCGCTACGGTCGCAGGTTCGAATCCTGCCTCGGGCATGGATGTGTGTGACGTCGTTAGGTTAGTTAGGTTTAACTAGTTCTACGTTCTAGGGGACTAATGACCTCAGAAGGTGAGTCCCATAGTGCTCAGAGCCATTTGAACCATTTTCTTTTAATCATATGAGTCCAAATAACAGCTCCGCCAACGCACTGCCCACTACCCTTTTACACCTCACGCCATACTACCGCCATATGTATATGTGCTTAATGCGATCCCGTGCCTTTTTTCACTTCGGTGTACATGTGAATAGTGCGTACGTATACTAAGTAACATCGCATCACCTGTTCTGGATGCTTTACCTTTCTATTAGACAGCTTATACAGCTACTGCCGACTTCAGGTAACCCAATGTTCTTGGCTCGCTCCCATGATGTCCATGGTCCTCATGACAGATTATGTTCTGAAGAGGACTCAGGTATTTCACCGCTATGTCATATGAGTGCTGCTAGTGTACCCCGTTAACCAGATATCACTGAAAAGTCTAGAAAGAATTTACAGGTAACTGCCGGTGGTATCATCAAATGGTCACACGATTTCCCCACCAATTACCCACTGTCTAGTGCAACGCTGGTTCTTAACCCTTCGAGCGCTGCAGACGTGAAATACCGTCGCGCACCACCTTTCTGCAGGGGCTACGGACGTCGTTAGCCGCTGCTGTGGCATTTCCCATGGGTACTGCGGAAGGCATTCATCGTCACGGTCTGACCGGTACCTGAGTCTTAATGACGGCTTTTACCGTCAGCCACATGCGGTACCCGTGGTCCTGAACGTCTGTAGTCGCTCAGCGCTATTTCCGTCGGATTTTACAATTGTTGTTCGACATTCATGCTAGCTAGTTCGTGTGATCATCTGCATTCTGCTTCTGAGGTGCCATTTAGCTCTCTGCCTATTCATCTGGATTTTTAGAGTGCTATCAATTTTGAGTTCCACAAACAAATGACACGCCGGCCTAATTGCACTGAGTGGATATACTCTCAAGGAGTGACAGACGATTCTTCAGAAGAATTACGTAGTAATACGCGTCCATGTACTTACCAGGAGCCGACCAGGATAGTTCTTCTGATTCCGAAAGTGAAAACGAATCAGTCCGTAAAAGGCTTCGTCTTAGTGACAACTTTGATTGGCAAAAGCTTGATTTCTGATCAACACTGCATGGATTTGGTAACTCATCTTCAGAACATAATTGCCAGCCAGTGCCTAGGTGCTGCAGTGGACAACGAAATCACCATATTCCGTAAATAATTAACATCGAAATGGCAATACAAGTTTTATAAAATGTTCGCAGAATGACTGTCACAGTCCTCATGTGGATCTTAGCAAGTCACGAGCGACATCTGGATTGTGACAGTCACTCGACAAACATTTTATAAAGCATGTATTGTCATTTCGGTGTTCATTATTAAGATCATGCACTTTCAGTGGAGCCTCAATAGGCCAGGGTTCAAATTTAACCAGCTGGTTCGAAACTATTCGCCAAACATATGTTCTGCAACTGCTCACAGATTCGTTAATTAGAACTTCATGATGATAAGTATGTATTTTCCCAGTATCTACAAGTTTTACTTCGGTACAGTTGACATCTTGCACATGTATTGCGTTCGTCCAAGGGAAATACTATTTTTCATCATTATTCATAATATTCAGTCAATGAATAATAAATTCAGGATTCATTCTATCACCATCATGACCAGTGTGTTTCGATTCCACTTGTTTATGCCAATTTATGTTTGCATATGCTTATCACTACTAGCCATTAAAATTGCTACACCACGAAGATGACGTGCTACAGACTCGAAATTTAACCGACAGAAAGAAGATGCTGTGATATGTAAATGATTAGCTTTTTAGATCGTGCAGCCATCCACGTCTCGATCTCTAAGTCGACAGATGGTCACGTCTGCAAGACAACCATCATCTGCACGAACAGTTCGACGACGTTTGCAGCAGCATGGACTATCAGCTCGGAGACCATGACTGCTGTTACCCTTGGCGCTGCATCACAGACAGTAGCGCCTGTGATGGTGTACTCAGCGACGAACCTGGGTGCACGAATGGCAAAACGTCATTTTTTCGGATGAATCCAGGTTCTGTTTACAGCATCATGATGGTCGCATCCGTGTTTAGCGACATCGCGGTGAATGGACATTGGAAGCGTGTATTTGTCATCGCCATACTGGCGTAACACCCGGCGTCATGCGATGGTATTGGGTGCCATTGTTTACACGTCTCGGTCACCTCTTGTTCGCATTGACGGCACTTTGAACAGTGGACGTTACATTTCAGATGAGTTACGTCCTGTGGTTCTACCCTTCATTCGATCCCTGCGAAACCGTACATTTCAGCAGGATATTGCACGACCGCATATTGCAGGTCCTGTACGGACCTTTCTGGATACAAAAATGTTCGACTGCTGCCCTGGCCAGCACATTCTCCAGATCTCTCACCAATTGAAAACGTCTGGTCATAGGTGGCCGAGCAACTGGCTCGTCACAATACGCCAGTCACTATTCTTGATGGCCGTCCGAGGTGGCCGAGCGGTTCTAGGCGCTACAGTCTGGAACCGCGCGACCGCAACGTCGCAGGTTCGAATTCTGCCTCGGGCATGGATGTGTGTGATGTTCTTAGTTTAGTTAGGTTTAACTAGTTCTCGGTTCTAGGGGAGTGATGACCTTAGGAGTTAAGTCCCATAGTGCTCGGAGCCATTTGAACCATTTTAACTACTCTTGATGAACTGTGGTATGGTGTTGAAGCTGCATGGGCAGCTGTACCTGTACACGTCATCTAAGCTCTGTGTGTCTCAATGCCCAGGCGTATCAAGGCCGTTATTACGACCAGAGGTGGTTATTCTGGGTACTGATTTCTCAGGGTCTATGCACCCAAATTGCGTGAAAATGTAATCACATGTCAGTTCTAGTATTAGATATTTGTCAAATGAATACCCGTTTATCATCTGCATTTCTTCTTGGTGTAGCAATTTTAATACCCAATAGTGTACAACTACTAATATTACGTAGTGCTCACTACGCTCATTTTTGTCTTAATAGTTTCTCTTCTCGTTCACTGCTTTCAAGAGCTAGCAAGCAGGACTAAATATCAATAGTTTATGAGATTTTTCCAGAGTGAAAGTGGTAATGCATCAGTCTCATTAATTTACTGTACAACCTGCACGTCATATTTGCCACTGTAAAGAATTTATTTCAGTTATTCAGTATTACAAAAGACATCCTTTTTTAATTATACGAATTTTTGTATAATGAAAATTACATATATCCACTGTTTGTGTGAGGAAGTAATGTGAAAATTCATTAGTGAAGCAATATTAGGATATCAGTATTGGGAAAATATGAACGCGTGGTGAGAAGTCGTGCCTCCGAATTTTGCATGCGAAACCTCTTAAGGAATTTTAAATAAAATAAACCTTATTAACACACTACAAATTTCTTCTTTATGTCGACATATTTATTTCTCAACAGAGTCACACCGGAGATGAATATATTTCTCCCAATAAGAGAACAGTTGGTTGATAACGTCTCAACAGAATGTTTGATTCTGTTGCGGTGCGATCCTACAACCTCATATCTGCTTGCACCGCTTCATAACTATGAAAGTGAAATCATCGAAGATGTTCTTTAAATTTTGGGAACGTGATAATCGGATTGGCCCAAGTCGCGACTGTGTGGAGGATGATCAATGACAAGGAACGCAAGGCGTCGGTTTGATGCCACAGGTCTCGCGTGTAGTTTGGCGTTGACATGTTAAAGAAGAGGGTGCTCCAAGTGTGGACAATCTCTTCGAATTCGATAGTTGATTACAGCACGCTGTTTTCTAGACACAGACACAGTTACGTTACATAATGCCATGCCCTCTAGCGGCAGAGGGTTGGAAATATATAGACATGAAGGATAGAGGAGTATAATGTTAGTAACGTTCGTTTTATTTAATAAGGATTTAAGACTATTCACACAAAAAATTGTTGAACATTACCTTTCAGCACGCCCGCATATTTTAGATCTGATTCAATTTCCGTCAAGAATTCAGAATAGCCCCTACTTAGGTAATTCTTTCACTGTGTTCAGGATAATAAGCTTTTCAGTTCCGCAGTCTCAGTTATGTATTACATTTAATGCCAAGTACAATCGATTTCAGCACATCAGCCATAGTTGACAAACTCTCAGTTTCGTGCTAACCACAATTGTCGATGTACACAGAAAGTTGTTGGTCTGGTGGTAATGAG
This sequence comes from Schistocerca serialis cubense, assembly GCF_023864345.2. Classification (NCBI taxonomy): domain Eukaryota; kingdom Metazoa; phylum Arthropoda; class Insecta; order Orthoptera; family Acrididae; genus Schistocerca; species Schistocerca serialis. Next base: position 143,379,060 of record NC_064641.1, on the reverse strand, counting down.
AAGTGGAACCCTACGTTTCAGTAGGCAGAACTCTCTGTGTCTGAGAGATGGATGGTGGGTAACATTAAAGAACTGTCAATTAACCAATCTGGAAGCGAATCCAGTTCGGGCTTACATTTTCAGGGTGTTGTTCAACAGGGAGACTTAAACAGACTTCTCTAGAATGTCAGTAATGGAGAAATAATTCTTCTCTACACATGGAAGAAAAAAAATAGCACCCATATTTGAACATTCGTGTTCGCCACAGTCTCTAGTATAAATAAACAGCAAGAGTAAATGTGCTATAAACAGCAAAATATAGACTGATGTTATTATTGTGTAGATGGTGTAGAAATACAAGCAGAGACTAGCAAAACGCTTTTACATTTTGAATAATGCCATATCAGTTCACTTAATCGCTCACAAAATGACATGACACGGTGTGGGAAGGTATTGAATGCGTCCGCAACATGGCAGTAAACTACCAGTTGTTACACACGCATTACCCACAATCTCTATCACTCGTTCTTACAAAGCAGTGGCTCGGTCCCTTCCCTTGATGCTATCATCGCAAAATAGCATCGAATTAGAGCTATGAAATATTACGTATAGGGCACCACAACGACTGTCTCTTGCCCTTAAGTCAATGCTCTTTATCAACGATTCGTACAAAGCATGCCTAAATCGTAAGCAACGTAATTCTGACAATGAGAACTGCCGCAGTGCAGATGCTGTAGCGATTTTCGATTTAACATAACATTAGAAATATAGTGCTAGATTCTTTCATCCTCTTTTTTTTTTTTTTTTAATGTTTCACGCAGCAAACGGAACCAAAGTACCACATTAAAACTTCAGAGCTAACTAACTACAACGAGATATTTCTCCATGTGTTAGTACCAGGAAATTTACAACAATGGGTTTAAGATAAACACTAGTTACTCAGAATGTGGTGGAAACGTTTTCCTCGTACTGCCAACTTCAACATACGAAGTAACTGAGCAGTGGCCCCTTACATCGCTCCTGCCTAGAGCCTGTGTATGGGGAGATGGTCTAAAGCGGGTCCAGTCGAGTGCGGAATTCTAATTTTCGTCTGCTGGAGGACAATAGTGCACAGACATATTCAAGAAACAGATCAAGAGAATGTTATGTGATTTGTTCTGTGTATTTCTTGAAGGCTTTCTTGTTTATTTATCTTTGTAATGTTTTGTATATGCTTTTAGTAGTGTGAATGTTTCGTGAATGTGGTCTAAATTAAATATGTAGATCATTGTTCCGCTGATAAACGCTATACGAACAAGCATGAGAAATTCTTAAAACAACGTGATTGCAGACGACGGGAAATTTTCTATCATAATATGTTATGTAAGTTTGTGGTAAAAGGAAAGCTAATTCGAGTGCAAATGAAAATAATTAATAATGTAAAGTATAACCAAAATATCAGAATGTTAAACATTTATTTCGGGAAAAAGTACAGTTCAAAACTGCGTTATTTGCTGATTGTTTAGTCATCAAAAGCGCGGGCTAACTCGGGAGAATAATGTTTTACTATTGGAATTTAAGTAAAGTATAACCAAAATATCAGAATGTTAAACATTTATTTCGGGAAAAAGTACAGTTCGAAACTGCGTTATTTGCTGATTGTTTAGTCATCAAAAGCGCGGGCTAACTCGGGATAATAATGTTTTATTATTGGAAATTAAGAAAACTAACCATCTGAACGGAGTATTCTTTGCGCGTCATTTCTCCTGGAGATATAGAATGCTTACAGCAGTCGAGGGGGTCAGAACCCAGCCTTTGAATGGTACGGTCGCAGTATGAGCTCCGAAGGAAGTTATAATTTGCCGGTCTTAATTATGTTACATGTTTCGAAAGTGTTTTAAACTGAAGGCATGTTTATTCCGGTGTGTTTTAAGTAATTTTGTGTATGAGAAAAGACAGTGATTCCGCCTGGCTTATTGTGCAGATCAAACTTGAGTGCATTAGACACCGATAAAGTTAATAGTATGTCGAGCATTGTCATTTAAGGACAATCGTTGCATTGTAGGTGTTCAGATTTAGGGAAATACGTTACCATAAACTTGCTAAAGTGAATGAAAGGGTTTGTGCATGACTGTGTTAAGATTAGCACTGGCTTGCCAGTGAACGTGTACATTAACAAGGTTCAGAATATACCTAAGTTTTGCCAGTATTTTCACCTTTCATTGAAAATTTAGATCTTTTCCCTATTCTTGTAATAGTTACGTTGAAAGCAGCCTGGTGCGAGTTGCAGAACGTCAGGTTTCTGCTCGGCTTTCCTACCGGCGATCTGCTGCAACGAGTTCACAGGTAGATGCAGGTGAAGGACGAAAAGAAACCCCGCCGCCGCAGAAGCAAAACATATATTAATATCCTGTCGATCTTAAGGTCGCAGCCGGCCGGAGTGGCCGAGCGGTTCTAGGCGCTACAGTCTGCAACCGCGTGACCGCTACGATCGCAGGTTCGAATCCTGCCTCGGGAATGGATGTGTGTGATGTCCTTAGGTTAGTTAGGTTTAAGTAGTTCTGAGTTCTAGGGGACTGATGACCTCAGAAGTTACGTCCCATAGTGCTCAGAGCCATTTGAACCATTTTTTTTTAACGTCGCACTGAACGAAGATAGTGGGAAGAAACACGAAAGTTTGAATTTCAACGTCTCAATGATGTCGGGTAATGGGAGATGGACTCTTAGTTCAGATGAAGAAGGGTGACAGTGTGAACGGTCGTATCGTTTCTAATACAACGTCCCAGCATTCGTTTCAGTTGATTAATGAACTTATTATATCTTAATGGTTACACGAGTAACTGGCATTTGTTCCGAATATACAGGGTGGTCCACTGATCGTGTCCGGGCCAAATATCTCACGAAAAAGCGTCAAACCAAAAAAACTACAAAGAACGAAACTTGTCTAGCTTGTCGGGGGAAACCAGATGGCGCAATGGTTCGCCCGCTAGATGGCGCTGCCATAGGTCAAACGGATATCTACTGAGTTTTTTGAAATAGGAACCCCTATTTTTTATTAAATATTCGTGTAGTACGTAAGGAAATGTGAATGTTTCAGTTGGACCACTTTTTTCGCTTTGTGATAGATGGCGCTGTAATAGTCACAAACTTATGACTCACAATTTTATACGAACAGTTGGTAACAAGTAGGTTTTTTAAATTAAAATACCGAACGTAGGTAAGTTTGAACATTTTATTTCGGTTGTTCCAATGTGATACATGTACCTTTGTGAACTTATCATTTCTCAGAACGCATGCTGTTACAGCGTGATTACCTGTAAATACCAGATTAATGCAATGAAAGCTCAAAATGATGTCCGTCAATCTCAATGCATTTGGCAATACGTGTAACGACATTCCTCTCAACAGCGAGTAGTTCGCCTTCCGTAATGTTCGCACATGCATTGACAATGCGCTGACGCATGTTGTCAGGCGGTGTCGGTGGATCTTGATAGCAAATATCCTTCAAATTTCCCCACAGAAAGAAATCCGAGGACGTCAGATCCGGTGAATGTGCCAATCCGCCTGTCATGAAATATGCTATTCATTAGCGCCTCAACCGCACGCGAGCTTTGCACCGGACATCCACCATGTTGGAAGTACATCGCCATAGTGTCATGCAGTGAAACATCTTGTAGTAAGATCGGTAGAACGTTACGTAGGAATCCAGCATACACTGAACCATTTGGACTCCCATCGATAAAATGGGAGCCAATTATCCTTCCTCCCATAATGCCGCACCATACATTAACCTGCCAACGTCGCTGATGTTCCACTTGTCGCAGCCATCGTGGATTTTCCGTTACCCAATAGTGCATATTATGCCGGTTTACGTTACCGCTCTTGGTGAATGACGCTTCGTCGCTAAATAGAACGCGTGCAAAAAATTGTCATCGTCCCGTAATTTCTCTTGTGCCCAGTGGCAGAACTGTACACGACGTTAAAAGTATTCACCATGCAATTCCTGGTGTATAGAAATATGGTACGGGTGCAATCGATATTGATGTAGCATTCTCAACACCGACGTTTTTGAGATTCCCGATTATCGCGCAATTTGTCTGCTACTGATGTACGGATTAGCCGCGACAGCAGCTAAAACACCTACTTGGGCATCATCGTTTGTTGCAGGTCGTGGTTGACGTTTCACATGTGGCTGAACACTTCCTGTTTCCTTAAATAACGTAACTATCCGGCGAGCGGTCCGGACACTGGGAGGATGTAGTCCAGGATACCGAGCACCATACACAGCACACGCCCGCTCGGCATTTTGATCACAATAGCCATACATCAACACGATATCGACCTTTTCCGCAATTGGTAAACGGTCCATTTTAACACAGGTAATGTATCACGAAGCAAATACCGTCCGCACTGGCGGAATGTTACGTGATACCTCGTACTTGTACGTTTGTGACTATTACAGCGCCATCTATCACAAAGCGAAAAAAGTGGTCCAACTAAAACATTCATATTTCTTTACGTACTACACGAATATGTAATAAAAAAAATGGGGGTTCCTATTTTAAAAAACGCAGTTGATATCCGTCTGACCTACGGCAGCACAATCCAGCGTGCCAACCATAGTGCCATCTGGTCTCCCCCTTCAAGCTAGACGAGTTTGGTTCTTTGTAGTTTTTTTGTCTGATGCTTATTTCGAGAGATATTTGATCCGGTCACTATCAATGCACCACCCTGTATATGCCTTAGCACTAGTGCACGTGGTTTTCTCTGTAAACAATGTATGATGATCTTCACAAAGGAGGTTTCTGTTTATTCGACTGACATGATTTCAGGCGATAACAGGAAACGTCACTCGATGTGGTGGTACGGGAATTTGAAGTCTTTTCCTCAAGAAATCCCTAAAGATTGCTCCATCCCGTTTAGTTTCAGTATAAGAAGGAAGACTCTTATTTATGTTGGAAAAGTAACTGAAACGCAGGTATTTATACTCGCATCACTGTTTATGTCACAACTTGTAACGTTTGAAATACAAAATATGTCCTAATTTTCTAAAATATTCCCAGTAACACACATACATGTTTGCAGCTTTTCTTTGTAATTATTTCCGGTCGAAATGTTTAGTACTTCGAATAGCTAACGTCTCATGAAGTTTACAGACTCTGATTCTGAGATTTTCCACAAAAGATCTGGAATACTTAAATCGTTATTCATAATAGCTTTCAACATAGTGAATTATAACTGATGTTCCTTTGAGTCTCGGGTTATCTTTTCCGTTTTTCGGACACATTTCGTGGCTACACAGGAAAATTTGTATCTAAACATCGTTTGTATATATTCGCTCTCTCTTGTGTTACTTATTTCTGTCTTGCTCATCACTTTTTCTGAATAGTCATTTATTTCAAAGGTTTTATTTGTTGTACCTGATTCCAGGTCTTACAGTTCTCCGCTTTGTACTGTTTTCTTAGCCATCTCTTACGTGGAACGTTTTGCGTATACTATTAAAGTCACTATTATCTATATTACTAAACCGTAATCCCGATTTCCGTTACCAGTTCCAGATTGCCTATTTAGCTGTCTCCAGATCCAACAAAAATTAAATTTTCAATATTTCGCTAAGATATTGACAGAATTTTCGAATTAAAAAAGCTATCATAATGTGCTAATTAAGAGGTATAATCTTATGATAACAGTTTAACTCATTGAGACAAGTACTGAAGTTAGCAACTGTATGTTTGTCTTGAGGTAGTATAGCTGACAACGCTCAAATGCCTCGAATATATTGATCCAGTATTTGAGAACGAGAGCACTTGTCGACTTCCAACAAACTTGTCAAATAATTTCAAACCTTTACGAAAAATTTTCTTGATGACATCCCCAGCAAAACTATGAAAGGAAAAAAGTTGGTCACTTACTACATTTTCGCCGTTAGGGCATGGAGTTTCAATTAATTACTTCTCTACTATCAACTCCATTCACAATAGAGTTTGCGGACAGTATGGATATAGATCACTCACTGTAATCCTAAAATTATATCGTAATTCAGGAGATGTGACAATCATAAAAACTGAGATGCGTGAAAAACCAGCTCTTGCTAAAATGGAGGGAAAACTACTCTGCACTCACCCAGTGTTTCCTAATGAGACCACTTAACGTCTGCCAGCAACTGTCAGAACTTTCCTAAACTTTTTCTCGCTTACACCCTTAAATTCAAATATGTAATACATCAACTCATTTGCAAAGTAACAGACGTTTAATTTTTTTTAAGATGTAGGAGTTTGATCCAATAAAGAGTTCGGGTGTACTGGTTTTTAACTAGGTCTATAACTTCAACAATGATTATGATGACCCAAACATTAAAACACGTTATGCAGCCTACTATTATACTTTCAATAGAAGCTTTTCTAATCACTGTTCAGTTTTCTTTACAACCTTTATGATCGTTTTGTCAACAGAAATTATATACCAACCTTATGTTGATTGTATTAAAAACTACATATTACAGCTTCCCTTCGCCATCCTGTGCAGGAACTATATTTTCAGCTCAGAATATTATATTTTTCATACAAAATTTTCTAATTGAACTTTCACTTTTCGTCCTATGACGATGCCATACAAGCATATTTTAAATAAATCTCTAATTCGATAACTCAGCAGAGGAAAATAGTTTGCTAGTTAGTCACATGTGTACATATACGATTTATGGCGAAATTATAAGTAATGAGTTGTTTTACTGGTTGGGCGAACATGATTTGTTCGTGTATATAACTGCATGATGGCAGCTTACAGAATACTAAATCCTATAGTCTCTTAAATGTAAGATAAATGGTAACATTAGTCCTTGCGCTGCTGACGCTCGAAGTGAAACACACGTTTAACAAGAAAGTAAATGTATTTTTTTCTTGGCATTACACTTGCTATCAGGTTTCAATAAGGTATTCATCTACACGAAACAACGAGTTACCCAGAGGAAAACATTTCAGATTAGGCATGAAATTTGCATTTTGATATGTTCGTCAGTTTATCAGAGATATTGTAGTTAAATAAAGAAGGCGTTTCTCAACGACTGACAGACTTAGCAGTCAGCAACATAGATATTCTAGTGTTGTAACTGCGTATTATTGTTACATTATGAGTTCTTTTTTCAAACTGTCGGTCATGAGGAGATATAAAATGACTGTATGTGGCAATTCGATCCAGTTCTGATTTTCATTAATATGTATTTCCCAATATTTGGGACATTTGAACATATTAATTGCGCCAATACATGTCTGACAATAAGTATCTATGCTGTCCTATTTCTGTAAATAACTGAATGTACTTCCTTAGTTAGAAGTGAAGTGGGAGTCCATTTGTAGTGACCCACTAATAAATTTTCTTAACAAGCATTTACGTTTTCTTTCTATTGAGGTGTTTCCAACCGATTTTTTAGTGAAGGAAAAGCATTGTATAAAAGTAGCGCTTCAGTGTTCGTCTGCTTGTTGTTTGATTTTTCTGAAAAAGAAGAAAAAACAAGCATTCGACTATTTCTAGAGTTGTATCAGTTCACTCCCACAGAAGCGGTTTCCACCAGCAGTACCTATCTCCTAAGAGGTTACATACGGGAGAGAATATAGGTGACCAAATGCGTTATCTTCAAATGAATCCCAGATCGAGACAGCGCAGCCGGCCGGAGTGGCCGAGCGGTTGTAGGTGCTACAGTCTGGAACCGTGGGACCGCTTCGGTCGCAGGTTCTAATCCTGCCTCGGTCATGGATGTGTGTAGGTTTAATTAGTTCTAAGTTCTAGGGGACTGATGACCTCTGAATTTAAATCTCATAGTGCTCAGAGCCATTTGAGGCAGCGCACTGAGAAAAAGTCAACAGCATTGAAACAGGAATCCACCACACTCCCGGCGAACGTGACAAATTTGGCACAGTCATCGTTTTCGAACCTATATTCATACAGAAAATCCGTTGCTATTTCTGTAAATAATTTTTGAACCTAGGGAATACAGGAATAATTACACAGACTGTGCGTAAAGCGGATTGCCGGTTGAAGACTGAATTATACATTTAAATACACTCTTGGAAATGGAAAAAAGAACACATTGACACCGGTGTGTCAGACCCACCATACTTGCTCCGGACACTGCGAGAGGGCTGTACAAGCAATGATCACACGCACGGCACAGCGGACACACCAGGAACCGCGGTGTTGGCCGTCGAATGGCGCTAGCTGCGCAGCATTTGTGCACCGCCGCCGTCAATGTCAGCCAGTTTGCCGTGGCATACGGAGCTCCATCGCAGTCTTTAACACTGGTAGCATGCCGCGACAGCGTGGACGTGAACCGTATGTGCAGTTGACGGACTTTGAGCGAGGGCGTATAGTGGGCATGCGGGAGGCCAGGTGGACATACCGCCGAATTGCTCAACACGTGGGGCGTGAGGTCTCCACAGTACATCGATGTTGTCGCCAGTGGTCGGCGGAAGGTGCACGTGGCCGTCGACGTGGGACCGGACCGCAGCGACGCACGGATGCACGCCAAGACCGTAGGATCCTACGCAGTGCCGTAGTGGACCGCACCGCCACCTCCCAGCAAATTAGGGACACTGTTGCTCCTGGGGTATCGGCGAGGACCATTCGCAACCGTCTCCATGAAGCTGGGCTACGGTCCCGCACACCGTTAGGCCGTCTTCCGCTCACGCCCCAACATCGTGCAGCCCGCCTCCAGTGGTGTCGCGAGAGGCGTGAATGGAGGGACGAATGGAGACGTGTCGTCTTCAGCGATGAGAGTCGCTTCTGCCTTGGTGCCAATGATGGTCGTATGCGTGTTTGGCGCCGTGGAGGCGAGCGCCACAATCAGGACTGCATACGACCGAGGCACACAGGGCCAACACCCGGCATCATGGTGTGGGAGCGATCTCCTACACTGGCCGTACACCACTGGTGATCGTCGAGGGGACACTGAATAGTGCACGGTACATCCAAACCGTCATCGAACCCATCGTTCTACCATTCCTAGACCGGCAAGGGAACTTGCTGTTCCAACAGGACAATGCACGTTCGCATGTATCCCGTGCCACCCAACGTGCTCTAGAAGGTGTAAGTCAACTACCCTGGCCAGCAAGATCTCCGGATCTGTCCCCCATTGAGCATGTTTGGGACTGGATGAAGCGTCGTCTCACGCGGTCTGCACGTCCAGCACGAACGCTGGTCCAACTGAGGCGCCAGGTGGAAATGGCATGGCAAGCCGTTCCTTAGGACTACATCCAGCATCTCTACGATCGTCTCCATGGGAGAATAGCAGCCTGCATTGCTGCGAAAGGTGGATATACACTGTACTAGTGCCGACATTGTGCATGCTCTGTTGCCTGTGTCTATGTGCCTGTGGTTCTGTCAGTGTGATCATGTGATGTATCTGACCCCAGGAATGTGTCAATAAAGTTTCCCCTTCCTGGGACAATGAATTCACGGTGTTCTTATTTCAATGTCAAGGAGTGTAGAAACGAGCGATTAAGGAAAGAGCTAATGCGTTAATACATTCTCCACAGTGAACACTATCGTAAGGAGCCCGGCACTTCAGGATATCAAATTACGTATGTAGCTCGAGGCCCCAGGACAATGGAATACCCCCCCCCCCCCCCCGCCCACGGCTTAGAGGCTTGTCGGTTGTCCCCCTTGTGCGAGTGTCTTCAGGAGAACGGGCTGGAAGCACACGCAAGCGGTCGCCTCGCCGAGGCGGTCCAAGACAAACGGCGGCCCGCCGTATCTGATGACCTAGCGGCTATTGGGATTCTTGCTTAATGCGGCGCTCGATTGCGCATGCGCGTGCTGCGGAGGCAACCCTCGAAACAGAGTGCTCTCTGCTCCTTTCCGCGCTCCGCTGCGGTCGTAGCCAAAGTATTTCCTCACACCGTCGTTCTTCTGAAAATATCTGGAATAAAATGTCCACCTCCGGATATAAATGTTATCCAGAAGCTTATCAGCAGTTAAATACGACGAGTACAGTTTTAAGAGTAATGAATTACTCTACACTCATTGATTTAGTTACAGCCTCAACGTTTACCTGTACAACCTTTCTCCGTTGCAGTCACTTACATAATGGAGACAATAAATTAGACTCACACAAGGCAACCATCATATACCGGGTGTAACGGGTACAAGTGCAGATATTTCTATTCCTGACTAAGGACTGTATACTGAACAACATTACATCAGTATTTACGTCATCTGTAGATTAATAATTCCATCTTTACATGTCGTGTTTCTAGATTGGTTAGTACTTTCAAGTACATGTGTTAAGAAATAGCAATTAACGCTTTCTTTTGCCTGGGCAGCAGGTCAGGTGTTCAAGTAAGGACACGTGGATGCAAATCGGTCAATCTATACTGACAGGCACGTCTACTTATAACCGTGCAAAAAAATCAGGTAATGAAGTTGTGACGTGTTTGTGGGAAGAGTTTTCGGTGCAGAGACAAGAACAACCAACACACTGATATTAAGGTACCACATACAATAAAAAGGTCTACTCTTATACCCGTTACATTCTGTATATGCCCGCTAGACGCTACTGGGACTGGTAACAGATATTTATCTGATGTCTGCTGCAAGAGCCCAGTGCTTACTTCCACCTATTTGCATCTTCTGGACATTTGTTGTTGTTTTATAGCTTCCCAAATTATTGTTCCTGTTGCTGGGTTGTAGCTTGCATACTAACAGTGCCAAATACTGAGCCAGATACAGGAATTGGCCAAAAATTAGGACACACTGTAGGAAATATATGCTTGAACATAAATGCAGATGCTGGCCGAGCCTGCAGGTTTCCATGTCGTCTTTGATCACGAACAGCACCTGTGCAATATCCTCAGTACACTGCAAGTGCCAGACGAGTTCAGAACAATGTGCTGTGTTTGCCTTATGTCAGAACTAAGCAAATTCGAAAGTGGAAAAGTTGGTGGTGATCTTGTGGCGGATGCTTTGTAGTCAAGGCAGCCGAAGTGTTTCGTATTTAAAGAGGCATCGTATCGATGATTTGTTCCACGTACAGGTAGAGGAGAAGAAAGTCATCCCCTAAGTCAGGGGGTGTATTGATCGATCCTGACTGACAGTCACTGTAGAGGACTGTGACGAAAAATGAGAGCACGGGATCTACAAAAGTCACTGCTGAACTGAATATTGCACCCGCGAACCCAGAAATCACCAGCACAACACGAATGGAACAGAGAATTGAAGGGCGAGCTTGAATTCCAAAGCGACCCATTAGTGCCGCAATTGCCTGTCACAGGAAAACAAGATGCCAAAAGCATAAAACCTTGGACAGTGGGGCAATGGAAGAAAGTAATTTGGTCGGGTGAGTCTTGTTCACATTGATCCAAATTGTGGCAGAGAGTGAAACATGGTGGAGTTTCGGCGATGATCTGGGCAGCCATTGCGTGCTACTCCGCGGGCCTCATGGTTACTGTGCATGGCCACATTTCCGCCAGGAAATATGTAACCATTTTCAGTGATCAGGTCCATCCCATGGTACAATGTTTGTTTCCCTACGGTGATGCTGTGTTCCAAGATCACAAGACCCCTCTTCGCAAAGCTCATATCGTCCATCACTGACTTTGTAAGCACGAAGATGAATATCGCCATCTCCCCTGGTAATTACAGGCATTATATTTCAATATTATTGAGCCTTTGTTGTCTACTTTTGGAGATAATGGTTCGTGATTGCTATCGTCTTCCATCATTGTTACCTAAGCTTGTCAATATTTTGCAGGAAGAATTCTATATACTATTCCCTTGAAAACCATGTAGGAACTGTATTTATCCATTCCGAGACGACTGTAATATGTTTTGAATCCCAGCGGTTTCCTGCACCGTGTTGGGCATGGTAATAAGTTGTGTTTTGCTCGTATCCATAACAACAGTGCACACTTATCTGCGCAGTGAGCGTTAGCCAGCTGCAAATAGCTATTTTATCTAGTATTTACAGAGGGAGTACGGCGATTTCTTTGGAATTTGTTCACGATGTTAACCACAGATAAACGATGGAGCGTACATACAGTGACAACAGGGTTAGAATTTCGTTACGCTTGTGCTACAACCCGTAGAGAGTTCACCTATTGAGATCGAGGATCATTCGGACGACCCTTTCCTGAATTAACAGTATTCTTTATGGTTGATAGAGCCATTAGATGAGAGGAAACAGAGTATAGGTTAGCAGTTTAAACCAAACATTGCGTCTACATATCAGTAACAATAGAGATTAGCCGCCCAGTAAAAACAGCTATATTTAGTTTCTACGCTTTCAGTTCCATGTCCGAAGCTTTGAGTACTCAGTTTTTCTGATGCATTCCAAAAACTCTATATAAACCACGAGTGGTTGTTACCCCAATCCTATACGCTAAATCATTTGTGTTATATTCAACACATCATCCACAAACAGAAATGGCGTTAATATACAAGGTGTTACAAAAAGGTACTGCCAAACTTTCAGGAAACATTCCTCACACACAAAGAAAGAAAATATGTTATGTGGACATGTGTCCGGAAACGCCTACTTTCCATGTTAGAGCTCATTTTATTTCTTCTCTTCAAATCACATCAATCATGGAGTGGAAACACACAGCAACAGAACGTACCAGCTTGACTTCAAACACTTTGTTACAGGAAATGTTCAAAATGTCCTCCGTTAGCGAGGATACATGCATCCACCTACCGTCGCATGGAATCCCTGATGCGCTGATCCAGCCCTGGAGAATGGCGTATTGTATCACAGCCGTCTACAATACGAGCACGAAGGGTCTCTACATTTGGTGCCGGGGTTGCGTAGACAAGAGCTTTCAAATACCCTCATAAATTAAAGTCAAGAGGGTTGAGGTCAGGAGAGGGTGGAGACCATGGAATTGGTCCGCCTCTACCAATCCATCGGTCACCGAATCTGTTCTTCAGAAGCGTACGAACACTTCAACTGAAATGTGCAGGAGCTCCATCGTGCATGAACCACATGTTGTGTCGTACTTGTAAAGGCACATGTTCTAGCAGCACAGGTAGAGTATCCTGTATGAAATCATGATTACGTGCTCCATTGAGCGTAGGTGGAAGAACATGGGGTCCAATCAAGACATCACCAACAATGCCTGCCCAGACGTTCACAGAAATTCTGTATTGATGACATGATTGCAAATTGCAACATTACCTTCCTTCAATTGGGCCAACTAGCGGTGAATCGAGGAAGTACAGTACATACTGACGAAACTAAAATGAGCTCTAACATGGAAAGTAAGCGTTTCCGGACACATGTCCACATAACATCTTTTCTTTATTTGTGTGTGAATAATGTTTCCAGAAAGTTTGACCGTACCTTTCTGCAACAACCTGTATATTAAGAAAAGCAGGCAATCCAAAATGAGACCATGACAATAGAAATGAAGTCTGTTTTCTGTTGGTTGGCACTGGGAGTCAACCTTCCGCTTTCTATATGAGACGTACGCTACGAGTCACTGGTGGTTTTCTTTCACCAATTACATAACGCTCTAACTTGTGCAGAAGTACTGCACGATCCACACTGTCATATCCAGAGAGCGGTCTGAACACGCAGACAAAGTCTCGGGTTTCGTCCAGCAAGTGGCTTGTTGAGAAATGCCCTGTAGCAGAAATTTTGGGTTTAACAGAAATTGATGGAATAGGGAACTTGGAAATGGTTACATGCTGCACTAAATGTTCATTCTGGTATGAACAATAGACAATAGAATTTTTCTTTTCTGTTCCCAGTACGGAGATTATGTTGCCATGAAGTCGGTGTGCTGGCACTTACTAATGACGAAAAAGGTGCTGCGTCGTCCTCCGAGGCTTCTGCCTACCTGGCCTCCGAGCCAGTTTATTCGAAGTTTTCGTGTCTGTCCAGGGAATCAAAATACGCAGCCACTGCCACTCTTCTTTCACCGCCGTACATGCCTTCGAAAGTCTTCCCAATCCTGCTTGTCCTCTATCTTATAGTTCTGATACTTAAATCATTCGTTTCACCTTTGTCTACAGTTGGGGTAAGCCGAACATTCCATAAAAGTATCGACAGCTTCTCGTTTTCACAGAAATGTTTTTCCTGACAGCTTCCACATCTCCGTTTGGTGCTATGTCCAGTAGGATGCTTCCAAAACGTGTTTGCCAATCTAGGCTTTGGTGCTGATGAGCGTTTCCTGTTCTTTCCTCGCTGTGACTGTATTTTAAACCACGACTCCTTCTTAAGTTTCTTTTAAATCATGGACGATAGATACTATCCCTAGCTTATCATTTAACCATGCAAGTGCCTCAAGCTCAGTAGGAAATACTTGGACATATTGTTTAATGTAGCACATTGATAAAGAATTTGCTGAACAGTCAAGGGTCGTTAGTAGACAGTACTGAAATGACTAAAGGCTGTCTTCATTGTGTCGAACTGTAAAACTGTCGTTATGTGCGATTCAGATTAATAATGTCTTTGACATATTTAAAAGTAGGATACGTGAATGACGATTTTGATCAGACGATTCCATAAAGCGAAAGAGAAGAGAGCACGGCGCATTGTGACTGCAACATAGTACTGCATCTAAAACTTTATTTTCTTGGTTGTATACAGGGTGAGTCACTATCTATTGCCTCGTAGAATAACTCCGAAAGTATGATAGTAGCTGAAAAGTTTGTGGGACCAATGTTGCATGCGACAACGGGGACCATAACATGACTTTTTTCGTTGCTAGGTTGGGTCGCGTCAGAGGTACGAAGGTCATTTTTGTTTTTTAGATGGGACGCTATAGTTTGCTACCTATTTTCTGATAGCGGTTATCGAAACGAATACAATGACGTTTAACAGTAACGTCTTTGAAGGTCAACGAAGGTCACAAATGTGGCACAAACGTCCAGTTACAGAAGGTGTTCGATATGATGACCATTGGTATCAATGCAGGGCTGCAATCTACATAATATGGATTGAGAGGTTCAAAAACGGCTCTGAGCACTATGGGACTCAACTGCTGAGGTCATTAGTCCCCTAGAACTTAGAACTAGTTAAACCTAACTAACCTAAGGACATCACAAACATCCATGCCCGAGGCAGGATTCGAACCTGCGACCATAGCGGTCTTGCGGTGATTGAGAGGTATTCCTTATCATTTCGGCACTTATCGAAGCACATGTTCTGACAATTATTTTTTTTTTGTATGCCGTGCAAATAGTAAATATTCGCCGAATACGTCGTATCCATCTAACGTGCCATTGGCATGTAAACACCATTCGACGGTTTCGCTGTACAACAGTAATAGGAACGGTAAGACTAGTGTCACGAATCAAGCGAAAGCGAATGATGTATTCCTTCGAAGAACAAGTCGATGTGCTTCTCAATTACGGAAGATGCTAACGAAATTCAGTGAGAGCTAGAGACTTACTTCCTGAAAGATATCCTTAAAGTACTCACCATACATGTCGTACATTTAAATATGTGTATGATAAATTGAGAACAACTGGAACTTTAATGCATCGGAAACATATCCGGCAAAGGAAAGTAACTGATTACGAAACCGAAATTGATACTCTTTCCTCTGTGGTTCGAGATACTCGTGTTAGTTCGCGTCAAATCGCAAGGGAATGTGGCATGAATCAGAGTAGTGTTGTTCGTGTTCTGCATCGCCATAAATATTATTCTTACAATATCAACCTCCACTAACAATTAACTGGTACGGATTGCATGCGTCGCATTGAATTCTACCGATGGGCTCAACTTCAGATTCAGAGGGATGACACATTTATTAACCTGATTTTATTTACTGACGCGGCTACTTTCACGAATCATGGAAATATTAATTTGCATAACATACATTACTGGGCAACTGAAAATCCAAGTTGGCTACGGCAAGTTGCACACCAAAAACCGTGGTCAGTGAATGTATGGTGTGGGATTTTGGAGGTCAGAATTATAGGCCCTTGTTTCATCGAAGGAAATCTTACTGGTAGGAAGTACACCACATTCCTGCAAGAAACATTAGGTCTGTTATTGGAAGAAATATCTATAGGAACAAGGAACAGAATGTGGTATCAACACGAAGGGTGTCAGACACATTTTTCGCTGATGGCTAGAAATGAGTTGCATAGACAGTTCCCAAATCGTTGAATTGAATGCGGAGGAGTATGTGTCGTGGCCGACTCGTTCTCCAGACTTGACGCCAATTGATTTTTTCTTGTGGGGATTCGTAAAAGACATTGTTTATAAACACGTTACAACTACACCTGTAGGTATGTGAGAGAGAATTTTCAGATCCTGTGCTTCGATAAGTGCCGATGTGATAAGGAATACCACTCAATCCACGATAAGAAGATTGCAGCACTGCATTGATAGCAATGCTCATCACTTCGAACACCTTCTGTAACTGGACGTTCATGCCACCTCTGTGACCTTCGTTAACCTTCGTAGACTTTACTGTTACACATCATTGGATTCGTCTCGATAGCCGCTATCAGAAAATAAGTACCAAACTATAGCATCCCATTTAAAAAAACAAAGCTGACCTTCATATCTCTGAAGCGATCCCACCTATCAACAAAAAACCAACGTCATATTATGGCCCACGTTGTCCCATGCGACTTATGTCCCACAAACTTTTCAGCATCTATCATACTTTCGGAGTTATTATTGGTGGCAATAGTTAGTGACTCACCCTGTATATGTAATGTACAGGGTGTCGCAGAAATGTTGCGACAAACTTCGAGCGGTTGTAGAGAGAGGGTGTATTGACGGACAAATCGAGGATAGGAACCTGTGTCCGGAAACGTCTTCCAACGTCACTGCAGGGAGTCGAAGACAAAGGCGCTGGCACCTGTCACTAGCCCGCCCCTTCGGCAGCAAATGTGACTACCGCAGACAGAACATCGCGCAGCTCTGTTTGTTATTCTATGGTCGTGACTGCTTGCCACGATCATCAATGGAGAAGATGGAGCTAGCTGTCCCGTAGACAGTTCTAGGCTCCTGTGAATGTGATACTATGTTCTCTTGGCAGATGACAGTTTCTGGTACAGATTTCCATCTGCCGTTTATTTGTTTCTGTATATCGAAAAATGTTGGTGATTTTAGAGGGTTCTAGGTGAAAAATGAAATGTGACTGGAAACCATCATCCACCAAGACAATAGAGCATCACATTTCATCAGAGACAAGGCCTGTCTACGCAGCAGCTGGTTCCGTGTTCTTCGCTGGCCATCGTGGGAATCTGTCGTGATCATTAAATCTGTCGTGATCATTAAATAAGGAACAATATTGCAGGACATTCCGTCTATTGTTCGTCACCGTACTAAGTCACGTTTCTTACCGAAGCGTTGTATAGTTGAACGCTTTGAGGCCTGTACTTCGATGATATGTAGCGGGATTGAACAACGTTTTGGGACACGTGTTCCTGTCCTCGATTTGTGCTTCAAGACATCCTCTACAACGTCTTGGAGTTTGTCGCAACATTTCTGGCTCACTCTCCACTTCTTACTCTCTCGTAAGTGAAACACTTCTATCTTTCCATCTTTCTATCGCTTGTCCCGTGGTTACGCAAGGTCGGCCATGGTTAAACGGATTTGGCATGTTAAGTTTAAGGGGTGGCCAGATGCCCTTCCTGCCGCCACCCCATATCCCCCAGGACGGAATTAGCGTACCCTAACTGTCTGTGTCTAGTGGAATCCATGAAATAGTTTGAATGTGTTCAGATGTCTGCGAGCAGTGTAACTGAGGCGGAACGATGGGACCAGCCCGGTATTCACCTAGCGGGATGTGGAAAACCGCCTACAAAACCCCATCTAGGCTGGCCGGCACACCGGCTCTCGTCGTCAACCCGCCAGGCGGATTCGATCCCGGGCCGGCGCGCCTACCCGAGTCCAGGAAGCAGCGCGTTAGCGCTCTCGGCTACCCTGGCCGGTTTCGTAAGTGAAACACTGATTAGCGATAACTTTAAATACGTTGTGATGTACTCAGTATGGTCCTATTGTTTCTGTCTACTTTCCTACAAACTTGAACAAAACATCTGTAAGTTCAGGGGGGTCGACCGCTGAACAGGAACTCGAGACAGCACTCGTTTTCCTTATGCAGGAGATTTCATGCTGATGATGCGTTCACGAAGTGAATAAAATTGGTTTAGGGAAGGCCATAACTTAATTTTTGTCAAATCAGTACACAAAACGACGCCCAACACTGAGGTGACAGAAGTCATGGACTGCTCCTTATATCGTTTCGGACCTCCTTTTGACCGGAGTAGTGCAACAGTTCGACGTGACATGGACTCAACACGTTATTGGAAGTCCGCTGCAGAAATATTGAGCCATGCTGCCTCCATAGCCATCCATGATTGCGAAAATGTTGCCGCTGCTGAATTTTGTGTACGGATAGACCTCTCAACTATGTCCCATAAATGTTCGAAAGGATTCAAATCGGGCCATTTGGGTAGCCAAATCATTCGCTCAGATTAACGAGAAGGTTCTTCAAACCGATTGCCAACAAATGTGGCCCACTGAAATGGAAACATGAAATTCGTGAATGACAGCAAAGTGTCTCCGAGTAGCTGAATGTAGACGTTCATAGTCAACGAGCGTTTCCGTTGGATCAGAGGACCCATTCCATTCCATGTAAACAGCTCACACCATTATGAAGCCATCACCTGCTTATACAGTGCCTTGTTGACAACTTGGTTCCATGGTTACGTGGGGTATCCGCTACACTCGAACCCTACCATCAGCTTTTACCAACTGAAATCGGGACTCATCTGACCAGGTCACCGTTTCCATCCGTCTATAGTGCAGCCAATATTGTCAGGAGCTCAGAAGAGGCGTTGCGGAGGAAATCGTGCTGTTAGCAAAGACATTCGCGTAGGTCGACTGTTCCTATAGCCCATTAACGCCAAATTTGGCCGCACAGTCCTAACAGAAACGTTCGTCGTATGTCCCACATTGATTTCTGCGGTTGATTCCAGTAGTTTTGCTTGTCTGTCAGCACTTACAACTCTATGGAAACGCCGCTGCTCTCAGTTTTCAAGAAAAGGCCGTCGGCCATTGCGTTATCCCTGCTGAAAGGCAATGCCTCGAATTTGGTATTCTCGGTACATTCTTGACACGGTGGATCTATGAATATTAAAATTTCCCAAACGATTTCCGAAATGGAATGGCCCATGCGTCTAGCTCCGACTATTGTTCCACGTTCAGAGTCTGTTAATTACCGTTGTGCTGTCTAATCACGTCGGAAAACTATTCTCATGAGTCATCGAGTAGGAATGACAGCTCTGCCTATGTACAGTCCTTCTGTATATGTGATACTATCGCCAGCTGTATATGTACATATCGCCATCGCGTTACTTCGATCACCTCACTGTAATATTAAGCACAAATTGCAGCTTTAATTTTCATTTTCGTAATTATAACCTTTTACGTTGCATAAGCTATAGAATGTGAATAAAAATATGAATAAGAATTGTATTTAACAGTTTCTTTTCTTTTCAGGTAAGCGACAGCAGTTATTGGAATGGGAGCCACATGTTGCTACAGGAAGTACTTTTTGTAAGTCGCCTGTTTAACTTTATTACAAAAACTTGTACACTTGCTTTATTTTCTACAAAGCCTTTGAATAATATTAATAATTCCAAGAACAGTCTGAAAGTTAATTTATCGTAAGTCAAAGATTTAAAATATGCTTTGCTATTTTTATATTTATGGATTTTTCAAGAAACTACTATTTCGGTTTCCTGCAGCATCAAATATTAGCAAATCATTAATTTAAAATTAGGACTGGAACATCTTAAATAGCATTGCCATTAACGGAATATTACCATTCCACTTGAGTGCTTTTTATTTAATTTGGTTAAATCCAATGCAATCCATAGTACCAAGTAATTAATGATATATCTTTTGTGTACGAACTTTTCCATTCTGTTTAGTTCCTAAAACAAGTCATTCTTTGAAAATTTCTCTAATATGGGGATTTAGCCCATAATCTTGGGGGCGTTGCACGTGTTACGGGCTGATTGCTCTCACGCGGAATGTGTAACAGATTCCGTGTAACACACAAATGGAATGGACATAGCTACAAACTGAGTTTAAAATGTGTTTCTTTTGCGTTGCTGACTGTGCTATAAGTATTATTTTTACATTAACTTTTACTTTACGTTAATAATGCCTATCTATTATGAAACATTAATTTATTTGACATCATATTTTACTAGATAATACACTCCTGGAAATTGAAACAAGAACACCGTGAATTCATTGTCCCAGGAAGGGGAAACTTTATTGACACATTCCTGGGGTCAGATACATCACATGATCACACTGACAGAACCACAGGAACATAGACACAGGCAACAGAGCATGCACAATGTCGGCACTAGTGCAGTGTATAACCACCTTTTGCCGCAATGCAGGCTGCTATTCTCCCATGGAGACGATCGTAGAGATGCTGGATGTAGTCCTGTGGAACGGCTAGCCATGCCATTTCCACCTGGCGCCTCAGTTGGACCAGCGTTCGTGCTGGACGTGCAGACCACGCGAGACGACGCTTCATCCAGTCCCAAACATGCTCAATGGGGGACAGATCCGGAGATCTTGCTGGCCAGGGTAGTTGACTTACACCTTCTAGAGCACGTTGGGTGGCACGGGATACATGCGGACGTGCATTGTCCTGTTGGAACAGCAAGTTCCCTTGCCGGTCTAGGAATGGTAGAACGATGGGTTCGATGACGGTTTGGATGTACCGTGCACTCTTCAGTGTCCCCTCGACGATCACCAGTGGTGTACGGCCAGTGTAGGAGATCGCTCCCCACACCATGATGCCGGGTGTTGGCCCTGTGTGCCTCGGTCGTATGCAGTCCTGATTGTGGCGCTCACCTGCACGGCGCCAAACACGCATACGACCGTCATTGGCACCAAGGCAGAAGCGACTCTCATCGCTGAAGACGACACGTCTCCATTCGTCCCTCCATTCACGCCTGTCGCGACACCACTGGAGGCGTGCTGCACGATGTTGGGGCGTGAGCGGAAGACGGCCTAACGGTGTGCGGGACCGTAGCCCAGCTTCATGGAGACGGTTGCGAATGGTCCTCGCCGATACCCCAGGAGCAACAGCGTCCCTAATTTGCTGGGAAGTGGCGGTGCGGTCCCCTACGGCACTGCGTAGGATCCTACGGTCTTGGCGTGCATCCGTGCGTCGCTGCGGTCCGGTCCCAGGTCGACGGGCACGTGCACCTTCCGCCGACCACTGGCGACAACATCGATGTACTGTGGAGACCTCACGCCCCACGTGTTGAGCAATTCGGCGGTACGTCCACCCGGCCTCCCGCATGCCCACTATACGCCCTCGCTCAAAGTCCGTCAACTGCACATACGGTTCACGTCCACGCTGTCGCGGCATGCTACCAGTGTTAAAGACTGCGATGGAGCTCCGTATGCCACGGCAAACTGGCTGACACTGACGGCGGCGGTGCACAAATGCTGCGCAGCTAGCGCCATTCGACGGCCAACACCGCGGTTCCTGGTGTGTCCGCTGTGCCGTGCGTGTGATCATTGCTTGTACAGCCCTCTCGCAGTGTCCGGAGCAAGTATGGTGGGTCTGACACACCGGTGTCAATGTGTTCTTTTTTCCATTTCCAGGAGTGTATTTGCAAAAGAATTTGAATTTTTTTCGTAATGAGAATCATACTGAATTTGCCTCCAGTAATACGACATGAAGCCAACATTTTGCCGCAGTGGTAACACCGGTTTCCGTAAGCTCACCAAAGTTCAGCGCTGTGGGGTTAGGCTAGAGCTTGGATGGGTGACCATCCGGTCTGCCGAGCGCTGTTGGCAAGCGGGATGCATTCAGCCCTTGTGAGGCAAAACTGAGGAGCTACGTGATTCAGAAGTAGCGGCTCCGGTCTCGTAAACCGACATACGACCGGAAGAGCGGTGTGCTGACCACATATCCTTCCACATCCGCATCCAGTGACACCTGTGGGTTGAGGATGACACGGGAGCCGGTCGGTACCGCTGGGCCTGTTCGGGCAGAGTTTGGTTCAATACGACATCAAATGTGCCGTGATCATTTAACTTGCCAAACAGTACGTAATTTCTTGAACTAATGGCTTCAGTTTTTACATTCTACGGAGGACTTACTCGCATTGAACTTTATCCCGCTTATTATTTTTCCCTCATTTAACATATCTTCGATTGTGTAGCTTACTATTTATAACGTATTTCTGACTGCAGCTCCCTTAACGTGTTAAACTAATGATATTAATGGTCTAATTTTGACATAAATCACCACTTCCACAGTACACGCATTGGTCAAACTCACATGATGATTATTTGTTCACATCCACTAGTTTAGCAACTGCTCTTCACGCCTTTTGCTGGTTTTCGTATCGTGGTTATCAGTTTCACCTCTGTGTTAGTGTACTGTGAGACTATGACAATTAGAAATTATGTATCACTAGTGACGACTTACTTTTATCTGTTCATGTACTGAACCAAGATATATCGATATTATGGCATCTACCGATTTTTGTAATAATAACATGCACTGATACAAGGGGAACAAACAAACTATAAACAGTGCTGCCAGAGTAAAGTCAGTCAAAGTGAATGTAAATTCATTTTCATCCTCCCTGGTGTCGTGACCCTTGCAATTCAATTCTGATCAGAGCCTATGTTTACCAGTACACCCTAATGCTCAAAACATTTTACCAAGGACACTCTCGTATATAGACACTGTGTATAGACACGTACATAGACATTGTAAAGCATTGCTGATAATATTCTCTATCCATTAATACAGTCTTCAATCACTGCCTGTCTCAACTTTGTCGCTCCTAACCTCCCAATAAACAGTACCATATCACCTTAAGGCACAACAGCAGTCTGGCCAATCCCAAAGACTCTGACTACTCATCCACGAGTACCTCTCGCAACCTCTTTGTTCTCCAGTTTAAGTTAAGTCTTCACGTTTTTCAGAAAAGTTCTTCACGATTATGTTGCTCAAAATCGTCGTTATAATTCCCCTGTCGTTGGCGGAACCATTTCTTGTCAACATACTAGCACCAAAACAAGTTAGCCACAGATTCTGTCCACATTTTTGCGGCTATTCACATTTTTCCTTGCTGCATCTTGCACTTTCCCACTCATAGCACCGGCATTTTCTTACATTCACCTCTACACGTTCTCCGACTTCCATGGAGGTTAGTGCGGTCACAATGCAGGTAAGATTATCACCATCAATTTTACCAATCTTGGGCGCGTGGCGGTAAGACACTGAAACTCCTATTCCAGTTGAAGGTGTTTTAACCCAACCTCTGGCAAAACAGCTTTAGTTCTTCCGTGATTCACATGAACGTATTGTAGGAAATGGCGGATTGGTTCCTTTGGAAGAGCACAGCCGATTTTAGCTGATTGACTGACTGGTCTCCTGACCGACTGACGGATTCACTTTAAAACTGAAACACAAATGAAATAAGTTAATTTATTGCGGGGTTTGAGGTGCAGTCTGTGGAATCAAAACGTTGACCAACTAGTGAATTATATCCATGCAATCATACTAGCTGGATGCTGGGAACTGATTCAGTGTGTCTGTGAAATTTTTAAGACTTTTTTCTCATCATTCAGTGATGTAAATTACAATTCAAACAGCTACAAAAAGCCAACCTGAGCTACCCTCTCCAAGCCCGCTTTACATGCGATCATGGATGGGTGTGAGTGCATTTAAAAAGAGATTAACTGGTTTCTGCTTGGGAACTAATTGCAGCTATAGGCGTCCCTGGTCGCAGGCAGTGGATGTGTCATGTTTCGTGTTTGCACACAACGGACGTATGTAGACAGCTTGTGGAACAGCCGTCCGTTTGGCATCGATCGTTCCGTTGCTGACCTCTCGTAACACACATAGCTGTAAACACCGTACACTGCCTTGAAATTGCAACCTGCCAGCGCACAACCGAACAATTCCTTCGTCTTTCACGTCAAATGCAACAAAGTTTTCGTTTCCGTGTATCCAAATGAAAAATACCATTTTTCTCTAGTGGCATCTGCCATATCACTCATCTCCTTGTTCTTAAACTTTGGCACCAGTTGTGGCTATTTTCAATGATGTTGCATTTGACTTGCTGGGATCTTCTTTCGGTTTGCAGCATTCCATAATGCCAATTTGCGCACAAGCACGACGAAAATCCCTGACTAGTGCAGTTCTGATTCGATTTCTTTTTTTTTTCAGTCGTCAGTCTACTGACTGCTTTGATGCGGCCCGCCACAAATCCCCCTTCTGCACCCAATTCTTCATCTCAGAGTAGAATTTGCATCCTGTGTCCTCAATTATCTGATCTCTGTCTTCTCCCACACTTGTACCGCCTACAGCTCCCTACAGGACAATGGAGGTTATTTCCTGATATCTTAACGTATGTCCTATCATTCTGTCCATTCTTCATAACTGCGTTTTCCGTATGTTCCTTTCTTCGTCGAGTCTGCAGAGAATCTCCTCTCCCGTTAAGTTATTAGTCCAACTAATTTTCAACATCCTTCTGTAACACCACATCTCAACCCCTTCGATTTGCTTCCGTTCCGATAATTCAACATTCCATGATTCACTGTTATACAGTACCATGCCACAAACGTACAATCTCAGAAATATCTTCCTCGAATGTTTTTGACACTAGCAGATTTCTCTTGGCCTCGGATGCACTCTTTGCTTGTGCTAGTCTGTATTTCGTGGCCTCTTTACTTCGCCTGTTGTATGTTGGTTTCCTTCCTTAACTTAATGTACTTCGTGCTGATCAATTTTTATCTCAAGTTTATCGCTGATCTCATTTGTGCAACTCCTCATTACCTTCATCTTCCTTCGACTTACTCTCAGTCCATAATGTGTGATCCTTAAACTCTTCAATCCTGTTATTCTCTCCTTTCCACTCACAAGGGCTGCACAGCGCCCAGATCCCGGCTTCCATGGATTTCAAAGACTCTAATTGTATTCGCAGTCTTATTTCTTTTAGCAGAGTTCGCCATCGTGGTGAATTTAGCGTTGTTAGTCGGAGCCGTTCCCTCGAACACACTGTCGTTAGCACACCGTAGTGAGTGGTGTGATCAATTTATTCCCAGTGAGGCTGTCAAGCAAACCTTCATCCCACCGTACTGCTCAGGCCGGCCCGTCGGATGCCAGCTAACAATTTCGGTTCAAATGGTTCAAATGGCTCGGAGCACTATGGGACTTAACATCTGTGGTCATCAGTCCCCTAGAACTTAGAACTACTTAAACCTACCTAACCTAAGGACATCACACACATCCATGCCCGAGGCAGGATTCGAACCTGCTACCGTAGCAGTCGCGCGGTTCCGGACTGAGCGCCTAGAACCGCTAGACCACCGCGGCCGGCCGACAATTTCGGCTTCTCGAGCTCGACATATTATGTGGACACCACACCATCTTTCCCCAATCTCAGCGTGTGGTCCATCTCTAATACTGTAGCCGTCGACGAGGCATTATGCCTTAATTATCCTCCTTTTCGTTGCCGTATCCTGTCTGCTAAAGCCGAGTAGCCGTCCGTGACGTAATAATCGCTTCCCGACACCTGATTTCACCTCTGAAGATCCCCCATCCTCTTTCTCCGATTGTAAGCTCTCAGTACCATGAGACACTAAATAAATTATATCTCCTATCGCCACCCCTGAATGAAGCACTACACAAAGAAGTAACTCCGCGATCAGACCCAGGGGACGCTATACAGACCGGGGGTCGTGTTATCGTGTGCCATATGACGTCATTTGGATGCGGACAGGGGGAGTGTGGTGTCAGTTCTACACTCTCACTCCCGATGTCAGTTCGGCTCACTAGGCTTACTGTATTCTTTTATAATTCCCAGTCCAATGAAAAACTGACAGCAACCGGGTCCTCCATATGATGATCGGTTATGCTCACCACTCAGCTACGCGGATGGACAGATGTTAATGGAAACAATGGAGTACTCCATTACGAACCGGTGGAAAGGCAATCCGGTAAAAGAAAACATGAAGAACAAGTACTGTCGGTACCTGTTCCTATATGCAAAGGAATTTTTCGCACAACGAAATTTTTGTTTGCTCGTAAAGGGGATCCCTTTGACCTGAAATGTTTAGGACCGCTGCAGAAGAGAAAGGAGGCAAGATTCGGAAACTACGCACAGACATAATAGGAAAAAACTCCCTGATGGCAGAGCAATTGGTGGACAAGGCAGACTCATCAAATCAGATACAGAAAATATCACAGAATATTACGGCCTACCTGTCAGGAGCAACAGAGAAAATACCAGTGAGACGAGAAAAGCAATTTGGGCAACTCTGTTTCACAGAATATCCACTGATGAGCCTCCACAGCATGGCCTCTGACCGAAAGGAAATACTTTGCGGTGCAAGTATAATAGGTGTGATGGACGAAAAAATACATATGCACACTCCATACCAAAAACTGTTATGGTAGAACAAAAGTCGATGTATATAGAACTTTCAGATTCCAAACTCCTGGGAAAACGATTACATGGCAAAACATAGAATCAGAATGAAAGCTTCAACAGCAGCATTGGGTAATTCTTGACAAAAATTGTATTTTTTGGCATTTCAGCTTTTCAGATTGGTATAATAGACACCTTAACATGTTTTAATGATGCAGCAACGAGCAGATTGAAAACAATGAGCAGATTAAACATGAAAACTGGCAACAAAGTGAAAAATGGGGTGTTACAAGTGGACAGGCACTGTGCCGCTGAAGCTGAAAAAGCTATAAAATCATGAAAGAGGAGACCAGAGTACCAAAAAAAGCAAGAAAACTAAAGAAAGTGAGAAGGACACTCAGAATCGACACGATTAGAGTGTTTTGACATGTTATCATTAGAAAGGAAATGACATGCAAATTTTTAGTTTCAATTTCCCATCGTCAACGGTGTTGCACACTTAGGAGTCATTATCTCATCCAATATTAAAGCTACACAAACATAATTTCACATGAATTATAATATAGAGCTTGCTTCCATAGTGAACCACGTTATTCAAATATTTTAAGTTTGATCATATCGTATGTTCTTAAATTACTACGAGAGCAGATTCACTTCTAAAAAATATTTTTTAAAATACAGGAAAAATTGGTAAATATTTCTGGTGATACTGTTTCAAGAATTAGTAATTAAAAGAACAAAATTTATTTTGACTTTTTGGTTTGAATAACGTGGAAGCACGGATTAGTTAAAGTAAAAATTGCACATTATTCAGTATGTAAGATAAAAATCAATATTCACTCCACTATGTACTTTACGGTTTTTAAATTTTCTTTACATAGAGATCACATTATACTATTTATTTTATTTAAGTCTTATACCAATATCTACTAATGTTTTTGAGTTATTAAATTTCAAAGTACTAATAAAAATTATAAGCCTTGATATCCATGTCCCCTTAGCTGCAAACAAAGAGTTTCTCTCACTTTTTGCTGGGTAAGAACTACTGTATCTGTCTATTGCTTAAAATAAACGATTGTGTTTTCAACTTCTCTGAACGGTTTAGTGTTATCAGTCCGGAAATGACACCCTCGCCTTCTACCACTGTTGAACCATTATAACTGAAAGAAGAAAAATGGCATAACTGAGTCGATAAACACAGTACAGAAGTTCACATATCACCTCACCATGGCAGTACACATAGTCAAGTAAAGATAATAAAATACATCTATCATTCTGTTAATGATGACAAAACATTTCTTCAACAGGGCACAGTGATGTAGCTTTGAACACTTTTCAGACTGTAATAGAAGATAAATGTATTTCCTTATTCCTTTCTGAAATGGTTGCCTTCACTTTATATGTGCAACAGTGTTTTTCTTAAATTACAAAAAATTACTCTAAAAGAGTAATGTTTCTTCAAATGTGATTAGGTGTTCCAAAATACAACAGCGTAATATAGCTAGGAACCAATATTCCATTTAAATTTAATCGTACCGTAACTGAAAAAATATTGACAGTACTGTATTTAACACTCTGTGTGTTACATTATTACTCTGCTACGCACCAATAATTAGTAAAAAAAGTCAGATTAAGAAAAGTATTCTCAAATACCAGCTAGAAGATAAAAATATTTTGAAATAGAAGTTACTGCCTAAAACCAAATTTTTAAGAATAAGGAAAATATGTTTAGACATTAAAGAACTCACAAGAGGATGCCGCGACGTTGGGATCACGGATTGGCTTCATACTTCGTACACTTTTGTAGGCCATTTATACAAAATAGTGTGTAAGTAGTTAGGTGCACTACTGTGGCAATTCCGAGACTATCGCAAGAGACGGTTTCCACGCCTATTATATAACTGATGTATTTGTGCGAAGGCTCGAATTGTTATAAGTCGTTGCGGTGAAGGGATTAGAGTTAGGGTGTGCAAAATGGCTCAAATGGCTCTGAGCACTATGGGACTTAACTTCTGGGTTCATCAGTCCCCTAGAACTTAGAACTACTTAAACCTAACTAACCTAAGGACATCACACACATCCATGCCGGAGGAAGGATTTGAACCTGCGACGTAGCGGTCGCGGAGTTCCAGACTGTAGCGCCTAGAACTAGGGTGTGCAAGCAGATTGTACAAGAGGCGACGATTCGAAACCGACTTACATTTAATTTTTAATCAGGTCACATTATTTAATTTATGTAACATTCGATAGTTAATATAATGAAAAAAAAAAAAAACACCTGCATTTTCATGATGTCTTAGTGGATTTCATATGTTATTTGACTATTTACTATTTGTAATTAAAGTTTTGCTCACGTGGGAGAGGCTTCGAAAGCCAACACGTCAAGCCTCGCTAAACAACGACATGAATGACGTTATTGACAATCATTAATATACTAATAAATTTTGACGACATAGTCTACGGAGAGCAGCGACATTACTCTATATTTAAAAATGAACAGTCGAGATCGCAATAATATTTCTTTATTATCCGGTTTCGGCTTATCTACAAGCCACATTCAAATTTTTTTATTTTATTTATTTACTTTTTAATTTATTTTTCTTCTTCTTCTTCGTTTCACCCAACTTTGGGGTACGTTGAATCAATCACTTCTGTGTGTTCTGTGCCTTTCTTTTCGCCCAGTACTGCTTCATTCTTTCTGATCTTGCTTTTCTTTCCTCATCAGAGATGACAATCGTTCTTTTCTTTCTATTTTGGAGCTGGAATCCCTCTTTTCTGTCTTTGCTTATCATTGTTGCGGTCCTGTCTGTGAGCATTTTTTCTGTGATGTGTAGTTCTCTTAAGTCTTTCTCTGTTTGGATAAACCAATTTGGTTTGGATTTTTTATTCCTGAAGTAGTCAAACATTCTTTTTGTAAGTCTATTTGGGTTCATTCTGAGAATGTGCCCATAAAACTCAATTCTTATTTTCCTCATTGTATCCGAAAGTTTTTCTGTGGTTTTGTAGAGTGTTTCATTTTTGGTATGAATTAGTTTGTCGTTATGAAATTTGGGGCCTAAAATTTTTCTCAATATTTTTCTTTCTTTGATCTCTAGCCTTTCAATTGGGCCATGGTTAGTGATAGATAATGTCTCAGCTGCATATAGTGCTTCTGGTTTAATGACAGTGTTGTAATGTTTTATTTTTGAATTCCATGAGAGGGACTTTTTATTATAAGTATTTTTAGTAAGCTGAAAGGCTAGTTCAACTTTGTTTCTTCTTATTTCTATTGCTTTTTTCTCAAGGGCGTTCCAGCTAATCCATTCACCAAGATATTTGAATTCTTTAACAATTTCGATCTTTTGGTCTCTTACTTTAAGATATTTCATTGGCTTTTTTATATTTGTGATTATTTTGGTTTTTTCAAAAGAAATTTTAAGGCCTATTTTCTCTGCTTGTTTCTGTAATTCGAGGATCTGTTCTTTGGCTTCTTCCCATGTTTCAGCTAGTAGGGCCATATCATCTGCAAATGCTAGGCAATTAACCTTGATGCCTTTGTTTTTTGTTCCTAGTCGGATTCCACTATTGATTTTCTTGTTCCATTCTCTTACTATTTTTTCTAGGGCACAGTTAAATAACAATGGAGAGAGTCCATCACTTTGTCGTACTCCAGTTTTTATCTCAAATAGGTCTGAGAGTTCTCCCATAAATTTAATTTTGGAGTATGTGTTGGTGATGGTTTCTCTAATTAGGTTTGTAGTTTTATTGTCTAGGTTCAATTCTTTTAATATGGAGATTAGAGATTCCCTGTCTATGGAGTCGTACGCCTTTTGAAAGTCAATGAATGTGATGACATACGCTTTTGCTCTCGATTTTTGGTAGGCCATAAGATTTTTGAGGTTTAGAATTTGTTCTGGGCAGGATCTTCCCTTCCTGAAGCCTGCCTGGTATTCTCCAAGTTGACAATCTAGCTAGGGTTCTGCTCTGTTCAAAAGGACTTTAGACAGTATTTTGTATGTTACGTCAAGGAGCGAAATCCCTCTGTAATTGTTGGGGTCTGTTCTGGATCCCCTCTTATGAATTGGGTGAATGAGGGCCATCTTCCATTCATCCGGAATTCTTTCTGTTTTCCATATTTCTTCAAATATGTTTTGGAGAGATTCTATGGCATTTCTATTGACATTTTTCCACAGTTCAGCTGTAATTTGGTTCTCTCCCGAAGCCTTATAGTTTTTGAGATGCAAAATGATTGATTGTAGTTCCTCGACGGTGGGTGGTTCTGAGTTAGGACTTGTTGAAGTTGAGTTGCTGAAATCCATTTTTTCAATTGGTTCTTTACAGTTGAGAAGGTTTCTGAAATATTCCCTCAAAATTTTGCAATTATCCCTGTTGTTGTGTGCAATATTACCATTTTTATCTTGTAATTGGAGTGTCGGTGGGCTGTACTTGGTTATTTTTTGTTTAAAAGTTCTGTAAAAGGTCCTAGTCTTGTTTTTGTTGAAGTCTTCGTTGATCTGCAAAAGGAGTTGATCTTCTTGTGCTTTTTTAGTTCTTTTGAGGTTTTTACTCACTAGTTTTCTTACACTCAGGAAATTTTGCCTATTATATTCATTTTTCTGAGATTGCATCTGTTGCCATGCTTTCTTTCTTTGCTCAATAAGTTTGTCACATTCCTCTGTCCACCATGCGTGTTTTTTGATTTTGGTTATAGGTGCTATTTGTTGAGCTTTGGTTAGTAGGCTTTCCTTCATTTGATCCCAATTTTGGTTCCTTATATCTTGAGTCGCGAGGGGAAACTCCTTCGAATTCATTATCTTTTCAGGATCGTATCTTCTGCTTTTGGGTTTACTGTTTCTATCTTTCCTTTTGGGGATAATTTTGAGTTTTATTTTAGAAAGATAGTGATCAGAATCCAAGTTTGCTCCTCTGAGTACTTTGACATTTTGTATTTCTGTATGGTGTTTCCATTTTATCGCCACATGATCAAGTTGAAATTCACTCAAGTGTGGGTTTGGCGAGGTCCATGTCTTCTGTTTTCTGGGTAGTCTCTTAAAGGCTGTGGATTTCAGGATCAAGCCATGCGCTTGGCAGAGTTCTACTAATCTGACTCCATTTTGGTTAGTTCTATTGTGCGCTGGGTAGTTTCCAACAATATTTTTGTATTTCTTCTCTTTTCCTACTTTTATTTTATTTATTTATTTATTTTTTTTTTATTTTTTTTTTTTTTATTTTTTTATTTTTTTTTTTTTTTTTTTTTGGCGGCCGTGCAAGGGTAGGAACAGCAAGGTTACAAACTGTACTTTTAAATATGGCCTTAAAATAAGATACAGAAAAGCTGTAGTAAAAATTACAGACAGTAGTACTGTAGATGGCGTTAAAAATGGAGAAAGGTTGTAGCATTTACCCCTATGGCTGGTGCTGGCGGCCCCTCGGATTTTTCGTGATACTATGATCGTACACCGACTGATGGCTGTGGAGCCACGGGTTAAATAGTGTGCATTTCATGCACCGACTACGGCTTACGTCATCACCAGCCAATGGATAACACTTCACAAGAGATGTATGCAATT
Source organism: Schistocerca serialis cubense (assembly GCF_023864345.2). Taxonomy (NCBI): domain Eukaryota; kingdom Metazoa; phylum Arthropoda; class Insecta; order Orthoptera; family Acrididae; genus Schistocerca; species Schistocerca serialis. The sequence goes on along the minus strand of NC_064641.1, from coordinate 143,347,162 downwards.
TGCACAGTAAGTTGGCGTAGCCCACGTACGAGTACATCACATGTTAAAATGGCAAAAAAAATCTGAAAATGGCTTGTAGATAAGCCAAAACTGGTTAACAATGAAATATCATTGCGATCTCGACTGTTCATTTTTAAGTAAAAGTAACATAGTAAGTCACAATGTGCCAAATCACAAGAGTAATGCAAAATTACTCGTCAGATGTGCTCTCGACATCACACGTTGCAAGATGATATCTGCCATACAGACGTGGAAAACATAAAGTGTAGCTTCGTGCAAATACACGTGGTTTTTGCATCACATTATCTCTCAAATGTCATATAAATTAAATAATATGACCAATGACGAAGAATTTGATTAATGAATACGTTTGAGCGGAAGTCTAACCATCACGTCATACACGTTCGTCTTGTGAAGCTAGAATTTTTATGACTTCACCACCATGAACTCTAATCTCCTGCCACTATGCACAGATACATAAGCCGCATTATAGACGGGTAAAACTTTTTTGCAATTTTTTCGGAATTGCCTGAGTAGTTTTCCTTACTGTTGGCACATTATATTGTTTTCATGGCCTACTAAAGGCGAACAATGTTTGAAGTAAATCTTTGATCCCAACGTGGTGGCCTTCCCTCGTCAATTCATTTGCAACTTCACATGTTCCATGGTAAAAGACGTCCTTAGATTTCAGAGCACAACATGGTGCTGGACTAACGAAGTATGACTTAGTTGTCGACGTGTTACGAAACGAGTTTAAAAAAATACACAGAATTTTACTCTCCAAAACCCTGCAACTGAAGAATTAACTACATACTCCGAATAGTTTCTATGTATTACACAGCACCTAAATAGGTAGAAATCCTAATATTTGCAAACCCCGCACAAACCAAAAGATTCATAGCTCACAACAACAAAGACAGTAGAAAATGTCGGAAAATTTCTTGTGGCTCTCTATAGCGAGCGTTCCTTAATGTGATACTAAATCGGCCATTAGATTTAAACATCGACCAGAAAACATTATATGTTGCTACGTGCAATATCCTCCAGGTACAAAAATATCTCTTACAACGTCGAACGATACGAATCGTGCCGTTTCTTATCTTGTCCATTATTAACATGTGTTGAGGACTCTTAGACCCCGTCTCGTGAGTTACCTCTTTTCTGCAGTATAGCACAAATTGCGTTCGCAGGAACACATCAGTTTTAACGATCCTTAGCTTGATGAAACTGTTAATCGATGAATTGATAAAGATGTCAGTGATACGCATAAAAAAAGATGAAAAAGGCTATTTTACAACAGCCAGTGATCATAGTACTGCTAGCAAATAGGACGGTGATTCAGAGGAACAGCTTCAGGACAGTTGTTATGGGGACATCCCTATTTCTCCAACAAAAATCAAATGTATTCTGAGTGGTGATAAAAATATAGATACCAGCATTGAATGCCAGTTTTGTAGACTTTCTTTTTGTATCTATAGAGTGCAATTTTTAGGTGCATGTTTAAATCCTGGAATTTAGTTTTATGTGAACATTTACGTGCTACGGTGATACTAAAATGTTTCACAATGTGAAATTCAGTTATGTAACACTTCGTTTATGAATATTATTTAAAAAAAACGGATGTATTTGATATTAGGTAGTAAAAAGTAAAATATTTCTGGCATTATTCAGTCCAAAAAAAAATCAACAGGCAGTACTTAAAAATCTTAAATAATTATAAAATTAATGGGTAAACTAATTAAATTAAATATATCAAATGATTTGTGCCGTAATTTTTGGGGTTAAACACAAGGGTCCCAGAGCCCCCACCTCGTAGTATACGTTACAGAAATGTCACCTCGTGAGTTAAGGGTTAAAGAAAGTGAACATAATGAGTATCTGGTCTTCTCACTTTCGCTAGCAAATACTTCAGATGAGCGAGATGTAATAATTAACTACCAGCGGGGGAACCACGAATTTATATTTACGACTGAGTTATGACCTCCGGAAATAATTGTTTATCGCATTCCTCTTAACCATGAATTTCGATTTGCAAGCGAATGTTGATTTAGCTTCATACCGTTAAATATAATTCACTGCTCGTTTCTTTAGGAGAGTGACCCGCATGAACAGACAAAGTTAATCTGTTTAGAAGAAGGCAAACTCATATTTTTAATTTATGTCGTAAAATAATGTCTGTTAAATGGATATCGAAGAAGTACTTTGCTAAATCTTCTTTATGCTCCTTACTGGCGCTTAAAAGATAGTAGATTTACCGGTATGATATTTAGGATAACAAACTTCCTAAAATCTGAATTATCGCGAGAGCTTATAAAAGATAGATCAATAATAACAATAAAATTCAGGACTGTTCATGAAATCCATCGAAATACGACACACTAGAACTAGAAAACGAATTAACAATGGCTATAATTGAAAAGATATGATGGTTGTTGGACCTCTGCGCAGCTTATCTGATTAATACTCCATATTGTGCTTGCTTACGAGTTTCGGCTTATATTAAGATAACTTTTAATAATAATGAAAGATCCAGAATGTACGTCTGCAGACTCTATGAAACTGAGTTTTTTTTCAGGTGCAATGAACTGTAATAAAACATTCGTTCCGTAATTTTCTCTGTGAAATTATTGAGAAATAACACAGCTGGGCTGTAGTCAAAGTTTTAATTATTTCTTCAAAAAGTAAAGTTATGTAATTGATTTATTACGTGTTTGAATTTTATGAAATGAGTGACATACAGCTTTTTAAATGCCTTATATTATTACTACATCTGTATAACTGACTTACATTTTTATAGTAAATTTTTATTGTTATTTCTAGAATCAATGTTTTATGTAACATGTTGTAGTGGCACGACGCAGCAAGCTTTATCTGTATCAATGATGTAGTTCGTTTTCATAACACACATCTATGGTCGGATTCTCTTTGATATGTTTACAGTTTGCTGATGATTAGTTATAGCTATGTCTTCACATTGGACACACCATTTCCTGAGTAAATATACCTGTTAGGCTCATCAGATGTTCAGCAGTTCAGATGGGGCAGTATTTATAAACTTTACCGTACTGATATTGTTGTGTCTGCAGTTGTTGTAGGTGGATACGAGGTAGGCCTTTATACCACAAAATAAAGATTTACAGGTGCATGGATAAAATTCGTACACTGTTATTTACAATATTTATACGTAGCGATGGTGGCGAAACTAAAGTGTAAGTGAATACTGTACTATTTCACTGACTAGTCGCTTCGAGCAACTGATGATTGTGACACAGGTGTCTAGGGCTGTCTTGCAAGACTGCCCCAAATCTCTGCGAACACCGACTTCTAATGAGGCTTGGTGAATACATTTTTTTCCGTTCGCCACGTATAGTGCCACCTGCGGGTTCTCCGGCGAGTGACGAAGATTTCGGTGCAAGTGAAACGTCCTCTGATGACCCAGCCTGGAGTTACTATACTCGGCTAACTTAGGAGTGGTGTGTTGACAACGCAGTGAGCGGTCAGCATAAACACTGCATATCCCGATGATGAAATATTCTATGATATGTGAATAATTCACTGCTCAAAATAATCAGGGGAACACGTGTGTCAACGTCCGGTATGTTACATCTATTTTGATACAGGTGGTATCTGTAGTCTTATTCCACGGTTCGAGATCTTCGCTTTCATCGTAGACTGTTTTATGCACTACACATTTCTAAAAGAAGAATGGGTAAAATAGACGGAGCGAAAAGCTATTTACAACTTTTACATAAACCACACGGCAGTTTCAACAGTAGAGGAGCATGAAACGGAAGCAGTGGCTGAGAAGGAAGTGAGATAGGGTAGTAACCTATCACCGATGTTTTTCATTCTGTACATGGAACAAGCAGTGAAGGAAATCAAGGAAAAATTTGGAGTAGGAATTAAAGTTAAGGGAAAAGAAATAAAAGCCTTTGAGGTTAGCCTATGACATCGTAATTCCATCAGAGACAGAAAAGGGAGTTGGAACAGCAGTCGAACGGAATGGACATTGTCTTGAAAGAAGAATGTAAGATGATAATGAACAAAAGCAACGCAATAATAATGGAATGTAGCCGAAATAAGTAAGGTGATACTAAGGGAAGTAGATTGTGAAACGAGATAATTAAAGCAATATATGAGTTTGGTTATTAGAGAAGAAAATTAACTGATGATGGTCGAAGTAGAGGGGATGGCAATAGCGATAAAAGCACGTTGGAGAAGTGAAATTTATTAACATCGAATACAGATTTAAGAGTTAGGAAATCTTTTTTGAAAGTACTTGTCTGGAATGTAGCCATCCATGGAAGGGATATATGGATTGTAAACAGGGTTTAGACAAGAGGAGAATGGAAACTTTCGTAAAGTGGTGCTACAGAAGAATTTTGAAGATTAGATGGGTTGATCACTTAACTAATGAGGTAGTACTGAATAGAACTGCAGAGAAAAGAAATCTGTGGCACAGCTTGAAGAAGGTGTAGTTTGATACGACATATTCTGGGACATCAACGGATCACCAAATTCGGACTAGAGGTAAGCGTGCACGGAAAAAACCGTAAACGGAGACGAAGAGACTAATTCAATAAGCAGATTCAAAAGGATGTAGGTTACAGTAGTTATTTGGGGATGAAGAGGCTCGCACAGGATAGAGTAGCATGGAGAGCTGCGCGAAACCAGTCTTTGGAATGAATACCATTACAACAATATGCATTGTAGTGTCAGATGGTCACTCAGAAGAAAGTTAGTACCTGTGTCCCATTGTCTTCTTGAGAGGTGCACAGTTAGCGGTTGTCATTCGTGGACGTTGTATTCAACCAAGCATACGCAAAAATGGTTCAAATGGCTCTGAGCACTATGGGACTTAACTACTGTGGTCATCAGTCCCCTAGAACTTAGAAGTACTTAAACCTAACTAACCTAAGGACATCACACACATCCATACCCGAGGCAGGACTCGAACCTGCGACCGTAGCAGTCGCGCGGTTCCGGACTAGAACCGCTAGACCACCGCGGCCGGCAAGCATACGCAATGCGACGTCTTAATGGAGTGCAAATTGCAAGAGCGCTGTGTATGATCCAAAAATGTTGTACTTTCGGTGGTGTGCTACAGGTGCCAATGTCTGTCCATGTGTCATCCATAGGTTGTGGACGCGCCACAGTGTGACTTGTCGATACATAAGGAAAATAGGATAAGATCGTCGGTGCATTGCAAAAGCACGTGGAAATCGGTATCTGGCCATCTCTGACTATCGGCGTTGTACAGTTTCCGCCAGAGCACTGAAAGACGATCTCAGAAGGGCCACTGGAGCCACTGTGTCCGATCAGATTGTAATCAGCAGGTTACGAGAAAGGGCCTTACGACCAGGGACTTCCTGTTTGAGTATCCCGCTTGACATGACAACATCTTGCAGCTTGCCTTCAACTCTGTCGTTGCCCGGTCAACTGGCAACTTCGTGACTGACGAAACGTGTTATTCACAGAGGAGTCCATATATCCTCTGTCGCAAGGTGATGACTTTGCTCCTCTGCGGAGGCCCTTGGTGAGCGGTGCATGCCAAATTTTATGCAGGAAATCGACAGATTTCCAAAGATCTGTGAAGTTAAGGGGAGAATTCAGTGTTGACAGCCATATGGATCTTGTCGTTGTCCACGGTCGCCTTACCGCCAGCCGGTACCTCAAACAGATCCTATTGGACCATGTGGTGGATGCTGCATACGGTGATGACCCTGAACTCCTCCTAGTGCCAAGACCCATTTGGTGGGCGTCGTGAGGGACGTCTTACGAGGCCTGGATATTGAAGCAATGGAACCGACCTAAACCTATGGTGCATATGTGGGACGTGTTTGACAGACGCGTTTGTCGTCGTCCTGTTGCACCACAGACTCTTCAAGAACTCTCATTAGCTCTCATTGAATAATGGGTACAGATTTCACAGGGTGACTTCCGTATATTCATTTGGGGCATGCCACGTTGGCATCAAGCAGTGATGAACGCTCACGGAAGGCATACGCGTTACTGGGGCTCTCGAAATCCAATTAAAAGCACCCAAGATGTCGGAATGAACTAATTTTTCCACTTTGTTTCGACACCTGTTGGACATTTAGTTTCTGTGTATGTAGACTACCGGGGATGTAATGATGGTCTCTTGTGTAGGAGTAATTAATTTCTGAAAGGTACAGATATAATTTAGTAACAAACTGAATCCTCAGATATTGCACAGTGTATTACGGCAGACGCCCAGAGTCAGGTTCCTCTAATTCTTGTAAGCAGTGTATTTGATCTTTTGTAAGTACGAGTTCATAGGACCACTGCCCTAACATCTGCGATGGTGTACCTGATGGTTAACAGCCGGATGATTCATCTCTGTGATGTCTTGATCACTCATCTAGCTCCTGTAACTGGCATACAGTCAAATCGTTTTGGCAGCTAAGGATAAACACTCCAAAGATTTTAAACAGCCATTAACTTTTTTTGAAAAGACATTGAAGTTTTACAGTGGACTCTGCACGTAAGTCATAAGCTTAAACTCGATGATTATAATGTAAATCATTGTTAAACACAATCAAATCAGTTATAACGATCAATAATTACTACTCTGAGCAGTTACCACACTTTGGCTCAAGATACCAAAGAGTTTTCCGATCTTGCATACGTGACCATTAACGTTGTCGGATGCCACCCCTCTATAGTAAAGCAATTATTTCTCAACGTAATTACTGAACGCTGCTAAATAGTGCGATCTCTTACCTTAAGGTCCCCATACATGATGAAACTTGTTTCTTAAAATCACTCTCTTCTGTCCATAAGTTTATCAAGCAAGCCCTTAGATATACCAACAAAATATGTCAATTTTACCTTACTTTTGAACCAGACGCTCTTCGTGAAGTATTTCGACATTAGCTGGAAGTTAGTTAGCCATAGGTTTATCAAGCAAGTCCTTAGATATACCAACAAAATATGTCCGTTTTACCTTACTTTTGACCCAGACGTTGTTCGTGAAGTATTTCGATATTAGCTGGAATGGCTTCCAGTTGACTTTGGTATTCCTAGAAAAAAATAAAATAAAGAAATAAGAAACAGACAAGACGTTGCTCCTGGGAATAGTTGAAACTGAGAGGAGTATATCACTGAAAATGTGTGAAAGGAAATACTACACTCAGAACCTGACAACTACGCTATCGTTCTACCAATGGAAAACTTTTAACAATTGAGCTACTTCGCCCCCGTATTAAAAAAAAAGATAAAAAGTGTGAAAAAAATTTATTCTCTTCTAGTTGGTCCTCTAATGACAGTTCATTAAAATACCACGATTATATACTGTATCGTCCGTGGAAGAATCTGAGAACTTCGATTTTTTAATTTATTGCACACCCGCTTGAATGTTGCGCATAGGATACTAATACTCATGTTAACGTCTTCCTGCATAATACATGGTTGGGAAGGTTAAAACCTCCACCATTTTGGCAAATGTCAGTGATATTTTGTTTTTATCCCTGGCCATACATTCCATTGTTGTGCAAACATATTGTACAATGGGACGAAATATAATAAAGATCTTTTTCGCTAAACATATATTGCGAAAAATCTACGAAAACGATGGCCGCCATCCTGTCAGACCTGCCGTCCAAATTTGTTTCAAACATGTGAAACACATTTTATGTTTGACAAACGCGTCGAACTGGGCCGTTAACGTTCATATATTTGACAGATCTAGTACAATTTGACAGACTGTTTGATCATATACGGGGCCTTTACACACGCGACCGCTCCTGTCAGCGGACGCCACCGAAGTCTTGTCTCACTGGCAGTGGGGTCTCTATCTCAAACGTTCTGACCGATAAGCGGCCAGGAATACTAATGTTACCACAAGAGATCGTGATATGATCAGCCAATGACAAGTGCAGGCGTTGTCTCCAAGTGAACTGTGACATATTAGCTCGCGACCAAGACCCAATAACGACACAACAGACCACTCAGCAATAGGATTCGAGACACACTGCACGACATTGCTGATCGCCTTCTGCAGATTTTCTATAAACGTTACTGCCTCATGTGTAACTTATTGGACTTTATGGGATTCTGGTTTTATGATGCTCTTTTATATGTATACAAGCTACAGCGATAATGATTTGAAAGCAAAGGGGTTGTAATAATAAGACTGCCTGTCATGCGTTTCACTGAATAATTATCAGTGGTGGCAATAACCTTCAAAAGATATTCAAGATATGAAGTTATTAGCTTTGCTTCTAGCAATGAAAAACATAGCATTTCGAATGAAAAATAATTTATAACAGAAATCTTGTTACTAAATACAGTATTAGTATGATATTGTATACACGTACAACGAACCGTATTCATTAATGAAAATGGGGTGACCCCTTTTATAGGATTATGTGACTGTGGTTATGTGTTAAAATGGATAAAGAAATCGAACTGTTAACTTGATTTCTTAACATAGCATTGTACCAAAAAGAGAGAGAAGAAAATTCTATACAGGATTGGAGCCTTGGTTCATTATCCAACAGGAATATGGTACGTGATCGGACAAGCAAAACTGTTGCAGTCCAAATCGGACATTTAACTTTGGAGTGATTGGCAATAACTTTAAAAAACAGAATCTAAACGTAATCTATTGACCTTGGAATTAAAATTGAATAAGTTATAAGCCTCAATCATTGTAAATTTATATAGAGCTGCATACTATTAAGCATGAACAAAGTAATAAAACGTTTCAGTGTATAACGTTTACTAACTGACAGGCTTCACACACACTTAACATCCCTTTAATGAGAATCAATTTATCACTAATTAACACAATATCTAAAACATGCGGACTCTTAACATAGTTATGATATTCTACAACGCTTTTAGATACACATTTCATAACAGAAACGGGTAACGCACGAATTAAACTTTGTGTTACTGATTTAAGCGTATGTAATGTAAATCAGTGTGAAATTTAACCAAATAATTTCTGCAGCCATTTAATTTTCTGATCGTGTTGTGCTATTTACGTACTGCAGTATCTTTTAGACTAATTGAATAATTTGACTCAAGCTTTCGAACATTTTAGCTACTAACGCTATCCAAAAAAAAAAAAAAAAAAAAAAAATAATAATTAGCTTCACTTTTAGAGAAACTCAGAATCATACAGGATCAGGGACAGATTCCTAACGACGGTTTTTGTAAAATTTGGAAATTTGTGGTAAGTTTTATGGGACCAAACTGCTAAGGTCATCGGTCCCTAGGCTTACACACTACTTAATCTAACTTAAACTAACTTACGCTAACGACAACACACACACACACACACATGCCCAAGGGAGGACTCGAACCCCCGACGGGGCCATTTTTGTGACTCATGTTTTCCTTACACACGTGCATCAAAACTCTCGCACATATTACATTACTGCAAGGAAATGACTGATTCATGACTTGATACAGGCTTATGTAACGTATAGGTGCCAAAACTTTGATATCGTGGGCCAATGGATCTAGGCAGTATTGCTCAGTCGTGATTCTTCATACGAACTTCTCTATGCAATTTTTTTTTTCTTTTTTACTGTAAGACTGTTTATAGCGTTATGGCACGTTGCAATACGCAGACAGAACTTCCATCCGAAGTCCATTTGTAGTAACGTGGACACAGTTTGTTGGTTTCCACTCGCACACTTCTGCACCTAGTTACTGACGAACGGTGGTATATAAGCAGTCAAATGGAAACTAGATAGATGGATAAAAAGTAAGTAAACTGTTCACTGTTTAAAAAGTAATCGCTATAATTGTCATCTCATTTACCTCAATGTGAGACAAGACGGTCAATGCCTTTATGGAAATATGTTTGCGACTGCGTATGGAACCACGATTGTACTCATGCGCGTACCCTTCGTCCGAACCAAACTGACGGCCACGAATGTTTTTCTTCAAGGCTCCAATACGTGAGCAGGCCCACATGTTGCCAAGGTTGTTTAGACTACGATGCAGAAGTTTTCCTGGGAATCCCCTGTACGTCCTCTACACAGTCCCATTATCTCCCCATGAGATTTCTATATTTTTGGAATCCTCAAAAAAATATCTGTAGCCAAATATTTACTTCGTAAGAAGAGGCGCACGTCAGTGTTCAATCGTGGTATCGTAGGCCACCACAGACATTTATCCAGGAAGGGGTGGGATAAATGTATCAACAGTTCCGGGGATTTTTTAAAAATTAACAGTTAACTCAGTATTTTTTTTTTTTTCGATCTGTCTCGCTTTCATTTCATTGCCCCTTACTGTTTTGGTATGTTATCTTCAGGCCTTCACAGTTTTTTGCCCGCTAACACATCCCAGCCACATACGAACTATCCTCCACCTTTCTATACGATTACAATTGTAACTCTCGATACCGTACATACGAGTCAGTAAGCTTCACTTTTACGTTGAAATTTTAAAAGAAATTATTTACATTCAATGAAAGGAATACATTGTTGTATGGTAACATGAACTCCTTGAATAGCTGCAGACGATATCCAAGTAGGCAAAGATATCCATTTCTTGTCAATGATCGGTGGAGGTGGACCAGATCATCCAGTCAGTTCCATGTAACGACATCCCACCCTATTATGGAGCTACCACCAGGTTACACAGTGCCTTGTTGACAACTTGGGTCCATATCTTCGTGAGATCTACGCCACACTCGAACAATACCAACGGAAATCGGGAGTCATCCGACCAGGCCACGGTTTTACAGCCGTCTAAGCTCCAACCGACATGATCACGAGCTCAGAAGAGGCGCTGCAGGTGATGTCATGTGTAAGCAAAAACACTCAAGTCGTTGGTCTGCTGCTAGAGCCCATTAACGCCAAATGTCGCCGCCCTGTCCTGACAGATACGTCTGTGATACGTGCCACATTCATTTCTACGGTTATTTGACGCCATGTTGCTTGTCTGTTAGCACTGACAACTCTACGCAAAAGTCGCTGCTCTTGGTCGCTGAGCGTAGACCGTCGGTCACTGCATGTCCGTGGTGAGAGGTAATGCCTGAAATGTCGTATCCTGAATACACTCTTGAGGCTGTGGATTTTGGGATATTAAATTCCCTAACGCTTTCCGAAATGGAATGTCCCATGCGTGTGGCTCCAACTACCATTCCGCGTTCAGCCAAAATCACGTCCGAGACCCTTTCACAAGAACGCCTGAGCGCAAATGACAGTTCCGACAATCCACTGACCATTTGTATCTTGTGTAGGGGGCACTACCGCCATCTGTATATAAGCATATCGCTTTCAATGACTTTCGTCACCTCAGTGTAGATACACAAAAGTCTTATTGTGATAAAACCAGTGACATATTACTGCACCTGGGAGTGAGGACAATTCGCTCGGCTTATAGTGAGTTTTTATCTCTGTATTTCATGAGGACATGCTGAACCACTTGATAGTACATGCACAGCTGTCTTGAAATAATTCACAGCACTATGCGTTTTCCTTAGTCACCCCTGTACTTGTTTACTGTGACGTCACCGCGTGTTTCCGATAACGACCATTGGAGGCCAACTACAATAATTTCGTGGTGGGGTAGCAAAGTTACCAGCGGAAAAATACTCCTATCGGAGCGCAAAGCTTGGGAATATGTTCTCGTTTATTTAAAAGACTTTGACTCATTCAGCCCAACTCATCGACATCATCCCTTCGTGCGTCGCTTACCTCCTATGTCACAGCCATTCATTATGTCCTACTGCCACAGCCTCCTCTCTCTGTCAATGTAGCTGTCTTCCTTCCTACTGCTGCTGTCTCTTTTCACTGCCACTATTTCTCTCTTCTTCGTTGTCACTGACATGCAGTCTCTCTCTCTGATTATCATGGGTCTCACCCACTTCCATTCTCTATCTCTCTCTAACTTCCTCCCCCTCCCCCCCTCCTCCCGTGGCACTGACTCCTTCACTCTTTTCCTAGCACAGTTCTGTCACTGGCGAGAATGCTCCACTGCCACTGTGTCACTCTCTTTCTTTTAGACTGCCGCTGCTTCCTTTGCTCTTTAACACAACCACTGTCTTCTGGTTTTTATTTGTTTTTCCGAGTCTTTGCCACTGACAAAGTCTTCTTCTCTCTCAGCATACAAAAACGCTAATATGTTTTCGTGCCAAAAGATTCGGGTAAATTTTTAAACGTATTGAAGAAGTGAGAATGAGGCAGCTCTTACCCCACGTTATAGTGAGAGTCTTTCAAATAAACAGCAACATATTTGCATTTTTTGCGCCCTGATAAGGAGAATTTTTCCGTTAGTTCGCTTCTTTCCCCTGGTGCAGCAGGGCATGTAATTGTTATGAATTCTTTGATAAATAAAATTTGTATAGTTTACTTACGAGCAATGGAAATAACGCAAAACTAATTTTCCACTTCAGACCGCATTTTACATGCAAAAATATTTTTCATGTGTTTCAGTGCTACGACATGGGGTTTCCAGATGGTAACTGACACATTTTACAGCATATTTTACAGTATATATCTCCGTGCTACGTCACTTACTAAACTACGTTTGCGCCTTACACCGGATTTTACGTGTGTATTTTATGTGAACAAGTAGGGTAATTTCGAACCTCCTTATCTTGGAAACGGATAAAAAACTATGAAGAAAATTTTCAGGGTTTTCGAGTTTGGGGATCTTAGGAATACATCGTAAAAATTACAGCCATTGGATGTGCATAGCCCTCTCGGAAGCCTTGGTAGACTTTGGGTCCGCTGATGACGGTGAAAATACAGAAAAAATACCCTTTTTGTGTTGTTTCCTGAGGAACCGCCCATGAAATAGTGGTACCGCCAGAAGTCCCATCAAGTTCGCCGTAGACCCCACCAAAAGCAAAAGGAAACATTCTATTCGTCTAGGCAGGACAAAGTGTTTTATACTCATACCTTTACCTTGTACTGCAGGACAGTGATACTAAGACGACGCTTCTGTTGGGGATACAAATGGTCCCCAGCCAAGGGCTATCCAAAACAGTTGATCCTACGTTTCTATTACTAAGAAAACCCGAGATACGAGACTGGAAAATCCCTTTTTTATGCTGTCGCATGTATACCGATTAGTGTTACAAGCTGACTGGACAGATCGTTAAAAGAGGAATATGTACTATCGTGATGAGAGGCAGCCCCGTCTGGTGTAAACATGTGGGCGACATTGTCCAGTCCAGTCTCCTGGCATGTCACGTGACGTCACGATCCGGTGTGGGGCAGCGTACGAGGAATCCGTGTCTGTGGCTGTGTCCGTGTGCCGGGGACAGGGCGAGCTGCCGCGTCGCTGGACTCTGCTGCGCCACTAATTGCATTCAGGCCGGCTTCGCACGCCGCGCTCTCTAATTAAATTCAACACACGCCCTGCGTATCGGTGGACAGCCCTGATCCACTGTAGGTCGCCTCGGCGCCTCACTTACCGCCTTGTGACGCCATCGGCCTCCGCTAGGGGTGTCACGGCCCGGCACCAATGGCCAGCCTTAGTTACCAATGCACATAGGTCTGCCCAGAATTTTATACAGCATTCGACAGTCATTACCAAATAGTATCATCACAATAACCTTCGAAGCTCCATAAAGTAGAATAAAGTATCCTCGTTATTACTCACACATTCAAGCGGTACTATTAGTATGCCCCATTTACACATTTTCGTGCCAATGATATTAGGGTATCATTAAATGGATTGTCTACTTCTACATCTACACTTACATCTACATCTACATCTACATCTACATCTACATGATTACTCTGCAATTCACATTTAAGTGCTTGGCAGAGGGTTCATCGAACCACAGTCATACTATCTCTCTACCGTTCCACTCCCGAACAGCGCGCGTGAAATACGAACACCTAAACCTTTCTGTTCGAGCTCTGATTTCTCTTATTTTATTTTGATGATCATTCATACCTATGTAGGTTGGGCTCAACAAAATATTTTCGCATTAAGATGACTGAAGACTGAAATTTCGTAAATAGATCTCGCCGTGACGAAAAAGTTCTTTGCTTTAATGACTTCCATCCGAACTCGCGTATTATATCTGCCATACTCTCTCCCCTATTACGTGATAATACAAAACGAGCTGCCCTTTTTTGCACCCTTTCGATGTCCTCCGTCAATCCCACCTGGTAAGGATCCCACACCGCGCAGCAATATTCTAACAGACGACGAACGAGTGTAGTGTAAGCTGTCTCTTTAGTGGACTTGTTGCATCTTCTAAGTGTCCTGCCAATGAAACGCAATCCTTGGCTCACCTTCCCCACAATATTATCTATGTGGTCTTTCCAACTGAAGTTGTTCGTAATTTTAACACCCAGGTATTTAGTTGAATTGACAGCCTTGAGAATTGTACTACTTATCGTTAATCGAATTCCAACGGATTTCATTTGGAACTCATGTGGATCACCTCACACTTTTCGTTATTTAGCGTCAACTGCCATCTGCCACACCATACAGCAATCTTCTCTAAATCGCTTTGACACTGATACTGGTCTTCGGACGACCTTACTAGACGGTAAATTACAGCATCATCTGCGAACAACCTAAGGGAACTGCTCAGAATGTCACCCAGGTCATTTATATAGATCAGGAACAGCAGAGGTCCCAGGCAACACCTAATATCACTTCAATTTTACTCGATGATTTGCCGTCTATTACTACGAACTGCGACCTTCCTGACAGGGAATCACGAATCCAGTCGCACAATTGAGACGATACCCCATAGCCCCGCAGCTTGATTAGAAGTCGCTTGTGAGGAACGGTGTCAAAAGCTTTCCGGAAATAGCTAGAAATACGCAATCAGCTTGAGATCCCCTATCGATAGCGGCCATTACTTCGTGCGAATAAAGAGCAAGCTGCGTTGCACAAGAACGACGTTTTCTGAAACCGTGCTGATTACGTGTCAATAAATCGTTCCCTTCGAGATGATTCATAATGTTTGAATGCAATGTATAGTGTAGCGCTTGACACAGTCACGTCGATTAAATATTTGGGCGTAACAGTGCAGAGCGATATGAAGTGGGACAAGAACTTTAGAATCTTTGGTGTGACGTCATAAGCGCGTGACTGCGTGTGAGATCGCTCTCTAAGTTTTCATCTATTTTTAGGTTTCAGATATATATATTTTAACTGTTTTTGTGATAATATTTACTATATAAGTGACTTATTAGTGGTTTCTTCATTCACCTCTGCATTTCTTGTGTTGTGGCCTGATATTTGTGAGTATTTCGTATCGAGCAACTTAACCTCTTACCCGTGTTTACATTCCGCGCTGACCAGTTGCAGCTGTAGCGGCGCATCGAAAGCTAAGTACTAATTAATTGTTTGTGTATAGTAGTTTATTTAGGAACTTTAGTAGTCTTCAACCGGTGTTCTTGGTGTTTTCCGGTGAAATAACTTCAGAAGAAATTTTTGCGAACTGCTTTCAGTTTCGTTACTGTCATTAGACGTTTGATTTTCTTTCTGTGTTAGTATTTTGTTATATTCTCATTTGTTGTTGATTAATACTGTCAATAATAGTAGTTACTTCCCTTGTAGAGCAAGTTTGTCATTATTGTAGTCAGTTTTTAACATCTTCTTATTGTAGTAGCGGAACTTAGATAAAGTTGTTTTCTTGTTTCAATAATTGTAAAATTTTACCATGAGTGAGAAGTGTGGGCTTTGCCGTAGGTTCGTGAGTAGTGGATTGCGGTGTGAGACTTGTTCGAAGTATTTTCACTGGGGGGAATGCAGTGGGGAAGCCAGTGGGCATTCTGGTGAGATCCTCTCCTGGAACTGCAGGTTATGTAGCAAGAGTAAGTTGATAGAGGAGCAGGAGCGTAAGATCTGTGCCCTTCAGGTGCAGTTGAAAAACGCACAGGAGGAGCTAGATAGGATGAGGAGGGAGAAGGGGGTTGGGGAATGGGAGCTGGCTGTTGGCAAGAGATCTGCTAGGAGAAGGAGATTTTCAGATAGTTTTACAATTGGTGTTTGTAATAGATATGACCAACTGTCAGAGTCTAGTGGAGAGGAATCTCTAGTAGCTGTAGATGTAGGAAGTATGCAGCAGACCTCAGCAGTTACGGTGGCTAGGACAGTTGCAAAGTCTAAGAGAAAGAAGAAGGTTCTGCTGTTAGGTAGTTCTCATGGTAGAGGTGTAGGCCAGCAGTTGCAGGAAGTTTTGGGGAGTGAGTACCAGGTCACCAGCATTGTGAAGCCTAATGCAGGATTGGCTCAGGTGACTTTTAACATAGGGGGGTTATGTAGGGATTTTACTAAAGAGGATCAGGTAGTGATTGTGGGTGGGGCTGGTAATAGTATTGATAGGGATGGGGAGTATGACATAGATGGTGACCTGGAAAAGATAGCCACTCAGACTGGCAACACGAATGTGCATTTCGTGGAACTGTTTCAGCGTCACGATCGGCCTCATCTTAATACAGCCGTCAGGCGTAATAACATGAGACTTGGGGGTGCGCTGATGACAGAAGGCATGAGTCACATTTCAGTGGTGTCGGTGGAGTCTATCAGTAGGACGGGTTTCACTAGACATGGCCTGCACCTCAACAGGTATGGGAAGGGGAGGTTGGCAAAACTTATAGGTGACAGCGTAGGTGGGGGTGGTGGGATCACTCATGGGAAAATTCCGGTAGTTGTGGGTGTTAGAGCTGTACCTTTTTTAGATTGAAGTCAGCTGATAGGTATTCCTGCTTAAGGGAAGTCTCTCTAACAAAGAAACCACTCTCTACAAAGCTTGGGTATCCGATTAATGAGGGAATTAGTATATTTCATCAAAATATACAAGGTATTAGAGATAAAGTTAGTGAACTGCTTATAGATGTTGACTCTGAAATTATTGGTATATCTGAACATTTCTTAAATAAGGAGATAATTCAGAGGCTTCCTTTACCAGGATACAGGTTGGCTGGCAGCTTTTCTAGGAGCTCTTTGCGGTGTGGGGGAGTAGCCATGTATGTGAAAAACGGTATCCCATTTGAGTCAATTGATGTTTCAAAGTACTGCACTGAAAAGGTGTTTGAATGTTGTGCAGGTGTGGTTAAATTTAGTGGAGCTAAACTTCTTACTGTTGTTATTTATAGATCCCCAGACTCCGATTTCACAACATTTTTGCTAAAGCTAGAGGAGGTTCTTGGTTCACTTTATAGGAAATACAAAAAGTTAGTTATATGTGGTGACTTCAATATTAATTGTATAAGTGATTGTGCAAGGAAAAGGATGCTGGTAGACCTCCTTAATTCATATAATCTTATGCAAACCGTATTCTTTCCAACGAGAGTGCAAGGGAACAGTAGAACAACCACAGACAATATTTTTGTTCATTCGTCATTATTAGAAGGGCATTCTGTTAGCAAAAAGGTGAATGGCCTTTCAGATCATGATGCACAAATTTTAAGTCTAAAAGTTTTTTGTGCTGCAACACATGTTAAATATAGTTACCAACGTTTTAGGAAAGCTGATCCAGTTGCTGTACAGACTTTTGTAAACCTTATCAAGGAACAAGAGTGGCAAGATGTTTATAGTGCTGATACAGTAGACGATAAATATAATGCTTTCCTCAAGACTTTTCTCGTGCTCTTTGAAAGTTGCTTTCCGTTAGAACGTTCAAAACAGGGTACTAGCACAAACAGGCAGCCTGGGTGGCTGACTAAAGGGATAAGAATATCTTGTAGAACAAAGTGGCAATTATATCAAAACGTTAGAATCAGTCAAAATCTAAATGCAGCAGCCCATTACAAACAGTATTGTAAGGTGCTTAAAAAAGTTATTAGGAAGGCAAAAAGTATGTGGTATGCAGATAGAATAGCTAAGTCTCAGGATAAAATTAAAACCATATGGTCAGTCGTAAAGGAAGTGGCTGGTCTGCAGAGACAGGTCGAGAATATAGAATCAGTGCGTAGTGGGGATGTCCGTGTTACTGATAAGTCGCATATATGTACAGTACTTAATAATCACTTTCTGAATATAGCAGGTGAACTAAATAGAAACCTAGTCCCAACAGGGAATCATATAGCGCTCTTAGAAAAAAGTGTTCCGAGACTGTTACCTGAAATGCTCCTCCATGATACTGACAAGAGGGAGATTGAGTTAATAATTAAATCACTAAAGACCAAGAACTCTCATGGATATGACGGGGTATCTAGCAGAATACTGAAGTACTGTTCCACGTATGTCAGCTCAGTACTTAGCCATATCTGTAACTTTTCCTTTAGGAGTGGTCGGTTTCCTGACCGATTAAAGTACTCGGTAGTGAAGCCACTTTATAAAAAGGGAGACAGGGATAATGTTGACAATTATAGACCTATTTCTATGCCATCAGTGTTTGCTAAAGTTATTGAGAGGGTAGTATATACAAGGTTACTGCAGCATTTAAATTCACATAATTTGCTGTCAAATGTACAGTTTGGTTTTAGAAACGGTTTAACAACTGAAAATGCTATAGTCTCTTTTCTCTGTGAGGTTTTGGACGGATTAAATAAAAGGTTGCGAACGTTAGGTGTTTTCTTTGATTTAACGAAGGCTTTTGACTGTGTTGACCACAAAATATTACTGCAGAAGTTGGAACATTATGGAGTAAGGGGAGTAGCTTACAATTGGTTCGCCTCCTACTTTAAGAACAGAAAGCAGAAGGTAATCCTCCGCAATATTGAGAGTGGTAATGATGTTCAGTCCCAATGGGGCACTGTTAAATGGGGCGTTCCCCAAGGGTCGGTGCTGGGGCCACTGCTGTTCCTTATTTATGTAAATGATATGCCTTCTAGTATTACAGGTGATTCAAAAATATTTCTGTTTGCTGATGACACCACCTTGGTAGTGAAGGATCTTGTGTGTAATATTGAAACATTATCAAATAATGTAGTTCATGATATAAGTTCGTGGCTTGTGGAAAATAATTTGATGCTAAATCACAGTAAGACTCAGTTTTTACAGTTTCTAACCCACAATTCAACAAGAACTGACATTTTAATCAGACAGGATGGGCATGTTATAAGCGAGACGGAACAGTTCAAGTTCCTAGGCGTACAGATAGATAGTAAGCTGTTGTGGAAAGCCCATGTTCAGGATCTTGTTCAGAAACTAAATGCCGCTTTATTTACCATTAGAACAGTATCTGAAATAAGTGACATTTCAACACGAAAAGTAGTATACTTCGCATATTTTCATATGCTTATGTCATATGGTATTATTTTTTGGGGTAATTCTTCTGATTCAAAAAGGGTATTTTTGGCTCAAAAACGGGCTGTTCGAGCTATGTATGGTGTAAGTTCGAAAACCTCTTGTCGACCCCTATTCAATAGTCTGGGAATTTTGACATTGCCCTCACAGTATGTATTTTCTTTAATGTCGTTTGTTGTTAGCAATATTAGCTTATTCCCAAGAGTTAGCAGCTTTCACTCAGTTAATACTCGGCAGAAATCAAATCTGCATGTGGAATGCACTTCCTTGACTCTTGTGCAGAAAGGAGTGCAGTATTCTGCTGCATCCATTTTCAATAAGCTACCACAAGAACTCAAAAATCTTAGCAGTAGCCCAAACACTTTTAAGTCTAAACTGAAGAGTTTCCTCATGGTTCACTCCTTCTATTCTGTCGAGGAGCTCCTGGAAGAGATACAAAATTAAGCAAATTCCAGTGTACATTTTTGATTTTCTTTATTTAAACTAACGACTTGTCGCCTGAATATGTTTCTTATATTTCATTTTATCTGTTTCTACAATCGTGTTATAATTTCATGTATTGACTCGTTCCATGACCATGGAGACTTCTCCTAAATGTGGTCCCACGGAACAATAAATAAATAAATAAATAAATAAAAATAAAACAAGCATGTAATGGCAGTTTTGGGGAAGGCGGATAGTCGTTTTCGGTTCATTGGTTGACTTTAGGGAAGATGTGGATCATCTGCAAAGGAGACCGCTTATAAAACACTAATACGACCTATTCTTGAGTACTGCTCAAGCGTTTGGGATCCCTATCAGGTGGGATTGAGGGAGGATATAGAAGCAATTCAGAGGCGAGCTGCTAGATTTGTTACTGGTGGGTTTGATCATTACGCGAGTGTTACGGAAATGCTTCAGGAACTCGGGTGGGAGTCTCTGGAGGAAAGCAGGCGTTCTTTTCGTGAATCGCTACTGAGGAAATTTAGAGAACCAGCATTTGAGGCTGACTGCAGTACAATTTTACTGCCGCTAACTTATATTTCGCGGAAAGACAACAAGGATAAGATAAGAGGGATTAGGGCTCGTACAGAGGCCTATTTAGAGTCATTTTTCCCTCGTTCTATTTGGAAGTGGAACAGGGAGAGAAGATACTAGTTGTGCTACGAGATACCCTCCGCCACGTACCGTATGGTGGATTGCGGAGTATGTACGTAGAAGTAGATACTCTGCAAATCACATTTAAGTGCCTGGAAGAGGGATAATCAAACCACCTTCACAATTCTCTATTAGCCTGTTTCAATATCGTTTAGCACGCGGAAAAACCAACACCTACATATTTACGTACGAGCTCTGATTTCTCTTATTTTGTCATGATGTTCATTTCGCCCTATGTAGGTCGGCGTCAACAAAAGATTTCGCATTTGGAAGAGAAAGTTGATGATTGGAATTTCGTGAGAAGATTTCTCCGCAACTAAAAACGCCTTTGTTTTAATGATGTCCTTTCCAAATCCCCTATCATTTCAGTGACACTCTCTCCCCTATTTCGCGATAGTACAAAACATGCTGCCCTTCTTTGGACCTTGTCGATGTATTCCGACACT
The DNA here is from genome assembly GCF_023864345.2 of Schistocerca serialis cubense. Classification (NCBI taxonomy): domain Eukaryota; kingdom Metazoa; phylum Arthropoda; class Insecta; order Orthoptera; family Acrididae; genus Schistocerca; species Schistocerca serialis. Next base: position 143,326,424 of record NC_064641.1, on the reverse strand, counting down.
CCTATCTGATAAGGAACCGATACCAAGCAGCAGTGTTCTAAAATAGGAGGGACAAGCGTAGTGTAGTCAGTCCCCTTAGTAGATCTGTTACATTTTCTAAGTGTCCTGCCAATAAAACGCAGTCTTAGGTTAGATTTCCCCACCAACTACAGTTGTATGAATCGCGTACGTGTTTGAAATAAAACTCAAGTTTTCTTTCAACCTTTCAGCAATTGTATCATCTGTGTTAGGAGGACGGTAAATGGATGAAATTATTATTTTATTCCGGTTGCCAACAATAACCTGTGTCGATGCTAAATCGCAATTTCGTGACAAGATAAACAACTTCTAACTGCAACAAACTCTCCACCGCCAAACGTGTTTAGCCTATTCTTTCGGAATACCGTTAGGTTCTTCGCAAAAATTCTGCAGAGTTTGTCTCCGGCTTTAGCCAACTTTCAGTACCTATAACGATTTGAGCATCAGTGCTTTCTATCAGCGCTTGGAGCTCTGGTACTTTCCCAACACAGCTATGACAATTTGCAACTGTTATACCAATGGTTCCTGTATCTACGTTCTTCCTGTGCTGGGCCTGCACCCTTTGTGACTGAAGCCCTTTTTGTGTTTTTTCGAGACCCTCTAACCAAAAAACCGCCCAGTCCACGCCACACAGCCCCTGCTACCCGTGTAGTCGCCTCCTGCGTATAGTGGACACCTGAGCTATTTATCAGAACCCGAAACCCAACTATCTTATGGTGAAAGTCTAGGGATCTGCAGTCTACAGGGTCACAGAACGGTCTGAGCCTCTGATTCAGACCCTCCACTCGGCTCTGTACCAGAGGTCCGCAGTTGGTCCTGTCGACTATGCTGCAAATGATCAGCTCTGCTTTCATATCACAAGCAACACTAGCAACCTTTACCACTTGTGTTAGCCTCTCGAAACCGGAGAGAATCTCTTCCGGTCAAAAGTTACAGACATCATTGGTACTGACGTGTGCCATCACCTGCAGTTAGCTGCAGCCTGTCCTCCTCACGGCATCCGAAAGGACCCATTCCACTTCTGGAATGACTCCACCCGGTATGCACACGGAGTGCACAGTGACTTTCTTCCCCTTCTTGGCAGCCATGTCCCTTAGATGGCCCATAACGCACACAGCGTTGGAGGTCCCAACGTTTGGTCCTCAGTGATACAACAAAAGCTTTCTCTACTTTATGCTCGTAAAATATAGGCTTATGGTCTTTGGCTATAAGAATGAACCCATCTGTGGTTTATTTTAACGTATCACACTCCCCATTCCTGTCTGAGCCCTTCCAGAAGTGTGTGATGGCAAGAGGTTTGAACGTGATGGGATATAGAAAGGCGAGGGAGTAGCCAAAGACACAATATTGTGGAATTTGTCAGACTGTAACCTACGGGAAAGTTAAGCATAAAGATCACCTGCAGGCTTGGGAAAAGATCAGTTGAGAGTAAAAAGTGTCAGGTTGCTAAAGCCAATAGGAGAGGTTCCCCTCCGGGCAGTTTGTACCAGGAGACATTGTCTCCGGAAGTCCGCCACGCTTGGCACTGTCAAACGAGCTGGCGCGAGGTGTAAACGCTGCTGTGTTCTTGCTGATATAGTGGATAAAACGTAAAAAACGTGTTAAATCATCGCGAATGATGTTCGTAATGTGTCTTTTCGAGTTAATTTAGCCAGGGAAGTGTTAGAAGACAATTTAGTATAATTGTTGTAATTTTGTTGGTATAAATGTATTTGGGAAATATTGGTGTCGTGACCACTGAGTATGATTGATGGCTATCAGCTGTGCAGTATTTCTCGGAAATAATTGTGAGTAAAATCTATTGATTTCAGGGATTGTGTCGAGCTATTGCTTAATGAGTAAAGTTTTTTATACCGGGTTTCTTTGTGATATTAACATTAGTATATACTCGCACCAGTTCTGTGAGCGCAGATTAACAACTAGAAATTCAGGGTTTTGCCGGTTTTTGTCATCTTAAATGTTTGCTTAAGAGAACAGAAGCCGCGCCACAGTATTTTCACTCAGTGCTTTTATAATTTTTTGCAGTTTATTTGTGACTCATCCTGGAGACGCAGTGCTCACCACGTGGGTGCGTTCATGCTGTTCTGTGTCCACTTGAGGTATCAAGCATGCTAAAGTGTGTTATTGTTTCCCAAAAGTGATTATACCTACTTCTGTGAGAATTTTCTCTCTAACTGGACTTGCCTCTTACGAAGTGGGGTTTGTCCATGTGTGTAGTAGTAATTCACATGGCATATAAATTTGAGAGTGATTCAGACGTTATTTAATTTTCCACAGTACGATACAAATATTTTGATGTCCATCAGGCATGTCTTATGCAATAATTTAGTAATTTTCGGTGAGTTGCTTTTGTGACTGCTAACGGACTACGTGTATTACCGCCACCGCGTGTTCACCAAAGCCATTTGTTTCACTCCCTTGGTTTGGAATAATAACCCCTGAAAGCTAGATTCACTAATTTACCTGAAATTTTGAACTTCGTGTATGAATATATTTGTTGAGTCAACCTACCAAACTTGATTATCTAAATGATATCAGATCACTAAACTGATACTGTATAAGATAATTTGTGTATTCGGCAATGGGCCGTTGTACAGAGCCCTTCAGGAATCTCCGTTTTGCCATGCTTTCCGACAGTGCAAGCTGGCACAATTAGTCGGAATACCTACCACATGCACCCCTCTACCCCGTTGCTGTAGTTTTTACGTGTTCTTGTGTGATTTTGATGTTGCGTGCTGCTACGTGGAACAACACTGAAATTAATCTGTGCCCCTCCCTGCAGTGTGACTGAAGTACCTTTTTGTACGTAGGGGACCAAATAAGGTTCGGTTCCTAACTATTGTCATTAATCGAAACTTGATAACCATACCTAGAATAAACTCACTCACACACACACACACACACACACACACACACACACACACATATATATATATATATATATATATATATATATATATATATATATATACGCCTTAGACAAGTGAATGCAGACGCAGATAATTCTAAAGAACCACATTTCGTTATCAACATAACTGGATCACCATTCCCTTTCCTTACTTTATGGAATCTGTGTTAAGCTCCATTGTGAAGTATGATACAAATATAAGCAGAAATGTCGCAGATAGAATGATTAAAGCTTTAATGAAATAACATCAAATATATCCCCACTAGGGTCATGATAAAGCAAATGGTTACCACCCTCTGTAGAGACTGTGTCGATTAAAGGTGTAACTAGCACCATCCTTTGTGTTGTTAAACTAAGTACGTTTCAGGTTCAGTGTAGAACCATTAAATAAAATTCGGCTGTGGTTATTAATAAAAATTGCTTTGTGAAGAACCCCAAATGCAGTAAGAGTTTAAGGTGTGCATGAGAACTATCAGAAAGTAAATTCAGATAGGAGGCCAGGTTACGTACGCTTGTATAGAGAGTAAAAACAGCACAGAATATGACAGTATTTGTGATTCATGTCCCGTGGTGCAGGGAATGGCAACTGAATCTCAATGTAGACAAGTGTAATGTGCTGCGAATACATAGAAAGAAAGATCCCTTAACATTTAGCTACAATATAGCAGGTCAGCAACTGGAAGCAGCTAATTCCATAAATTATCTGGGAGTATGCATTAGGAGTGATTTAAAATGGAATGACCATATAAAGGTGATCGTCGGTAAAGCAGATGCCAGACTGAGATTAATTGGAAGAATCCTAAGGAAATGCAATCCGAAAACAAAGGCAGTAGGTTACAGTACACTTGTTCGCCCACTGCTTGAATACTGCTCACCAGTGTGGGATCCGTACCAGATAGGGTTGATAGAAGAGATAGAGAAGATCCAACGGAGAGCAGCGCGCTTCGTTACAGGATCATTTAGCAATCGCGAATGCGTTATGGAGATGATAGATAAACTCCAGAGGAAAACTCTGCGGGAGAGACGCTCAGTAGCACGGTATGGGCTTTTGTTGAAGTTTCGAGAACATACCTTCACCGAGGAGTCAAGCAGTATATTGGTCCCTCCTACGTATATCTCGTGAAGAGACCATGAGGATAAAATCAGAGAGATTAGAGCCCACGCAGAGGCATACCAACAATCCTTTCCACGAACAATACGAAACTGGAATAGAAGGGAGAACCGATAGACGTACTCAAGGTACCCTTCGCCACACAACGTCAGGTGGCTCGCGGAGTATGGATGTAGAAGTAGAAGTAGTTTCGTTCTTACTCCCACAGATGGTAACCATGCAGTATGCTGAAAAACACGACAGACTTCAAGTTATGGTGACTGACTTCTTGATGTTATGGTGTTCAATACAAAGAGTAGTTTGATGCAGCTCTCTCTCCTGGTCCAACCTGTGCAAGCCCTTTCATCTCTCTGTAACTATTGCAACCTACATCCATTGGAATCTGTTAACTGTATTGAAGCCACTGTCTCCCATTACGAATACCCTACTGACAATTCCTTTGTGCCTCAGTTTGTGTCCTATGAAGTGATGACTTCTTTTAGTCAAGTTGTGCCAAAAATTCCATTTTTTCCCTTTTTGATTCAGTACCTCCTCATTTGTTGTTTGCTTGACCTATCCAATCCTTAGCATTCTTCACGTTCTTTTATTTTTACTTCTTTCTACTAACTCATATGTGTATTTCACAATGACATTACCAGTTTTTACAGTACACTTTTTCCAATACTTCCCTGTAACCTTATTAATAAATGATTATCCAGACGAAGATTTCCAATGTATATTAATTTATAACTCTGTATGTCAGTATGCACAAAATTAAATCTAATAATCTAATACTAGTGATTGCACGAGTAAGTAGTAATCTGTTCTTTATCTCTGCACAATGTTGAGTCCTCACCGTGTTTTTCTGCAACATGGGATAGTCAGCCGACTGTGAGAACAGGCAAGAGTGTCGGAGGAGAGTGAGACATGCAGACAACAAAAATGTTTCTGCTGAAAGCTAGGAGTCAGTCAGGTACGGAGCAGGGGCAGAGCTATGTTTTTTTCATCAGATGCAAAAACCATAGGTGGTCACTGAGAGAATGGCAGGCCAAGAGAGAGTGCCTAGCACGTTGTAAGCTTTCATGTCTTTCAGAAAAGATAAAGGATGCAGCCACAGGGGATTTCACACAGCACACTCAGCGTGGGAGACAGCTGTTGGGTGCCAAAGGAGGTCACAGCAGCAAATGTTTTAAGTCTGTAAGGAAGCCCATGATCAGTTCATATTGATTAATTTGGTAGTGGGGATGAAAACTCGTGAGTATGTACATGCAGTATTTGTAGGATATTAAAACGTACACATAGCTGGAGATAATTTATGTCTTCTGCCCCTGCCTCAGAGATTATTGAGTAGTATCGGTTAACCACAGTACTTTCGTTAGGAATAGGGAACCTAGTGCAATTATCATAAACGTTTTATTGCTCAGGACTCAGAATGCATACTATAACTGGCTGCTGAGATTCTTGCACTGGCAGAACCGGTTAGAGTTTGTGTAGGAGAAAAGAAAGACACTTCTTCGTAGGGCAAGACAGAGTACATTTCTTTATCACAGTGCATAACGAAAAGAACAGAGATGTCTTCACTTCAGAGCTGATTGCAAATACTGTGGCTTAGTTTAGGATTCTCAGCCGCTTCTATGCACCTTAACATCAGCAGAGTGGTGTGTATGAGCTGCATTTACATATGTCCTGACATGGGGAATGTAGATTTATTTGTTTTAAGTCAAAGTTTAGTTTTTCTGAATTAATCCATACAGCCAGCTAACATCAGTTAACATGCACGTAGGCGAGAGAACAGCTGCTTTTTTTGTACCTTCCTTGGTCTTTAGGGTATCAACTCAATCACCAATCATTGACGATAGTTGTGAACATAATTTTTGTATCATTGTATCTCAGATCCACCTGTGCCAGCATCATATATGTCTATGTATCCCTGTGCCCTTTCGTAATTATTTCTATTGTTTGTTCAGTGATAAGAGCTATATAAATGAATCTATAAATGAACTGGATTGTTATAGTGACCTCTAACTTGATGGAAAAGCTTACCAGTATTTCTAAGTGACTTGTGGTACCATGCATCATGTTCAATCAGACCACCCCTGTTGAATTCAGGTAGGCAGTTATTTATCCACTGTGTGAGTTTGCTGTTTCATTAAACATGACTTTATGTGGAGCCATTCGTTCTCAATCTAGGTCATAAGTTTCCCATTTCAGGAGTACACTAAATTCTCAATGAATGCATCACATACTCTCAACCAGTTGGCAACTTCAGACTGCCAATAGATACAAAGGGAATACATGAATAATTGTGTAATTTAAAAAATCTGGCAAGCAATTATCTACAAAGTGAGTAGATAAAAAGTACTGGTCCTAACTCACCTCTCTTGGTCCTGGCTCACCTAGTACTGAAGCAAGTTACCCAGGACTGGTACTTTTACCTACTGTCCTTCCAATTTTAGGTCAAAACCCACTTATTTTCATTGAAAAATATCTATTTTATTATAAATTATTTAGAAAATTTAATTAAAATTACTATTTCTTCTTACAGCATTCACTTATTATGAAATAATTACTTTTTCATACAAAAGATGCATGTAAGAAAATAAATACAGTATTTTTTTATGTATAGTACATATAAGAAAATAATTTTAATATTTTCTATGTATAGTGCACATAAGAAAATAAATTCAATATATTCTGAGAAAATTTTAAATGTAGGAAAAAATAAATAAAAACCATTTTTATAAGTTGTATTCCTTATTGTGCAGCCATAACATTTTTATGATCACTTGTATGTAAACGTATTTTGAGACAAGACTTGTTTACAATTCTACCACATTCAAATAGGTAAAAAAATAACATTCCTATGCTTTCAGCAGCCCAATTTCATCTACTGTTCCACACAACCATTTTAAAGAAAAATTACATCCAAACATTCTCCTTGGTATTCTTTGTCTAACAAAGCATTTAATTTTTCTATATTGGTAATGCATTTTATTCATGTAGAAAATATCTAAAATTGGAGAATTTCTGTCTTCCTCCATTTATTATAACAAACTTCTAATAATTTATAAATAATTTTAAATGAAATAAGTGGAAAAACTAATATCTCTAAAGAGGTTCCACCTTGGGAAACATATGTATTTGTTTACATAACTAAGGACACTAAAGACTGGTTTCTGTTATTATAATCATGTAGGATATAATGTTTACCATATTTAATGTGGTTCCTGAAGAGGGGCAGCAGCCTTTTCATTAGTTGTGGGGGCAACAGTCTGAATGATTGACTGATCTGGCCTTGTAACACTAACCAAAATGCCCTTGCTGTTCTGGTACTACAAACAGCTGAAAGCAAGGGGATACTACAGCCGTAGTTTTTCCCGAGGGCATGCAGCTTTACTATATGATTAAATGATGATGGCATCCTCTTGAGTAAAATATTCCGGAGGTAAAATAGTTCCCCATTTGGATCTCCGGGCGGGGACTACTCAGGAGGACGTCGTTATCAGGAGAAAGAAAACTGACGTTTTATGGATCGGAGTGTGGAATGTCAGATCCCTTAATCAGGCAGGTAGGTTAGAAAATTTAAAAAGGGAAATGGATAGATTAAAGTTAGATATAGTGGGAATTAGTGAAGTTCGGTGGCAGGAGGAACAAGACTTTTGGTCAGGTGAATACAGGGTTATAAATACAAAATCAAATAGGGGTAATTCAGGAGTAGGTTTAATAATGAATAAAAAAATAGGAGTGTGGGTAAGCTACTACAAACAGCATAGTGAATGCATTATTGTGGCTAAGATAAACACAAAGCCCATGCCTACTACAGTAGTACAAGTTTATATGCCAACTAGCTCTGCAGATGACGAAGAAATTGATGAAATGTATGATGAGATAAAAGAAATTATTCAGGTAGTGAAGGGAGACGAAAATTTAATAGTCATGGGTGACTGGAATTCGACAGCAGGAGAAGGAAGAGAAGGAAACGTAGTAGGTGAATATGGATTGGGGGTAAGAAACGAAAGAGGAAGCCGCCAGGTAGAATTTTGCAAGGAGCATAACTTAATCATAGCTAACACTTGGTTCAAGAATCATAAAAGAAGGCTGTATACATGGAAGAAGCCTGGAGACACTGACAGGTTTCAGATAGATTATCTAATGGTAAGACAGAGATTTAGGAACCAGGTTTTAAATTGTAAGACATTTCCAGGGGCAGATGTGGACTCTGACCACAATCTATTGGTTATGAACTGTAGATTATAACTGAAGAAACTGCAAAAAGGTGGGAATTTATGGAGATGGGACCTGGATAAACTGAAAGAACCAGAGGTTGTACAGAGTTTCAGGGAGAGCATAAGGGAACAATTGACAGGAATGGGGGAAAGAAATACAGTAGAAGAAGAGTGGGTAGCTTTGAGGGATGAAATAGTGAAGGCAGCAGAGGATCAAATAGGTAAAAGGACGAGGGCTAGTAGAAACCCTTGGGTAATAGAAGAAATATTCAATTTAATTGATGAAAGGAGAAAATATGAAAATGCAGTAAATGAAGCAGGCAAAAAGGAATACAAACGTCTCAAAAGTGAGATCGACAGGAAGTGCAAAATGGCTAAGCAGGGATGGCTAGAGGACAAATGTAAGGTTGTAGAGGCTTATCTCGCTAGCAGTAAGATAGATACGGCCTACAGGAAAATTAAAGAGACCTTTGGACAAAGGAGAACCACTTGCATGAATATCAGGAGCTTGGATGGAAACCCAGTTCTGAGCAAAGAAGGGAAAGCAGAAAGGTGGAAGGAGTATATAGAGGGTCTATACAAGAGGGATGTACTTGAGGACAATATTATGGAAATAGAAGAGGATTAGATGAAGATGAAATGGGAGATACGATACTGCGTGAAGAGTTTGACAGTGCACTGAAAGACCTGAGTCGAAACAAGGCCCCGAGAGTAGACAACATTCCATTAGAACTACTGACAGACTTGCGAGAGCCAGTCATAACAAAACTCTACCATCTGGTGAGCAAGATGTATGAGACAGGTGAAATACCCTCAGACTTCAAGAAGAATATAATAATACCAATCTTAAGAAAGTTGGTGTTGACAGATGTGAAAATTACCGAACAATCAGTTTAATAAGTCACAGCTGCAAAATACTAACGTGAATTCCTTACAGACGAATGGAAAAACTGGTAGAAACCGACCTTGGGGAAGATGGGTTTGGATTCCGTAGAAACGTTGAAACACGTGGGGCAATACTGACCTTACGACTTATCTTAGAAGAAAGATTAAGGAAAGACAAACCTACGTTTCTAGCATTTGGAGACTTAGTGAAAGCTTTTGACAGTCTTGACTGGAATACTCTCTTTCTAATTCTGAAGGTGGCAGGGGTAAAATACAGGGAGCGAAAGGCTATTTACAATTTGTACAGAAAGCAGATGGCAGTTATAAGGGTCGAGGGGTATGAAAGGGAAGCAGTGGTTGGGAAGGGAGTGAGACTGGGTTGTAGCCTCTCCCTGATGTTATTCAATCTGTATATTGAGCAAGCAATGAAGGAAACAAAAGAAAAATTTGGAGTAGGTATTAAAATCCATGGAGAAGAAATAAAAACTTCGAGGTTCGCCGATGACATTGTAATTCTGTCAGAGACAGCAAAGGACTTCGAAGAGCAGTTGAACGGAATGGACAGCATACTGAAAGGAGGGTATAAGATGAACATCAACAAAAGCAAAACGAGGACAATGGAATGTATTTGAATTAGGTCGGGTGATGCTGAGGGAATTAGATTAGGTAATGAGACACTTAAAGTAGTAAAGGAGTTTTGCTATTTGGGGAGCAAAATAACTGATGATGGTCGAAGTAGAGAGGATATAAAATGTAGACTGGCAACGGCACGGAAGCCTTTCTGAAGAAGAAAAATTTGTTAACATCGAATATAGATTTAAATGTCAGGAAGTCGTTTCTGAAAGTATTTGTATGGAGTGTAGCCATGTATGGAAGTGAAACGTGGACGATAAATAGTTTAGACAAGAAAAGAATAGAAGCTTTCGAAATGTGGTGCTACAGAAGATGCTGAAGATTAGATGGATAGATCACATAACTAATGAGGAGGTATTGAATAGATTTGTGGATAAGAGGATCTTGTGGCACAACTTGACTAGAAGAAGGGATCGGTCAGTAGGACATGTTCTGAGACATTGAGGGATCACCAATTTAGTACGCGAGGGCAGCGTGGTGGGTAAAAATCGGAGAGGGAGACCAAGAGATGAATACACTAAGCAGATTCAGAAGGATGTAGGCAGCAGTAGGTACTGGAAGATGAAGAAGCTTGCACAGGATAGAGTAGCATGGAGAGCTGCATCAAACCAGTCTCAGGACTGAAGACCACAACGACAACAACATTTAATGTGCAGAAGATAGAAATTAAAATTTTCCTTGTTACATTTCTTGAAATTATTATATTCTTAAATATATACCAAGTTTAGTTGGGCATAATTTCGAATATCTTAATGTTAGATTTATTTAATCAGAAAAATGCAGTATTCCAGAAAATTTCGAAAAAATTAAAATAGATTGATATAAATATACATCAGGTTAGGTGTCAATCTATGAACACATTGCAATATGTATATAAAAAAATCAAGCAAGATACATTAATCTTATTTGGTTTTCTTTTATTTACATCTATTTTGATCTTAATCTTGTAATTTAGATCTTTTTCTCCACCTTATATTTCTTTTTCTATCCAATAATTACATATAAAAACTTTCTATATTTTCGAATTTAAAAATGTATCTGTCTTTTCAACAAATATTTTTCCATGTTAATATTGGAAATAATTAGTTCTAGTCCTTCTTCTAGATCTTCTGGTCGTATACATTATATTACTTTAATTTTTCCTAATATACTGACCCCTCTTTTTTTCGATTGATGGTTTATCTTCCTCTTTATACAATAAACATTCTTTGTCTTCGAAAATCGCTATTCTGTTTAAGTAATTACTTTAGGTAAAAAGTGTCGATTAAAAGTGGAAAACCAGCTTTTTATTTCCATTTTTAGGATGGTAAAAATTTCTAATTCTTGTCAGAACACTTCTGCACTGAAGGGGAACAATTCCTTCTTTTTAAAATCTTTTCTGTCTTTACTTATATTTATAAAATTATTTTTGTTAGGACCTTCAACATTATACACAAATTTTTACCATTTCGTCCAGTACACATACATATGCATGTGACTGATTTTTATTTTTAACCACAAAAGCAAATTTTTATACACTACACTTGTAAGAAAATCGGTCCATTGTAATTTAAAATATTTTTTTTTTATTTTTCTTCCTCTTCTTTTACTTTTTGCAATCTCTCCAAATTATTTTAGTCTTCTTCCTGTAAGGATTTTGTGCTATCCAAGTATTCTAGTTTTCTTTCTTGTGTACTTAAGTTTTCTAGTTCTTGTTCTCAGTTTTTATTGGATTCTGTGTATACATTATTAATTTACTGAATTTCTTTAAGTGTATATAAATAAAATTCCTGTGGTTATTTTTTTTCTACACACAAATGGAATAATATTATTTGTTTTTATTGGTCTCAGTTCCTTAAAATTTGTTTCTTTGGGTATTGTACAAAATAAGCTTTTTGATTTAGAGAAATAAGGCATGTATGTCTTACAGAAATTACAATGTCTGTCACTTCTAAAATTTCTATACAATTAATTGGCAAGCAATTAAAATTAAATGCAGATACAACAAATTTAATTTTTCTATTCCTCCATTATTATCTGTTTTAATTTTTTCGTATTCATGTTACTTTTTCTGTTGTTACTACCATAACAGACAACATGCAAGAAATTGTTATCATTAAGGCAACAAGTATGTTATGGGGTATCTGTTATTTTTGGCACATTTTACGAGTAGAACAGAATAAAAAAAAGCTTTTTCGAAATATTTGATGTTATTAGTCGTTAATTCGAAACAGTTTGTTAATGGATCGAATTATTGTTCTTTTGGAAAATTAGGATTAATACAATTGTAAATTGTTGATTCTAATATTGTAATTCCATTTTCTTCAGCTAATGTAGAAGCAAAAGTTTCCTTTAACTGTTTATTGGGACAATTTAAAAAATTATAATATGGTTACCAAGCAACTTCTTAACTCCTGGACTCAATAATTGGCAGATATATTTATTGTACAATTATACACTAGAATTAATATTATTCCATGTTGAACAGTCTACTCTTACAGAATTATATTGTTAATTATTACATTATAATTTCCTGAATATTCTCCTTATATAAAAAATTAAAATTATTTCTTAAATATTTGCACATTTCTTCATTGTTGAAAATACCTACAAAACCATTTATGTCAATACTAATAAATAGTAGAGTTCCTGCCTAAGTTCTTGCAAAATTTCAGTTAGTTCTCAAAATCTTGGCATCTGCTAATTCAATTTTCGAAGGAATGATAGCTGGATTTGTATATCTACTTTTATTACATGCCTTTACAACAGTAGCTTGTTTAGCTACTTTGCATGTTGTTGTTTTCAAACCTAAAGGGAGAGATAACTTCGTTCCTACAACCTGTCTTGCAGGTTAAAAATTTGGAAAATAATCATCACAAGAAACTATTAAATGATACACATATTTCATTCTTAACTAAAAATTGCTTATTGTCTGCATCTTTTGTACAGAGTATTAAACCTGTAATTTTAACTGCCATAAGATTATCACCAAATGGTTTTGTAATTGGTTTAAATTGTTCTAATTTTTCTTCTCCATTTGAATAGATGTCTCCAATATTTGTAAAAAGATTATTATTATCTACCTTTTCTGTTAGTAACTGTAAACCAAATCTTTTGTTGGTTGGTTTTAATTTAGTTCCAAAAAGTCCTGTTATAGAATTTTTCTTTTTTTAGTAGCACGCATTTTATTTTGAACTTCCATTTATAGCGAAAAAATTCTTTAGATTTGCATAGAAGTAGTTAGAATTAGAGATGTGAGATTATTAATAAAATACATAAAATTTAATTGTTTTCAAAAAAGGAAGGTGAAACTGAGGTAGTTGAAAGCATAGCAATGTGACTTTTTTTTACGTATTTGAATGTGGTAGAACTGTAAACATGCCTTGTCTCAAAATACATTTATGAATAAGTTTTCATTAAAATCTTATGGCTTCTCAAGGAAAAAGAATTAGAAAATCTTAGGTAAAGGATACAACTTAGAAACAACGGTTTTGATTTATTTTTCATTAAATTCACTCTTTTTCAGAATATATTGAACTTATTTTCTTATGTGCACCTTGATAATACTATTTAATTTATTTTCTTATGTTCACATTTTGTATTAAAAATATTTATTTTAAGTAAGCAGAAATATGTTAATAACAGATGCATTTTCAGCAATTTCTCTAAGTATTTTACGCTAAAATTGGAGTTTTTAAATGAAAATAAGTGGCGGCTGACCTAAAATTGAGAGTATAGTAGATAAAATGTACCAGTCTTGGGGAACTTGCTTTGGTTCTGGATGAGCTAGGACTGAGCCAGATGAGCTAGGATCACTGTTTTTTATCTGCTAAAATGGAATAAAATCAAAACTTAATACCACATACTGCAAGCAGCGTCTGTTATGTCTTCAGCAATGCGATCTTAAATTTCTGTCTACCTTTTTGCTTTACATATAGGACCTTTTTTAGTGTATGGATAAAATGATCATCCAGTCACCCATTCCCATTTCCAGTTTGCTTGTCTAACAGGTGATTGGTGAAATAAAATTAAATTTTAAGTATTATATATAATAATGGACCAACTTTAAAAATTTTAAATTTTGTCAAAATCGACTTACTAAGAAGCATAATATTACAATAAAAGATTAACACAATATGTCACTCTGAGAATTTGTGTGTGTACCTTGAGGCAATGTTACTCACAGTATACAAGTTGTTGTTGTTGTGGTCTTCAGTCCTGAGACTTGTTTGATGCAGCTCTCCATGCTACTCTATCCTGTGCAAGCTTCTTCATCTCCCAATATGTACTGCAGCCTACATCCTTCTGAATCTGTTTAGTGTATTCATCTCTTGGTCTCCCTCTACGATTTTTACCCTCCACACTGCCCTCCAATACTAAGTTGGTGATCCCTTGGTATTTGAGAATGTGAGCAATTACTGACTTTCAACAAATTTTACATTTGATTTAAGACTCTTAAAATTAATTTCTCATTGTTATCCAAACAAAATAATTAATGGAGAAAATTTCATCACTTATTATATTTTCGCCATACAGTCAAACTCCACCATCGGGCATTGCATTTAATACTACTGAATGTACCTATTACATCATTATACCACACATATTTCTGAAGATAAAAGTAGTTTATCTTAACTTTCTCAGACCTGATTTTTTTCTGAAGGAAAGGATGTTTTTCTATGTATGTTAATGCTCTTAGGTGATTTTTTAATGATTTTAGATGCAAGATTTATACAAAAATATGTATCTTTATTTAAAACATACTTTGTACACTTGGTTTCGTTTTATGGACTAAAATAACTGGTTACATAACATTCTCTATTGTAATAAATACTAAAATGATCATTTAATTACCACGCAAAATAACGGTAACAATATCCAATCACATAGCGGAATACAGCAAACCAACCAGACCTGTCTGTTATTGTTGCCACGTGCTGGTGTGCGCTGCTATGTTCACTTGCTGATATTTTTGTGGTGATGCCTAACAGTTGGAAGCACTTGCGCATGGCCAAAAGATTGAACAATCACAGATATGTACCTCAGGTTACTATTAGGAAAAAATACTTCTGTTGCAGCTAAGACACAGTAAAAGTTACTGCACTCATTTGTAGCCAGACTGTCTGAAAGCGTTAAAACGGAGTGCAAATTACCCAGACTACACTCATCTAATGTTTGATAATGAAAGCGCTTCCCCCAATATTAAACTAACGATACCAACATGTTTAGTGTATTGCTCTTCAGCCATAAAGGTTTTAACACTTAACGTTTGGTTTTAACACAGACCGTTAGTGATTTAACACGTCAACTAATTTGGAAGGTAACCTGGCGATTGGAGCTGTTCCATAAGTGGTAGTTGGGTTCTTCAAAGAATTGTGGTTGTGGTTGTGGTTAATGTTCTTGAATAGTAGTTTTCTCCTTTTTGAAGAGCAGCACTAAGCAAGTTACAAAAATGCCTCACGCTTACATTTCGCAAAGGAGAGTCATCGTATTGACTCTATTCCAAACAGTTACAGGTCTTAAATATAAAGGAAAAAGGAAGACATAAATTTTACTATAATTGCAGTTTTACGTTTGGAAAGAGAAAGACCCTGATAAACTGAAGAGTCCTCCGCCGATGCCAATTTCAACATCTTTTACTAACCGCTCATGTGACGTTCGGACGTTCTCTGCACCTCCTCCCTGACCTTACTCACGGCGCTCAGCTGCAGTATTCTGCTGTTTGCTGTCCTCTCCAGCTCGGCATGCAACGAGAAAATGACGCCCTAACAGCCACGCATCGTAACAAATGCAGGGCCACCTAGATTTCGGTGTGCGCATAGCACCCATTTTTGCTGAGGGATGTAAACGCTGCGAATTCAGTTTTTGCCTTCTTCTTAATAACTTCGCTTAGATTTAAAAAAACGTTTTAATTATTTTACTTTTTTTTTCAAACGGCGAAAAAATTGTGTCGCGTTACTTCAATGAGTGTAATTCTATGATGTGCCGAAGTAGATGCTGCTTCTCCGATTATAAACGAAAAGGAGATTTCGTTTGTCCTGTAAAATCCCGATCTCTATCTATTGTTGCCTTCAGTTCTGTGGAGAATGAAACTGAAGCTATTTGTCGCGTGTGCGTTAGGTATCATGTTATTGCTTTTTGCAGTTAATTACTCGCCAGATTCTTTGTGTCCTCATTTTATCCATTGATAGCCTGAAGATGACCACACGTTGGTCGAAACCGTTAACGGCATTGTGAAATGATCATGAGCTAGTGCCGAAAAAATATAAACAAAAGAACTCACGCTTAAGTGTCGACACCTTCGCGTGTTTTCGAAAGGTCACTCACGAGTAACATATGGATGATGTAGGTAAAAACTTCGGATTCGTTTGTTCGGGCAGTTTTTCGACTTACGCTCTCTTTTGAGCCTCACACTTGGGACATCGTTGAGGACCAAAAATTATGATAATATGCACTGTATAAAATACAACTGCAGATAACTGCAGCAAGTCCGTTACTAGATATTACGTTATTGCAATTAACTTACTAAGCACTATGTTCCTAGAAAGCAGCCAGAAAGCAGTTTGTTGCTTGATGCTTGATGTTGACTGTTGACTGGTTTCGTATGACACACAGTATTTAGAGAATAATAGAATAAAACATTTTGTCACAGTAGATAGGGCTCAGTGGCAGTGACAAAGGAAGCAGCCACTAAGATGTTCAATATCGGACGTGTTTAGTTTGTCCACTCACCAAGCTGTGAAGGAAACCAAGGATATATTTCGACAGGAATTTAGCTTCAGGGAGAAGATATAAAGATTGGAAGTTAGCTGATGCCGTTGCAATTTGGTCAGAAACAGCTAAGAATTGGGAAGTGCCTGATAACTGATGAAGTCTTGACTCTGAAAGGTAAACATCAACAAAACTATTATTCTTAAGAAATTAGCTTAGAAAATGAGATGCTAAAAGAAGATGATTTGTGAAGTTTGGACAGGAATATAACTGGCGAAATTCGAAGCAGGAAGATGTAAAATGCAGATAGGCAATAGCAAATAAACAGTATCCGAAGAAGAGAAATTTACTTATATCGAACACGTATTTAAACGTTTGGAAATAATTTCTGCCAGTATTTGTCTGCAGTATTGCCTTGTACGGAAGTGAACGTGGAAGAAAAGGAGAGGGTCATGTACGCTTTTCAATTGCGGCACTACAGAGTTATCCAAGGATTAGATGGGTAGACTGACTAACTAATGAGGAGGTACTGAACTCAACTCCGCAAAAAAGAAATTTATGGCACAACATGACTAATTGAAGGGATCGGTGAATAGAACACGTCCAGAGGTATGAGGGAATTGTCTATTTGAATCCCTGTATGCATGCAGTAATTATTCTAATCCTATCCTCGCGATCCGTATGTGAGCGATATATAGGGCATTGTAGTATATTCCTAGAGTAATCACAGCCTGTTTTTGAAGCTTTGCTTATAGACTTCGTCGGGATAGCTTACGTCTATCTTCAAGAGTCTTCCAGTTCAATTCCTTCAGTATCTCTGTGACACTCTCCCATAGATTAAACAAACCTGTGAACATTCGTGCTGCCCTTCTCTGTAAACCTTCAACATCTCCTGTCAGTCCTGTCTGTTACGTCGCCAATACAGTTAATCATTATACTAGAACCGGTCGCACGAGTGATTCGTAAGCAGTCTGCTTTGTAGATTGATTCCACTTCCCCAGTATTGTACCAATAAACCAAAGCCTACCATCTGCTTTACCCACGACTGAACTGATATGATCATTCCATTTCATATCCCTCAAAGTGCTGCATACAGGTTGGCCAATTCCAACAGTGATTACGTCTATACGTTTTGTGAAATGCAAACTTTTACGTTTCTGATTATTTAAAGCAAGTTACCAATCTCTGCACCACTTTGAAATCTTATCATGATCCTACAAAATATTTATGTAGCTGCTCTCAGACAGTACTTCATTATAGATAACTGCATCATTTGCAGAAAGCCTGATATTATCATTAATACTGACTGAAAGGTCATTGACATACAACGTGAACAGCAAGGGAGCCAACACACTTCCCTGAGGCACACCCGAAGTTACTTTCTATCCAAGATAATATCTAGCGTCCTAACAACCAAAAAGTCCAAAGTTCAGTCAAAAATCTCATTTCATACCCAGTACGACCACAGTTTTGACAATAATCATAGGTGTAGTACTGCGTCAAATTCTTTTCGGAAATGTGGAAATATAGCACCTAACTAACTGCCTTGATCCAAAGCTTTCAGTATGTCATGTGAGAAAAGTGGGAGTTGGTTTTCACGTGATCGATGTTTTCGAAATCCATGCTGGTTGGCGTTGAGAAGGCCATTCTATTAAAGATATCTCGCTAAATTTGATCTCAGAATATGTTCTATGTTTCTACAACGAATCTATATCAAGGATACTGGACTGTAGTTTAGTGGATTATTTCTACTACTCTTCTTGTAGACGGATGTGACCTGTGGCTCTTTCCAAGAACTGATTCTTATGTTCGAGGGATCTACCATACATTGTAGTTAGAAGAGGCGCTAACTCAGCCGCGAATATAGTACAGAATTTGACAGGGATTCCATCGGGCCTTGGGATTTGTTGAGTTTTAACGAGTTCAGCTGTTTATCAACATCACTGACTATGATACTAAGTTCAGTCATCTTTCCAGTGGTACGAGGATTAAATTGGGGAAATTCTCCTGGGTTTTTCTTTGAAAAAGAACACTTGGAAACGGAGTTAAGCATTTCAGCTTTTGCTTCGCTACCATCAATTTTGGTTCCTGTCTCATCCGCTAGGGACTGGACACCAATTGTGGTGCCACGAACAGCCTTTTCATATGATCAGAATCTCTTTGGGTTCTGTGTAATGTCACTTGACTATATTCTGCTAAGGCGGCCATTGAAGGCATCACGCGTTGCTCTTTCGGTAGTGTCGAGGCTGGAATCCAATAATCAGCTTCAAGTGGATGTAGGTTGCACTAGTTATGAAGAGATGAAGAGACGAGCACACACTCGAGGACAGCGATGAGAGCTGCATCAGACCACAATTCAGGCTGATAACCACAGCAACAAACACATTGGCCAAGAGATGTGAAAAGGGAACTGAGATAGTAGTTTACTGTTAGACACGGAATCTGATATCACCTTGAATAATTTCGAAAACTGATGCAAAATTTTGAATGGGATAACTGCCTACAATACACTGAAGAGCCAAAGAAACTGATACGCCGGCCTAATGTCGCGAGAACGCATTGCCATTGTAGCAGCAGTAACGAGTATAACATCTGCGCAGGACACTGTTTGTCTTATACGGGCGTTGCCGACGGAAGGGCCGTATTCTGCCTGTTTGTATATCTCTGTATTAAAATACGCATGCCTATAGCAGTTTCTTTGGCACTTCAGTGCATAAACTCATCACTGGAGATCTTATGGGTTCTTACATATTTACGTATTTTTAAATACTAACTCGTAACTAGTTCACCACTCTTTACAGCAAGTACTTTGTGAAGGTATGACTGGGTGTAATTTACTGCTATTTTTCATTAGTACCACTTGTAGTGTAACTACGTAAGTTTTGTATAAATGATTTTCTTTTGACATATGACCATGTGCCGACTTCGTCACCTACGTCTGTTATAAAACACTTCAAAATTATTTAAATTATTTTTAAAGTTGTCTCTGAATGGTTCTTGAACAAAACTGTAATTAAAACATCATCATTTGGGTCGTATGCGCAGAATTATGTCACTCAGTCCAATTGGTTTGCGCGAACTTTTTTCAATTTAGATGTCGTTTGTTTCTTCTCAGAAATTATATTAATGCAAGTTATCTGCTTTAGTAAGTATTAAAGCCACATGGAATAAACTTTTAAGACTCAAACTCGCGATGAATGTTGTCAAAAATTAATAATCTTGTCAAATAAATCAGTAATCCTTCTTCCTTAATATAATTATTCATAAATAAATTCTCGGAACACGTATTTAAACTTTTGTAGTATACACTAGTTTATTATCCTCATATATACTACATATAGACCTGAACCTGAGCCTTGACAAGGTAGGACTGAACATTTACAACATGATTAAACTTTCTATGACGTCGTTGTTGCAGAAACAATACAGATTCTTATTTTTTCAGATTTTTAGAAGCACGACGTAACAACTCGGTTTCAAGATCTTCTGTTGCTCTTTGGCTGTCGACCCGCGACGTATAGTGGCCAGCAATTTTCCCTCTGGTTCCGGCAGTAAAGATGCTGTCTCCGTTCGTTGCGCCGCTCTCTCCGTACATGAAACATAAAAATAAATACAAAACTTTAGATAATTCACAAACATTACAAATATTACAAAATACATAAACAAAACACTAAATTAAACTTATATTCACCTGCAAACTGGGCTGACACTGGTGGATGGGTGACGCTTCAATTTCGCGTCCCACTACACACTACATGGCTCTCTCGTTCCATATCCTTACAGAAGAAGTTCATCATTATTCTGTCTAAAGCAGCTGCAAGTGTCGACTTGAACCACGCTTTCATATTCATTCAGAGAAGTCACACCAGTAGCGGCGAGGTTGCCTCGGAGCCATTGGAAGCTACGTAGAGCGAAGCGGGCTCTCTGTACGCCGTTTTCACGGAGTGGCGCTCATCTTTTGTGCGGGCAGCGTCAGCAGAAGACTTATAAGAAGGAGGGGGTGGTGGGGAAGGGTGCAAGGGGGTGGCGGAGGCACGCGTCCTCTCCTCCCCTCTCGTCCCTCACCACTTGAGGAAGCGAGGAGGGAATAAAAAAGCGGCGAGGTGGCGAGGGGCAGGCACTTAGCCGTAATCCGCGCCCGCGCCGCCCAGATAAAGTCGCCCGCTAAGTAAAACACGGCCCGGGACGCGCTAAGCCCGCGCGCCAAGCGGCAGGCTGCGAGCGGGCCACAGCAAAAAGTGAACGCGCCGCGCCCCCTGACGAGGTTTCGCCGCCGCTAAGGAGACGGTCTCAAGTACACGCCGCGCCACCTCCTAAAGAACGCTTTAGCCTCAGGAGCCCTAGCCTGTTGGACGATATCCGTTATGGCCGTATTACGAGTTGCAAATGAGAACTACCCTCAATGTACGAAATCTATATTACTAAAAAGGGTAACCACGTCACCAAGTTCTAGTTTCACGGTACCTGTCTGTCAACTTCATGGGCCTAAAATAATTATTTTCCATATTTCATATTACTATAGACCGAATTTGAATATTTAAGTTTTGGTTTGTCTGTTTGATTTGCTTCAGGGCGCAAAAACAATTATGGTCATACGTCAGAGCCGTAGAACATGTAGACGAACAAGGAGTTAAAAGCCACTACATGTTAAGCCCAGTTAACATAAGGAAACACATCTAAAAATAGGGAATTTCTGTTGGAGAATAGGCCTTAACATACGCTAGAGAGACAACGGAGATCCGGCAATAAAGATGAAATGTCCTACGGCATATTTCTGCAACAGATAAAAAGTAAAGCGCGGTCGACATCCCACGCATCATTCACTAAAACGCCCACCAACTCAGATGGCAAATTCACTGAAGCGCCAAAGGAATTTGTGTAGTCATGCGTATTCAAATACAGAGATATGTGAGCAGGCAGAATACGACGTTGCGGTCGGCAACGGCTATATAAGACAACAAGTGTCTGGCGCAGTTGTTAGACAGGTTACTACTGTTAGAATGGCAGATTATCAAGATTTTGGTGAGTTTGAACGTGGTGTTATAGTCGGCGCATGAGCGATGGGAGCCGGCCGCGGGGCTGCTACGGTCGCAGGTTCGAATCCTGCCTCGGGCATGGGTGTGAGTGATGTCCTTAGGTTAGTTAGGTTTAAGTAGTCCTAAGTTCTAGGGGACTTATGACCTAAGATGTTGAGTCCCATAGTGCTCAGAGCCATTTGAACCATTTTTTTGAGCGATGGGACACAACATCCCCGAGGTAGCGATGAAGTGTAGATTTGCCATTACGAAAATTTCTCGAGTGTACCGTGAATATCAGGAATCCGGTAAATCATCAAATCTCCTACACTGCTGTGACCGGAAAAATACCCTGCAAGAACGGGACCAACGACGACTGATGAGAAATGTTCAACGTGACAGAAGTGCAACCCTTCTGCAAACTTCTGCAGATATCCATGCTGGGCAATCAATAAGTGTCAGAAGCGAACCATTCAACGAAACATCATCTATGTGGGCTTTCAGAGCTGAGAGACCCACTCGTGAACTCTTCGCAGCGAGAGGCCCGAGAAGAGATCGGTCAAGCCGCAGAGCCATATTTAATTCCGTGGGGCTTGTTTTTATGAGGGGACGACCAGTGGTGATGACAAAGTGCCACCAACTGCTGACAGACTGCAACACAGTGATCATCGGAGGGAATGGAAAAACTAGTGGGCCGAGGTAAGAGGACTGCAGCCTTGGCAGTTGCATCAGCGGCCTCGTTTCTCGTCAGGCTGATGTGACCAGCTACCCACATAAACATCCAGTGGCTCCATCAAGAACGAGAAAGTGAAAGCTTCCTTGGACCCGTTGAACTTAGGGATGGACACTGTACAGCTCACAGAGGCGCTGAAGGGTACTGAGAGAGTCGGAGCAAATGAAGCAATTGAAAAGCCTGTGTGGCCGGACAGACTGAGTAGACTGCTACTGGGCGAAGAGCTCTTCTGGAAATACTGAGCAGTGTTCCAGAAGCCGATACTGAAAACAGTCGGTGCCAGTGACGAAGGCACACTCGACACCATAGTCAATGTGAGAGCCATCAGTATATGTAAAGGTACAACCGCGAAGTTCCGTGCGAAGGTCGAGAGACTTACGGCGATAGAGTGAGTCTGGAATAGTGTCCTTAGGAAGTAAATGAAGTTCAAGGTGAGGATGGGCCGCTGCACGAAAGCAAGGTGGTGAGTGGTGAAAGGTTCACACCCACAGGGGAAGTGGCAGATAGAGTGAAATTAAGCAGCTGGAGCATTAGCTGAAAGTGAGCTCCAGGAGGTAACAGGTTAGGTTAGTGTTGTTTAACGTCCCGTCGACCACGAGGCCATTAGAGACGGAGCGCAAGCTCGGGTTATGGAAGGATGGGGAAGGAAATCGGCCGTGCCCTTTCAAAAGAACCATCCCGGCATTTGCCTGAAACGATTTAGGGAAATCACGGAAAACCTAAATCAGGATGGCTGGAGACGGGATTGACCGTCGTCCTCCCGAATGCGAGTCCAGGAGGTAACAGAGAAGAGGTACACGTCCCATATTGGTGGTCAAAGGAGTCATCAAAGAAAGAGGCATAGAATGGGTGGCCAGGCATCGCAGACAAACGGCATCTGTAGTCGCTGAGGAGAACATCACTTCGGTATGACAGCAGTAGTTCAACAGCTCCATACAGACTCCCAACTGGGCTATTGTAAAAGGCGCCAGTGTCCAAATGGATGTATTGTGATGGCGTAAGATGAATGGACGTGCAGATGCATAAACTAAACATAAACAGTCTAGTTTCGAAAGGATGAGAGAGCGGTACAAATAGAGGAGACAGGTCCAATCCAGTCCCCAAAATGTAACGCTGAGGACGCATAGGAAACAGAGATCAAGTACAGCAGGTGGCCAGGTAAGACACGTTGGATGACCAAGAAAGTTTCCTGTCGAGCATGAGCCCCAGGAATTTCGTAGTTTCAACGAACGAAAGAGCAACAGGCCCAAGTTGTAAAGATGGTGGAAGAAACCCCTTACACCGCCAGAAATTCATACAAACCGTTTAGTCAGTGGAAACGCGAAAGCCATTTTCGATGATAATGAGTAAAGACGATGGAGACAACGCTGAAGACGCCACTGAAGCAGAAAAGTTCATGCAGATCTGCAATAGATGGCAAAATCGCCAACGAAAAAGGAGCCGGAGATGTCTGGTGTGATACAGGCCATAATAGGGTTAATGGCGATGTCAAAGAGGATGACGTTGAGACGGAACATTGAGGCACACGTTTTTCCTGGATAAAGGTGTTCGACAAAGAACCCACACGTACCTCTACAGCTCTGTCTTTTAAAAATTCCTGAAGGAAACGGGGCAGGCGACCTCGAAAGCCCCATGTGTAGGGATTACAGAGGATACCAGTCCTCCACCAGGCGTCATACGGTTTCTCAAAATAAAAAGAAAATGGCCATTATCTGGCATTTCCGCAGGAAACCGTTCGTGACATGGGTTGACAAAGAGACGAGATGGTCAATTGCAGAACAGCGTGCCCGAAATGCACATTGTGCGGTGGTTAATAAATTGCGAGATTCGAGCCACCATACCAGCCAGGCATGAATCATACGTTCCATCACCTAGCAAACGCAGCTGGTGAAACAAATGGGCCGGCCGGTGTGGCCGAGCGGTTCTAGGCGCTTCAGTCTGGAACCGCGTGACCGCTACGGTTGCAGGTTCAAATCCTGCCTCAGGCATGGATGTGTGTGATGTCTTAGGTTAGCTAGGTTTAAGTAGTATTAAGTTCTAGTGTACTGATGACCTCAGATGTTGAGTCCCATAGTGCTTAATGCTCAGAGCCATTTGAACCATTTGAAACAAATGGGGTGGTAACTAGAAGGAAGATATTTGTCCTTACTAGGCTTACGTATGGGTACGACAGTGACTTCACGCCAGCATCTGGGAAACGTGCCCTGTGCCCAGATGCGATTGTACGTATGATGGAGAAAGTGCTTGAATGCAAGAGAAAGGTGCTGGAACGTCTGTATGTGAACATCGTCTGACCCTGGGGCGGACGATTTTGATGAAGTGAAAGCATTATCTAGCTCCCTCATAGTAAAATCACCATTGTAGCACAATTCTGAGAAGAGAAATGTATTGCCCGAGCCAGCTCCAGTCGTTTCCGAGCGAAGAAAGGAGGGTGATAGTGGGTGGAGTTCTAAATTTCAGCAGAATAGCGGCCCAAGGCTTTGAAACGAGCAGTGGGGTGCACAATGACATCATCTCCTTCTGTCGGGCCAGAAATTGGGGAATTGACCTTGGCCCCAGAGAGCTGTTGGAGGTTAGCCCACACGAAAGAAGAGGGAGTGGAACTGTTAAAGAACTAGTAAATGTAATCCAGCTAGCTACTTCGCTTTCCCGAAGGGCACGACGGCACTGTGCACTAACTGTTTATATCAAATGAAGTTCGCTATCGTAGGATGACAGTTAAAAACTTGGAGATCACGTGTCCAAGCGCTAATTTCGTCGCGGTACGTCTCAGTCCACCAGGAGACCGGGACAGGGGTAAAGATGAAGTTCGACGAATGGAACATTCCGCAGCGAAAAGGATAACTTTGGTAAGTTAATCCACTTGGTCATCACAACTGGGGATAAGTTGTTCGTCGATGGTCGCCAGTGAGGAGTAAGGCATCCAGTTGGCCTGAGGAAGCTACCTTTTGGGTTTGCATGTAGGTGGGGTAGGAAATAGCAAACAGAGAGCACAGAGGAAATGGTCGCTTGAGTATGTGTCAGAGAGGACACATCACTTGGGACTTCGGGCAAACTGGTGCCTGAAAAATTAACAGAGTGCTATATAATTACAGGGTCGACAAGTGTCAGCCCTGAAAACATTAAACATGTAAAAATGAAGTTTCATTATGTAAGGAATTTCAGGTTCCCTGAATTAGAGGCCCTAAATTTTTAGACCGTGCATTTTTGAAAGGAATTGCAGTGTCCAAATATTTTGACTCTGAAATTTTAAGAAGTAAAGGCCGTTATCGCGTATTTCTCAAACAAAATTACATTTCATATACAGAGTGCTATAGAGTTTTAATTTATCTACTATATTTTTATTCTATAAAATAGATATCCTACTGAAGAAGCTAAATAATGCAAGCAATTCTAATTTGTTTAAAATGATAAGTGAGCTAGAGGTAAATAAATAGTATTACATTACAGCTCGTGAACGATTAAAAACTAGATAGAGGGAGGAAATTAGTATGGAACTTGATGATATATTTGAAATTATTTTGCCTGACAGGTTCAATTAAATAATAAGTAACTGGGACCTTCAATTTTTTGAAGATGGTAACATTAAACTTAAGTATAAAAGAATGAAGAGAACTAAAAATAATTATAACAAATTTCACGATCTGGAGTTCATTGCTTGAATAATTTATTTATTGATTTAAGTTTTTATATCTTATTTAATTTTTGTGGGTGGGTTCGTTTTGCTCATAAAATATCCCCAAGTGCACCCAACCTGCCCATTTATTACTGGTGCCGACAACTACTGTTGAGGAAAAGTAATGATAGACGAGCATGTTCTGTTACACCATAAAAGCCGGTGCACTAAATTGTTGCAAAGTTATGAAATTTTTTAAATGGAATCTTCCCCCCGAAGAAATTTTTTAATTAGTCTGCGGCAAGTCAGGAGAATTTTGAAGTTTTTTCGTGAAAATTTCACCCTGTCTGTAATAATAAACACCCCATGATTGACAAAGTGGGGTACATTTGGGTGGAATAATTTTAACGATGCAGGTTCATGTTTGTCTTTCATTTACAAATATTTGATTGTAAAGTGCCTGATCCGTGAGCCCTCCCACGAATCAATAATGCAAAGAAATATTTCCTGCCACACGTACGGAGGAATGGCAGATTTGAAGAACTCTTTGTTCAGGGTTTTCGCGAATATCTCCGATCTTGTGCAGGTCACAATTACGTTTCTTAATTTGCGAGTCAGCTCGTGAACTCATCTTTGCTCAATCCGACCAAATTACACAGATGTTTTTTCATACGTAAGAAAAAGCAAGGGAATATCATTCCTGAACCAGTTACTAGCTAGTATACTGTACTGTGAAGGAATGACCAATCTTGTTCAAATCAGTTTTCACTCCTTGTTCCGCAAGGGTTCTACTGTGCATCGATTGGTACTGGCAGCCGGTTTGTTGCATACATATATGACTGCACTACTGTAGAACACTGCATTGCAATAAATGCAACTACTGCATCAATACATATACTATCGTCAGTAATTATATAGTTACGTCTAGAGGGGCTAAAATGGAAATACAAAACAACATTGGTCTACCCATGCTTAGTTTCACGATTATGCAAGCGCTTCAATTGAGATTGCGTGACACGTACAGGTTTGCACCCGCACTACAGACATGCTCGAATAGCCGAAGTTGTTAAGCGACAGCTGATGACAAGACGAAATACGAGTTCGAGTCCCAGTATCTGTCGTCACTGTTAGATGACGATAATTTGCATTCACAATATGTGTATCCATTTCATGGGGATCAAGCTTACATTCACACCTCCACTGCCTTTGCGTTACCATTCTCTTATATCTGCGGTTTTAGGTGTTTATAGGATAATTATGGTTATTTTTGTCACTGGTTACTTTGGGAAAACGCAATACTCTACATACAAGCGTTATAAAAAGTGTCCATCCGGAGGTGAGCAACCATAGTACCTCTTAAACTGTTCCAGAAATCGAATTCCAGTGTAAATAGCATAAATGGTGAGAGTATTTATTGTCAGAGCTCTCTGTCTACTGAGATATTAAAACCTGAAATGAATATTTGGTCATAACGAGGTAGGTATCTTCTTTCATTAGAAGACTTCTGGGAAACAACATGTGTCTTTGCAACCGATGCTTATATGACACGGAAGACGAAAGTTTCCTTTTCCGGCAGTCTTGGTTCGTGTTCAAGCACATTCCCTACGTCATTTTTTAAATAGATTCAATTTAGACTTTGACGACCATCACCCTATTATATTTCTCGTTCCGTGGGATACAAAAACGGCATAGAAATCGAATGTAACAATTCCATTAACGAAAATAACTTAGTCTATTTGACCTTGGAGCATCCAATTTACAAGAAAATACCGCTCCATAGCAAAACCATCCCCCCCCTTTTTTTTTTACAGACAAGTTGGCGCAGTGGTAAGGTGCGAAATGAGAATCTAAAGATCATCGGGTTCGGTTTCTTATGAGTACTAGAATTTAATTTCTCATTTATAGTTTATTTCAGTGCAGGCAATGTTTGTTACCGTGAAAAATGTTAAGTTACGCCGTGGTTCGGATAGAGATTCAATTTGTAGGTCCCCCTATAACTGGCAAAGTGAATCCATTTAAAGGTTGTAGGAAGCCAACATATGCTAGTGAAGTAGATTTGGATGATGATGTCACTAGTTTTCCAATAACGTATTGTAGAATAAGGTGTCAGATGTTAGTTTGATAGGTAGTTAGTTTCATGTTTCGTGGTTTATTTGTACGGTAAATCGTAATCATGTGGAACTGTTCGTTTTATATTAACGTCACAACTTATTTTCTAAATATAGCTACATGTTGGCCATTTTACAACGTAGTTCTCTCTCTCTTATTCATTTATTTACTTTTTAATGTACAGATGTGTCTTGGTTCGTAATGTCTACCCATCACCTTTTACACACAACAATAACAGAAATTCGTCCTCAGACTAGGATCGTCAAGGAGAAACTTCTTAAGTTTATTTTCAAATTTTATTTTTCTGTCTGTCAGACATTTTATATCACTGGGTAAGTGACCAGAAACTTTTGTTGCATCATTGTGCAACACTCTCTATGGTAAAGACAACCTTAATGTGGAGTAATGAATGTCATATTTTTCTTCTGGTATTGTAATTATGTACATCAGTGTTTCTTTTGAACTGCAGTGGATTATTTGCAACAAAATTCACGAGTGAAAAAGTACGCTGTGAAGCAGTATTCAAAATGCCCAGCTCCTTAAGATGTCTACGAGATGACCTTGGACGAGCATCTTACAGCACGTTTTTGAGCAATGAGACTTACTTTTTTAAATATTAGCTATTGCAGAACAATACTCCGAATTGAAATATACAAAATATATCATCTTAATGATTTACCTCTCACCAAGGTATAGAATGATTCTATGTGCAAACGTTGCTGAACTAAGTTCTGTTAGGAGTTTCAAAATGTTGTTTTCCCAGTTTAAATTCTCATCAATATGGACACCTAAGAATTATGAAGTTTCCACCCAATTTATTACTTCTTCAAAATGTATTACACTTATCGCTTGTGTACTACCTCTAGAAGTGCAGAACTGAATGTTTACCGTCGTTTTAAAATTGAGAGCGAGACCTTTCGCAAAAAACCAGTCAATTATACTTTTAAGTTGTTACTGTTTACCGTTCCTCAGTTGCTGTCTGTATGCTTGGACTGATAGCAGCACAAATGTCATCCGCAAAAAGAACTAATTCTGCTAATTGTACAAGTACATTGAACGGAAGATATTAAGGAATAAAGGTGGACCTAAGATTGAGCTTTGTGGAACGTCGGACGCTATTTCTTCCTAGTCAGAAAAATCTCACCTGATTACATTGTTTAAGTTACTGCTTGTAAAATGTAACCACTGTTTATATTAAGTTATACATCATGTCTAGAAAGCAATTACTTGAACGATTGCGCCGGCCGTGGTGGCCGAGCGGTTCTAGGCGCTTCAGTCTGGAACCGCGCGACCGCTACAGTCGCAGGTTCGAATCCTAACTCTGGCATGGGTGTGTGTGACGTCCTTAGATTGTTTAAGTTTAAGTAGTTCTAACTTCTAGGGGACTTATGACCTCAGATGTTAAATCCTGTAGTGCTCAGAGCAAGTTGAACGATTCCCTAGCGCTATGAACAGTTGACAGTGGCCGTGTCTTGTTGTCAACACTGACCTTGGCAGTAAAGAGGTGGTTAATGATAACTGCTTACGTGATGTAAGATTGTTGCCATAGAGAAATACTGTGAAATTGTGTAGGTTTACTTAAGATAAGGCGGATGAGCTTCTTGGCCATTGCTTGCAGCAGAAGAACAGATGTTGATCTAGTTTTAACCTCAGGTGCCTGAATTCCCCATTCGTTGGTGCTCCGCTTATATACTTCCCTTACTTCGTCACGTGACAGGTGGCACTCAGTCTAGCGGTAGTCAGTGCTCGTAACATTTGTGATCATCAGCGTATTTCAATTTCTGTTCACACAAGTGGTACTATTATTGTTTCGACTTACCACCAGGTCATCATAAGATGATTCTAACACCTTGTGCGCACCTTTCTGGGTCTCTTCCAATAGCAAATTAATGTGTAACTTATTCCGATTATCTGATAATCTCGTGGTAGTAAGTCGAAATGGTATTAGTACCACTTTTGTGACCCGAGCTTGAAATATATGAGGGTCACACTAAAACAAATGCTTAACATTTTTCTCAAATTTATACGTTTTTATTCACATCTTTGCTCATTACAGATGTCATAGAAACTCTCTTTCCGGTTATATTAAAGTTTAATTCTACCTGTTTCCGCAAGTCGCTTTGCTGCAGCACTCCGTCAAGATGGTTGTTGCTATTCATGTTCGTCTGAAGCAACGTTCTGTTGCCGAGTTCAACTAT
This sequence comes from Schistocerca serialis cubense, assembly GCF_023864345.2. Lineage (NCBI taxonomy): Eukaryota > Metazoa > Arthropoda > Insecta > Orthoptera > Acrididae > Schistocerca > Schistocerca serialis. Next base: position 143,296,303 of record NC_064641.1, on the reverse strand, counting down.
TGTGCAAACGAAACAGTGACGAGCATTCACAAGTGGCTGAAAAAGGTGTGTGAGGATGACGCTATTGATCGCAGTACAGTTAGCCATTGTGTGAGTAAATTATTTGATGAAAGTAGGAGTGCCCATACGTCGGACCTCCCGCACAACAACAGAACAATCACAGCACAAACCCCTGGTAACGTGCAGCGTGTTCGCTGTCTCATTCTGGCTGTCAAACGCAGAACAGTCACTCCGAGTGGGAGCAGGAAAAGTCTCATCAGGGTGTTTCCGTAAGAGCATGCAAAAATTTAACAGGTCATAGACGATGCTCCACTGAATTATTTGAGGTAGGGTACCTGGGGTCGGAGAAACCAGCATAAGGAGATAATAGGAATAAAATCACATCATTCTGTACTTTTTCCTTTACATTAGTTATGCTTCACCGCAAATACAATCGTTGAGACAATGAACGTATCATTTGTACTGTATCTTACAAAATGTGCTTAAACTGACGGCTGTCAACCTCAATGTAAGAATGGCTTCGACGGACAAGATTCTGACGCAACATGACAAATATACCTGCGTGTTCCAAATCACATTACGGGCAGCTACAATTCTGGCAACTAATTCCATCTCCGTATCCACTGTGGTCTAGTACACAAGTGTCCTTAGATATCCCCAAACGAAACATTCAAGAAGAATCAGGTCAGGTGACCTCGCCGGCTATGGAATAGAACCTCTCAGTCAGTCCAGCGACAAGGAAACACAGTATTGAGATGGTTGCGGACATCCACACTGAAGTAAGGCGCTGCACCGTCATACTGCATGGCTCTGTCTTTGATTCACAGCACGTTTTGTCACGGGACAATGTAAATGCGATGCAACAAAGCTGCATTATGGACAAGTAAAATAAACAAACCCTGAATCATGACTTTCTAGTAGTCAGGCTCGTCCTCCTGGTTTCCTTGCAGGAAATAAAGAGTGTACATGTAAATAAACAGCACAGTACGTGTAAACTTCCACTAATTGTAGTTGTAAATAGGCTGGAAAACACTAATGCTAGACAAAGCGGTAGACAAGTTTGCTTCCATATCTACTTAAGCTAGCTTCTCTGATCCCAGGTTCCCTACCTCAGATTGTTCAGTGGAGCAATCTTCATAGCCTCTTACATTTTTGCACGCTCTTACGCTAACATCCCGTATGCGTAGAACACCGAGACAATTGAAGTAGAAAAGATTTGCGCCAGGTGGGTTCCGAGAATGTTGACAGATGACCGCAAAGAAATGCGGAAGACAGTGTGCAGAGGACTTTTGGAACAGTACGAGAGTTCGAACCAGAGACAATAGGGATCGTCGGAATGGCAAACTGCTAACTCTCTGCAGAAGAAGAAATTGAAAAAAATGGTTCAAATGGCTCTGAGCACTATGGGACTTAACATCTATGGTCATCAGTCCCCTAGAACTTAGAACTACTTAAACCTAACTAACCTAAGGACAGCACACAACACCCAGCCATCACGAGGCAGAGAAAATCCCTGACCCCACCGGGAATCGAACCCGGGAACCCGGGCGTGGGAAGCGAGCACAAGAAATTGAAAACTGTCCCTTCTTCAGGAAGAGTGGTAGTTATTCTGCTTTTTTTTTATTATTTATAAGTACTTCGACAACGTCGGCAGTAACATGATGTTTTGATGCTGCATTATAACACTCGGCATCGTATGATAATATTGAAACATCCACCTCTGCATGTCCGATCTGGCGCAGTGTGTTAACCACTTCCTCGCAAACTGAAAATATCCCTTTGTGGAACGAGATTTGAAGATGATGAAGGGTGCTAAACGGTGGTTTCCTGCTGGTCCTGGCTTTACTGAGCAGGTGGCGTACAGGCCTAAGCCCCACGGTGGTGTAAAGTTGTGGAAAGGGATGGAGTGCGGTATGGTACCGAAATCATGTTTCCACACCAAACTTGGCAACGCGAATCGTTACCACAGACATTTAGGAAGCGCTCTCGGCAATCTGAAACTCTGTAGGGCAGGAGCGCTCCTGAAGACGACGCTTTCGCTTTCAGCACAGCAGCGCCCTCACACTGATGTGAATATAGTGTCGAGCCAGCAAGAGGCCAGATCGAGACTTGACATTATAGTCGACATTATAGTATAAGACCTATATGGTGCTTAAGCTTTCTGATGGACTTGTTCACGTAAATGTGGAACATTGCACTGCAAGAGTACAGTTTGTTCATTTGTACATCAAGCGAAGTCTCAACAGTCCATGACAGATTTAAATGTCTGGCAAAGTAATGTGTGTCAATACTAAGCAAATCTTTTATTCATTTTTGTAATAAAGGGAGGTAATATTTCCTGTGTTCTAGTTTGATTAGCCCTCTCCCAGAACAATCAAACAAACCGCAGTTGTGGCTGGACGAAAGTAGTTTCTTTTTTATAAAATGTATTTTAACTATCACCTGTGTATTTGCCCCATTAATCATCTACCGGTTCCGGTTATAAACCAGCATTCAGGATGCAGGGGACAACTGACTAGTCAAAAGAATTCCATATTCCTTTAAAGCTGAACAATATTGTAATTATCCAGTGAAATTGTACAAACACCTTTCTTAATTTGTCTTAGCATACGGGCTGTCGTATCCCATATCAAAGACAGTCTATCCATTTGATAAGAGATATGACTGTCAGTATTCTAAGACAAATTATATCAGGTGCTTGTCCAATTTCGATGTTGTTCAGCTTCACACGAATACAGAATGATTTAAGCAATCTGTTGTACCCTACCCGGTCTCGGAAACTGACATACGGCCGGTAGAGTAGTGTGCTCACCATATGCCCCTCCATATCCGCATCCAGTGACGCCTTGGGGCTGAAGATGACACGGCGGCCGGTCGGTACCGTTGGGCCTTCATGGCCTGACCGGGAGTAGTTTAGTTTTTAGTTGTACCCTACATCCTAAATGATGGTTAATAACCGGAAACGGTAGATTACTAATGGGAGCAATAAACAGCTCATGATGAAAATGTATCTTATAAAACACGTTACGGCTGTTGAACCTCACCTTATGGAAACATTATGAAAGTAGTTTCGCCTGGTGGAAAGCACCACACACTCACACACACAAGATGGTGATGTACAAATTACATAAGTGCTGGATATATTTAAGAATATTCGAAAAATACAATCCTGCATCTTTGCAACAAAATCGCGAGGAATTTTCGACCGCAACAACACACCAAAAATACTTCGCCACAGTGGAATAGTAAAAATTGAAAACTGACGATAATGTAAAGTGTATCTTGAAAATCATGAGAATAGCCGTCTGATGATGAACTTGGCTATTTACCTAAATAATTAGCAGTATTAATAGTGGCTGGTTGCTGTTTTCTTCTTTGCAAGAATTAACCTACATTAATTGTACACAGCCACTGTCTCACCACGTCAGTTTCAGACAAAATAGCAAAATAAGTAAAATAAAAATGTGATTCTTCTTTCTGTTATGTATTCGCTGGTACTGATATCACACCTAGTTTTTACTTATGAAAAGAGATGTGTACGTCTCACTTTAAGTTTCATGGTGGTAAATGCTCATTGGTGGTACTCACATCCCATGGGACTCTGTGTTACATAGCAAGCCATGCACAGTGGGAGCTGATTAGCTTTTGTCACCGTGTACTAGTTCGCTATTCGCACTCCCGGAATGGAGACGAGTCCTCCAAAGTGGATCCCGCGAAGAATAATACATCGGCTCATCGGAACGGCATTGGAATCGCTCGAGTAGAGGCGGCGACGGAAGCGGTCGGTCTGGGGGTGGCATTGTTTAGCGGGCGGCGCGGACAATGGCGGGCGCGCCGAGGTGTATTACGAATGCAGTGTTAACTCGCGGCGACGGAGCCGGAGTGAGCGCTGGCCGCCTTTGTGGAGGGAAGGCGGCGCGCTCTCTGAATTATGAGGCCTCCAACTTTGTCCCCGGCAGCGTATATCACTGCCCCCGGGCTGGAGGGCAGGTCCAGGGTCCGTAGGAGGCGGCGGCGAGACGGGTGGCTGGCCGCGGTGCACTGCGGGTGGCACCACAGGTGAGGCGGGGCCGCGCCCTTCAAAGCGGTCTCAAAGTGCGAGTGGAAAAAAGGAAGAGGAAAAGTCTGATGGGGCGGGAACTTGCCGCGGCGGGCGCTGCGTCGTGAGCGATGGCGCCGGTGGACTCTCGTCGCGTTTGTAGGGGAGACGAGTTTGCGCTATGAAAAGCAGCGATTTAGGATAGGTTCAGAAATTTGTTTGCGTTTTTTTGGATGCTGCTTTTTCACCATTGGATTTATCCGCTTGATATACTACTGTTGTTGTTTTGATCTTTAGTCCAAACACTCGTCGGATCCAGCGTCCTTGCTATATTATCATCTACAAGCCTCTTCATCGCTGCATAGCTACTGCAGCCTACTGACTATAGTGGAGCGATGGTTTCCCTGTAGAACTGGTACCCTCTATAATTCCCTCTTCTACTTATTGCTCACATATACACTACTGGCCATTAAAATTGCTACACCACGAAGATGACGTGCTACAGACGCGAAATTTAACAGACAGGAAGAAGATGCTGTGATATGCAAATGATTAGCTTTTCAGAATATTCACACAAGATTGGCGCCGCTGGCGACACCTACAACGAGCTGACATGAGGAAAGTTTCCAACCGATTTCTCATACACAAACACCACTTGACCAGCGTTGCCTGGTGAAACGTTCTTGTTATGCCTCGTTTAATGAGGAGAAATGCGTACCATCACGTTATCGACTTTGATAAAGGTCGTATTGTAGTCTATCGCGATTGCGGTTTATCGTATAGCGACATTGCTGCTCGCATTGGTCGAGATCCAATGACTGTTAGCAGAATATGGAATCAGTGCGTTCAGAAGGGGAATACGGAATGCCGTGCTGGATCCCAACGGCCTCGTATCACTAGCAGTCGAGATGACAGGCATCTTATCCGCATGGCTGTAACGGATCGTGCAGCCACGTCTCGATCCCTGAGTCAACAGATGGTGACGTTTGCAAGACAACAACCATCTGCACGAACAGTTCGACGACGTTTGCAGCAGCATGGTGTATCAGCTTGGAGATCGTGGCTGCGGTTACCCTTGACGCTGCATCACAGACACGACCTCCTGCGATTGTGTACTCAACTACGAACCTGGGTGCACGAGTAGCAAAACGCCATTTTTTCGAATGAATCCAGGTTCTGTTTACACCATCATGATGGTTGCATGCGTGTTTGGCGACACTGCGGTGAACGCACATTGGAAGCGCGTATTCGTCATCGCCATACTGGCGTATCACCCGGCGTGATGGTATGGGGTGCCATTGGTTACACGTCTCGGTCACCTCTTGTTCGCATTAACGCCACTTTGAACAGTGGACGTTACATTTCAGATGTGTTATGACCCGTGGCTCTACCCTTCACTCGATCTCTGCGAAACCCTACATTTCAGTAGGATAATGCACGACCGCATGTTGCATGTCCTGTACGGGCCTTTCTGGATACAGAAAATGTTCGACTGGTGCTCTGGCCAGCACATTCTCCAAATCTATCACCAACTGAAAACGTCTGGTCAATGGTGGCAGAGCAACTGGCTCGTCACAGTATCTGAACTGTGGTATCGTGTTGAAGCTGCATGGGCAGCTGTACCTGTACACACCATCCAAGCTCTGTTTGACTCAATGCCCAGGCGTATTAAGGCTGTTATTGCGGCCAGAGGTGGTTGTTCTGGGTACTGATTTCTCAGGACCTATGTACTCAAATTGCGTGAAAATATAATCACATGTCAGTTCCAGTATAATATATTTGTCCAACGAATACCCGTTTGTCATCTGCATTTCTTCTTGGTGTAGCAATTCTAATGGCCAGTAGTGTAAGAAAAGAAAATTTCTGTCTAAGATAAATGTAGACTGTGGAGATTAAAATTTGTGCCATAGCTAGGACTTGACCCAAGGTTCCCTGTTTTCTGGGTAGATGTGCTACCCATTACACCAACACAGCAATACAGGCGATGGAGCTGCGCGGACTACTGTAGCTGTGTGCCCTCCCTAGCACAAGCTTCAAATTCATGCCTTCTGCCTACTTTCCCCTCCTTATATCATCAGTGTTCGGAGGGGCAGTGCTCTACACTAGCCCAAGCAGGTGTGTTATTTATACTGCTACGGTGGTGTAATGGCTAATCCATTTGGATATTAAGCAGATGGCCTGGGTTTAAGTCTTGACTGTGACACCGATTTTAATTAATGTTTTCAGCTTCTTTCGTTATTGTGGATAAAACTGATGGCCGGCCGAAGTGGCCGTGCGGTTAAAGGCGCTGCAGTCTGGAACCGCAAGACCGCTACGGTCGCAGGTTCGAATCCTGCCTCGGGCATGGATGTTTGTGATGTCCTTAGGTTAGTTAGGTTTAACAAGTTCTAAGTTCTAGGGGACTAATGACCTCAGCAGTTGAGTCCCATAGTGCTCAGAGCCATTTGATAAAGCTGAGAGCCCTATGTCTCGAGGAAAGTTTAATTACATCAGATCAGAAAATTACTGTGTTGTACTTACTATTTCATAGTATAAACGTTTATATTATTTAGTAAGAGCAGAAAGATTATATTTTCCGAATAATAGTATTTATCTTGCAAAGTCGGTCTCAGTTCCAAAACTGGGTTCTATGTTCTTGCATAATCTATTAAAAGATCTTGTCCAGGGATGTTTAAGTGACAAGTCGCTTGAACGCTACGTTGCGTTTAATTACTTTCTTCTTTTATTTGTGTGTTCTTAACAAATATATTACAATACTTCTCAGATGTACATTGTGCAACTTTCTCGAGTTTGGCAAAGAACAGTGAGCAACATGCAAAACTTAGTAGTACTAAAACCACTCTGATGCTATCTTGTCCAACTCTGAACCTGTCAGACGCTACTCTGACGCACTTGGCGTTAAATATGCGTTATACATTAGGAGACCAGCTTCCAATACCTTCTAGAACAGGATACAGTCTAAATCGGTTTTTGGAAAACTGTCTTAACATAAACATTTTTTCACATTTAGTTCATATATTTTTTCTGTAAATAATAACTTACCTCAGCACTTATGGGCCAGATGGTTAATAAAAAATATCGTAAATTTTGTCAACATGAAAATGACCAGCTTCCTGTTATTTTATAAAATCCATTGCGTTACCGATAGTAAAATTATAAAAATTTTAAATGGTGACAGAAATTTTGTTCACATGAAAATTTAAGCACAGGAATACTTGATTGTGTGAAACAAGTATACGAGGCACAAAAGTAGAGCTCCAATTGCACTGGGGGGTGGCGGTGTGAGTGGAATAACAAGATTTCCCATGTGTAGAGAAAGCACACCAACTGCGTTAAAAAACAATTTGTTACGCTGCTGGCGTGCTGTTTCTTCGCATCGGCAGTCTTCAAAAATTGTTGCTGAAAACTAAGAACAAAAGTCTAGGTGACGAGATTGGCATTTTCAGTGGACGGAGACGTGTTAGGGGAAATGCTGACGTAAATGGCAGTCGGCGCTACCAACAGAAACAGCAACGTTTAACTTCGCCTCCAAATTTTCACACTACAGTTTCTAGGTCGCTGCCGTTTGCTGAAATTAAAAAAAAAAACAAAAAAGCCGCTTACGTGCAGTTCCATAATTAGCAAAGTGGTTATCGCCAATCGTGAATGTGAATCACTTTCCTTTCAATTCTTACTCTAAGGGGGATAGGCAGCCTGCTAGCTTGATGATGTACAGAATATGTAATAATAAATAAATACTTAAAGATACCGTTCTAAAAGCGCCAGTATGTGTAGCCGATATTTTTATAGACAAATACGTCGACATTTTTCTGCCTATATATCGATACTATTTTTCGACATACCGAGAGGCGATAATGACTCGTTTTAAATATCGACATATCGTTGTTGAAAATATCAGTAGTCCTAGTACACTCCACCCGCGGATGTGTAAATGATGAGAGTTGCAATTCTCTGTGAGAGGTAAGACGGCCACCAGACGGGATTAGTGTTGTCAGAGTTTGGGGTTGATGCTGGGCTGGTAGAATATGTATGGAGCGTGAACAGCCGCAGATGTCGAGTTATCCCTGTGAAGGACTGGGAGGTGCCGTGTACACACATGACACAGTGTTATTAGCACCTGACAGGGTCTGAAAGGGTCCTCATTGTTGGTCTCCATTTGTCTAGCCCGTCGAATGTAGCAATATCCACATTTGTAGGGCGTTGTAATGTGACAGTGATCCTATGTTGAACGGTATGCGAAAGTGAGGGCAGACACACGAGTCGCCAAGTTTCTCATCGACGAAGCCTTACCACAAGGGAAATCCTGAAAGTGGCAGAAATGAGAGCTAAATTAAATAGTTACTGTAGAGTCAGCATTCTAACGTTACATTAGTGCACTGTGTATTAGGACAGCTTCATTGTCCGTCTTCCATCAGACAATGGGTAGTGAATCAGTCTGCTGACTGTCCACAATCCACCTGTCGCGGCAGCGGACGCAGTCTGACGATTTCCAGAGACAGAGCCGAGCTTACACGCAGTGGTGGTTCCAAGCGAGGCTCATATTCGCCCGCCGCTCGGGACTATAAAAGTCAGCATATTTCCGGTGCTATTCAATTAGAGCGGCCAGTGGCTGGGCGAGCGCGTAATTCCTCCGGTCGCAAACAAGCGGACGCGCCGCGGCGGGCGCGATAAAGCGCGCATTAATTCGCCGGGGGCGGCTGGGGGCGGTGGCTGTCGCGCCTGATGAAACCGCACGCAAATGTATCGGGGATTCCTGAGGTGTTAATACAGAGTGCCGGGGGCGGCCCCGCAGCGCGTCACGTAAAACAGGGCCGCAGCGGCGGAATGCTGCGAACCCGCACTCCGGCCGAGTGGCTCTCTCTCCGCCTATGCTGGGGGCCCGGCTCTCTGGAGTCGCTATTGGCGGTCGGCCGGGCGTGCTTCGCACCGCAGCAGCCAGCGACGCCGCCTGTAGTGGCCGGCGCCAGCGACTCACCTACATGCTGTCGTGATCTGAGAAATGCAAATGGCGAATGAGATCACCGTGGAAACGAGTGATAGAGGCATAACAACACTGAGGAATACACGTTTTAAAAGCTCCCACAAATTACTGCAACCGTTACATGATATAGTTTCCGCATTTTTGCAAAAACATTTTTTTTTTTTTACCGAGATGTGTTTCGGCACCTCTGTGCCATCATTAGAGCGTTTCGTTTATTGAAGACTCTAAAAAGTGAACATACACTACTGGTCATTAAAATAGCTACACCACGAAGATGACATGCTACAGACGCTAAATTTAACCGACAGGAAGAAGATGCTGAGATATGCAAATGATTAGCTCATCAGAGCATTCACACAAGATTGGCACCGGTGGCGACACCTACAACGTGCTGACATGAGGAAAGTTTCCAACCGATTTCTCATACACAAACACCATTTGACCATCGTTGCCTGGTGAAACGTTCTTGTTATGCCTCGTGTAATGAGGAGAAATGCGTACCATCACGTTACCGACTTTGATAAAGGTCGTATTGTAGCCTATCGCGATTGCGGTTTATCGTATCGCGACATTGCTGCTCGCATTGGTCGAGATCCAATGACTGTTAGCAGAATATGGAATTGGTGCGTTCAGAAGGGGAATACGGAATGCCGTGCTGGATCCCAACGGCCTCGTATCACTAGCAGTCGAGATGACAGGCATCTTTTCCGTATGGATGTAACGGATCGTGCAGCCACGTCTCGATCCCTGAGTCATCAGATGGTGACGTTTGCAAGACAACAACCATCTGCACGAACAGTTCGACGACGTTTGCTGCAGCAGGGACTATCAGTTCGGATATCGTGGCTGCGGATACCCTTGACGCTGCATCACAGACAGGAGCGCCTGCGATTGTATACTCAACGACGGACCTGGGTGCACGAATGGCAAAATGTCATTTTTTCGGATGAATCTAGGTTCTGTTTACAGCATCATGATGGTCGCATCCATGTTTTGCGACACGCTGGTGAACGGACATTGGAAGCGTGTATTCGTCTTCGCCAAACTGGCCATCACCCGGCGTGATGGTATGGGGTGTCATTGGTTACACGTTTCCGTCACCTCTTGTTCACATTGACGGCACTTTGAACAGTGGACGTTACATTTCAGATGAGTTACGACCCGTGGCTCTACCCTTCATTCGATCCCTGCGAACCCTACATTTCAGCAAGATAATGCACGACCGCATGTTGCAGGTCCTGTACAGGCCTTTCTGGATACAGAAAATGTTCGACTGCTGCCCTGGCCAGCACATTGTCCAGATCTCTCATTAATTGAAAAAACGTCTGGTCAATGGTGGCCGAGCAACTGGCTCGTCACAATACGCCAGTCACTACTCTTGATGAACTGTGGTATCGTGTTGAAGTTGCATGGGCAGCTGTACATGTACACGCCATCCAAGCTATATTTTACTCAATGCCCAGACTCATCAAGGCCGTTATTACGGCCAGAGGTGGTTGCTCTGGGTACTGATTTCTCAGGATCTATGGACCCAAACTGCGTGAAAATGTAATCACATGTAAGTTCTAGTATAATATATTTATCCAATGAATACCCGTTTATCATCTGCATTTCTTCTTGGTGTAGCAATTTTAATGGCCAGTAGTGTACCATTATGTTGCCACTTACGTAAATCTCGCGACAATTTAATGAAGTGATTAAGATACGTGTGTGGGTATTGTATTGTGTATTGACCTGGGAACCCAGAAACGACGGAGAGGCTTCGACGTAGCCCCCAGTGATTCACAACCCCACAACATGCCGCAGCAGTCCACCCACACCACCGCCGCACCACACCGAACCCAGGGTTAGATTAAGACACGTAATTACGCATGTAAACAGTCGTTGTCCCTCGTTCAAGACACGAATGAGATAGAAAAGAAAATCCCGTCAATCGTGAACTTTGCAGTGCCTCACATAGTAGTGTGTATGTAGATGTAGATGTAGATACAAATGTTTACTATATATTTCATGCAGATGATGCCCGACACCTCGTAATTATTTGAAAAGAAAGTTGTTATGCACAAGCGTTAAAATATGATGATGGTAAATCTCTTTATATCTTTATCAATTACCTAATTACCAGTTAGGATCATTTGATCCTTCGCGGGCAGCATGAAATTATTTTAAAAAATTCTGTGGCAACGTTCCTAGTGCGGCGTCAGATACAACAGAAAGCATCCTTTGTCTCTGGTATGGTGAACCCGAATTCCGCCGACAAAGTTTCGGTTGGGTATTTGGTATAAGAGACCTGTGGTTTTAGCGTCTCGTTACAAATAATATAAACGTGGCAAAGGCTAGAACGTATTGCTCTACTTTCGATTTGAGTTTAGCCGCTCCATATTCTGACTTGCTTTTTAGCAATGTAATTTTACTATTTTGCAACATTTCACTCTGATGAAGACACTCCTGATAGGTGCCGAAACCTAGGTCAATGTACCTACCGTTTATGTGCAGCCGGTTGGCTGTTTAATCCTGTGTTGAAAGTAGTGTACGGTTGCTGACTAACAGCCATGTTCAAAATTGTATTTTTCTGTATAAAACAAAACCCTTACAGTACTACGAGGCACTAATTGACACTTGGTGTCACTAGAGCAGTCTAGAATATTGACCACTGGTTTCTGCAGTACAGAATCGGAAAACGCTGTCGGACGTATAGCACGGCTTCGCTTGCACGGCTGGAGGACGGGGTGTAGTTGCAGGCAGAGATTAGCCGCGGCTCTGCTCTGCTCTATATTAGCCCGCCGAGGTGTCAGTTGGACGAACGTACAGCGGCAGCCGGTCGTAGCCATTTGAGTCCATCCGCGCGCGATGCGTTATGCGGTTTGTAACACCGCGTGGCGTTTAACCGGTGCGAATTAAACGCGGCGCGTAATTATACGTACTTAAATGACTTTCGCCCCAGCGGCGTCACAATGGCGGCCGCGCTTCACTCCGTAATGACTGCAGAATTATGACGTCACAGCAGAGCGCACAGTGGCGCCCGTCTGTGCGCCTGGCCGGCGGGTTGCCACACACTTTTTTTTCTTTTTTTTAATCTCCTCCCATTGCAAATGGCTTTATTTTGTTTCGGATCGCAAGGGAGACGACATATTGCTCTTGTTAGGGCAACGGATGTGTGTTGCTCTCTCGTAACGAGCTCTGTTATTTACTTTATTGAATAAAATGTGCATCCGCTCTATGACGCTGCACGGCGTAATGTTATTTTAATATCGTATAGGGACAATATGTTTGAATTTCCCAAAGCAATTTAACAGTGCCGGACGTTCTCATAAAGCGCAGGACGCGGCGCCAGCGCGGCCCGTCTTTTGTTTGTTTCAAATTTTGTGTTATTTGTTCATCGGTATCGTTCCCCAGGTCAATTATCATCAGGGCACACCAGCACTCGATAATGCAAGCAATATGTTGCGCATTCGCTACTCTATCCGATCACTGCCGGTGCAGATTAACGTTTTGTTTATCAGCATATCGTACCGCAGACAAATTGTAACAGTTCAGTGTCGTTTTCTTGTGTCTTTTGCTGAAATTACACGCAACCATTGTTTGATGCAAGTTTCAGTAGTCTGACAGATATCTAAATGAAATGGGGTACTGATTTTTGTTTCATTTCATGTGGATATTCTTAGCAGATTTTCGAAGCTGGAACGGCTTTGAGTACAATTCCGGTATCAGTGTAACGACGGGCCTTCGGCATTTGAGTTAAAAATCTTCTACTGTAGGATATCAATAACGAGCAAAAAGGTTCCGCATGCAAGTCGGTTTGCTAACCTAGACCAGTTGATGAGTGTCATTTTCAACTAGTAAGAGGTATAAATTTCGATGTTGGTACCTACGTCCAGTGTGTCAAGAGTTTCCAGAATAAATTTTTCACTCTGAAGCAGAGTGTGCGCTGATATGAAACTTCCAGGGAGATAAAAACTGTGTGCCTGACCAAGACTCGAACTCGGGACTTTGCCTTTTGTGGACAAGTGCTCTACCGACTGAACTACCCAAGAACGACTCACGACCCGTCCTCATAGCTTCACTTCCGTCAGTACATCGTCTTCTGCCTTGTAAACTTGATATGAGCTCTCCTGCGATATTTGCAGAACAAGCACTACTGGAAGAAAGGATATTGCGGAGACATGGCTTAGCCAAAGCCTGGGGGATGTTTCCAGCATAACATTTTCACTTTGTAGTGGAGAGTGCGCTGATCTGAAACTTCCTGACAGATTAAAACTGTGTGTTGGACAGAGGCAAGAGTCCCGAGTTTGAGCCGCGGTCCGGTACATAGTTTTAATCTGTCATCAAGTTTCAAGACGTGGAGGATTTAGATCGTCTGGGCACAGAGATTGGTACGACAACATGAATCTGCCTCTACTTGAAAGTTACCACGTGTAAAGTAAAGTGGCAACTACTCGTCGTTAGTCAAGCTGATTGTAGCGGGAACGGTTCAAATCTCGTAAGCCAGCTCCATGAGAGTATTGAACGAAATTATGTTCTCGTACCTGACCTTTGGAGTGTGCATCTACATTTGTACACTGAAAACAGCTTTAAGGTGTGTGGTGGAGGGTACTTCTGGTAACACAATCATTTCGCGTCTTCCCTGTTCCTTTCCTGAATACTGCGTGAAATAAGAGACTGTAGGTAAACCAGCGCATGAACTTTACTTTCCCTGATTATTGTTCGAGTCCTCCCTCGGGCATGGGAGTGTGTGTTGTCCTTGTCGTAAGTTAGTTTAAGTTAAATTAAGTAGTTTGTAAGCTTAGGAACCGATGACCTCAGCAGTTTGGTCCCATAAGGCCTTACCACTTATTTCCAATTTTTCCCTGATTATTTTCGTCGTGTTCTTCTTGCTATATGTATGTGGTAGGAGGTACACTGCTGTGCAAAACTTAAACATGAGACAGATAAACTAACACAGCACATTAACAATGAATGAGCGGGAGGTTGTTGTCACAGGTCTCCTAGTGGTGTGCAAAAAGTTGGCTGTCACATAGCGTGAGTTCAGCGTGACTACAGTGCCATATGGGTCTGGCACCGTAACACGGAGCAGTTGAAGGAAAGGCAAAAGACAGTGTGTGTCAATGAGCGACTAATTCTGGTGCTCTCTGGTGGCGTTCTTCATTGAAGCATTTGCATAACTTCATACTGAGAAGAATCATCGGGAAACTGGAACTGTCCGGTTGTTAAAAATCTTTTTTCTCAGGGACAGGTCGACCTATCAATTTCAAGTTTGTGTCACATACTAAGGTCTTGTGTGTTATCGATATTGTAAGCTTCCAAGTCGGTTCAGTCAGAAGATATGGCTATTTATGTCACATTCTTAGATATTCGGAAACTCACTCATCAGAAGCTATAGGGTACTTCTCGTTGACCTAGAACTATAAAATTTGGGAGGAAGCACGATTTCACTGTACAAGTAAAGGGAAAAATCCGAAAATCGTTAATTTATAATTACATAAGAAGAAAAAGTTTTTTTTGTAATTTTTTATCTGTCTGTCTGTTTGTCTGTCCGTCTGGTAAGACCATTTATCTCTAGAACAGGGTCGCGTACCAAGTTCACATTTGTGTCACGTACTAAGACCTATGGACACTTTGCGGTGTAAAACGTTTAAGCTTATAACTCAATGCAATCAAAATATACGCCAGTTTATGTCATATTTTGATACTCGAAACATCACTCTTCAAAACTTATTTCCTATCTATATCCGGATCCCGCTCCAGCTACTGCCTGGTCTGGGTGCTGACGAGTCCTCTCCGTTTGGCTCGGTCCTCCCACCACTTTTCTTCCTCTCCTTTCCACAGATATTTTCACTCCCATTTTCCATCGTGTTCTTGGGCGTTTTTTGGGTCTTTTTCCATCCGTCTTTAGTTCTTCCATAATTTTGGGGAGTCTCTGCCCATGCATCCTCTTAAGATGCCCATACTGTCTTAATCTCTTTTTTTTTAATTTCGTCTCTCATATTTTCTTGTTTAAGGTCCTTTCTAATCGCTACATTCCTTACTTTGTCCATTTTTGTTTTTCCCTTAACTGCTCTGAGAAATTTCATCTCCAATGATGCAGTCTTCTCCAGTTCCATTCTCTCATTGTTCATGTTTCTCCACCAGGGGTGACAATAGGGAAGTAATAATTTTTATAAATAAGGAGAATTGCTTTTATGAAACTTCCTTATTCCAAACCAGGTGTTTTATTGTTTGGTAGAAATTGCCTCCTTTCTGTAACCTCCTATTAATTTCGTTCAAAACTTATTTCCTGTTGACCTAAAATCATAAAATTTGGTTAGACGCAGCCTATCACAGTCAAAAATGTGCAAATGTGTGTGAAATCTTATGGGACATAACTGCTAAGGGCATCAGTCCCTAAGCTTACACACTACTTAACCTAAATTATACAAAGGACAAACACACACACCCATGTCCGAGGGAGGACTCGAACCTCCGGCGGGACCAGCCGCACAGCTCATAACTGCAGCGCCAAAGACCGCTCGGCTTATCCCGCGCGGCACAGCACAAGTAAAGGGAAATTTCCGAACTTGTTAATTCGTAACTACATCACGTGAGAAAAGTATTTCCTTTGTCATTTTTTATCCGACCTCAGGCTTGAAATGAAAAATGAATTCGAAAGCGTTGGCATACGTGGTATCTTGCCACTATCAATGTCGATAACAGGCGAAAATCGTCAATATCCTCCATTTCCAGCATAGATAAACTGTTTATATAGGTAAAAAAGTTTGTGTGGCACCCGCTGCACCCACATCCTACTTGCACGTAGCCAATTTTCGTGGATGACAATGCACGACCGCATCGAACAGCGCAAGTGCAGGGGCTCTAGGAACGAGAGGATACTCGGTGAATGGTCTGGCCTGCCGTTCACCCGATTTAAATGCCATCGAGCACATGTGCGATGCTTTGTGAAGACGTATTGCAACACTTCCACTCGCATGATCGACCATCCAGCACTTGTCAGCCGCGCTAGTGGAGGAACGAAACGCTCTACCACAAAAACTCCTCAGTAACCTTGTGACAAGCACGGGAACACGTTGGAGAACACGCATTGGTGTCTCTGGTGACCAAACACCTTATTAACGACCATGACCCACTTTTTGTCAAGTCCAGGAGACCATCCATAAATGGCGATGACTTCAGTGCAATAATTGTTTTAGAATTAAAAGGTTGCCGGCCGCTGTGGCCGAGCGGTTCTAGGAGCTTCAGTCTGGAAGCGCGTGATCGCTACGGTCCCTGGTTCGAATCCTGCCTCAGACATGGATGTGTGTAATGCCCTTAGGTTAGTTAGGCTTAAGTAGTTCTACGTTCTAGTGGACTGATGACCTCAGATGTTAAGTCCCAAAGTGCTCAGAGCCATTTGAACCATTTTGAACAAAAATGTTATCTATATCTATATATATCTCCTTCAGTTACCTTCTTGCTATGTATGGTCTATGTTTCACCAAACTACAAGGCGTGTTCCGATAGTGAGGTCGGATCGGTCGCGAGTAAATGGGAACCACAGTGAAAATTCGATAACGCTTTGCGTAGATGTTTCGGACAGTGTCTCTAGTATGCCCGTCTGTCTTTCCAGTTCTGAGCGCACAGTGAGCACGTAAAGATGCCTAGTAAACAGTGTCTCGTGCTAAGAATGAGCGCCTGTGAGAGATTCCGCCTGATCGGAGGCAGCCCTCACAACATAACTATCACGCATTTGCTTCTTAATGACAGTTCTACCCCGCACTCTGCAGGGGCAATGAGGACGCTCCTGCAGCGTTTTCGATGAGAAGTGTTTGATCACTCTTCATAAAGTCCGGACTTTGCTCCCTCTGATATTCATCTCTGCTGACATGAACCGCTGGATATGAAGTCAACATTTTGGCATAGCCAACGAGATCAGCGTAGAGGATCCTCGGAAAGTGCAGGCCGGCTCCCTTCTATGACGAGGATATTGGAAAGTTGGTACAACGCTACGACAAATGTGTCAGCCAGAGCGGCGTGTATGTAGAGACGTTGCTGGAAGAAATAAAAGACTTTTTATATTCGCTGTGGTTTTCATTGAGCCACCGATCGGACCTTATGTTCGGAATACTTCGCAGTGACACTTCATGGGGCACTCACTATCGTCCTTCAATTTTGCACAGCACTGTGATATGTTGCGCGATTTCTCTTGAAATACACGCTCTCGAAATGTCAACTGTAAAGGTCGATTCACACTTGATAGAAGGGAGCGAAGTAGAACGCCAAAAGAATCCGACAGATGATTTCAAATGGCAGCACTCATACAGGCTGTCAACTGAACACTACGTCAACGTCGATGTTTCTCGTCAAGAAAATTTTAATGTTAAATTGGTGGAAGAAGGGGCAGAGAGTGGACGTTGTCCCAATACGTTATCATTCAAATGTAACGTACCTTTTGTCGCGCTTATTCGTGTTACAGTGGTAGATATTTTACTTGTAATGCTTCAGCGAGCCATATTTAATGGAAAAGGAGTAAAGATAATAATAACAATAACACTAATGGTACTAATAAGAGAATTAATAACACTGACAATTCTATATTCGTTGCGAGGTGTAAGAAGGAATCTCCGAGTAATGCAGATTTGTTTGTCGATTTTGCGGATACAGTCATGCAATTGTCAGAAATAGCTTTCTGTTCACAGCAGCCGTCTCTCGGGATGACTTTAACGCATTAAGCGCATGGATATGTCGAAAATATCTGACCTTTTAATCACTATTGCTTAGTATACCAGCGTTAAACCTCGCCACAAATACCGTATAACACAATGATTATGCTTATTTTTATGTTATCTGTCTGAAGAAATGTTGGTCGTATAATCGATACCATTTTCTCGTGGAAAATTACTCTTACTCTGAAAAAACTTTATCATTTTAGCATTTTAGCGATACTGGGCTGCTATAATTAATGTGCAGATACTCACTGAGGTCCAGGTGGGCTGTAATTTTCGAATGACCGCGAAACTTGGTAGATATGCCAATGTGTTAATGCAGGACAGAATTGCAGTGGAAAAAATTAGTTCCAATTTTGGTCACCAGGTGCAAATCTGGCGCTGTGATAGCAAGAAAGGCGTATAAAAATGCCTCCACGCGTAATTGATTAGGAACA
The DNA here is from genome assembly GCF_023864345.2 of Schistocerca serialis cubense. Classification (NCBI taxonomy): domain Eukaryota; kingdom Metazoa; phylum Arthropoda; class Insecta; order Orthoptera; family Acrididae; genus Schistocerca; species Schistocerca serialis. The sequence continues at coordinate 143,278,150 of NC_064641.1, read as the reverse complement.
GGATGTGGGCAGAAACGGTTAAACAAATAAGAAAGGCAGAATTTTGATTTTGTTATTAACCGCCATTTACACAGTTCGTTCAATATCGGAATCGGAGATGTCGACAACATACTGTACAGTGCAAGATTTGTACCTGGTGGCCAAACCTGGAACCATTTTTTTTTTTTTAGTGTACATCGGTTCTCAATTACGATAAGGTGCATTTATCTGCACCAGTCTGTACCAGTCTGCATTTGTCTGCACCAGTCTGTACGAGTCTGCACTAGTCTGTACCAGTCTATAGTCAAGTTTCAGTCTGCACCTAAGAACATTATCATATTCCTGTACCTAGCCATGAAGATAAATGTAAAGACACTTTGTCAAGCATCATAGATATGTGAGAATAAAAGTAACGTACCAAGACCAAAGGAACTTCAGATTGTCAATTGTAAACAGCATCCATAATCAAGTTACGTAATGTCTATGCTTTTTATTATTTTCGAAAATGTGTGTGAAAATTAATCAAGTTCTGTTTAAAGTTGGTCACCGTCAACCTGCTGCTCTAAGCGTGCAAGTGGCATTTCTATCGTCTGACCAAACGGCAGTAGATAAACACGTCACGATAAGACCACGAGACATATTGCTGACACTCGCCTACTTCGTTAGAGCGACAAGTCAAATAATCTGATGGTGTGTGTACCGAACGTCTCATAGAACGCACAACACACACGAGAAGTACAAAAGTAAATTAGGTACTCATGTCACTTCGTATATTTTAACTATGATAAATTTGACATTTCCTTCCTCTCTTGTTGATCTGCGCAGATTAGTGTAATCAGTTAAAACGTGTAGTCGAGATGATATGGTGCCGGCCTTGTCCAATCACGGTGCTCACGATGTACCTCTAGCACGGGGGCAGCAGAGACGTACAGTAGGTGCGGTGCAGCAGCCAGTCCTGTACACACTGTGACTGGCCCCGAGGTGCCGGGGGAGACCGCGGTGTATTATTTAATTACCAGGGCCACGGTCACACGTCAGCGGCGCGGTTTTCCAGCTCGCTGGGGAAATCTCGCGCGGCGACAAAACACGTCGCGACGCGTCCCACTGCCCCATCAGCGGCGGTGAGGAGGGAGTATATGTGGGTGGGGGTTGTAGGTGGTGCGGTACACAGCTGCTGGCCGCGTGGTGGCTGGTCGATACCTGGCGGCCACCATGCGGGGTGACCAGGAAGGCCACGGGGCCTGCGATCCACGGCCGATAAAGCACCGCCACCTTACCCGGTAACGTCAGCTGCCGTCTCAAGCAGTGGTCTGCGACACGTCGATGACTGGTTTCACTTCACGTAATGCAACTGACCGACAGATTGAAACTGAGTGCCGAGCCGGCATTCGAACTAGGATCTCACCGATCGCGGAAAATGCTGTTACTAACTGCGCTATCAAGGCATGACTCACTGCCGTTTTGGATGGAAAACACCGACCATTAAAACCGACACCGATATTTTAGTTCTCAATAACCGATATTTGTCACTATTTATTTGAACTTAGTTACAACAAGTACTTTTTATATTTTACAACTTTTTTTTCTTTGTGTCATCAGTTTTTCTGACTGGTTTGAGGAGACCTGTAACGAATTCCTCTCCTGCACCAACCTCTTCATCTCAGAATAGCGGTTGCAACCTATGGCCTCAGTCACTTGCTCGGAAGTCTTCCAATCTATTTACTGTGTTTGCCCTCTATAGTTCCTCTTAGTTCCGTGGAAGTCATTCCCTGATATCTTAACAGATGTCCTCTCATCCTGTCCCTTCTCCGTCTCAGTGTTTTCCACATATTCCTTTCCTCTCCGATTCTGCACAGAATCTCCTCATTCCTTACCTTATCAGTCCACCTAATTTTCAACATTCGTCTGTTGCAACACATCTCAAATGCTTCGATTCTCTTCTGTTCCGGTTTTCCCGCAGTCCATGCTGTGCTCCAAACGTACATTCTCAGAAATTTCTTCCTCAAATTAAGGCCTACGTTTGATACTCTTAACCAGAAATATTTACTAATAACCAAGTAATAAAATCGAAATATGTGTCGTAGCAGCAGTGTTAAATTTTTCATTTTTAAATAAACCTATTTTTAAAAAGGAGTAATTTTTATTTGTAAGATTTACATTCGTTTGAAATACTGCATTATTACAGAGAATGAGAAAAGTGGTCAGTGCTATTTTAGTAACAATGCCGACACAAAAAAGCAACAAACATATGGGATAAGAACTGATACAACAATGCTGAGACAATAATGTCTCTGTAGCCTTGTGTCGTGGCTGTAGGTTCGAGTTGTCGTTGCCGGACATGCGTTCTACTGAGAATGGCTCCAACCCTTATGTCGATATCTTCTTGTGAATTGATGTAGCAATGAAGTACAATGCCTCATTTGCTTTAAATGGTTAAATATTTGACGGCCATTTCTATGAAATAATAAAAGAGGAGGAAACTATGATGACAGCAAAAATTAAAAAAATTTCATACATAACATACAATAAAAACCGAAGGTAGTTGATCTGCTGCCTGTATCTGTATAATAAGCCTATTTCTGCTTGTAACCCCTTGAAAAGGTTAGCACTATTTATAATGGCTAAATAATGGTATGATACTCGATTACTACATGACTTTTGAGCATAGTTTCAAAAAATTATGAACAGTAGCAGTATGTAGCTGATTTTTTTGTATTTTTTAGCAAAAGCACCGAACAGAAGACGAACTAATTCTCCTTTAATTTTCCTATTTAACGTCAAATTTGGATTCTATGCATCTTTGAACTCCGAGAGTCAAAATTTTTCAGTCTGTCTTTGATATCTATGTTTATTACGGGAAGTAACAGGAATAAAAACACGAAACTTGGTTGTTTCAGGAACTGATTATTTAACTGTCAGGATAAATTAACGTGAAGAAAAAAAAGAGGTTGTTTCTGTGATAATCACAATCCCTGTGTCCCATCCTCGCAGGTTTGCCTCCTCCTGTAATTGTGTGCTACCTTCCAAGCTTCACCTAAAATCTCCTGGACGAGAGGTAACGATGGAGAAATCGCTCAGCCGCTGCCTATGGGACAAGGAGACTGTGTCTAGAAGAAACCTCCCACTGTTCAGCTGAGTGTGGGCTCCTTTGAAACTTCCTGGTCGATTAAAACTGTGTTACACAATTGGAGATACCTAGGTAGTGTTTTGGTTTCGAGTCCCAATCAGCTAGGTTCAGCACTTTGTCTTGTGGAGTTACTACTATGATGCAACATCGGTTCTCATAAATATTTTACGGTACTTTTGGAGATATCCTAAGACGCATCGGGAATCTGAAGTTACACTCCTACACATCTTATGACTGAATCACGATGTTATCTTGCACTTAATCGTATTCATTTGCTTAATTAGTGTAATTTATCCTTTCTTCCAGGCAATTAATAAAAGGAGAAAAATAATTACATCGAGCTAAAAGTATGAAATGCATGGATAAAGATCTGCCCTGGGGAATATACATCACAAATGCAATGTCACTATGCGGTCACTATTATAACACACATCAGTAAGTAATCAGTTATCTTATTATATTCTGTCCTCTTCATTGTATTTTGTAGGACATCGCTTATTATCTTTCTTTTGATATACCGGGCCGTGGTGGGTATTGTGCATTATCACCACTGTGACCGTCAAAAGGTTAAACTGCCTTCCACGTTAAAAGTGATAACGGTTATTATTTCGGACTTCGTAGGAAAGAATATGTAGGTTCTAATTCATAATAATATGCTATTGAAACGACACGACGCGATAAATACAAAATTTCTGATTCGTTCATCTGCAACATGTAATAGACACAATAAAATTAATGTATCTTTACTAAATGCTTTTTGCAGTGAATGCAGACATATTACTATTTCATAAATGGGAGAAATTACGTAGCTCAATCATACATACCTTTTACCGATTAGTAGGCAATATGTAAAGCGCGTTTCAAAAAGAGTAAGGCTTTGCTTCGGAATATTTTGTTTTGCAAAAGAACTGAATGAGGTTTACAGATTGAACCGCAAGCAAAATTCGTTCTATGTTCCTTGACGTTCCTGCATATAACAACACCCTATAGCTACTTCCAACAGATGGAGCAACTGCCTACGCATCCGGCCGAACGTTGGAGCTCATTTACACAATCGTAACGCCTGACAGAGTATTGAGCAAAGGTTGGTAACGCAACAGCCCTCGTAGTCTTCAAGCACTGCAGAACATTTAGGACGACACTGCATCAACTCCAGCTGTCCGGCTCCGATCCACCTTCAGCAGGTTTTTGGCCAGGGTCCGAAAGTTCCAATAGATGACCAGTGGTCACTTTAAACTTCTGCCACAGTCACGTTAGGACTGTATTTCCTTTCCTCTGCTGTATTTCTTCCTATCCTAGACCTCTGTTATCCGGGACACTTCTATTTGCCCCACCCTGAACATGTTTTATGACGTGGTTCTCTTACAGATTAATTATTTCGCGGTAAAAATTTACAAAAAGAAAAGAAAAATGATACGTTGTTTACAAGATATGTTTCATTTCTACATTTAAAAAAAATTGAGACCCACAGTAAGGCCACCGTAAAAACTGTGCCATGTATTGATAACGTTGCCTCACATGCCTTCACAGGATTGTCATGTCCTGCACAGCGATCACCCAGAAACTGATTCTGTTCACGTCGTTTATACGCCTTAGAAATACTGCAAACAACAGTAAACATGAACAATAACAATACACTCTAGTGACCGTTCCACCTATCACGGTCTCTCTTAATGATTCACGTATCTGCCTATTACGCGCGCGCAACGCGCGCGCGCGCGCTCGCGTGTGTGTGTGTGTGTGTGTGTGTGTGTGTGTGTATGTGTGTGTGTTTGAAGTTACAGTGACACTAAACATGCTTTCAACGTGCTGAATTATTTTGCCAGGCAATGTACAATCCTACATGAATGGAAATACAATATGTCTACCCTCTCAAGCAGTTGTCAGTTTTGGCCGATATCTTATTCGCATGAAGGTAATGGGTTGTAGGTATGACGATTATCGCTGAAGCAACCACTTTTCTGTTATATCGGTTTCTTCAACGTCACATAAATCTGAGTGTTAAAACCACTCAAAATAACTGGTTTCTGCAATAACTAATTTTTAATTTTTTGGTCAGTCCAGCCGGCCGGTGTGGCCGTGCGGTTCTAGGCGCTTCAGTCTGGAACCGTGTGACCGCTACGGTCGCAGGTTCGAATGCTGCCTCGGGCATGGATGTGTGTGATGTCCCTAGGTTAGTTAGGTTTAAGTAGTTCTAAGTTCTAGGGGACTGATGACCACAGATGTTAAGTCCCATAGTGCTCAGAGCCATTTGAACTATTTGGTCAGTCCATGACGCCTAAACACTTCCATTGTTGAGAGCCCTTCCTGGCGGAAAGTAACTATGCGGTCGCGATCCAACCTCGGTATTGACCGTCTAGGCATAGTTGAACCACAGACAACACGAGCCGTGTACCACCTTCCTGGTGGAATGACTGGAACTGATAGGCTGTCGGACGCCCTCCGTCTAATAGGCCCCTACTCATGCGTGGTAGTTTACATCTTTGGGCGGGTTTCATGACATCTTTGAACAGTCAAAGAGATTGTGTCTGTGATACAATAACTACAGTCAGCGTCTATCGTCAGGAATTCTGAGAACTGGGGTGAAGCACAACCTTTTTTTATGTGTACGACTAATGTTCGTCAACGGCTAGAAACTATTATACAGACCAGATAGAGCAAGTGTCCCACACTGCAAGTACATGTGTGCCATCCAATAGGCCACGACACATGGTAACAGGTATATTATTGTCTCAACATTGTCTTACTTATGTCATTAGTTTCTTCATCGTTTTGTCGGCATTGCTAGTAAGATAGCGTTGATCGCTTGTTCATTTTGTATAATAACGTAATATTTCCAAGCAATGAAAATTTTACGAATAAAAATTACTCCCTTTTAAAAAAAAGATTTACTTAGAAACCAAACTTCATACCAGATAATTGATATTTCCGGTCTATCACGACGTTATTAGTAAAAAATTAACCACGCTTATTATAACCGAACCCAAACAAATACCGAAAGCACTGGTTATTCAGGACTAAAATACCTATATCGGTCTTAAGCTGTTGGTTTTTCCCAATTCCTGTGGAATCCCGACCAAACCGTGCAGCATTACTGCGGAATAATACACTGAGGTGACAAAAGTCATGGGATATCTCCTAACATCGTGGTGGACCTCCTTTTTTCACGGCGTAGTGCAGTAACTCGACGTGACATGGACTAAAAAGTCGTTTGAATTCCCCTACGTAAATATTAATCAACGCTGCCTCTGTAGAGTCCATAGTTAGGAAAGTGTTGCCGGTGCAGGATTTTGTGCACTAACTGACCTCTAGCTTATGTCTCATAAAATGGTTCAAATGGCTCTGAGCACTATGGGACTTAACATCCGTGGTCATCAGTCCCCTAGAACTTAGAACTACTTAAACCTAACTAACCTAAGGACACCACACACGTCCATGCCCTAGGCAGGATTCGAACCGGCGACCGTAGCAGTCACGCGGTGCCAAACTGTAGCGCTTAGAATCGCACAGCCACACCGGCCGGCTATATCTTATAAATGTTCGATAGGGTTCAAGTCAGGTGACTGGGTGGCCAAATCATTCACTCGAATAGTCCAGAATGTTCTTCAAACCATTCTCGAACTACTATGTCCCGGTGACATGTCTCGGAACACGAATGCCATGAAAGGCTGCAGATTGTCTCCAGGTAACGGAAAATATCCATTTCCAGTCAATGATCGGTTCATATGGACCAGAGGGAACAGTTTATTCCATGTAAACACAGTACACCCCATTACGGAGCCACCACCAGTTTCCACAGTGCCTAATTGACAACTAGGATCCGTGGCTTCGAGCAGTCTGTGCCACACTCGAATCCTACCACAGCTCTTACCAACTGAAATAGGCACTCATCTGACCAGGTTATGGTTTTCCAGTCGTCTAGGGTAAAACCGATGTGGTCACGAGCCCAGGAGAGGTGCTGCAGGCGATGTCGTGCTGTTAGCGTCGGTCGTCTGCTGCCATAGCCCATGAACGCCAAATCTCGCCGCACTGTCCTAACGGATACTTTCGTCGTACGTTCCATGTTGATTACTGCGGTTATTTCACCCATTCTTGCTTGTCTGATAACACTGACAACTCTACGCAAACGCCGCTGTTCAACTTCGGTAAGTGAACGTTGTCAGCCACTGCTTTGTCCGTTAAGATAAGTAATGTTTGAAATTTGGTGTTTATGGCACACTCCTGACATCGTGGATCTCGGAATATAGAATTCCCTAACGATTTCCGAAATGCAATGTCCCAACGTCTACCTCCAACTACCATTCTGCGTCAAAGTTGGGTAATTCCCGTCGTACGGCCATTATCACGTCGCACACCTTATCACACGAATCACTGAGTACATGTGACAGGTCCGCCAATGGACTGCCCTCACACTCCTTATGTACCTGATAACTACCGTCACCTGTTTATGTGCATGTCGCTGTCCCGTGACTTGTCATCTCAGTGTAAACCAGACCTATGTCAAATAACGGTTCTGCTACTGTTGCTTCGCAACACGTGCTATTAGATGCTTTTTCTTCTTATACCAGGCATAGCATGATCTATCACAAACAAACATTCAAATGCGATTTCTGAAAGTCATACCCCGCTTTATTATGTTTCTCCGTACATCAAAGGGAGATGGGTAGCTACTTCGCGCGGTAGCACTTAAATGCTAATCATATGCCTATCCGAGGAAGCAGTAAACTTTATACTAATCTGACGTTCTATGCATGCAGCCTGCTTGTTGCTGCAATTCTAACGCTCAAGAGTTAGGTGGCAAGCGTGTCTTACTCTTACGTAGAGCACCCGGGTTCAGTTGTACACCTACATGCCTATTCTGCATATCACACGTAACTGCCTGGCAGGGGGTTCATCGAACCATCTTCACAATAATTATCAGGTATTCCATTCGCGAAGAGCGCGCTGAAGGAACACCTCTGTCCTTCCGTACGAGCTCTCATTTTCCTTATTTCATTATTATGATCGTTTGTCCCTATGTAGGTCTGTGGCAACCAAATATTTTCGAATTCATAGGAGAAAGTTGGTAATTAAAATTTGGTGAGAAGATTCGGCCGCAGTGACAAACTTCTTTCTTTTAATCATGTCCAGCCCAAATCCAGTAATATGTCCGTGACACTCTCGCCCTATTTCTCGGATATAGAAACCGTGCTGCGATTCTTTGAACTTTCTCGACTTACTACGTTACTTTTGCCTAGTAAGGAACCCACACTGCGCAGCAGTACTCCAAAAGAGGGAGGACAAGCGTAGTGTAGGGAGTCTCTTTAGTAGATCTGTTGCGTCTTCTATGTGTTCTGACAGTAAAAGACAATCTTTCGTTGTCTTTCACCACAATACTTTCTGTGTGTTCCTTCCAATTTAAGTTGCTCGTAATTGTACCTCCTAGATATTTAGATAAATGTACGGCCTATGTATTTGATTGATTTGCCATGTAACCGAAGTTTAACGAATTCCTTTAAGCACTCATGTGGATGACCTGACGCTTTTCATTACTTAGGGCCGATTGCCAGTTTTCGTACCAAACAGACGTCTTATCTAAAACGTTTTGCAATTGGTTTTGCTCTTCTGATGACTTTAGTGGACGATAAACAACGGCATCGTCTTCCAACAACCTAAGACGTCTGCTCAGATTCTCTCCTAAGCAGTTCACATAGGTAAGGAACAGCAGAGGACCTGCGGAACGCCGGAAATCACTTCCGCATTACTCGATGATTTTCCGTCAGTTACTACGAACTGTGACCGCTCTGACAGGAGATCACAAATCCAGTTATATAACTGAGACGATATTCCATAAGCACGCAATTTCATTTCAAGCAGCTTGTGACGTACGGTGTTAAAAACCTCCTGAAAACCTAGAAATATAGAATCAATTAGAAATCCTTCTTCAATAGCACCCAACTCTTCCCTGTACTGCCAGAAATCTTACTTCGGTGGGAGGGATGGTACCGGCTGCACTCAGCATCGTGACGTCAGTTGAAGAAATACCTGAATGAGAAGCGTGAGCAGTGCGCTGATCGCAGGTTCCTCCCTTTTCCGAATGACATCATTGGCAAATTGTGACGCTTTGGCTGTTCGGTAGTTTATGGCCCGTCAGCGTCGTAAGGCGGATCTGCTACAGTACGTTAAGAGGCATACATCATTACCGGCTGCCAGTTTACTGCTGTCGAGGTATATGATGAATATCTTCGAAATATTCGAGTTTATATACAAAGTTTTATAGCTCGGACCTCTACAAAACATAAGATATTTACCATTCCTTTAGATTACATTAGTACTTGTTCCATAGATCATGAATACGACACTTCGTAATGAAATGGAACGTGTCAGGTTAATAAAAGGTGTCTATACAAGATATTACATTACCCAAAATATTACACGACACTCAATTTTTTTTTTTTTTTTTTTTTTTTTTTTTTTTGTGGTTTGGAAATTACCCAATTACTATATCCAAAAATTCATCTAATGAGAAGAAATTCTTTTAATTTCCTTTTAAATACTATATGGCTATCTGTCAGACTTTTGATGCTATTAGGTAAGTGACCAAAGACTTTTGTGACAGCATAATTTACCTCTTTCTGAGCAAAAGTTAGATTTAACCTTGAATAGTGAAGATAATCCTTTCTCCTAGTGTTGTAGCCGTGTACACTGCTATTACTTTTGAATTCGTTCGGATTGTTAATAACAAATTTCATAAGTGAATATATATACTGTGAGGCTACAGTGGAAGATTTCTAGCTCTTTAAATAAGTGTCTACAGGATGATCTTGGATGAGCTGCAGCAATTATTCTGATTACACGCTTTTGTGCAATGAACACTCTTTTACTAAATGACGAGTTACCCCAGAATATGGTGCCATACGAAAGCCGAGAATGAAAATAGGCGTGGTAAGCTAATTTACTCAGATGTATATCGCCAAAATTTGCAATGACCTTAATAGCATAAGTAGCCGAACTCAAAAGTTTCAGCAGATCCTCAGTGTGTTTTTCCAGTTCAACCCCTCATCAATGCAGACACCTAGAAACTTTTAATATTCTACCTTAGCTACCGATTTCTGATCGAAGTCTATATTTATGAATGGTGTCATTCCATTTACTGTGTGGAACTGTATATATTGTGTTTTATCAAAGTCTAACGAGAGTCCATTTGCAGAGAACCACTTAATGATTTTCTGAAAAACATCGTTTACAATTTCACCAGTTAATTCTTGTCTGTTGGGTGTGATAGCTATACTTGTATCATCGGCAAAAAGTACCTGCTTTGCATCTTCGTGAATATAGAATGGTAAGTCATCAATATATATTAAGAACAGCAGAGGACCCAAGACTGAACCTTTCTTGACGCCTTTGTGAAATCAGTGAAACTCGCTTTTCTATATAGAAAACGGCAATACGTGTTTGGCGAACTTAATATGTTATTATAAGCGTCAGTCAAATGAGAACCGAGCACCCGCCACGACTGGAGCAGCGAACGGTTCCATTCAAAAGTACTCACCACACGCTTCAGACATTTACCCCACAGGGAGACGAGACGATCAGTTTCTGTTTCGTAGAACAGGGTCGGCCTTTGACCACACCCATTCTCGAACTGACCTGTCCTCTTTCTACTGAAACGGACGTCCACGCGTGTCTATCTTCAATACACCAAAGATGTGAAAATCACACGGTGAAAGATCCGGGCTGTGCGGAGGTTGATGCAGAGTTTCTCAACAAAATAGCTCAAGCGTAACGCTCGTCCCATTGGCAGTGTGTGGGCGGATGTCATCGTAAAATAAGATCCTTCCTAGGCATTTTGACCTTATGGCTCGTCGCAGTTTCTGCAAAGTTGCTTCATAGCGCTACGCATTGATTACGGTTCCGCGCTCCAGGAGACACGCGAGCGGGAGGCACCTGCAGTCGAAGGAGGTCATCATGACCTTACCTTTGGCGGGGGGAGACGTGGGATATTTCCACTGTTGAATTTGCCGTTTGTCCTCGGTCTGTAAGCATGCTGTCGGACGGAATCGTCCCGCTGATCGATAACGCACGCCCACACACTGCCAATAGGATGAAGGATACGCTTCAGCGATTTTATTGGGAAACACTGCAGCATCCTCCGTACAGCCCGGGTCGTTCACCGTGTGATTTTTACATCGTTGGTGCCCTGACGAAAGACGTGACGGGGCGTCGGTTTCAGTCGGACGAGGAAGCGTAGGGGTGGTGGCGGTTGTGGATGTGTCAGCGGCCGACTGCGTTCTGCGATACAGGAACTAATCATCTCGTCTTTCAGAGGGATAAATGTCTTAGCGTGTGCGTTGATTGCTTTTGAGTGGCGGGAATTCGGCTTTCATCTGACTGTACGTCATATATCTAGTTAAAAAAATGTAATACTCCTTAGTTTAAAGTCATAGATTCAAAACGATATTGGTTGTTGTAATATGGTGTGACAGTATTTCATGTGTAAAACCAAGTGCAATAGTTTCTTACGCCAGGAACAGTTATTTTCAAAGATATCATTTCTCATAGTGAAGTCACTTTACATGTTGAACATATGCTTTTCGCTCTATGGTTCTCCTTAGTGTGCTGTGTTGAATGCGTATTCGTAAGTCCTAATTTCACCATTTCGTTTACCATCTCTCTATTATACTGTTTGGTAGTCTAAATAAACAAAGTGATTGGAGGAAGACATTAGGTTGTACACTTAAAGAGAGAACTTACACTAGTGCTACTGCCCACTTGTCCATCACGTTGTTTTTCCTTGGTAAGGTGCTCGTTGACAATGTCCAATCAAAGTGTAAATCGTAGGGGATGACCCTCGCAAATTTGTAAGCGGCGTTTTTTCCTTTTTCTTTTTTTTTATCTTTTAATGGCATTCACCACCGGCTGGATTTTTAATATTCTTCATACTCTCACATTTCAGATGCCCAGTGTACTAATAACTCCTAGGATTCTATAAAAATTGTAGCAGGCAGCGTCAATCCAGTTACGAGGCTGATGACTCGAAAAGAATTAATTAACCGGAATGAGAACAACAAAATTTTTATATCGATTTATTTACAAACAAATCGAGAGTCAAGACACCACACATTTCCTTGTTTCATTCATGTTAGTTTCTCTTTTGACGTAGTTCAAAAACTTTATGCTTCAGGCCTAGTAATAGTAAAAACTAGATGGCATAAACGGCCTCGAGGAGAATCTCGTCTCATTGTAACTTTAATGCTTCTGTACTTCAATCCCACACTTGACGTAACTGGCTTGTGAACTCCTGCAAGAATACTAACAATCTTCATAAAGTTTACGCGGCTCTGACTAAGATGCGTGAACTCATATAAGGATGAAAATTGTAGAACAATAGGAGTGACTCTTGCTGAACATTTTGGTGTATAAGTATTCACATTCGTTCACAAATATACTTTAAAAAAATTTTCGTAATGATTACTAAATTACATTTTTATATGCCGATTCATATTGGGAAGATATGCACTAACTAACTATCTTACTTATAATTTTGAAACTTTATGTACACATTGCCTACATGTGTATCTAAAAAGTAGACTAGAATCATATCATTTCAGCCGCAGGTTTTTATTATAGAAATATTTACACGTGATAATCAAATTTAAGGTCACTTTTATACTAATTAATCAGTATGTTTTTTCCTTCCTATTAATAGTACTTTAGTATCTGCAGTCTGCTTTCGTCCAACTAGTACCCTCAAATATCCCAAAAAATTCCAGACCTCTAGCTCAATTAGATTTTTTGTGCATAAAGTAAACATGTCAGAAAATTCGATTCTCGGGAAATTCAGTTATATTTGATCTATGATTCAACGCTGTTGTTCCTTATAACAGTTCAGCTGCATACTCTTCTTGGCTGACGGGTTCATCGTCTTCTCGTCTCCTTTCCTTGTTCCTGTTTGATGTTCTGGCATATTTAGTTGCCCCAAGGAATCAAATGGCTCTGAGCACTATGCGACTTAACTTCTGAGGTCATCAGTCGCCTATAACCTAGAACTACTTAAACCTAACTAACCTAAGCACATCACACACATCCATGCCCGAGGCAGGATTCGAACCTGCGGCCGTAGCAGTCGCTCGGTTCCAGACTGTAGCGCCTAGAACCGCACGGCCACTCCGCACGGCCACTCTGGCCGGCCCAAGGAATCACTTTTCAGCTTTGGCCACTCTCATGTAATCAACTGCCGACAGAGATGGTCTCGTATTAAGCCCATAATACATTCCTAGCAACGCTGGAACTTCATACCTGTTAACTGCCCCACATTAAAACAAATCATAGATTTTTTTTGTTTGAACATAGTTGCACAACAGCAACGGTTCCACGTAATAAAATTATAACCAGCCGACCAGCTCCAATGGATAACGAAATTTCTTTATCCATTGCAAATTGTCGGCTGGTTATAATTTTATTACAAATCATAGGGATAACGACTTTCGAGAATGACAAAATAGCAGCATCGCAAACTACAGAAAAGTTTATAAGGCAAACAACGCTCGAAAAGCAAAGATATGCAAGGGGAACATGAGAGCATCGCAAAACGTTTCTTCAAAGAGGACCGTCAAATTGAAAACCAGTTGTATAGAATATGATTTTCAAACAGAAGTGTAAGAGCAGCAGAAGAATGGGTGTGGAGGCACACTGAGAGGTCGTTAAGTTTATTTTTGATCAACGTTCCTATGTCCAATTCATTTATTTTAACCGCCAGTTTGTTCGAAAAACTAAACGATTTAGGTTGAAAAAACGAAAATTCGATTTCATGAAGCGGATTCACGGGCTAATTGCTTTGTTTTTGCAGATCGACGCACAACGATTTGTCCGTATGTTTGAGGTGAATGAAAGGTATTACTACACGCTAACTTAAAATAAATAAAAAACGGTAGATTTTTTCAGTTTCAGCAAATTAACAGGGCGGTTTTTTCTCAGCCCAATCCTTCTGCACTCGACACCCAAAACGAAGGAAGAATATGTCAGTGCTAACGGTAAGAACCTCAAAGACATGGTTAGATTAATTACTCATACGAAGTTCTGTACTCGATTATAGGAGGAAGAAAGCCTGATTGGTGGTATAACGGTAAGTGTTCTCTGCTGTTCACTTCACACTGGGTTTTAGAGTTTGTATTAAGATGAAGACGTACGCTCTGTGACACTGCTAACAAGGCTGACGTTGCAAACAACTGACATATTTAGCATATGAGAAGCTACGTAAATACAAACCACCTGAGATTACTTAGCGGTGTCACCTTTACGAGCTGCTTTGCGGAGGTCGCAGTAGGATGTGGTTCACACAAAATACAGTCTGAGGACGTTGGCGTACGCACGGGAATTCCTGTTAAAAAGAGTGTGAGCGGCCCTTCGCAATCAGCGTTTCCCGCTACTGTCTTTGCCGCCGCTCCGTATTTTTCACGTCTGCAGCGCGAGCAGTGGGGTGGAAATCCATTTTCTGCGTGTCCGCCACGCTTGCGAAGAGTCTTTTGTGAAAGGAAAATGCTGTTTTATATACGAATGAAGCATTTTTTCCCTCCAATGCGAGAAATTCGGTTCCTTCTGTTGTCGCCGGTTTCTGAAGTTTTATTTGGGCCACAATAAAATACACGAAGCGTAAGCAGTGGGATTTCCAGGGAGATCTGGGACTCGTGGGCAGCCGGCGTTCTGCCTTCGTTGACCGTTTGGCGGAGGGGTTAAAAAATTTTCTTAATATGAGCCAACTTATTGTTTTCGGAGCCACGAAAATAAGGGCGTGCGCGAACTTCTCATATTCCGCAGAACACCACCAATTTCTTCCCCCTTCTAGCTTTAGTACAAACGATATGAAGTTTATTTTAAAATCTCCGGGAAGCCTTATATAAACAACAAACAAAAGGAAGACGACATTCCACGCTGAAAGTTTTCAATACAGAACTTAACTTTACTAACCGTGATGCCGCGCTCTTAATATATGAACCGCGAAGTTCTGTTTTCTGAGCTGAATTTTTTTTTTTTTTTTTCACCGGGGAAGTGAAATATAGCTTGAAGAAGTATGTGCATCGTGGAAGACTTAGTAGCGAATTTGGTAACTGATATTAACACTGAGATTGTTGTAGATACCTCTTCTGAGTGTCTTGTACTACTCGTCCACGAATTATTCTTTGAAGCAGGTCACTAATGAGGTTCTGTCAGCGGCGCGTACTCGTTCAGTGAAGTATAACTGGTTCTGAGTCTCATTTTTCGCTCTAGATATACCTATTCAGCCTATTGCATTGTTCTAGATCCACGTTCTTCGATATTCATGGGCGTTTCATGATTCTCTCCGTCGTGGTTTGGTAATTATCAAGTTCTCTGTAAAAACGTACTCACTCTATGGGTACTGGGCGTCGTTGCTACTGTTGTGTTTTAAGCAACACTCTTTCGTGAGCTGAATACCCGGAGAATAGTGGAATGCTGAATTCACATGTCAGCTCCGTTCGAAAGACGGATAGTATTGCTATAGGAAGTGTTCTGCTGAAAACGTTATCAATTACCGACTTCACATTTGCAAATGATGTTTAGCGCTGAGGGCTGTGCTCTCTATATAATGTATACACCATACTTTATACAGGGTGAGGGAGCTAAGACATACCACCCAAAATGTGTCCAAAAGGAATAAAAGTATGGCGGTGCGGAAACTATAAGTTGTTACGGACATTGTGGCGAAGCTTGTGACTTACCGTAGTAAATTTCAACATTTATGACTGTCAAGTTGCAATACCAATTTTTTGAATGAACTGTGGAGTGTGACCTCTTCTCCTAACAGTGGTACAGAGGTTTTTGGAGCACACTGCTTATAACAGTGCGAATATTTGTTCCCTCCCTTTAACGCTCGCAATACAACGACATTTCAGTAATATGAGTGACCAAGAGGGACTGGAGCTGCAGGGGTACTTTACCACCTCCCTTCCCCCAAAAATGAAATAAAATAAAATAAAAATAAAAAATTGGGCAGGTGAACAGCATTCACGCACTCATATATATTTGTGTATGTAGACAATTCATCCATTCTGGGAACGGAGGATATTGACTACTTTTGCCTGTTATCGACACTGATACAGGCACTGTGTCGGTCTCACGGAGTTCGAGACTTTCGAGAATGGTTTAATTTCGAGTTTGAAGTCGGATAACAAATAACAAATGAAATATCTTTTTCATGTCATATACGAGGGTGAGACAAATGAAAACCTTAAATATTTTTTAAATGTTATTTATTGTGCAGAAGTGGTACAAAGCTCTACCACCTTTCAACATAATCTCCACCACGCTCAATGCAAAACCTCCAGCGCTTACAAATTGCATAAATTCCTTTAGAAAAAAATTCTTTTGGTTGTACGCGCAACCACTCATGCACCGCGTGGCGTACCTCTTCATCAAAACGGAACTTCTTGCCTCCCATTGCGTCTTTGAGTGGTCCAAACATATGGGAATCACTTGGGGCAAGCTCTGGTGAGTATGGTGGATGAGGAAGACACTCAAAATGCAGGTCTGTGATTGTTGCAACAGTTGTACGGGCAGTGTGGGGCCTTGCATTGTCATGTTGCTAAAGGACACCTGCTGACAGCAATCCACGTCGCTTTGATTTGATTGCAGGCCGCAGATGATTTTTTAGGAGATCTGTGTATGATGCACTGGTGACAGTGGTCCCTCTAGGCATGTAATGCTCCAAAAGGACTCCTTTTTCGTCCCAAAAGAGAGTCAGCATAACCTTCCCTGCTGATGGTTCTGTTCGAAATTTCTTTGCTTTTGCTGATGAAGAATGGCGCCATTCCATGTTCGCTCTCTTCGTTTCCGGTTGCTAGAAGTGAACCCAGGTTTCGTCCCCAGTAACGATTCTTGCAAGGAAGCCATCACCTTCTTGTTCAAAGCGCCGAAGAAGTTCTTCATAAGCATCAACACGTCGTTCTCTCATTTCAAGAGTCAGCTGCCGTGGCACCCATCTTGCACAATGTGGTGCGCTGACCCATGACTAATCTGTAAACATGCTGCAATATCATTCAGTGTCACTCGGCGGTTTTCCTTCATTATGGCTTCATATGCTGCAATATTCTGTGGAGTCACAACTCGTTGTGCCTGACCTGGACAAGGAGCATCTTCCACTGAAGTCACATCATTTGCGAACTTCCTACTCCATTCGTAGACTTGCTGCTGTGACAAACATCCATCACCGTACTGAACCTTCATTCGTCGATGAATTTCAATAGGTTTCACACTTTTCACTACGCTAAAACCGAATAACAGAACGCTGTTCTTCCCTGGTGCAAGTCGCAAGTGGGGCGGCCATCTTTGTACTGATACTGCGACGGTATGTGTGCATCTGCTCTATACTGCCACCTACAGGCGATTCTGCACGCTGTTTGTAGCACGCTTACCAACTTACAGGGTAACGGCGCGAGATTTCGATTTGTTATTATAAATTTGAGGTTTTCATTTGACTCACCCTCGTAATTACAAATTAAATACTTTCTGATTTTTTTTATTGGTATGTGAAATCTTTCATCGTGTTGAATTTCATGATTATACCTCAAGGGCAGGTATACTGTACCTTTTAATGAGTGAGTTTGCTAGTATCAGAGTAAATGGTTGTATCTCTTTACTGCATTGACGTGGAAGCTAATGTTTACTATATACTCAAGGGACCAGAGGCCTTAGTATACGACAGAAATTTAAACTTCATATGTCTAGCTGTTCCGGAGAAAAGAGTGCTTAACAGACAGTCTGATAACAAGTACTAACGTTTTTTGCGGGATAATTACAAATCATAAATTTTTGCATTTTTTCCATTGGTTGTAGTGTGAAGCTTTACTTCTTACCAATTTTCATGTTTGTAGGTCAACACAAAGTACCACATAGGTTCTGATGAGTGAGATTGCCAATATTAGAACGGGGCCAACGAGATATACGGACCGTGCAGCGAGCTTGTGGCGTCACACTAGTCGGCTAACACGCCCCACTTCACGGAAGCCCGGCTGAATGCCGGACCCACGGGAAATCAATATTTAGTGAGAAAACCCCACAAAAGGTCTTAATTTTGTCGTGTATTGTCATGTGTTTAAACATGCAATCAAGAATTGTTAAACTCGTATCAAATAGTTATTTGCCCACCGACGGAGATGGCTGCTAGCCCTCGTAAGACCCGCAGCGCCACGTGTTGTGACGTACGTCCCAGGGCCTGTCTTTCTCGTGGGCCCTGTATTGAAATATGTGTCATAAACGGTCGTATCTTTTGGCTGCATTGACTTACAGGCTTCACTTCTCTTACGTCGGCACGGGACAGTGGGCCATAATATGTGAGATATATTTCTACTTCATACGTCTTCCCGTTCCTAACAACAAGGGCTTTGAACAGTCTGAGAGACAGGCAGACGGACGGACAGAAAAATGATCCTATAAGGGATGCATTTTTGTCTATTAAGGTATGGAACCCTAATCAAAAAATTTAATTGCTGTTGGCTATATTAACCACGTACGTACTTCTCAAAGAGGAAATGGTGTGCAAGTGGTGTCCGTGAATTGAAAAGATCTCGTAGCACAGTCTTCGCAATACTAACGCACTCTTAGTAATGTGTGCTATCGATGGAGGGTACTTTGTGACCACAAAAAAAATTAAAAATTCCAATTTCGTTAGTTGAGTTTTACTCCAAAAACACTTTTCAAAGAGATATTGATACGTAAATAAGATCCTGAGCCTGAAAACATTAAATACAACATTCACTGCGAAATGTCATATCGACAACTGAAACATAAATTTATGGGTTGAGTTTAACTGAAAAATTAATTTACGAATTAAGTGCTACTGCAGAATTAAAATATTTATGTAATCTGGTAGAACTGTTCATTAAAAACAGTCAGTATTTCTTTTAAATTTTAAATTACGATACCTCTGTAGATTACAATATTATATGAATGTGGGTACAAAAGGTCGCCCGTCGAGGTATTGCGACGATTAATACACTAGTGCCCATTAAAATTGCTACACCAAGAAGATATACAGATGATAAACAGGTATTCATTGGACAAATATATTATCCTAGAACTGACATGTTACTACATTTTCACGCAGTTTGGGTGCATAGATCCTGAGGAATCAGTATCCAGAACAACCAACTCTGGCCGTATTTACGGCCTTGATACGCCTGGGCATTGAGTCAGACAGAGCTTGCATGGCGTGTACAGGTACAGCTTCCCATGCAGCTTCAACACGATACCACATTTCATCACGGGTAGTGACTGGCGTATTGTGACGAGCCAGTTGCTCGGCCACCATTGACCAGACGTTTCCAGTTGGTAAGAGATATGGAGAATATGCTGGCTAGGGCAGCAGTCGAACATTTTCTGTATCCAGAAAGGCCCCTACAGGACCTGCAACATGCGGTCGTGCATTATCCTGCTGAAATGAAGGGTTTCGCAGGGATCGAATGAAGGGTAAAGCCACGGGTGTAACACATCTAATATGTAACGTCCACTGTTCAAAATACCGTCAATGCGAACAAGAGGTGCCCGAGACGTGCAACCAATGGCACACCATATCATCACGCCGGGTGATAAGCCAGTATGGGGATGACGAATACACGCTTCCAATGTGCGTTCACCACGATGTCGCCAAACACGTATGCGACCATATTGATGCTGTAAACAGAGCCTGGATTCATCCGAAAAAATGACGTTTCGCCATTCGTGCACCCAGGTTCGTCGTTGAGTACACCATCGCAGGCGCTCCTGTCTGTGATGCAGCGTCAAGAGTAACCGCAGCCATGGTCTCCGAGCTGATAATCCATGTTGCTGCAAACGTCGTCCAACTGTTCGTGCAGATGGTTGTTGTCCTGCAAACGTCCCCATCTGTTCACTCAGTGATGGAGACGTGGCTGCACGATCCGTAACCGCCATGCGGATAAGATGCCTGTCATCTCGACTGCTAGTGATACGAGGCCGTTGGGATCCAGAACGGCGTTCCGTATTACCCTCCTGAACCCACCGATTCCATATTCTGCTAACAGTCATTGGATCTCGACCAACGCGAGCAGCAATGTCGCGATACGATAAACCGCAATTTGGTAGGCCACAATCCGACCTTCATCAAAGTCGGAAACGTGAGGGTACGCATTTCTCCTCCTTACACGAGGCATCACAACAACGTTTCACCAGGCAACGCCGGTCAACTGCTGTTTGTGTATGAGAAATTGCTTGGAAACTTTCCGCATGTCAGCACGTTGTAGGTTTCGCCACCGGCGCCAACCTTGTGTGAATGCTCTGAAAAGCTAATCATCTGCATATCACAGCATCTTCTTCCTGTCGGTGAAATTTCACGTCTGTAGCACGTCATCGTCGTGGTGTAGTAATTTTAATGGCCAGTACTGTATATACCATACCTAATGTGCCCTGTTATTTGTATACTCACAATAGTTACGACATATCTCATTTTCCTGATTCCTAGGAAGGTTATACCGTCCTGTATTACCTCTTAAGCCGTTGTCCGTCTATGATACTGTTTTACTTGTCCTCAAGTGGCCGGTACTTGGAACTATAGCGCAGCCATTCTGCACCTAGCTTTCGACGCTATCTGCTGCCGGGGCTACGTAGAGCTCCTCTTGCGACTTGCTTTACACCGCTTTATTCATAGTCCCGTAAATTATTATCGTACTCAAATAAGATTCATGAACGACAGTAATTGATAAGCGAGTACTTCACTGTACATAACGTATAACACCTTTGTAGGTGACATAATTATTCACGATGACATCCTGAGCTCTTATCAGCAACGTCACAGAATACACAAAACTGTCATCATCATCATCGCGCTGCTAAGACGACATTCGAGTTTCTTCACCCGATTTTCCCTTCATACATATCACAGACCAAACAGTTTAACGTTGTATGGTTCAACTACATTCAATATGATTCCAAGATAGGTCTCAAACTGCATGAATTGTGTACAACTGAATGAACAGTGTACACTAATTGTGGAGGCTCAAAAATGGTTCAAACGACTCTAAGCACTATGGGACTTAACATCTGAGGTCATCAGTCCCCTAGAACTTAGAAATACTTAAACCTAAGTAACCTGAGGACATCACACACATCCATGCCCGAGGCAGGATTCGAACCTGCGACCGTAGCGGTCGCGAGGTTCCAGACTGTAGCGCCTTATTCACTAGGTGAAAGATATTTTTGGCAATTGTTCGTGAATAGTTCAAGTAGCTCTCTGATAGCTCTGATAGCAGCCACTTTGTCAATCTCTCTGTGAACACCTCTATCACGCACATTGTCAAACCTCAGATATCTCAACAGAAACCTGAATCGGTTTTTACTTATGTATAAATAACATGATTCAAGTCCGTTTCCATTTGAGTTAGCCCACAATTTCGATATCTTCGTCCTAGAACATCTGAAAGATCCACATAGATATAGCAAACCAATGAAAGATCTGATCTCTGTCGCATCTGTTCCTTTAGCATCCCTTTCCCTACAGAAGTCACCACGAACTTAATTGATGTATGTATTAGTGCATGTTGCGATAATGCTTACTATGTTTTCATCCAAGAAGAAATTCAGAATTCTAATTTCTGTCTTTATTATACGAGCTTTATTTTTTGATCAAGACAAATGCGTAATAAAATATCAAGATCTGCTTCTAACACTGGTAGGATATTTATTTTTCCTCCGGTTAGTTATTCCATCTTTCCCTAAAAAAATGCATCCTCCTGACTTCTTCTTCCTGTGATTCATATTCATCATTTTCTGACACTTCTTGCTCCGTTCCTCAATCATGACCGCTTTCATGAACAGAATCCTCGCTGTCTGAGTCAGCGCTATCACTGTGAGCATCTTCATCACTCAGCTCATTGAACCATTCCAACCATACATTAGGATGTCTACTAAACTCTGCCCGAGGTTTTTTGCCTTTGACATTTCTTCCACAATTTAAAAATACAGAGAATACCACGTAACACGGAAGGTAACTGCAATCAGATTCAATATGTCTTAATTTACGCACATGAAAGATCGATTGAATCTAGGAAAGCAGTAAAGTGATATAGGCATACTTTGTTTCAGATTGTGGCGGCAGATCTCGCGCGGATGACAAGTGTCCTCCAGATTATAGTAATGTTTCATAAACAATGTATCTTTCGTAACTGAAAGCCAACAATGATTGGAACTAACAGCCGGAGAGTTAACAGAATGGTACTGAAAATGGCGCGAACTCAATCCAGCCCCGTCAGACAAAATTGAGTGGGAAAGTCATGTGGATGACGAGTGTCATCCGCGCGAGCAGCGGAGAGTTAATACGCTGGGAAGTCTATCAGTCACATGAGCTCCTTCAGTCTGTAATTAATTGTTAGAGACTTTCTTAGTCTAAATAAAATGACCCCCAATGAAAGTTGAAGTACCTAGAAGGAGAGGAAGAAACGAAGTGTAACTTGAAGGGTTAAGAGCGTACATCATATTATTTCTGTGACGACAAAACCGAGCCACATTTTTACAGATCTTGACAGTATGAGTCCACGTATCACTATGATGTAACACCCGATATGGCCGAGATTCGTGCACTGACTCGATTGGACAGGGTGTCGTGGGGCCTTGCTATCACCTACTGAACCAAGATGGATCACACCTATTGTAACTAGCTGTTGATATCCTGGGTACTGGCACTGGGACAGACTTCACGCGGGATATAGTCCCTCTCATGTTCTAACGGATACAGATCTCGTGATGTTGCTGGACACGGAAATACTTAAAGAAAAGGAGACGTTTCCTAGAGACACTTGTCACAAGTGGACGAACACCACACTGCTGAAAAATCGCAGCATCGGTCACATGAGAGGTAACATATGCGGACGCAGGATGTCCGTGAGGTACAACTGCCCCGCCGCAGTTCGTTCGATCACATCAGCCGTGAGCTTAGGGGAAAACCGATGGTTTGCCGCACCATGACACTGGGAGTAAACACCACAGTGCCTCCACAGAACATTAGAAGAAGGGGATCTCTCCCCAGGTCACTGCGACTTCCGCCGACGATGGACTTCCGGTGTGGAATGGAATTGCGATTAATCGTTGAACATATAGGATGTTTTTGATCATCAGCACTATATTCCAGCTCAAGGCATCACTCCAAAGGCAATCATTTCTACATATACATATATACTCCGCTAGCCACCAAGCGGTGTGTGGCGGAGGGCACAATTTGCGCCAAAGTCATATTCCCCCCCCCCCCCCCCCCCCCCCCCTCTGTTCCACTTCCGGATAGCGCGAGGGAAAAACGACTGTCTGAACGCCTCAGAACGAGCTCTTATTTCCCTTATCTTTTAATGATGATCATTACGCGATTTCAAAGTTGGTGGTAATAATATATGCTCTTCATCCTCGGTGAAGATCGGATTACGGAATTTAGTGAGCAGCCCCTTCTGATTAGCGCGTCGTCTGTCTCCAAGTGTGTTCCACTTCAAAGTTTGTATAAGATTTGCAACGCTCTCGCGATGGCTAAATGTACCAGTCACGAATCTTGCCGCTCTTCTTTGGACCTTCTCAATCTCTTGAATCAGACCCAACTGTTAAAGGTACCATACAGACGAACGATACTCTAAGACTGGACGAACTAACGTATTGTAAGCTGTTTCCTTTGTTGAAGGACTGCATCGCTTCAGGATTCCACCAATAAACCGAAATCTAGAGATCGCCTTACCCGTTACTTGTGTAATCTGATCATTCCATTTGAGATCATAACGAATAGTCACACCCAGATACTTCACTGACGTTACCGCTTCCAAAGACTGATAATTTATTTTGTACTCATACATTACTGGGGATTTCCGCCTTGTTATACGCAGTAGGTTTCATTTACTAATATTGAGAGATAACTGCCAGTCATTAGACTACTCATTTATTTTCTGCAAATCCTCATTCATTTCTTCACAACTTTCGTGTGATGCTACTTTCCTGTAGACACAGCATCATCGGCAAACAGTCTAAGGCCGCTGTCAATACCATCAACCAGATCGTTTATCTAAATCGTAAAAAGCAGTGTACCTATTACTCTGCCCTGGGGCACATCTGAAGTTACTCTTGTTTCTGTTGAAGTTACCCCGTTCATGACGACATCCTGCTCCCTGTCTGTTAGAAAACTTTCTATCCAACCGCATATGTCATTGGATAGACCGTAAGCGCGCAGTTTTGTAGCAAGCGACAGTGCGGAACTGAGTCGAACGCCTTTCGAAAGTCGAGAAATATGGCATCAACCTGGGAGCCGGTATCTAGAGCCTGTTGTATATCATGCACAAAGAGGGCCAGCTGTGTCTCGCATGACCGCTGTTTCCTAAAACCGTACTGGTTTCTGCAGATGAGCTTCTCAGTGTCTAGAAAGGTCATTATGCCTGAACGCAAAATACGTTCCATGATTCTACAACAAATCGATGTCAGTGATATTAGCCGGTAATTATGTGCATCCGATTTTCTACCCTTTATATAGATTTCTATGACCTGGGCCTTCTTCCAGTTTTGTGGTTCTAACGACGGTCCTCGCCTGTGATGGTGCTTCCTCAGTCTGGTTGCTGGTATCCTCAGAAGACTGTTGCCGGCTAACAGAGAATATCCATTACATGCTATATTCTCAGTTGGCGGGTGCAGATACAGAAGGGATTCGATGTGCTTAACTTGCAATACGACGGTCCTCCCTTGTGAAGGTCAAACCTATTCGACTGTTAGCTTGGCGACGAGTATGCCTGCCCTAATGTTCTCATGGACTTCAACATCAGGACACTTGTCACATGCGAGTGCCCCATCATTCGGATACTGTGCGATTCAGCCAGCCCGCCAAATGGAGGCATACAACGATGCCTCTTTCAAATTTTGTCACTTGCCGATAACGCTGTCTTAAAAGAGTATCCAGCATCTCCGTATCGTTCACACGGATAACTGAACAACTGACGATATTCACGCCCCTTACATACTTTATCAGGCTTTATAACAACACTCCTGTCACAGAGAATTGCAGCTATAATCATTAGTATGCCCGGCGATGTTATGTATGTGAAAGAAATTACGCTGAAATCCGACCATATCTTCTGGGCCCTTCACTTTTTTGTCAAGCGGTGTAGTTTCGTCACTGGACATGGTGCTGCTCTTCACTGGCATTAGCGTTTTTGCTCATGTATATCTGCTGTGTTTAAGTATCGAAATGAACGAATCCACACACATTATGCAAACGGATGTATATTTGATATGTGTGTATGTGAGAAAAGTCACGGGCAATGAGCTCATCCTAATCCCGTGGAACGATTTCAGTCAAATTTCGTACAGATACTGGTTACAGCCGGCCGGAGTGGCTGAGCTGTTCTAGTCGCTTCAGTCTTGAACCGCGCGACCGCTACTATCGCAGGTTCGAATCCTGCCTCGGGCATGGATGTGTGTGATGTCCTTATGTTCGTTAGGTTTAAGTAGTTCTAAGTTCTAGGGAACTGATGACCTCAGAAGTTAAGTCTCACAGTGCTCAGAACCATTTGAACCATTTTGAACTGGTTAAAACGTGGAAAGAAGTACTGTAGCGGTAAGAAGAACCAGCCTCCTTTTGAGGTGAGTATGATAACGTGGAGAGAGAAGCGAGAACGAGGAGTTGGACAGACAGCGAGGGCAAAGGAGGAGGTGGGCATAGATAGGAATAGGAGCAGAAGGCGGAAGAGGTGAACAGGGATAGCGGAGGGAAAATGGACAGAGAGAGGGAAGAGCAGGAGATGGACTCAGAAAGGAAATGGAAGAAGATGAACAGGGAGAGGGGGGGGGGGGGGAGAGGAGATGGACATAGCGAGGTAAGTGGACGAGATGAAGAGGGAGAGGGTGGAGGAAAAGACTTACGAAGAGAGGAATAGAAGCACATGGAATAAGAGAGGGGGCAGGAGAAGGACAGTGGGGGAAGGAGTAGATGGATGGAGGACTGAGGAATAGTTTGACTGAGTGAGGTGGGAGGTGGGTGGGAGGTGGTGATGGACAGAGATAGTGGCAGGAGGCGACTGAAAGAGAATAGGAGGAGGAGATGGATAGAGAAAGGGGCAGGAGGAGATTGAGAGAGTGTGAGAAGTGGAGGAGGTGGTCAGAAGATGTTGTGGTGCAATTGGACAGAGAGAGGGGAGAAGGTGAGATGGACTAATAAAAATTAGGAATTAACACCTACCCGGGCAATATCGGGTACCTGGCAGCTAATTTATATAAGAGACGGTTTCGGTATACACGAGAATAATGGAAACCTGTGAAATCTCCAGAGAATGGAAAACAGCCAAAATCATTGCCATACTTAAACCAGGGAAGAGTGGAACTGACGCAGGGAACTTCAGGCCAATCTCATTACTGTGCATAACGTACAAACTGTTTGAAAGGATACTGTTGGAAAGACTTAAACCAGACCAACTACCGGTGCAGCAAGCAGGTTTTTAGACAAGGAAGAAGCTGCTGCGACCAGGTGCTGGCACTTGCCACACACATTGAACGAGACTTTCAGGAAAAGAAGAAAACAGGGATAGTCCTCATTGACTTGACATCAGCGTACGACACTGTATGGCTAAATGGTCTCATGTTAAAACTGGCAAAGACAGTAAAATGCAAAACAACGTTGAATCTCATGAACAACATACTGAGCGAAAGGAAATTCAGGGTCAAGTTAAATGGTGAAACCAGCAAGTAAAAAATGGTCTTCCGCAAGGATCAGTCTTAGCTCCCTGGCTCTTCAACATCTATATAGCAGATTTGCCTGATCTGCACACACGCAAATTTGCCTACGCAGATGATTTAGCTGTTACAGCTCAAAGTAACTCGTTTGAAAACCTGGAATAAACACTAAATGAAGATCTAGCTACACTGAAAAATACTATGACACATGGCATCTAAAAATCAATGTGACAAAAACAGTAAGCACAGTCATGCATCTAAACAACAAGGAAGCGAGAATGGAACTGCGCCTGGTTATAAATGGTAAAGCTGTCGGCCACGAGAATTTCCCAAAATATCTCGGTATTAAGCTAGATCGCGGTATGACTTTCAGACAACACCTAACTGATACTGCCCAAAAGCTAAAGACGAGAAATAACCAGCTCAACAGACTGGCAGGCACCACTTGGAGTTGTGATGCTGCCACTCTACGAACTGATGCACTGGCACTGGTGTACAGCGCTGCAGAATACTGTGCCCCAGTCTGGAGCAGAAGCCCACACGCCAAAAAAGTGGACGTACAACTAAATACCACTCTGAGAACCGTCATCGGCACTCTCAGGCCAACCCCCGTTGAGTGGCTTCCGGTGCTGGCAAACATCGCACCTTCTTCCATACGTAGAGAGAAAGCAACCCAGGACATAGCAGAAAAAATTGAAGCAAACCCAAGGCTACCTATACATGCCGACATGGGAGGACCCACGAAACTCAAGTCCAGGAAACCTATCGTCTGGAGCAGAACATTGGGCACAGAGGGTCTCGATGCTGAATGGAAGAATGCATGGCAGGGTCTGAGAAGAGGCGTCGTGGAAAACCATCACCTAATCCACGACCCAACCAAAAGGGTTGAAGGCTTCAATCTCAACAAGAAACACTGGTCGACTCTAAACAGGTTTCGCACGGGAGTTGGACGATGCGGACAGCGAACAACCAAATGGGGCTATACAGACGATTCGTGTTGTGACTGTGGCGAGGTACAAACAATGGACCATCTTCTGGTTTGTAACATTCATGGTTTCAGAGACGGCTCTCTGATGTCGCTCCGCAAGTTAGCGGGCAATGCCAGGAAATGGCTCCATAATCTTAATGCTACTGTGCAATTAATTGTCTTCAATTTATGTGATTTTTGTTCCTTTTAATGATATAATATAGTTTCCCTGACATAATTGTAGTGTAATAACTGATATAATTTGTAAGTTCCGAACGTTTGTTGTCTTCTTTGTAAAATGTATTTGGCAGATCGAACGAGAAATAATAAATAATCGGTATGAAAACTGAATCTGTGTGTACAGTTTCACTGACCGTCCTCTGGCTGGAGCCGCGGCCTCACGGATAGCCATGTGGGGTCGACAAGTTGGCGGCAGTCAGATCCCCTCACCAACTCGCGACGCACAGTAGGTTAGCTGAGTGGACGGGCGGGCTGTTCGTAAAGCCCGTTAGGCGGCACCGGGCGCCTGCGGGCAGCCGGCGGCGCGCTCGCTCGTTATTTAATCAGCAGCCGGCCATTCACCGCCACCTCGGCTGCCCCGGGCCGCCGCCGCGTCCACGGCATCTGCGGCGACACGCAGGCTGGCCAACTGCTCGGACAACTCAGAGACTCGTTGACTCTCTCTGCACGTAGATGCCGCGTTCCTTGGCTTCCGGAAGACTTCCTATACAGTTCAGTGCTGTCGTCAACAAAATGTCTGCTTGCAGATTACGAGTCCAGGTCTGTGACTGAACTCAACACTTTCTGGGAAGTAGAACTCACAAGCGGACTATCACACCCTTTAACCGCGGCTTTTGGTGATTCTTAGGTATGCTGTAGAGGGACTCGTTCTGAGAAGGTTGCTAGCGACTTTTTATGTGAAGGCCCCTAGTTTCCGGGAACATCAATAGTGAAGTTTTAAGCGTGCCTCGTTTATCCACCTTGTTCGTTATAGTTTGCACGAGCGGGCGTAGCGCGCGGACTGGGACTTTCCTTTTGCTTTCCATTTTCATCGTAAAGAACATTGTTAAATACTATATGTCGTGAAAAATTACTGAAAAATAGTCATTTTCGCCGCAGCAATTTCATCATTAATTCAATCATTTTACGGCACACCTCCTTCAAATGGGTATTTCGCTTGGGGTTGGTAGACAAAAGCCCTAATATTTGGGCATTTCGAAAAAGTTCTCAGCGATGGGTGAAATATCAGTAGCTGCGAGAGGATACCAGTTACAAACCTAATTTTTAACCCAGCTGTGTAAATAATACCGATCAAATCGGCTGCCTTTACCACTCGGCTTGCAATGGATCCCTGGCGGAACGAGGAAGAAAAATCGATCTGAACAAGACTGGACATTCCTTCACAATACAGTATATTGCAACAGCGTCAGGAAAGACACTACATTAGGTTTTTTATGCATACAAGAACCACCTGGGATATTTAATTGGACTGTTCGAAAAAGTGTTAACGAGTTCACTCACACCTTTAAAACAATATAATTGCGACCTGCAGGAAATCAGAGGAGTGCACGAAAGTGCTGCACGAAGAGATTTTTTAATCTGTCATTCTCGCATTCGCGTGACAAGAAACTTTTTTTACGTAATTCATTCGTCTGGAGGGCAGACTGATCAGACACTTCACGATCAAATCTTTCCAACTGAGCGGCGAGCATGTAAGTGCATCTTAAAAATTATCCCACCCAAATGTACTCCACTACGCCAATGCTGTAACGTTCATTTTTACAGGCAGGTTAAAGTTTTAACGAAAAAGTTTCAAAATGCTCTCGACTCGCTGAAGACTAATAAAGAAGTGTCTTGGACGGAAGATTCCATAAAAATATATTCTTCAGCTCTTCATCAATTTAGTGCACCTGCTTTCACACGAACGATAAAATAGGAGAGGTTCGTATTTAATTTGATCAAAGAAAGAACAATGTTTTTGAATTCAAGCGAACTGTGTCCTCTGGCATCACTTCTGAAAAATTGTTGCGACTATAAGCAGTAGCTTTCATTAAATGCGCTTGGCGTCCTACGAATCTATGTTTCAATGACTTTCGCGACAAATATTGTTCGGAATGTTGTTCAAAACCAGCAAGAGATACAAGCAATAGCGAATAAGAGGATTCCGGAATCTGTTCTGTAAGGAGCGGAATACACATTTG
The DNA here is from genome assembly GCF_023864345.2 of Schistocerca serialis cubense. Lineage (NCBI taxonomy): Eukaryota > Metazoa > Arthropoda > Insecta > Orthoptera > Acrididae > Schistocerca > Schistocerca serialis. The sequence continues at coordinate 143,248,188 of NC_064641.1, read as the reverse complement.
AGCCGGCCGCGGTGGTCTAGCGGCTCTAGGCGTGCAGTCTGGAACCGCGCGACTGCTACGGTCGCAGGTTCGAATCCTGCCTCGGGCATGGATGTGTGTGATGTCCTTAGGTTAGTTAGGTTTAAGTAGTTCTAAGTTCTAGGGGACTGATGACCACAGATGTTAAGTCCCATAGTGCTCAGAGCCATTTGAACCATTTGAACACATTTGAAGAGAAGATTAATTTATTAATGAAGTTAGTACGGTGACAATGACTATTTCTGATTGTTTTGCGTGATGTATACTACTGAATGGCATTCTGTACGATGAAACTGAAAAATAAAAATTTACAAGGATGGTATTAGAACCAGTACCGCCACTAAGGTGTCCGTTAAGTTTACCCGCTTCAGTACGCTCACCGGTCGAAACGCACCAAAAGTTACAAGTATAGAAGATATCCACAAAACTTCAACGTCAGTTTTTTAAAAAACTAGGGACGTCGCATGAAAAGCCACTAGCCAGGCACTCAGGATAGATTTCTCTTCAATGTACCTAAGATTCATCAAAATCAGTGATTAACAGTTCTGATGATTCCCTTGTGAGCACATTATTCTTAACAGGACGAAGTCAGCAAATGTGAAACCAATTCCAGGAGTACCCCAACGGAACCTTATGAGGTCATCACTGTTTATACACTCGAAGACAAAAAGACAACGAAACAAAAGGACACCGGCGCACTTCGAAGGAAACATCCAAATGGGAGGAAAATCGGTAGATGTGATGTACATGTACAGACAAACAAATGATTACGATTTCAGAAAAGCTGGATGACTTATTCAAGAGAAAGAGCTTCACAAATTGACCAAGTCAGTACATTGTTGGTGTATCTATTGCCCTTATCCAAACACTTATTCGACTTGGCAGCAATTGATAGAACTGTTGGATGTCCTCTTGAGTGGCAAATTCCTGTCCAATTGACATGTTAGATCGTCAAAATCGCGAGATGGTTGAATGACGCAGCCCACAATGAGACAAAGATTTTCAAATGGTGAGAGATCCGGCGATCTTGCAGGTCAAGATAGGGTTTGGAAACCTGGAATCTCAGTCACTGCTGTACATTTATCCTAAGTGATGAGTCCGCTTAGAACTGACGCCCAATGACCAGCAAAGACGTGTCTGGAGACGCCCCAAACAGCGGTCTGATACCGACCTGACGGTCGTACGCCATACTACCCGACAACCAGAAATGATGATCTCGTGTTACGTTTCATTTGATAGCAGGACACCTTTGGTTATCATACGCGTCATCCTTTTAGCACAGAGGTACATCGAAGATATTTTATGCCCTATTTAGTTGCCGTTCATGGGAAGTCATCATGGGCTTCCATTTCAGCATGTCCGTCTGGACATTGCGAGAGTTTCTAGTGTTTAACTTCATGATGGCCAAACCCTACATTGGCTATCAAGGTCGCTGGATCTCACTCCAGGTGAGGACGTTTAGAGCATAATGGGCAAGATCCTCCAACCATCTTTGAATTTTGACGATCTGAGGCATCCATTGAACAGAATTTGGTATGATATCCCTCAGGAGATTTGGCATGATGTCTCTCAGGACGTCCAACTACACTATCAAACAATTCCAATCCGAGTAACTGCTCGCATAACGACCAGAGGTGAACCAACGGGTTAGTGATATGCTTAGGCCAGCCGGTGTGGCCGAGTGGTTCTAGGCGCTTCAGTCTGGAACCGCGCGACCGCTACGGTCGCAGGTTCGAATCCTGCTTCGGGAATGGATGTGTGTGATGTCCTTAGGTTAGTTAGGTTTAAGTAGTCCTAAGTTCTAAGGGCCTGATGTCCTCAGATGTTAAGTCCCTCTAGGCGCTCAGTCCGGAACCGCGGGACAGCTACGGTCGCAGATTGGAATCCTGCCTCGGGCATGGATGTGTGTGATGTCCTTAGGTTAGTTAGGTTTAAGTAGTTCTAAGTTCTACGGGACTGATGACCACAGATGTTAAGTCCCATAGTGCTCAGAGCCATTTGAACCATTTGTTAAGTCCCATAGATCTCAGAGCCACTTGAATAATTTGACATTCCTAATTTGTGAAGCTCTTTCCCTTGAATAAGTCATCCAATTTTTCTGAAATTGTAATCATTTTTTATCTCTATGTATATATCATATATACCGACTTCCGGCCCATTCGGATAACTCCTTCGTGGTGTGTCGTTTTTTGTGTGTGTCAGAGTGTAACTGACGGACTGTCATCGAATAAAACAAAAGTAATATCTGGCGTTCTCGAAGGAGTGTTATAGGTCTTCTTCTTTTCTTGATCTACATAAACGATTTAGGAGACGTTCTGAGTGGCAGCGTTAACTTGTTTGAAGATGAAGGTGTCATTTACTGCCATGTAAAGTCATCAGATGGTCAAAACGTGTCGTCCTGAGTGGCCGAGCGGTTCTAGGCGCTTCAGTCTGGAACCGCGCGCCCTCTACGGTCGCAGGTTCGAATCCTGCCCCGGGCATGGATGTGTGTGATGTCCTTAGGTTAGTTAGGTTTAAGTAGTTCTAAGTTCTAGGGGACTGATGACCTCAGAAGTTAAGTCCCATAGTGCTCAGAGCCATTTGAACCATTTTTTGATCAAAACGTATTGCAAAATTGTGTAGATAAGGTGTGTGTACGGTACGAAAAGTCGCAATTGACACGAAATAATGAAAAAATGAAGTCATCCACGTGAATACTAAAAAGAATTCGCTAAGATTCGGTTTCACGATAAACCACACAAATCTAAAGGCTGTAAATTGAACTAAATCATTAGGGATTACGATTACGAAGAATTTTAGTTGGATCCATCACATAGATTATGTTGTGGGTAAAGCAAACCAAAGACTAATATTTACTGGCACAAGAATGAGATAATGCAAAAATCTACTTAAGAGACTTCCTACACTACAGTTGTGCATCCCCTTCTGGAATACTGCTGTGCATTGTGGGATCCACATCGCAGTCTATCGACGGAGGACATGAAAAAAATTCAAAGAAGGGTAGCTCGTTTTGTAATAACGCTAAATAGGGGAGGGGGTGCCATAGACATCATACGTGAATTGGGATGGCAATCATTAACAAAAAGGCGATTTTCGTTGCGACACGATCTTCTCATGAAATTTCAGTCAGCATCTTTCTCCTCAGATTGAGAAAATACACTCCTGGAAATGGAAAAAAGAACACATTGACACCGGTGTGTCAGACCCACCATACTTGCTCCGGACACTGCGAGAGGGCTGTACAAGCAATGATCACACGCACGGCACAGCGGACACACCAGGAATCGCGATGTTGGCCGTCGAATGGCGCTAGCTGCGCAGCATTTGTGCACCGCCGCCGTCAGTGTCAGCCAGTTTGCCGTGGCATACGGAGCTGCATCGCAGTCTTTAACACTGGTAGCATGCCGCGACAGCGTGGACGTGAACCGTATGTGCAGTTGACGGACTTTGAGCGAGGGCGTATAGTGGGCATGCGGGAGGCCGGGTGGACGTACCGCCGAATTGCTCAACACGTGGGGCGTGAGGTCTCCACGGTACATCGATGTTGTCGCCAGTGGTCGGCGGAAGGTGCACGTGCCCGTCGACCTGGGACCGGACCGCAGCGACGCACGGATGCACGCCAAGACCGTAGGATCCTACGCAGTGCCGTAGGGGACCGCACCGCCACTTCCCAGCAAATTAGGGACACTGTTGCTCCTGGGGTATCGGCGAGGACCATTCGCAACCGTCTCCATGAAGCTGGGCTACGGTCCCGCACACCGTTAGGCCGTCTTCCGCTCACGCCCCAACATCGTGCAGCCCGCCTCCAGTGGTGCCGCGACAGGCGTGAATGGAGGGACGAATGGAGACATGTCGTCTTCAGCGATGAGAGTCGCTTCTGCCTTGGTGCCAATGATGGTCGTATGCGTGTTTGGCGCCGTGCAGGTGAGCGCCACAATCAGGACTGCATACGACCGAGGCACACAGGGCCAACACCCGGCATCATGGTGTGGGGGTCGATCTCCTACACTGGCCGTACACCACTGCTGATCGTCGAGGGGACACTGAATAGTGCACGGTACATCCAAACCGTCATCGAACCCATCGTTCTACCATTCCTAGACCGGCAAGGAAACTTTCTGTTCCAACAGGACAATGCACGTCCGCATGTATCCCGTGCCACCCAACGTGCTCTAGAAGGTGTAAGTCAACTACCCTGGCCAGCAAGATCTCCGGATCTGTCCCCCATTGAGCATGTTTGGGACTGGATGAAGCGTCGTCTCACGCGGTCTGCACGTCCAGCACGAACGCTGGTCCAACTGAGGCGCCAGGTGGAATTGGCATGGTAAGCCGTTCCACAGGACTACATCCAGCATCTCTACGATCGTCTCCATGGGAGAATAGCAGCCTGCATTGCTGCGAAAGGTGGATATACACTGTACTAGTGCCGACATTGTGCATGCTCTGTTGCCTGTGTCTATGTGCCTGTGGTTTTGTCAGTGTGATCATGTGATGTATCTGACCCCAGGAATGTGTCAATAAAGTTTCCCCTTCCTGGGACAATGAATTCACGGTGTTCTTATTTCAATTTCCAGGAGTGTATTTTGTTGGCATCCACCGATATAGGGAGAAATGACCATCACTATAAAATAAGAGAAATCGTAGCTCACACAGAAAGACTTAAGTGTTCGTCTTTCCCGCGAGATGTTCTAGAGTGGAACCGTTGAGAGATAGCTTGAAGATGGTTCGATGAACTCTCTTCCAGGGACTCAATTGTAAATTTCAGAGCCGGCCCAAGTGGCCGTGCGGTTCTAGGCGCTGCAGTCTGGAATCGCGAGACCTCTACGGTCGCAGGTTCGAATCCTGCCTCGGGCATAGATGTGTGTGATGTCCTTAGGTTAGTTATATTTAACTAGTTCTAAGTTCTAGGGGACTAATGACCTCAGAAGTTGAGTCCCATAGTGCTCAGAGCCATTTGAACAATTTTGTAAATTTCAGAGTAATCATGTAGATGCAGATGTAGATACGCGAATTTCTATCAGTGTACCTACATTATTCCGTGAATTAGTTAATTTGAAAAGTTAATGAAGTTTTCCGTCACTGTATACGGAAGTGAGCTGGAGCACCATCATGTGTTAACCGCATGACCCTAGTACCATGAAAGACACGTCTTCCAGTACGAGAAATAGGATCACCTCTAGGAAGTGTAGATATGCAACTGTGAGACCCTATGGACAGATGACTGGCCCACTAGGCCATCACAATATTCTCCGCTCACACATTGGACTGAAGCGTTCCTGCTGGTTGGTCCCACCTTATCACTGGAGTTCTCTGCAGACCACAGGAAGATCGACGATACCGCCCCTCTTAAACGTAGCCGCATCTGTGAGTGGGGTGGATGTCAGAGATCCCAGCACTGAGCTGGACTGTGAGGCGAACCAGAGGCAAAACCGTCGTCGCAGAGGCAAGTCCGAAAGTAACTGGGCCTGAAACGTTGTATGTGATACGGATGGCGGCAGTTGTGGAATATGTAACACAGTATCGTTGGCTTAAGCCATACTTTATTTTGCTGGTACTGAGGTCACGTTATATAGTGATCAACACCTGTCCCTCCAAGACCTGAGTACGTACTGGTTGCATTGGTCTGTCGTGGTTACCCGTTCCTTTAAATGAGCCTGCGTCACTCAAACGACGAAACAGAGTACCAAACAGTTTATGAAGCGACTGCTGTCGGCCAGTATAATTTATTCAGTGAAATCTCACATTGCCATTTCCATGTCCGTATCTAAAGGCCATTTCGGACTGCTCCTGATTGGTGTATCTAGTCAATGTCTATCGGCGCTGCGCTGTGCTACTTGATACTCTTCTACACAACATGAGTTGGCAACACCAGTGAAGCAGATAAAATTAAGCGGATACACTATAGTAGTGATGTGTCAGTGCGTCGTCATGTTCATGGTTCACATTACTGTCTTCCATTAATCTGGGGCTAAAACAATCGCACAGATAGTAGACATTCCCACCATCCTGTTGCTTTCTCATGTGTGCTTTCAATCCCTGAAATCTATACTGTCAAAGGTTGTTTTGGTCTCCACCTTCTAGTCGGTGTACCTTCCTAGAAATGCATGTCCGGTCGTATGTCCATATGACCTTTCCTGCTCCTTATTACATGACGGATCTTTCCTGCAGTTCGTTCCCATTTTGCAAAATCACCCTGTATGACCAAAACGCTGTTTCTGGCAAGACACGTCAGTCAAAGCACAACTCAAGCGCTGTACATTCTTTTGTCATCTTAATCATAATATTTTGGCCATAATCAATTTCGACGACAAACCGCCAGCAATTTTGTTAGTGTTGTGACTGTCTTATCGCTTTCACCTATTCGCCTTGGACGACGACTTTATGTCTCATCACGTACAGGAAACCATGTAGCAGTAAAAAACTGCGCGCCCAGGTACGAACGACTATGAAATGCTGCCCAGTTACTGTGTCATCCTCTGGCATATTGCGTCATTCTGGTACGGAATGGAGGGGCAAGGTTCAGATGGCTAAAATGGCTCTAAGCATTATGGGACTTAACATTTGAGGTCATCAGTTCCCTAGACTTAGAACTACTTAAACCTAACTAACCTAAGGACAACACGCACATCCGAGGCAGGATTCTAACCTGCGACCGTAGTAGCAGCGCGGCTCCAGACTGAAGCACCCAGAACCACTCGGCCACAGCGGCCGGTGGAGGGGCATGGCTTGAGCAAACTTCTCTCAAATATTTTATCAGCTCTGCAGATCTTGGAGGAGCCATTTTTCATTCAGTTACCTCCTCAGTTTTCATGGCTAGGATGAGTGTAATCTGTTCCAGTCTTCCCATCAAGGAAGTGTCCCTGGTTGTACCCGGAACTGTAGCCGTGCCCTCTGCATAGCAAACACACCAACTGATTGCTCACCTACAGAGGCAGACTGCAGCGATCTATATCGGAAATTCAGGGATTAACAGGTATAAGTGCAGTTATTTCTACTGGAGACTGAGGGCGGTGTACTCAACAACATTACATCAGTCAGAGAGACCAATAATTACAGCTGTAACAAGTCCTATGTTTCTAGGGTAGCTAGTACCTCCAAGTAAATGTGCTTATTTTTACCAGGGCACCAAGTCACGCGTTGGAGTGTGGACGCGTCGACTGTTAGACTTTAGTGATTGGGGTAGTCGACTTTGTGGCGCAGTTACTAATGTGGAGAAAATGTCAGGTTGTAACGTTTATCGCGTGTTTGTGGGGAGAGTATCCAACGCAGAGAAAAAAGACCAGCACACTGTTGCTTGTGCGTGTTAAAGCAACACATACAGAAATCTCTGCGCTTATACACTCTACATACTGTATATAAGCTGGCCGTTAAAAGAGAGCGTGAGTTCCAGCGGCTCGATTTAGGAGTCTCATCAAGTACAGCGATGGGTCCGTTTACTGTTAAAAAGCGACCACCAGCCTTGGTAACACGTGTCAGCGGAGTGTCTCCTTCCGTGGATGAGAGTGACGTTGCTAAGAGGCGTGCTGCAGAAACCCTAACCCCTTAGCCTGCGCACTGCGTGCCCAGCAGTAACCACCCGCTCGGCTGGAGGGCCCTCGACTGCTACGGGTGAGTGAGGTGGGTGGCGGGGGTGGGAGTGTGGGGGTGCCAGCAGCGACGCGGCGGCGGCGTCTCCCGTTTACAAGACGGCGGCGTCGGCGTCGGCGTCGGCGTCGGCGCCGGCCGCGAATATGCATGAGCTAACCGACTCCGTGGTGCGACCTTGCCTGGCATCGCAAGCCGACGGGCGGCGCCTCTGGGTGGTACTTGTCAGCTGACGCCTAAAGTCGCGCGCGGCTACAAGCAGTATTGTCTTACCGTCGGCTGAAGTCTCATCTTGTTGTCAGAATTATACGGTTCCCCCAGAAATAATAATGCAGCAATATCACTGGAATCTTTCAGTCTTTCTTTTCGTCTCACATATCTTCACAATTAACCGGCGCTGATGCTCTCTTCGCTAAGCTGCCCTGCTTGACAAAACAAGTGAATCTCCCAGATAGGGGGAGGAAACGAAATGAAGCATCACAGGCTGACATGGTATTCGACGTTCAGTGATTACAAAATTCCATTCAAATTTACTAATAACGTGGCAGTGTGAGACCACTTGTCACTGTGGTATTTCACTGTCCCTGGCTTGGATGGATGCACTGTTTCGTTGGGAAGGGTTGGGTAAAATCTTTTTTCCCGACGCATAGTGGCCCACAACTGTCGTAACTTGTCCTCGATAACCCTAATACTGGCCTTGGAGCCGACTTTTCGCCCAAGCTGGTCCGTCGGTAACAGACAGATATGGAGATCTTACTGGCCAGGGAAGTATCCCAACATCACGCAGACATTTCATAGAGGAACCAGCCACGTCTGGACGACGAGCATTGGCGTGTTGAAAATGGCACCACGATATTGCAAGAAAATGTAGCATGTCGTCCTTGACGTACTGCTGTACCTTCAGAGTTCCATGAACCACTGGGAGACATGACCTGTAGCTATACTTGATGCCTCCCTAAACTACACCGCCATACCTTTCAAAAACATTGGCTCATTGGGGGTCTCTCCGCAGGTTGTTGGTCGCTCACGATGGTCATCCGGAGTAATGCAGAACGTCGATGTATACTTCAACAAAATGCAACAACATTCATCAGCATTCCTTGCCTCCCGGTCGTGTCGCCACTTCAAACGTACCCGTTTCTGTTGTGGTGTTAAGGGCAGGCTATCCAAGAGATGGTAATGGCCTGGTTCGGCTGCTACTAATCTCTGACCAGTGGTGCAAAATGAAACAGGATACTGCTCGAACCCGATTACTTGTTCCCAGATGACAGGTGTACATGTATAGGGGTTATGATGTGATTGGTGTACAACAACAACAAAAAAATGGTTCAAATGGCTCTGAGCACTATGCCACTTCTGAGGTCATCAGTCGCCTAGAACTAATTAAACCTAACTAACCTAAGGACATCACGCACATCCATGCCCGAAGCAGGAGTCGAACCTGCGAGGTGTACAACAACTCGGTATCACCTTGTGGTGGTCGACAGGAACTTTCATAACTAGTACGCCTGCCTGTTCCCTCGTTCCCATGTTCCGATGCAGTCCAACGTGTCACATCCGAATGCCTAACATCTGGACGACTCGACCAGCTGGCCAAATGGAAACACACTTTTTCACTTTCTTATAACGCTGTCTTACTTGAGCATACAGTCCATCCATGGCATTCATACTCATCGCTCGGCGTCTGACTTTATTCACTGGCCTTAGATACAACCTACCAGGCACGCTAACAGCACCAAACACGAACAGCAATAAGGCACTAGGGTGGTCGTTCAACCTATAACAGTGAATAGCGACACTAATCTTTTACATAATACTGATAATGTGTACGTCTGTGAATTTATGTTGACATCTGACCATGTCTTATGAGTGTTTCATTTTTTTTTTATCAGGCAGCGTATGTGCGAACCACTTTGTCGGTTGCCCAGGTGTGCCAACTTCGTTGATGTGAGGGTAGCACTATCAATCTTTTTTGTCGACGATTTTCCGTCCGTGGCCGACTAGAAAAGCGAATATTATACTATATGTATAGCTCTGGATGCTGGCTGGCTTCGTGAAGCTTCAGGAACTACTCATAGTCCTAAACGTAAAGGAGCTGAAGCTACCACATAGGAAGCTGTTTTCAATGTGTTAACTTTTGTGTTCCACTGCACTTGTCCTGCAGTTTAATTTTGATCCGGTCCTGGTTTCGCTGTACGTTGGTTTCATCGAAAGAGATACAAACGAGACTAAAACTCTGTGGGTAGCTGGGTAATGAGCGTTGCCACACCTGAAGGAAGAAGCCCACACAAATCAAATCGTGCAGTGCACAAAACTTTGAAAGCATTCACAGCCTGTTAGACTAAAACGTGAGTGCATAACTGTTGTGAGTCTGGTACTAATGTGTTGAATGTTATTTCGGCTACTGTGGGAGTCAGGGCTGACACAAATACGGAAGAAGAGAAGTTGCGATGGCCAGTGGCTGAAATCAGAAATGATCAATACATAACACTTTCAGATTTATAGAACTTTTATTTCTAAGAGGGAAAGAAACATAACTTCTCCTTATGTAGTGGCTTGATGAGCTTCTTGCGCCTCCAACGTGAAACTGTATTTACACCCTCTTACCACTCGCAGAACGCAGGCTGAGTATCGTCTCCGTGTAACGCGGAACTGGGCCTACCGCCCATGGCTGGCTGGCTAAATCTCCGCTGACAGGGGGCGCGGAACTCTGCCTTTCTCGAGGCGTGGCCCTGCACACTCTTTCCACTGGCCCGCGGGTCAACGCCTTCTTGATGTCATTTGGCAGCGCTTCACTGGTCGATGTGAAGTCAATGCTTCAGGACTGCACATTGAAAATATTCACATTTTCGTACAAAATTTTGACTCATGAATGAACAGCTGAGTTCAATTTCTGAAATAATAGGATGTAAGTTCACTTTCACAGTGCAAAGGAATATATGAAGAACTCTGTAAAATGTGTTAAACTAATGCCAAACTCTAATCAAGATTTTCTGTTAATCTAACACAAACTACAAGTGTAGCTGCCCCTTCTCTTGTAGACAAAACGCACGCAATGCAGGTGAAAACTTCTTGTTTTCTACTGCATAATGCCTGGAAACAAGAAGAGTGCATTATAAAAGAACCAACTTCGATATATTCAGGATTGCAGCATGTATCTTGAAGTTACCTGCAGCTCAAATCTAGCTTACGCTGTCCGAAATTCGCATGCGGAGATGAAAACTGCACCGTCTGCCGAAAGCAATTTGTCTTTCTATAATTCTGCGGAAAGAAAATTGTTTGGAGTGGGCCGTGGTCGTATCAGCTACAAACGTGGTTGGCGAAGGATAAATAAGCACATGTATGATGAGCATAACAGTTTTAATGCCTGGAAATGGTTCTGCGACAAAAAATTATAAAAGACGAACTTCAAATTAATTTCTATTAGTACTCAAGAAGTGAGCATCAAAGTTCACGGGCAAGAGATACGAAAATTGTTACATAAATCTGGAGAAATAGCGAGAAGAAATGTTTGTTTCGTAAACAACTCACCTTACTTATCGACATAGTCTCCTTTGAGGGATATACACTTGGTCCAGCTATCTTCCAGATTTTCCATCCCGTCGCAAAAATAGGATCTTCCAGACTTCGCAAAATACTCGTTGTCTGCAACTATCACTCCCTCATTTGATGAAAATATCTCTTCCCGGCGACGTGATGACTGGATGTTGTGTGATGTCCTTAGGTTAGTTAGGTTTGAGTAGTTGTAAGTTCTAGGGGACTGATGACCATAGACCTTCAGTTCCATAGTGCTCAGAGCCATTTGAACCATTTTTTCTTCCCGGCGAACCAAAGTTTCAAGCCACGATACAGGAAAAGTCACTTGGGGCTACGTATGGCGAATAGGGTCGATGAGGAACCAATTCAAAGTCCAATTCATACACATTCATCGCAATTATCGCTGATTTGTGGGATGGGGCATAGCCCTAGTGAAAAGGCACTTGGGGCTACGTATGGCGAATAGGGTCGATGAGGAACCAATTCAAAGTCCAATTCATACACATTCACCGCAGTTATCGCTGATTTGTGGGATGGGGCATAGCCCTAATGGAAAAGCACCCTCTTGCTTGGTAATCATGATCTTTTTACAGCCAAAGCAAGTTTCAAACGACCCACCAATGAAGCATAGTAGTCTCCAGTTACGTTTCTGCCTTTCTCCATGTAATCTGTATGGATTATTCCTTGCGAATCCCACAAAAGTTAGGCCATCACCTTACGAACTGACAAAATGGTCTTAGCCTTCTTCAGAGCAGTTTCACTGCCTTTGTACATTGTTTTGACTGCCGTTTTGACTCTGTGTGTAATTATGGATTCATGTTTCATCAACAGTCAAAAAGTGGAGCATAAAGTTTTGCCGATAGAGATTAAACATCGCCAGACATTGTGTGGAGATGTGCCGGAAGCGCTTATGGTCGACTGTAAGCAGTCGTGGCACCCATTTCGCACACAGGTTCTTCATAGTTAGTTCTCCATGCAGGGTATTACGCACTGGCTCAGATAAGATTCCTACAGTGTCAGCGATCTCACGAATTCTTATTCGTGCGCCTTGATTTACCATATTTTGCACCTTATTAATAATTTCCTTTGAGATGACTTCAACTGCACGGCCAGAGCGCGCTCCGGCGTCGGCGCTTGTCCGGCTACGTTTAAATTCATTTACCCGAATGTGAATGGTGAGCAACGATAATGCTGATTCAACATGAACTTTATCCAGTCCCCTTTTAATTTGTGCAGCAGTTAACGCCTCAAATGATAATGTTTAACAACAGCACAAACTCAAATTTCTCCATTTTCAATCGCCGTCGACACATTGACCAAATCAGACGGCTGACAACAATGAACTGTATGGAGTACATTATTGAAATTCTTTATACGAACCTTGGAACAATGAAGCTCACCAATCATAAAGGCGCAACAGAACTGTACCATTCTTTTATGGAAATTTACCAAACTTATTAAAGCACTTCGTTCATACAGAATGACAATTATTGAACTACATGAAATAAAATCGTCATAACTTCTGAACGGTTTGTGTTCGGACGTTCAAACTTCACGGTTGGCCACGGGGCATGATGGGAATTACAGTGGTTTGGTTTAGTTTACTGACGAAGCACACTCTCGTTTGGTTAGGTTCGTCAATAAACAAAATTGGTGTATTTGGGGGACCCAGAATCCGCATTTTGCGATCTAGAAGTCTTTCACTCTCAACAGGTGACTCTGTGGTGTGCAGTCTCCAGTCACGGAATAATCGGCGCGATATTCTTCCATGGAACGATGACTACCGAACGGTACGTGAAGGTCTTGGAAGATGATTTCAGCCCCGTTACCCAAAGTGACCCTGATTTCGACAAGATTTGGTTCATGCAAAACGGAGTTCGACCCCATCGAAGCTGGAGAGTGTTTGATGTCCTTGAGGAGCGGTTTGGGGACCGTACTCTGGCTCTGTGATACCCAGAGGCCACTGGCGTGGGCTCCGATTGCCCGCCATATTCTGCGGATCTGAACACGTGTGACTCTTTTTTGTGATGCTATATTAAAGATAAGATGTACAGTAATATCACCAAAACCCTTGCTGAGCTGAAAACACCCATTCAGGAGGTCATCGACAGTATCGATGTTCCGACACTTCAGCGGGTCATGCAGAATTTCGCTATTCGTCTGGGCCACATCGTCGCCAAAGATGGCAGGCATATCGGACATATCATAACCTAAATCCGAGTATCTGTAGTGACGTTTACGTGTTGAATAAAGCACTAACTAATTTACATTTTTTTCACATAGTTCAATAACATTCACCCTGTGTGTCCTCCAAGGCACCACATAGAAATACTGTGCCAGTGACTGTTCAACACATAAAAGAACTTCATAATTTCTCAAATCTTCGTAAAACTATTAAGTGGAAAAGTACCACAAAAGATGGCCTGTATCTATAGAGGACTTAATGGAAGACCTACATTGACCCTTGGATATTGGACAAAGCCTGTACCAGGACAGAGAGATCTGACCTCGTATACAATGAGACAAGGCTGAAAGCAGAGTTGAAAGGTGATGTTTACGCCAATGCAAAGCTAACAAGAAAATATCTGACCACAGTAATCATCTCTGACCATGGATTAGGAATGCCCCTTTAAGTAATACACATGACACTAACACCTGCACTTAATACATACAACACATTAGCTGCTGTAGGCGAGGAACTACGACAAGAGCAAATATAAAAGTGCAGCGCTGGTGATTAAGGTAGGAGTGCTTTGTTCCGCATCCACATTGGCCGTGCGAACTCAAAACATAACAGCTTAGCCACCTGACTGATCGGCAGGGTTCCACCTTCAAAGTGCAGCGAGCAGATACGTTTCACTATACAACCAAAGAAGCGAGTTTCCTAAAAGACGAAACAATTGAATAGATAGTCTCCGAGCCATCCTAGCGAGTGCCAAATAACATAGTTACACACAGTACGAAAAACGTCTCTAAGAGACGGCTTTCAGCGTTTACTATTTCGGTCTGATGATTTTTTAAAACGAAAATACTGATTTTTTTCATGTTTTACATTTGATAATATCTACAGAACAATGAAGTACTTGTAAAACGCATCAGTCGGGTTTTGTACTGATAAATGTGATATAGCATTGCTATTATATCAATTTATTCAAATATGCGCAACCATTGCACAGACTGTTAGGTAGCTGTGTTAGTACTGGGGACTGTGTCAGTGACTGAGAATTGTGTCACTAACATGCATAATTAATTTTTAGTTCTCTATATTAACCTGTATGTCCATTTTTTTATGAGCTGCATTTTCATACAGACCCCCGTGGTGTTTGAAACATACAGCTTATACCGGTGTGGTTGCTTAATGTTGTCTTCTCCACTGAATTCTCACACCCGTGAATGATTAAGATGAAACTGCCTCTGATGACCTATACCTAGGCATTTCCACTAAGTGAAATATCACGTTTTGGTTTTATTTCAGTTTAACATACCAAACTAATCATTCCTGTTGGGATGCTACTAGAATAAATTTCGACGTCGGTACTGTAAATTCTTTATTTTTGTTTAAACGTCAAGTTCCGTAGGACCAAATTGGTGAGCAAATCTCCAAGATCATGGAACGTGTCAGTACACGAAATTACAACAGAAAAGTAATAACAGATAAAAATAAAATGATTATGAACCTGAAAAATGTCAAGCCATAAGTTTAAGCAAACGCAGTCAACAATACAGAAGGAATCAGATTAATTTTTCAGGGAACACCTCGACAGAATAGAAGGAGTGACCCATGAGGAAACTCTTCAGTTTCAATTTGACGGCGCGTGGAATACTGCTAAGATTTTTTGCACAATGGTTAAGGAAGTCCAATCCAAGTGCAGGTTTGATTTTTCCCAAGTATTAACTGAGCGAAAGCTGTTTATTCTTGGGAATAAGCGAATATTGTTAACAAGAAATGACAGTAAGCCCAATGTCAAAATACTCAGACTCGTGTGCAGGTGTCGACAAGAGGTTCTTGAACTTATACCACTTATTGCCTGAACCGCCCGTTTCTGAGCCAAAAATAGCCTTTTAGAATGGGAAGAGGTACCCCAAAATATAAAACCATACGATATAAGCGAATGAAACTAAGCAAAGTATACAAATTTTCGTGTCGAACGATCACTTACTTCAGATGCCTTTCGAATAGTAAAAATGGCAGCGTTAAATCTTTGAACAAGATCCTGAACGTGGGGTTTCCACAACAGTTTATTATCTATCTGAACACCTACAAGTCTGAACTGCTCAGTTTCACTTATCATATGCCCATTCAGTGAAATTAAAACGTCTGTTATTGTTGAATTGTGTGTTAGAAACTGTAAAAACCGAGTCTTACTGTGATTTAGCTTTAGTTTATTTTCTATAAGACATGAACGTAGGTCATGAATTGCGCTATTTGAAACTGAGCCAATGTTGCACCCAACATAGCCAACATCCTTTACTACCAAGCTAGTGTCATCAGCAAATAAAATATTTTAGAGTTACCCATTATACTAGAGGGCATCAGGAACAGGAGTGACCCCTACACTGATCCCTGCGGCACCCCTCATATGACTGTACCCAACTTAGACCCCACATCACAGCCATTCTCAACACAGTGAATAATGACCTTTTGCTGAGTGATGCTACAGTAAGAGGTGAACCAATTATGAGCTACTTCTCGTATTCTGTAATGGTCTAAGTTATGGAGCAATATTTCGTGATTAACACAATCAAACGCCTTAGTTAAATCAAAAAATATGCCTAGTTTTCGGAAGCTCTTGTTTAATCCATTCAGTACCTCACAGAGAAAAGAGAATATGGAATTTATAGTTGTTAAACTATTTCTAAAGCGCAACTGCACATTTGATACCAAATCGTGTTATAAAATGATAAATTATCCTTACACACATAGCATTTTAAATAACTTTAGCAAACACTGATGGCATATAAATAGGTCCGAAATTGTCTATATTGTCCCTTTCTCTCTTTTTATAAAGCGGCTTTACTAATGAGTACTTTAATCGTTCGGGAAACTGACCACTCCTAAAAGAAAAATTGCTAATATTCCTAATTTTCTTTTCAAGAAACATGTAGTTTGCAAATAATGTGTAAATATGAAGTGCACAATATCAGATTATAGCCCACGTGTAATTTTGTGATTGACAGAACATATGTTTGACTCTCTTCAGATCCTTCCGCCCAGTCCCAGGATTAGACGGACACAAGTTGGCTGATACTGACTAGCAATGAGAAACTGAAGTCCTAAACCCTAACTGGCACATTCAGAAAACACTCAATGGACAAGTAAATTTACTGTGCGTGTTTCGCTACCCTCTGAACTGGAGTGCGCATATCACTTGTTGATGTCTGGACAGCAGTTGTATTACACCGATGTTGCCGCTGTGCAGATGACGCGCGTGGTGCATCTGCAATTCTGTGCCTACACAGTGGACACAGTATGCTGTCTGCGAACTTCTGGGCTGAAATTACCTCATCACAAGACAGATTGTGAATCAAGATTTCTGTTTGCTCACTAGCCAGAAACAGAAATTCAACTAAAGTATTCTCCTGTAAAGTGTGTGTCAGATTCCACAGGCAGCTAAAGAATAGCCATTCGAGGAAATAGAATAACAGCTCTGTCACGGAGATACGACTTAACATGGCCCAGTGTTGAAACCAACAAGATTGCACCACCAGATTCCTCACTGTTGCTCTCGCCAGGAGAGTCTCTAGGTCGATCTCTGGAGGAAACTGTCTTTGATCTATCCCAGAAAATAAGTTCCCTTGATCGATCCCAGGAGAAACTCTCCTCTCGATGCCATAACACGTTCCCTGCTGGACATGTTTGGATCTAAGCGTGCTCTCAGGGAATGAACCTCAGTAGCTGGTACAGAAACATTACCTTCAACTGCAAGGCTTCTGAATCTGCCAGCCAATAATATGAAGCTCATATTCTTTTCAGGATATTTTCTGGGAGTTTCCAATTCTCCTCCTACATATTTTACTCTCTGCCATTCAAAAACGTGTCTCTGCTTTCCGGTAAGAAGCGTGGCTTATCACTTTCCCTGAGAAGTTTCTCAGAGGACAGCTCGTGACCATAACGTGTGGCGCCATGCTTTTCCTCTCACTAAAAAGGTGCCTTCTCACCTTGTTCCACCCATGACGCTCTTTCTCCAGGTACAATAATCTGGGCCCGCATCTCGTGGTCGTGCGGTAGCGTTCTCGCTTCCCACGCCCGGGTTCCCGGGTTCGATTCCCGGCGGGGTCAGGGATTTTCTCTGCCTCGTGATGGCTGGGTGTTGTGTGATGTCCTTAGGTTAGTTAGGTTAAAGTAGTTCTACGTTCTAGGGGACTGATGACCATAGATGTTAAGTCCCATAGTGCTCAGAGCCATTTGAACCATTTTTGAACAATAATCTGAAATATTTTTCATCTCACAGTAGAGCAACCTCTCGCGCCCGCTCTGTGTGCACTACTGGGTTATGCAGCCCCAAACGTTGCAATCCACCGCGTCCACATACTGTTCTCTCTCATAGCAGTAAATGTTCGCCCATGGAGAACATGAGAAGTCACTTCTCAACACCTCATTAGTCGATAGCGACTTCTGAGGAACATGTTGCCTATTCGCCCTTTCTGTCAGTGCTCAGGTAATATTAACTCCCAGATATGAAGCTCTACACAGATATTAGTATGTTGCTCCAGCCAGTTTGAGCCAACGAAATAATTATCTGACTGTGCACCATAAACAGTGATCTAATATAAAAATAAATCTAAAAGAATATTAAATGTGTTGTGGCAAAATCTTACTTCCTCATAGCATAATCAGGGAGTCGCGGGTGAGCCTCGTCAGGCTTTAGGGGAAGTTGGCCGTGGGCAGTGACCGTGCCCCTGAGGGATTAAGGGTGACCTCCAAAGAAATGTCTGCTACAAGTAGGAGGTCCTGGTCCGAGTATTCAGTGGCAAGTAAACCATGCCAAACATGTTATATTGTCTTCTAACGTGCCAATTAAGTGCGTGCAAGCAAAATTCTTGTGAACTGCAGCCCTTTGGTGTGGAGTCGGGGTCTCTTTCTCGGCTTGGAGGAACAATGCCATCCGGCTGGGCCAATGTAAAATAAATTATTTTATGAGTCAGAATCTGTGCTCAAGGGACTTGCTGGTGCCCTGTCTTCCGCTGACCAGACTTATAAGTGAGAGAAGTCATAGACAAATTTTTTTTTCTCCTACTTGCAGGAGAGATTTGATGATGTCTGGGTAACACTCCATATGGACCGAAAATGTTCCTGTTTTGCAGTGGAGGAGAGCAGCTCGTATGTTAACTTTATAAACCTCAGCTAGGTGAGACACTTGGGCTCTAGTTCTCAAGATTTCGTGTGAAGAAGGCAGCTCAGCTTATTGGGCGAGTAAATATATACCTGCCAGGTGAGGTGCTGGAATGTAGATCGTAAACATTTTCATGGTTAATCATTGTTCAAGCCATTACCGTTGGTGAAAGTTCATTAACACTGCTTCTGGGCAGTGCAGAGAAGAAGTGTAGTATTTTTAGCAATCTGGATTGGAGCGTTGAAGAAGACACTTTAGCTAGAGTCGTGGGATGATCTGTGGGAGGAAACGATCTTGACCGCCAGCCATGGGCAAGACTGTAGTGTAGTATCTCGGTAATTAGCTCATCAAACCATCACTAACATGTTGTTGCCATTGGCACGCTGTGGCAGATGCAGGTCTTGTCTCCTTGAGCCACCGGTTCTTGTGAGAGTGGCTTGCAGTATGGGTTGTTAAGGAGGATCATGATTAGGAGTTTTGAGTTAGTCTGACTCTAAATATTTCGGGTAGCTGAGGACTCACACAAGACAAAAGAGGTTTTATGCATCTGCACGTGCATCTGCACCTTGTTTCATGATGCCAGCACGGAAATCGTTCGTGTCCAGCCCTGGTTATGAATTTTAGTGAACGACCTGTTGGAATCTTGGTCACTCACATGCTAACATACTTCAGGTCTTGCCGGTCCGATCTAATACTCAGCTAAATCATGCCTCTGTTCAATGTTTGTCAACTTTCTTTTAGTCCTTCCTATTCTCATTAATGTATAGCCTTCTACATTTCACATGTGTGCGCTTACTTAGGACGAATAAAACTGGGGTTATTTTGGGCCAATACTTTCACTTCAAGAGCTGACGTAAGCGACTCGTTTAAGAGGACCAGATCTTTCTCTTTATGCAGTCAGTTGCGCAACTGATCCATTTCCATATCTGAATTCAAGAAGAACAATATGTCTCTTGGTTGATCCAGCCGGGACAGAATTTAAAAAAAAAACCGGATAGGTTGGTTAGCTCGAGTCAGAGACTTGCACATGGCCTGAAATAAGACTTTTCTGCGGATGATAATGCCAGTCAAGGATTAAGGACTAAAATTAGATCATGGAAGTTCTAAAATTTTGCCGCAGCTCTGTGTTGTATGCAATTCTCACTTTACCAGATCTAAAATAGAGGCACTTTTTCAGGATCGCAATTTGTGTAATAATACAATACACAGTCATTCAGTGTTTTTGCTAGTATGTTTCAAACGTTGTTTCCTCCCACCACACATTATATACACTGATGGAAAAAAATTACAACACCAAAAAGTAATTATGTATAGTGATGCAATTTAGGGAATACATTTGTCTGGGTAAAATATTTATGCGATTAACATTGCGAATATACATGTTAACGTAAGCGCGATGTAAGCCATTGCAATGGTACATTAACAACCACTGTAACAGCCAGGATGTTGAATGAAAGATGCAAACGAGCGTGCGTTGTGTTGTACATGTGCCGGATGCCAGTATTTTGGATGAAGTTCCATGCCTGTTACAACAGTTCGGTCAATACAGCGACTGTTAATGTTCATTGTGGATGCCACTGGAGTTGTCGATCTATGATGTCCCACATGTGGTTTATTGGAGACAAATCTTGTGATCTAGCAGGCCAAGGCAACATGTGGACACTCTGTAGAGAATGATGGGTCACAACAGCGATATTTGGGTGAGTGCTAACCTGTTAGAACCCCGTCCCCCTTCAACTCCCCAACCCTCGGAAGGCTGTTAATGAATGGCGGCACAACTGGTCGATCACCAGACTGACGTACAAATTTTCGGTCTGGGTGCGTGGGATAACCGAGAGAGTGCTCTTGCTGTCATACGAAATTGAACCCCAGACCACAGCTCCTGTTTGCAGTCCTTCAGCTGGTCTCCTTCTAACCAACAGAACGTCACAACTGGCACCGTGGCAGAACCAGCTTTCAACCTCCATGAGCTCTCGCTTGACACAACAGATATAGCTGTTTGGAGCCATTGAAATGCTTACTGCAGGGCGTCTGGCTCGGTGATGTCCTTGAAGTAAGCGATTTGTAACAGGTCGTTGTGTCACCGTGGTGCCAACTGCAGCTCAGATTGCTGCTACGGATGCAGTACGATGCACCGACGCCATACGCCGAACATGACAGTCTTTCCTCTCGGTAGTGCCACGTGGCCGTCCGGAGCGCGTTTTTCCTGCGACCGTACAGTCCTGTGACTACCGTTGCCTGCATTCACATACAGAGGCTACATTCCGGCCACGTCTATTTGCAGGATTATAAAAGAAACCTCTAGCTTATAGTAGCTCCGTTAAGCGAAATCGTTCAGACTCACTAATGCTAATAATGGCGTATTTGTTACCTTAAAGGAATTCTTGACCAGCGTCAACTGACCACGTCCAATCTCTACGGTAACTAACGCTCACGACTGTTAGAACGTGTACGTAAAACAAGCGTGCTTCTTATCCTTATAGTGGCGCTATTAGCACCACTCTTATGCGGCTGGCGTGAAATTGGGATAGATATCATCTATGAGGTGTAGAAACACGCCTACCAACCTTCACTTATTTCGCAAAAATCCTTTTCCGTGTTGTGTATGTACGATATTATTGAACTTTCGTCACTTCCAAGTGACTTATCTAGGGCTGTATAATAACAATTGTACCTGTATGTATTTGGACCGAGTTTTAGCGCAAAGATTCCGTCATACAATATAAGAAACAGATAAAACAAATAAAATGGACGGCGTTCCTGTGTTCGAAATCACCTTGCGACAGGAGCTACTCTCAAATTTTTCACGCCACGTCAGAATGGTACGTTGCAAGCGATACAGTTCCGCACTCTCTTTTTAATGAACGATATACAAGGTTACCGAGTATACGACCAGATTTTTATTTGGATTCAGGGTTTTCAAACTGAAATAAATAACTATTTAAAGCACATGTGTTGCAGAGACACGGTGTGTTCGTGAACGACTACTTCAGAGCAACAGCTAGTGTGACGCTTTAACCTATATCGTTTTTTTCCTTTCTTTCTAGATCTGATATGTGAGTTCAGGATAAGATTTTGAAATTGAAAAAAAAAATAATTTTTGAATGCAAAACGTTTCCTATGTCTATTGACTTTTAGTATACCACAGATGATTTCTGTGTAAATGGTGTGTACTATACACCACGAAGTGCCTCGCTACCCAAAGCAGAGAAATAATTACGTCCATACTGAACTGTATTCTCTGTTCAGGTTGTTTTTAAAACGTAGTAAACGGCGACAGGATATTGCTGATGAGGGGCTATGTTATTTGGTAACTATCCTAATAGCATTTCATATGATAATCTGCCAATGACATTTATTTGTAGCTTGAAAGTGTTCTGCTTATATTACTAAAATCATTTGAATTACATGTTCTGGTGATGACTATCCTTACTCACTCATTTGGCATACAATTAGATTTTTCATAACATAATCCTCCGTTCATTTATCAGCATACATACTTGACAACAATTTTCTAATTCTCATCGTCTTAAAACCTACGCTCTTTTGACATAGAGGCAATGAATGAGTTCTCTATTTTCGTTGAGACTCCAAATAAATCAGTTGCCTGAGTCACCATTTCTTTACTTCCAAAAATTTTTAAGAGTTAACGATTAATCCGTATTATTTCTGCTCTCTTGTTTTTTGTTTAACTGCAATTCTTTATGGACCCACAATACTTTCATTCTTTGAGAATTACGTTTTTTCTCCCGTTGTGTTCACTTTCTTCCAGTTCTTGATCTTTCCCCTGTCCTGAAGGCCTATCTTTTCTATTACCTCTTTCAAAAAGTGTTCTCTTTGTTATCGTGTATAAGTAGACCCCCTGAGTTTCGATATCTCTTCATACGCCGTTCAACCATGTGATTTTTAGTGTTCTGTGCATCAGTCTGTAAACAAGGAAATCTTACAGGCTTTCTATATTGTCTGTGTGTCTGCCTGCCCGAGTTTCCAAAAGTATATTTTACAGAAACGGGTGGACGTGCCACGTTCACATTTATATCACGTATTAAGGTCTATGATTCCTTGGTGGTATAAATTTTAAGCTTCTAACTCACTGCAGTCAAAATATCCAGCCTTTTATGTCATATATTTTGATATTCGTCAAAACCTATAGGGTGCTTTCTGTTAACATAGAATTGTTACATTTGGGAAGAAAAAACGTTTCACACTAGAGGTGAAGGAAAAATCCGAAAAGTATCAAGTTGCAATTATATTTCAAGAAAAAGATATTTTTCGTAATTTTTTTTATCCACTTGTCAGTTTGTCTGTCCGTTTGGTAAAACCCTTTATCTCTGGAACAGCTTGGTTTATCAAGTTCACATTTATGTCACAGACTTAAGTCTATTGTCCCTTTACGGTATAAAAATTTTGAACATCTGTGTCTATGAAATCAAAAGATAAGGCCAAATATGTCATAAATTTTGCTACTTACTGATCAAAAAGACCTAAATAATGAAATTTAGCAATAAGCAAGGTTTCATAGTACATGGAAAGGAAAAAATTCATAAATAGTTAATTTATAATTGTTGTTGTTGTTGTGGTCTTCAGTCCTGAGACTCATTTGATGCAGCTCTCCATGCTAATCTATCCTGTGCAAGCTCCTTCATCTCCCAGTACCTACTGCAACCTACGAAAAAAATTTTTTCCTTATTTTTTTATCTGTCTATCTGTTTGTTCGCTTACTAAGACCCCTTTCTCCCTGAAATAGTTCAGAGTATCACGTTCAAATTTATGTCACATACTAAAGTCTATGTTCCTTGTGCATATAAGAACATTAAGCTCCTAAGTAAATAAAATCAAGAGATACAACCATTTCTGTCACATATTTTGAAACTCGAAAATTCACTCACCAAAACCCATATGGTATTTCCGGTTCGCCTAGAATCATGTAATTTCGAAAATAAAATAACGGTCCACACTAGAAGTAAACGGAAAAAAATGTCTGTGCGAAATCTTATGGGACTTAACTGCTAAGGTCATCAGTCCCTATGCATACACACTATTTAACCTAAATTATCCTAAGGGCAAACACACACACCCATGCCCGAGGGAGGACTCCAAACTCCACCGGGACCAGCGGCACAGTCGAAGACTGCAGCGCCTGAGACCGCTCGGCTAATCCCGCGCGGCTAAACAGAAATATCCGAAAATTATTAATTTGTAATTACATCACTGGAATTTTTTTGTCATCTTTTTTCCATCTGTCTGACTGCTCGTCTGTTATGATCCCGTTTTCTCGGGAACAGTTTGTTGTATCGCGTTCAGATTTACGTCTCATACTGCTGTCTAGGGTTGCTTGGGGATTTAAAAAGAATGTAAGCTTTTAAATCAATGCAAACAAAAGATTAGTCGTTTATGTGGGATATTTTCATACTGGAAAACTCAGTCATCGAGTCCTACTGGATGCTTCCCGATGCCCCACAATCGTGAAATTCGGAGAGAAACATGGTTTCACAAATAAAGTAAAAAATCTAAACTCTTTAAATTATATAGAAGCTTTATAACATTTGAACACATATTGAAGATCCAAAGAAACTGTTTCACCTTCCTAATATAGTTTAGGGGCCCCACGAGCGATAAGAAGTTCCGCGACACGTCAAGGCATGGACTCGACTAATGACTGAAGTATAACTGAAGGGAACTGACACCATGAATCCTACAGGGCTGTCAATAAATCCGTTAAGAGTACGACGAGTTGCAGATCTCTTCTGAACAGCACACTCCAAGGCATCACAGATATGCTCAATAATGTTCATGTCTGTGGACTTTGGTGGCCAGCGGAAGTGTGTAAACACAGAACAGTGTTCCTGGAAGCACTCTGTAGCAATTCTGAACGTGTGGGGTGTCGCATTGTCCTCTTGGAACTGATGAAGTCCGTCGGAATGCACAATGGACATGAATGGGTGTTGGTGATCAGACACGAAGTTACGTACGTGTCACATGTCAGAGTCGTATCTAGACGTATCAGGGGTCCCATATCACTCCAACTGCACACGCTCCACACCATTACGGAGCCTCCACCAGGTTGAACGGTACCCTGCAGACATGCTGTATCCATGGATTCATGAAGTTGTTTCCATACTCCTACACATCATCCGCTCGATACAATTTGGAACGAGACTCGTCCCACCAGGTAAGCTGTTTCCAAAAAAAAAAAAAATGTTGAAAGGTGTCTGAATTCCTAAGGGACCAAACTGCTCAGGTCATCGATCCTTCGACTTACACACTGCTTAAACTAACTTATGGTTAGAACAACACCCACGCCCATGCCCGAGGGAGAACTCGAACCTCCGGTGGGAGGGGCCATATCGATGATGTTTCGTTCAAGGGTTCGCACGCTAACACTTGTTGTTGGCCCAGCATTGAAATCTGCAGCAATTTGCGGAAGGGTGCACTTCTGTCACGTTGAACGATTCTCTTCATTCATTTGTCGCTGGTCCCGTCCCTGCAGGGTCACTTTCCGGCTGCAGCGATGTCGGAGATTCTATGTTTTAGCGGATTCCTGAAATTTTCGGTACAGTCGTGAAATAGTCATACGGGAAAATCCTCACTTCGTCGCTCCCTCGCAGACGCTGTGCCCCACCGCTCATGCGCCAGCTATATGACCACGTTCAAACTCATTTAAATGTTTATAACCTACCATTGTTGCAGCAGTAACTGAGCTAACAACTGTGCCACACACTTGTTGTCTTACATAGGCGTTGCTGGCCGCAGCGCCGTATTCTGCCTGTTTACATATCTCTGTATTTGAATAGGCTCTCCTACACCTGTTTATGAAATCAAAAAAATTTTTGAAACATAAAATGTAAGTTGTAGTCATGGTTTTGTGAGAAAATAAAAAACATGTTATTCAATCTTCCCTCTTTAAATATATATACTGATGACTACTGCTCGCTTCTTTTGGTATGTCCGGGCTAACCTGAGAACTACTGTAGAGGTTGTGATACGGTCTTGGATTTCTCTCATTACGTCTGTGTCTACAATACATGCCGCGTCATCTGCAGATTCCAGCCAATTTGGCTTTGTTACTAGTTGTATACGTTTGTTATTTATGGCTCTCCCCCAACCTCTAACCACTTTTTCTAATGAACTGTTAAAAATTATGGGTGCCACGCCAATTCCGTATTTAATTCCTAATTTAATTTCAAAATTATCTGACAGTTAGCCCATAAATTTTACTTTTGTTATTGAGTCGCTTGAAGTTGTTTAAATTATTTTTTTTATCTACAGCAAACTCTCCAAAAATGTTCCGTACTATAGTTCTGTCAGTAGAGTCGTACGCCATTCTAAAATCTATAAATGTTACCACATATTTCAAGTTTCCAATTTGCCTAATTTCTGAGATATGTTATAAATTTTTCAGTTGATCTATACCTAGTGTACTCTTCATAAATCCCCATTGATAATTGCAAACAAGACAGTTGAACAATAGTAAGAGCAGGTAGAACGCTTCATACGCACACTGTTAACATTAGTATAGGGCACAGCGTCAAACAGCGCAGCATGTGTACATAAGTGCTCTACTAATTTAACTGTATGAATTACGGATAATGTAAACATTTGTGCTGCTGCGTGGCGTTAGTGTATTACGTCAACAGTCCGAATAAGTCATACGCCACTGACAACGAACAATTGGTATTACTGAAAGAAAGAAAAAATGTCAACAGGTTCTTAGACAATTCGTTTCTGAAGTCTTTATGTAGACGAATTTTTTTAAGGAATTTTAGTACAGACTTCCGTAGCAAACTACCGCCGACCACCTAGTAATTGATCGTAATGCCCATAAGCCGACCGCGGTGGTCTAGCGGTTCAGGCGCTCAGTCCGGAACCGCGCGACTGCTACGGCCGCAGGTTCGAATCCTGCCTCGGGCATGGATGTGTGTGATGTCCTTAGGTTAGTTAGGTTTAAGTAGTTCTAAGTTCTAGGGGACTGATGACCAGAGATGTTAAGTCCCATAGTGCTCAGAGCCATTTTTTAATGCCCATAAACAAATATAAGAAAAACGCCTCATTTGACAGGAACAGCAACTTACAAGCATTTCCCTAGGATATGAAACATTTTATTGGTAACAGTGGTCGTAGAAATTAATGAAACAACTATTTAAATAAAATTCAGATTTTTAAAAGTTTTGTTGAGGCTGATAAGCATGTATGGCCTAATACCATGATTGTGTCAAGGCAGTAGAATTATAGCTGGGACAATCATATAACTCAGATTTTTCTGTGGCCTTTACTGAGAAATTCGAATTGGAATTACATGCGACTTTGTAGGGATGACTCTCACACGGAGAATAATGCTTATGAAGACTACTTAAAGCATAAACCCGAAAAAGTATTCGAATTGTAAGGTCCATTATAAATTTTGGAACTAGTTATTTTTTCTTTGCATTTTAAGACCAACTGGGTTCGAAACTGGAAATAAAATTCTTATGAAATTTTAATGAGTTGGTCTCCACGTCGTGATGACCTACTGTTGCACACAGTCTAGATCAGAGAGACTGTCACCCTGAAAATATGCTGCCAACAATAAATCCGAAATCATGACGTTATCACGGCCCCATTACCGTCGCGGAAGCCTGTGCACACACATGCGAAGAAACTGACATGATAGGACTGATTTGGTCATTATATTTGGTTATATGAAAGCCAGCGGCTGTGAAAACAGTGGGATTGCTCATTTAAAACAAAACAAAAAATCTGCTGCCAGTCATCATTTCTTTTATTCATATTTTACATGGCGCATTTGGGGAAATAATTCCCATTTTCAAGAGTGTTTCCTCTTTGAGTTATGTCATTTTCACATAATGATTTCGATCAGAAAGTTTCAGCTTTGTTTTTTTAACTTTACTGCAATATATAAAAAACACGCTATTTGTAGGTAGTTATCGATTTTTATATGTAGTTAGTGCGGAAATTTGGATGAAATTGTACTTACGACTTTCTTATGGTCAATTTGTGCAGAGTCTCACACATGTTAAACATCACACAGGATACATCGAGATTAACTTTCGCAAACAAATTTTTACAAAGATTGTTGTAGCTGTAATTGACAGAGATAAGTTTACAGGACTTCCACAGAGTTCTACATGTTTTTGTACAGAGGGCATTTATTTTAACAATATGGATCACAATTTGCTTGTATCTATATTACAGTGGCGCTTATTCCTACGTGTTACTTTTGCAACATGCTTTTGCCATATGCTTAAATGAAAATAGGAACACACACACACAATAAAATTTTAACAGATAGAAGTAAGCATCATCGTAAAATAGATATAAGAAAATTATGGTTCTTATGGTTAAATAAATACCCTTCGTACGAAAGCATAACATGGTCTAAGGAAGACCTGCAACTTTCTCTCTCTCAACTACATCTAAAATCATCACTGAAACAGTTTGTTTATGTAAGCTATTCTCATTGTACACTGTGCACTGAAAGTTACGTGTGAAGTTTAACACGTGTGAGACTCTGCACAAATGATCCGCAAGAAAGCTGTAAGTACAATTTCTTCCTAATATCGCCTCTAACTACATATAAAAATTGATAATTAATTAAAAATAGCGTGTTTTATGTATTGCAGTGAACCCAACAAAACAAAGCAAAACCTCATTGGTCGAAAACATTACGTAAAAGTGGCATAGTACAAAGAGAAAACTAACTTTAAAATGGGAATCATTTCCCGAACACGTCGTGTGAAATATGAATAAAAGAAAAACATCGCTGGTAGAAGAAACATTTTTAATCAAATCCATCATTAACTTGATCCAGCAAATATAGTTCATTCTCACACAGTGTAATCCTTAGGTGTTGTGTACAGTTTATTATGTTTGCTTTTGAGCGTTTCTTGTTCTGACCAGTTGACAGTAACAGACGTATTCACTTGCCTCCGGAAAATCCGTTTTTTCCCGTGACGTCACACTCTCACTGCTCTGCGTCGATGCAGACAGGACGTTAACGCCTCTGTCTTTACCTGGAGAGGCCCGACACATTTCGAACAGCATCATAAATTCTCGTCAGCTTCCATATTTCATATAGTAGTCCGGGTACTGTACTTCAATGTTCTTTGTGATGATTTGGCTGTGGTTTTCAGTTCTAAGACTCCATTGATGCAATGTTTCTGTGCAGCTCTCTTCACTTCCGCATAACTACTGCTACTCACATCAGACTGCTTGCTGCAGTAAAGTCTTGACACCCTCTACAATTTTTAAGCTCAACACTTCCATCTATCATTAAGCTGGCTATTTCTTGTAATCTTAATATGTGTGGTATCCACCTCTGACATCCGATTATCCGTGTAACTGTTGCTTCTGTAAAGTGAAACAACATAGATTTGTCGTTTCCTCCGTATTTCTGATGAAGCACACTTTAAAAAAAAAAAAAAAAAAAAAAAATTCCTTGCTTAGAATGCTAATGCTTCCAATTTTCTTATTCTGTTCTCGATATTGGTTGAGGTATTAAATATCATCGATATACACGATCGACTTTACCGCTTCGCTGATGCATGGCGTAACCTTTTGCCGCTAGAGGGCTTCGGATTCTAGTGTGTAACATGGCGGTGTGTAACATGACTACAATATGTGATCAAAAGTATCCGTAAACCTCTAAAAACGTACTTTTTAATATTAGGTGCATTGTGCTTCCACCTTCTGGCAGGTACTCCATATCAGCGACCTCAGTAGTCATTAGACACCGCGAGAGAGCAGAATGGGGCCTCCACGGAATTCACAGACTTGGGACGCAGTCAGGTGGCTGCGTGTGACTTGCATCATACGTCTGTACGCGAGATTTTTATTCCCCTACATATCCCTAGCTCCACTGCTTTCGATGTGATAGTGAAGTGGAAACGTGAAGGGACACATACAGCACAAAAGCGTACAGGCCGACCTCGTCTGTTGATTGACAGAGTTTGCTGACAGTTGATGAGGGTCGCAATGTTTATTAGGCAGACATTTATCCAGACCACCATAGAGGAATTCCAAAATGCATCAGGATCCACTGCAAGTACTATGACAGTTAGGCGAGAGGTGAGAAAACTTGGATTTCATGGTTGTGGGGCTACTTATAAACCACACAACACGCTGATAAATGCCAACCGACGCCTCGCTTGGTGTAAGGAGCGTAAACATTGGACGATTTGGCTCAAATGGTTCAAATGGCTCTGAGCACTATGCGACTTATCTTCTGAGGTCATCAGTCGCCTAGAACTTAGAACTAATTGAGCCTAACTAACCTAAGGACATCACACACATCCATGCCTGAGGCAGGATTCGAACCTGCGACCGTAGCGGTCGCTCGGATCCAGACTGTAGCTCCCAGAACCGCACGGCCACTCCGGCCGGCTTGGACGATTTAACAGTGGAAAAACGTTGTGTGGAGTGACGAATCACGGTACACAATGTGGCGATCAGATGGCAGGGTGTGGGTATGGCGAATGCCCGGTGAACGTCATCAGGTGGCGCGGTAGTGCCAACAGCAAATTTTGGAGGCTGTGGTGTTATGATGTGGTCGTGTTTTTCATGGAGGGGGCTGCGGTCGGCAACTCCTATACAAGATAACATGTGTCTGGCGATGTTGTCAGATCGCTTACTGCTGCTACAGTGGTAGGTTATCAGGATTTAAGTGAGTCTCAAAGTGGTGTTATAGTCGGCGCACGAGCAAGGGGACACAGCATTTCAGAGGTATCGATGAGGTGGGGTTTCTCCCGGACGACCATTTCACAAGTGTACCGTGAATATCAGGAATCTGGCAAAACATCGAATCTCTGACATCGCTGCGGTCGGAAAAAGATATTCCGGGAACCGGACCAACGACGACTGGGGAGAACCGTACAGCGAGACAGAAGTGCAAACCTTCCGCAAATTGCTTCAGATTTCAATGCTGGGTCATCAACAACTGTCAGCATGTGAACCGTTCAACGAAACATCATTTATATGGGCTTTTGTAGCCGAAGGTCCACTCGTGTTCTCTTGATGACTGCACGATACAAAGCTTTACGTTTCGCATGGTTCCGTCAACACCGTCAATCGACCGTTGATAACTGGAAACAAGTTAACCTGGGCCAACGAGTCTCGTTTCAAACTGTGTCAAGTGGATGGAAGTGTACGGGAATGGAGACAACCTCATAAATCCATGGACCCTGCATGTCAGCAGGGAACTGTTCTACATGGGAGAGGCTCTGTAATGATGTGTGGCGTGTGCAGTTGGAGTGAAATTGGACACCTGATACATCTAGATACGACCCTGACAGCTGACACGTACGTAAGCATCCTGTCTGATCACCTACATCCATTCACGTCCATTGTGCGTTCCGTCAGACTTGAGCAATCCCAGCAAGACAACGCGACACTCCACAAGTCCCGAATTGCTGCAGAGTGGTTCCAGGAACACTCTTCTGAGTTTAAACACTTCCGATGGCCACCAATCTCCCCGTATATGATCATTATGGAGCATATCTGGGATGCCTTGCAACGTGCTGTTCAGAAGAGATCTCCACCCCTTCGTATTCTTATGGATTTATGGGCAGCACTGCAGGATTCATGGTGTCAGTTCTCTCCAGCACTACTTCACACATTACTCGAGTCCATGCCACGTCGTCTGCGGCACTTATGAGTGCTTGGGGGGCCCTACACAATGTTAGACCGGTGTATCAGTTTCTTTGGCTCTTCAATGTTATATCATTTATGAGGAAGCAACCGCAGATGTACAGAGAACTTCAACCACGAGATGATTAACTCTGAAAACAGTTTACGATAGTACAATAGTACAGTAGTACAAACTGTCGAAGCTGCTTGCTGTTTTTCTTCTAAGAATTCTGTTGTGATTTGTACACAGCCACAGTCTCAAAACGTCAGTTTTCGAAAAAAAAACAAAACAAAAAAAAACAGTACGTTTAACTCTGTAATAAGCAACCAGTTGCATAGCTTGAATATAGCAACTGTCAACTTGTTATTTCATAATATACGACTGCAGCTGCTTAGAATGGATGAAATACTAAACACTTCATGATAACAAACATTGCCAGGGATGAAAGAACTGACGACAGATAAAAATTCTGTTACTCACCAGTGATCGAACCGCTGACTTTTGCCGTCGTAATTTGGCACGGAAGTACTGCGCCACCGAACTAAACATTAGAATTCAGTCTTCACTTTGCCATGTAGTGATCACAGATCAGTAGACACCTTGGAAAATATGTTCTTTCGGAGCACAAAAAAGTCGATTGTGCGTCTGTTTATTAAAAGTCTCTGACTGAAAAATGGGATACCAAATCCTTCATCGTGCCTTCCTCAGCGCTTTAAAAATTTTTCCCCAGAAATGTGGACATAGAAATATATATTCGCTCTTTTCACGCACGACTTACCTTTCAGTCCCAAAGGTCCCTTAACCTCCGCTTGTTCACGGCTGTAAATCGTCTGTGTCCATCCAGTCCCACTTGCTCATTCTCACTCACACATTCAGCCGATCTCATCGTCATTATCTCTATGTGTCTCTCCGTCGCTTTTGCCATGGTCTCCTTCGTTCTGTCCTAACTACTAATGTCTTCTCTCACTGCCACGACCGCCCTCTTGCTTTGTCATACTACTACTGTTTGATACATTCCTTCCCTCTGCTGCTGCCTCTTCTCAGTCTTCTTCGTTTTATTGTCGTAGCCCCGGCAGCTCATTATCACTGGTTCTCACTTTTGCTAGCATTGTCCTGTCGCTAACAAATACGTTCCAGTGCACTGTGTCCTCTTTCTCTCACACTGCCATTGTCTCCTTCGCTCTTTCTACATCACAACCACTGTCTACTATCTTCCAAAATTTACTACTTTTCCGTCGCTTCCCCACTGTCTCCTGGTCTTTGAATAAAAAGCGCCAATATGTTCGCATGCCAAAATCTTTGGGAAAATTTTTAAAGGTGCTGACAAAGATAGAGTGTGGCAGCTAATACCCCATTTTCAGTCATACTGTTTTAAATAAACAGAAACATATTCGCATTTTTTGTGCTCCGATAGGAGCATTTTTCTTCTGGTTCCCATCTTTTTCCTGCCACAGCAGGAATGTCACTCATATGAAAAGAACTTTATGGATCAGTAAAATTTTGATAATTTAATTACGTGAAAATGAAATAACGCAGAGCCGTATAATTTAACTCCACAGACCGAATTTAATGTGCAAAATATAATTTGCATGTGCATCAGCACTACAAGAACTTGGGATTCCTAAGACCGTTTACAATATATATCGGCAGTGCTATATCGATTTATAAACTACATTTTCACCTCACATTGCATCTTACGTGCTTATTTTACGTTTACAAGTAGGGTAAACTTAGAACATGTGTATCTCGGAAAAGGATAAAGGTATCATGAAAATTATTGAAGTTATTCGAGATTGGGGATCTTAAGAATATGTAGTAACAACTACAGCAACTTGTAGTGCATAGTGTCTTGGAATTGGCGGCTCCGTTTTGGTTCAAAACAACCATGTTTTGGAATGTTTCTCGATAACGCATAAATACACTCCTGGAAATGGAAAAAAGAACACATTGACACCGGTGTGTCAGACCCACCATACTTGCTCCGGACACTGCGAGAGGGCTGTACAAGCAATGATCACACGCACGGCACAGCGGACACACCAGAAACCGCGGTGTTGGCCGTCGAATGGCACTAGCTGCGCAGCATTTGTGCACCGCCGCCGTCAGTGTCAGCCAGTTTGCCGTGGCATACGGAGCTCCATCGCAGTCTTTAACACTGGTAGCATGCCTCGACAGCGTGGACGTGAACCGTATGTGCAGTTGACGGACTTTGAGCGAGGGCGTATAGTGGGCATGCGGGAGGCCGGGTGGACGTACCGCCGAATTGCTCAACACGTGGGGCGTGAGGTCTCCACAGTACATCGATGTTGTCGCCAGTGGTCGGCGGAAGGTGCACGTGCCCGTCGATCTGGGACCGGACCGCAGCGACGCACGGATGCACGCCAAGACCGTAGGATCCTACGCAGTGCCGTAGGGGACCGCACCGCCACTTCCCAGCAAATTAGGGACACTGTTGCTCCTGGGGTATCGGCGAGGACCATTCGCAACCGTCTCCATGAAGCTGGGCTACGGTCCCGCACACCGTTAGGCCGTCTTCCGCTCACGCCCCAACATCGTGCAGCCCGCCTCCAGTGGTGTCGCGACAGGCGTGAATGGAGGGACGAATGGAGACGTGTCGTCTTCAGCGATGAGAGTCGCTTCTGCCTTGGTGCCAATGATGGTCGTATGCGTGTTTGGCGCCGTGCAGGTGAGCGCCACAATTAGGACTGCATACGACCGAGGCACACAGGGCCAACACCCGGCATCATGGTGTGGGGAGCGATCTCCTACACTGGCCGTACACCACTGGTGATCGTCGAGGAGACACTGAATAGTGCACGGTACATCCAAACCGTCATCGAACCCATCGTTCTACCATTCCTAGGCCGGCAAGGGAACTTGCTGTTCCAACAGGACAATGCACGTCCGCATGTATCCCGTGCCACCCAACGTGCTCTAGAAGGTGTACGTCAACTACCCTGGCCAGCAAGATCTCCAGATCTGTCCCCCATTGAGCATGTTTGGGATTGGATGAAGCGTCGTCTCACGCGGTCTGCACGTCCAGCACGAACGCTGGTCCAACTGAGGCGCCAGGTGGAAATGGCATGGCAAGCCGTTCCACAGGACTACATCCAGCATCTCTACGATCGTCTCCATGGGAGAATAGCAGCCTGCATTGCTGCGAAAGGTGGATATACACTGTACTAGTGCCGACATTGTGCATGCTCTGTTGCCTGTG
The DNA here is from genome assembly GCF_023864345.2 of Schistocerca serialis cubense. Taxonomy (NCBI): domain Eukaryota; kingdom Metazoa; phylum Arthropoda; class Insecta; order Orthoptera; family Acrididae; genus Schistocerca; species Schistocerca serialis. The sequence continues at coordinate 143,213,876 of NC_064641.1, read as the reverse complement.
TCTATGTGCCTGTGGTTCTGTCAGTGTGATCATGTGATGTATCTGACCCCAGGAATGTGTCAATAAAGTTTCCCCTTCCTGGGACAATGAATTCACGGTGTTCTTATTTCAATTTCCAGGAGTGTATTTTCTACACAAGAAGTTGAAGCACCTAGATAAATGCCTACGGAATACACTGTCAAAGTTTGAGTTGCTTACTGCGTTTATTTGTTATTTAGATATTACCTCACATCGGATTTAAGGTACATATTTGACATGTGCAATTAGGGTAATTTTAACCTCTGTATCCCGGAAAAGGATAAAGATATCAAGAACATTTTCAAGGTTGTTCGACATCAGGCTCTTAGGTATATATTTTAAAAATTACAGCCATTTGCTGCGCATACAAGTATACGTCTTGAAATTCGTAGCTCGGCTCTGGTACCCAAAAACCATGTTTTTGGTTTTCCTCAGGAACCGCCCATGATCTACATGAAACCTAAATAAGACCCTTCAGGCGCACCTTAGAGCACATCTAATGCTAAAAGAAACAAGAGATACATCTGATTTGTTCCATCTGGCTAAGCCGGCCGCTGTGGCCGAGCGGTTCTAGGCGCTTCAATCTGGAACTGCGCTGCTGCTAGGGTACCGGGTTCGAATCCTGCCTCGGGCATGGATGTGTGTGATGTCCTTAGGTTAGTTAGGTTTAAGTAGTTCTAAGTCTAGGGGACTAATGACCTCAGATGTTAAGTCCCATTTGAAGAGCCATTTGAACCATATGACTAAGCTGGAGGAACTGTGTAATATTCAGACTTTGATTGAGTACTGTAGGATAGTTATGACGATCGTTCTGTAGGTTATGCAAATGGTCCCTGGTAAAAGGGCTATCCAAAATACTTAATCATAACTTTTTGCGACAAATACTGCCCAGATGGATATACTCTCTATTTTGGATAACGTTCACGTGAAAGTGGTGAGAGTCTTAACGTTTTGTGATATGTCCTACTTGTTCCGTAAAATTTTAGAAAGATGTTCTTAATGTGTTAACAGCCTGACTGGGTCACCCATGTTTTCTGCAAGTGGTCAGTTAATCGCATTTCCCTGTGCCCTTCTTCAAGCTCCTTTGAGGTGTTAAATCTGTTTTAATCCCTGATGCAGCACCTTTCTCTCTTACTGAGCTAACCTCAGGTATGTGAGACAGAATGGTTGTGTGGCTCAACGGGAGTGAACTAGGAATGAGTGACGTTTCGTGGATGCCCTCCTCAGCGTATCAAACAATTTTAGATTCTTTATCCACATTTGTTTATTGTAATGGGCGTAAGGGCGCTGATAACCTCGACACTGAGCACCTAGAAGCTCCAGACACACATTCACACACACACACACACACACACACACACACACACACACACACACACACACACACACACACACACACACTCGCGCGCGCGCGCACACCAATGGCACCTGAGGGATGAGCCCAGGAAAAATACCGTTTCTATGCTCGGTGTTTTGGAACATATTAAGCAGCGCATGCTTCTACGTGGAGAACGATTGTCAGCTGATGGAATACACAAATCAGCCAGAACACTATGACCACTTACCTAATAAGCGGTATGTCACGTTCAGCACAGGCAACAGCTGCGACACCTCGTGGCATGAAAGCAATGAGGCCTTCGTAGGTTGCTGGAGGGAGTTCACACCATTTCTGGACAGACAAACCACGTAATTTCCACAAATTTCGTGGAGGGGAGCAATGAGCTCTGACACTACGTTCAATCACATCCCATTTGTGTTTGGTCGGGTTCAGATCTAGCGAGTTGGGCGGCCAGCACATCAACTGAAACCCGGCACTGTGCTTTTCGAACCACTCAATCACACTCCTAGCCTTGTGACATGGCGCGTTATCGTGTTGAAAATTGTTGATGCCGTCGGGAAACATGATAGTCACGAATCGTTGTACGTGGTTTGCAACCAGTATACGACATGGTGCCTTGCACGACTTCCACTGGACCCATTGATTCGCACATGAATTTTCTTGGATCCGTCGCCAGCATGTCTCTGTCCTGCAGGGCAGGTTACAAGGAGCTGTTCGTCTGGAAAACGACGGATTCACGTCCTCCCATCGGCATGTTGAAGAAGGTGTCGGGATTCATCAGATCGCGCAACGCTCTGCCCTAGCGCCAACATCCAGTGCCGATGGTCACGTGTCTATTTTAGTCGTTCAAAAATGGCTCTGAGCACTATAGGACTCAACTGCTGTGGTCATTAGTCCCCTAGAACTTAAACCTAACTAACCTAAGGACATCACACACACCCATGCCCGAGGCAGGATTCGAACCTGCGACCGTAGCAGCAGCAGCGGCTCCGGACTGGAGCGCCTAGAACCGCACGGCCACCGCGGCCGGCTTTCAGTCGTAGGTGCGAGTGTCGTGGTGTTAACATTGGAACATTCACGGGGTATTGGCTGCGGAGGGCCATGATTAGGAGTGTCCGATTCACAGTGTGTTCGTACACACTTGTACTCTGCCCAGCATTAAAGCCCCATGTTAGTTCCGTCACAGCACGCCGCCTGTTCTGTTTCACCAGTCTGCGCAGCATATGACGCCCGACACTTGTAATAAGGCTGACCGCCCAACCCCACGACGTCTGTACGCGCTTTCACCTTGGTTTCGCCAAGTGTTCGAGAAACACACCGCAGTACTCCCAGAACGCCCAACAAGTCGTGCAGTTTCTGCAATGCTCCTGCCGAGCCTCCGCGCCATCAAAGTGTGCCCTCGGTCAAACTAAGATCGATTGCGCGCTTTCCCCATTCTACGCACGGATACTACATGCAGCGTGCGTGTGTCTGACTAGCAGTCATTTCTCACCAAGTGGCGCTGCTGTCACCTGAACGGGTTTATATCCATAGTAAGTCGGTGGTCATTTCCTTATGGCTGATCGGTGTATAATGCCTGTCCCAACACTGAGACGTGTATACCTTCATCGAATAGCATCGTATGACAGTACCTGTTCGGCACGGTGGGATGGCTAGGCTAGCGCCGACTGGGAAACATCTCGAAGAGCGGGGGGCGATCGCCCTCCGCTGCCAGGACAAGGGAACGTGCCGCGGGCCGTAAAGAATGGATGCGGCGCTACATTATAAATCCCGGATATAATGGTTTTTATTGACACAGTAAAAGCTGCTGTTATTGTAACATCCGACGATCCCGGCCGCGCTACGAGTCGTCGCGGCGTGCATATTTCAGGGCGGGCGCCGCCGGCGTCGGCGTCGGCGTCGCCCCAGCCCCCAGGACTCGGCTCCGCGTCGCAACGGCGGTCTGAGTGCCATCGATTGTGAAAACTGCGACCATTACTCGCCGCGGAGCTTTATACGCTCGCGCCGCCACAATGCGTCCGCGCAGGCGGTAGATCTCTGTCACGTCCCAAACACGGCGGCAAGATGCGCCGTACGAAGACAGTCCCGACACGCTGGATTACAGTCAATAAGAGGTATGGGCTGCCCTTTCATCTAGATGGGTTATCTGCCTTCCATAAAGCAAACTACTGGTCATATGCATTTGCCTCATTTACTCAATGCGTATTATTTGCAACAGAATATGTAATTGAGCTAGAGCACAACGTGCAGAATATGCAATTGAACTAGAGCACAAGGTGAAAGGAAAAGGCAACCGATGTAGTCAGCAGCACAAATTAATAGTATGGAACAGCATAGATGAATTATATGGGAAGTACCACATTTATTCGGATCGACGACAGCTAGAGCGACAACTTACACGTGAGTGAAATACCAAAAAATGTTCAAATGTGTGTGAAATCTTATGGGACTTAACTGTTAAGGTCATCAGTCCCTAAACTTACACACTACTTAACCTAAATTATCCGAAGGACAAACACACACACCCATGCCCGAGGAAGGACTCGAACCTCCGTCGCGACCAGCCGTGAGTGGAATACAGTCATCTGATTTTCCAAGACTGTATAGTCCTTATGAAAGAAGACATAATCTTGGAGTCAATTTTAACTTATGTAAACTGAGTAAATGTTTTTTTACATAAATTAACCATCCTATTATTCAAAGGTATATATTTTACACGCATGCAAGAGGCTAGAGTCCTCCATCGGGCATGGATCTGTGTGTTGTCCTTAGTGTAATTTATTTTAATTTAGATTAAGTAGTGTGTAAGCCTAGGTACCAACGACCTCAGCAGTTTGGTGCCATAGGAACTTACCACAAATTTACAAATCTGATTGAAATTGATCCAGAAGCATAGGAGGAGATATTGAATATATGCATATGTGTCATATATTGCAGACATATATATGTATGACTTTCTGCTGTTTTACGCCACACGACTCCAAAGAGCATGCTAAATCTATCTGTGGTATTCAGCCGTGTGGCTTGATCTTAGCTCCCCAAAAACGTTGACAGAATCTATTGGCTGTCAGTAGTGCTCATTTTCGCGACCTGATTGTCACACAGAACAGCGCAAATAAGAGACAGATTACACTTCATAATTTTAAAAGTATTCTGTGTCAACTAAGCACAGGAAATGAATACCAATAGGTCATTTTCGAACATTTTTGCCTCACCTCATCCACACCCCCGTCCTATAGTGATCTTAGGGTAGCTTACTCCCATAGTATATTTGAAAGCATAATTAGTCGTGAAAAGGAAACATTTGGTTGAAATTGCTCCAGGTGCTCCTGAGTTATGCTGAAATTTCACACCATTTCCATTACCAATCCTATGGGATATAGGTGGTCCCTTAAACCCACAGTGCTTTTTTGTAGATCGTAAGCAACCAGTAGAAACTGATTATTTAAAGAATCGTACTCAGTAGTATAAAACAGCATCTAACTTCTGCTTACTTAACAAATGAGCTACTTAGGTCACCTATTTGACGATAAGCATGGAAGGGAGAAAAAGCATAGGAAAGGTATGAAATTATGCTTAACGTTTCTAGGAAGTTGCTGAATGCCCTGGTTATGAAGAACTGGGTGAATATAGTGTGAGTAATTTGCACTCAGTTTTAAGAGAACTGACTTTCTCACGCTTCTCAGTGTTTATGACGTCGTACCTTCTGAAGTGTGCGCCGCACAATGATACAATTTTGCAGTTACCTTCAGTGACCCTTGTGGATACTATGTGCGAAATGTGTTGCGAATAGGGTTATCAGTACTCAAGTAATTTATTAAAATAGAAAGTTGTAATTCCCCAATCTTCCAAAAATAAACGAAAAATATACTTATTCAAGAAAACAGATAAAAACTCACTGGAAACCTTCCTGAGGCACAGTCTCCACTCCTTCCAAATTAAGAATGTAAGTGCAGACCAGATGTGACTTGAATTCAAAGAAATAGCATCGACAGCAATTGAAAGATTTATAATAAATAAATTAACCAACGATGGAGCTGATCCCCCTTGGTACACTGTGCTGCTGCGTGATCTGGGATTCTTACCAGATAGCCCGCATCTCGTGGTCGTGCGGAAGCGTTCTCGCTTCCCCCGCCCGGGTTCCCGGGTTCGATTCCCAGCGGAGTCAGAGATTTTCTCTGCCTCGTGATGGCTGGGTGTTGTGTGATGTCCTTAGGCTAGTTAGGTTTAAGTAGTTCTAAGTTCTAGGGGACTGATGACCTAAGATGTTAAGTCCCATAGTGCTCAGAGCCATTTGAACCATTTCTTACCATATAGGATTAACGGAGTACATCGAGACAGTTCAAAGAACGGCACGTCTTGTATTAGCCCGTAATAGTGGAGAGAGTGTCACGGAAATGATATAAGTTTTGAGGCGGACATCACTGAAACAAAGACGTTTTTCGTTGCGGTGGAATCTTCTAAAGAAATTTCAATCACCAACTTTCTTCTCCGTGTGCCAAAATATTTTCTTGGCGTCGACGTGTATAGGGAGAAACGATCGTCATAATAAAACAAGGGAAATCAGAGCTCGCAAGGAAAGATATAACTGTTCGTTTCTTCCGCGTGCTGTGCGAGATTGGAATAACAGAGAATTATTGTGAAGGTTGTTCGATGAACCCTATGCCAAGCACTTAAGTGTGATTTGCAGAGTATCAATGTAGATGTACCGAGCGAGATGGCGCAATGGTCAACACACTGGACTCGCATTAGGGAGGATGGCGGTTCAAACACGCGTCCGGTCATCCTTATTTAAGTTTTCTGTGATTTTCCTTAATCGCTTCAGGAAAATGCCGGAATGGTTCCTTTGAAAGGACACGATGGACTTTCTTGCATTTCCATCCCTAATCCGATGGGACCGATGACCTCACTATTTGGTTCCCTCCTTCGAATCAACAAACCATGTAGATGTAGAAGTAGATGTAGATGTAAAACTTCATGCATAATGCCGCAATATTTCACCGGCCTCAGTCATATCTCCTGAACTGTGTATGATACAATGAATTAATTTTGCAGGCAGATTTAGTATTATATGTGGATACTGTTTGTGAAATTTGTAGCCAATGCTTTTAGTAGTAAAGAAATAATAAATTAAAACCCCACTCCTGATGAGACAGTTTTACAGCATGAATAGTGGAAGAATAGTAAGCGGTAAGCTATTTGCCGTTCGTCATTTTTTGGAAGTTGGTAGCGAGAAGTTTCATAAGGTTTTGAAATTACGCGTAAGGCTTCCTGCAAGTCACTAAGTGTTCTCATCCTCAAATACTGGTTGACTGTAGACAGTAATTGTGAGCGGTTCATTACACTTTCTTCACTTCCACCCCCACTCTCTCGAGAGATAGGTGGTTCTAACCTCCAAAGCGCTTCTTTCGAGATAGCAAGTGATACGTGTATCACGTTTGCTTGAAATCGATCCAATGGTTTCGGAGGAGGTGTTGAGTATACGTATACACAAACATAAGATTTTATAAGATGTAGAGATATTATTTACAGTAGAATACGGAACAGAATTAGAGTTTAAAACAGGAAAGGCAGTGTATGTAGTCAGCAACATGCAAGAAGTACATGAGGCAGTATACGAAAATCATATGGTAAGTCTTACTTTTAATCGGATCGAAGACTGCAAGACCAACACTTATAAGTGAACTAAATAGAGAGTTTCAGCATAGGAACCACGCAGCCAACCGGCTGCCAATAACTGTTTACCAAGATGACAATTATCATGGCATACAATGTTTATTTACGTAAAGCTACATAGCGAGAAATCAATGGTCGAATTTTCAAGTAGATAGGCTGAAGTCAAAACTTAAGATTAAACACATTCAGTCTTTGGTTCGTATGCCTTGCCAGGAAGATCATCAGACTGATCGTCACAGGGCCTTTACGTTGCTGCCACGAAATCAATTTAATTTGCGCTGCCTATCTGACGCGGACAGTGAAATACGAGTACCCCATGAACTAAAAAACAGTTAATTACGAAAACAAAATACATAGAAAGAAAGCTTAATGTATTTTTCAAAATACGAAAATGTCAAGTAAATGAAGTATAACAAAGCCATTCTGTTCTATCGCTTGTGCCTTGGTCCCGCAGGTACGCAGGGTCAGCATGGTTAATCAGATTTGGCACTGTTAGATTAAATGGTGGCCAGATGCCCTTCCTGCCGCCACCCTGTAGCCCTGGGACGGAATTACTGTACCCCAACAGTCTGCGACTAGTGTAATCTATGGAATAATGCGAAAGTGTGCAGACGGCTGGGAGCCATGTAACTGAGGCGGGACGTGGGGACCAGCCCGGTGTTCACCTATGGGGATGTGGAAAATCGCCTAAAAACCATATCCAGGCTGGCCGGCACACCGTTGTTAATCCACCGGGAGGATTCTACTCGGGGCCGGCGCGCATACCCGAGTCCACGAAGCAGCGCATTAGCGCTCTAGGCTAACGTGGCGGGTGAAGTATAACAAACCCATCTATTAGGCTATACAGAAACTACCATTAGGTAAAACACAGGATATGAAAGAATATTTCTACAAACAGGTGCACAATTCAAAAAATATCTGCATGAACGTAACTTTAATAGATACCTGTAAGAGATTCGAAGAAAAAGATGTGTCGGAATCAGAGGTAGGGAAACATTGCAACAACAAAGGACTCAAAATTCCGCCAGTACTAGATTAAAGCAACTTAAAAAAATTTCTGTTACGTAATTGCAACTGTTCATTGACGATGAGGCCATCGTTCTTAGAAATATGTTCAAAATTTTCCAGCTGTTCTTCTTTTCCATGTGACTTTACGTAAGTAACCTTTGTATGCAAATTTCATTCTGATGAAGATGTTCTGAAAGGTGTACAAACCTCGGTCAACGTACCAAAGAGTTCCCAGAATGAGAATGGTAGAGCACTTGCCCGCGAAAGGCAAAGGTCCCGAGTTCGAGTGTCGGTTGGGCACACAGTGTTAATCTGCCAGGATGTTTCATACCAGCGCACACTCCGCTGCAGAGTGAAAATCTCATTCTGGAAACATCCTCCAGGCTGTGGCTAAGCCATGTCTCCGCTGTATCCTTTCTTGCAGGAGTGCTTGTTCTGCAAGGTTCGCAGGAGAACTTCTGTAAAGTTTGGAAGGTAGGAGACGAGATACAGGCAGAAGTAAAACTGTGAGGACCGGCCGTGAGTCGTGCTTCGGTAGCTCAGGTGGTAGAGCGAAAGGCAAAGGTCCCGAGTTCGAGTCTTGGTCGGACAGACAGTTTTAATCTACCAGGAAGTTTCATACCAAAGAGTTACTTGCAACAGGTTGGCTATGTGATTCCTATGCTGAAACTTATATACGGTCGCTGAGAAAGAGAGCCATGTTTCAAACTGTATATACAGAGTATTCCAAAAAGATTTATCTGATTTCAAAAGACTGTATATTCTTAATCAATGAAGGAAATCTCAGGGAAAATTTTAACTTACGGAATAGGACTACAAAGAATTCTTTCTAAAAAGATGAACCATTCGATTATACAGGAGTATATCTTTTATTGAAAACTTGGATACACAGTGCATTTCAATACATTACATTAATAGTTGTTCTATCGATCATCAATACGACATTTCGCCGGCTGCTGTGGACGAGCGGTTCTAGGAGCTTCAGTCCGGAACCACGCGGCTGCCACGGTCGCAGGTTCGAATCCTGCCTCGGGTATGGATGTATGTGACGTCCTTAGGTTAGTTAGGCTTAAGTAGTTCTAAGTCTAGGGGACTGATGACCTCGGATGTTAAGTTCCACAGTGCTTACAGCCATTTGAATCAATACGACATTTCATAATGATGTGGAACTTGTCAGTTTAACATAAGTTTTCATTACACTATATAATTCCTTCTTTTACAAAAAATAATGTTCCACAATAATATTTAATTAATAGTACGCTACGAACCGGCTTCCGGCTTCCTAGGTCATCGTCAGATAACTTAATACTAAAACCGGTTGTGCACACAGCTTGAACAAGCGTTCATACACGTACAAAGACATCTTTGTACAACAGTCTCTGTATAAACTGTCCTCGAAGTTGTGCAGAGAAAGTCTTGCACAGAATTTCCGCTTTATTTAGTGAATGGTCGTAGTCATTTTACATGTGGATAAATCCAAGATACTGCATACGACAAAGAGAGTTAATCCTATTGTACCAGAATGCAGGTAGTGAACTCCTTGATCACGTCACAATTTTTAAAGTAATTAAAAGTCACATGCTAAAAGGGATCTGGTCTCTTTAGTCGTGCGACAACGTGATGCATATTTCATTGACGTTTTCTGTGCCATTCAATGATGTTCAGAACGAATATACTTCCAGTCTACATATCACGACAAACCTCTTTTTACATTATCTCTACTGAAAGGGGCAGTAAGTTTCCGGTAATGGTAATATGAATATTGTGGTGCTTAGACGATCTTGACGTAATATTTGTAGGGGCACGTCTTTCTATTTCACAGTATGTCAATTCTTAAAAAGTTAATTACGTCATCATCGAAGTGGCCTTGCAGTCTAGCCTTTCACAGTTTTGCGGACAACTTTAAAAGTACCACACTTGCGCCTTGGGGAAAAACAGGGGTGCAGTGCCCCACATCTAGCTAGAGCCGTTTGGGGCCGAGACGACTGAGAGCTCGGTGGACAGCGAGAATAGCCGAGCCTGCGCCTTTGTGGCTACGTCAGAGCGGTGAGTGCGACTCCGCCAACGTGAGCTGTTTTATTCAGGCTGCGTGGGAGGCGTCGACCTTATCCGTCACTATATCTGCCACGTCGTACCCAGACTCTGTATATATAAAGCGGCCAACCTCGATGTAGGTAGGTGCGTAACTGGGGTTCTGGGCTACTGGCAGCAGGCGTGTGAAGCGTGAGTAGACACTGACCTCCGAGCAATCAGTCAGTGGGAACCGCTCGAAACAACTGCGTGTCTCGGAACCGACCGAAACGTGATGCAGACAAACAAAAATCGTATTCCATCATCTCGCCACCTTTTATATCTGTCTAACCAGCATGTACATTAAAGCGCCAAAGAACCTGGTATAGGCATGCTTATTCAAATTCAAAGATGTGTAGGTAGGCAGAAGACGGCACTGCGGTCGGCAACACCTATATGAAACAAGTGTCTGGTGCAGTTGCTAGATCGGTTACTATAGCAGGTTATCAACATTTATGTGAGGTTGAACGTGGTGTTGCAGCTGGCGCACGAGCGATGAGACGCGGCATCTCCGAAGTAGCGATGAAGTGGGGGTCTTCCCGTATGACCATTTTACGAGTGTAGCGTGAATATTAGGAATCCGGCGAAACATCAAATCCGAACAGCGCTGCGGCCGGGAAAAGATCCTGCAAGAACGGGACCAACGACGACTAAAGAGAATCTTTCAACATTATAGATGTGCAACCTGTCTGCAGGTGCTGCAGGTTTCAATGCTGGGCCATCAGCAAGTGTCAGCGTGCGAACCATTCAACGAAACATCATCGATATGGGCTTTCGGAGCCGAAAGCCCACTCGTGTATCCTTGATGACTGCATGACACATAGTTTTACGCCTCGCCTGGGTCCGTCAACACCGACGTTGTACTGTCGATGACTGGAAACACGTCTCGTTTCTAATTCTATCGAGCGGGTGGACGTGTACGGCTATGGAGACTACCTCATGAATTCATGAACAATGCATTTCAGCCATGGACTGTTCAAGCTGGTGGAGGCTCTGTAATGGTGTGAGGCATGTGGAGTTGTAGTGATGTGGGACCCCTGATATGTCTAGATAAGACTCTGACAGGTGCCAGGTGCCAGGTGTCCATTGCGCATTCCGGCGGACTTTGGCAATTCCAGCAATTTGACACCTCAAACGTCGTGAATTGCTACATAGTTGCCCAAGAAACACTCTTCTGAGTTTAAAAATTTCCTCTGCCCACCAAACTCCCCAGATGTGAACATTATTGAGCATATCTGGAATGCCTTGCAACGTGCTGTCTAGAAGAGATATCCACCCCGTTTTACTCTTACAGTTTTATGGACAGTGCTGCAGGATTCATGGTGTCAGTTCCCACCAGTGCTACTTCAGACATTAGTCGACTCTCTGCCACGTCGCGTTGCGGCACTTGTGTGTGGTCGCGGGACCACTCCACGATATTAGGCCGGTGTACCATGTTCTTTGGCCCTTCAGTGTATGATGCCTGCGAGTATCAGCAGTCGGAAGTGATTTGTTTGGAATTAGATTTGAACCCGTCAATGATCGAAATATTAAATTCGCGTCAGCATGGCCAATTCTGGCTACACATGACAATTAGAAGATCTGAAGCAAGAAAAATGTTAGTAGGTCCCACTCAAGGAGAAAAAGTATTCTTTGAATTAACTGATGTGGCAACGAAGCTCACCAGTGTGCAACATTAAATCAGTGGTAAGCCAACAGGTTCACGACTGCTGCACAGAACTGCCTCTGTTCGTCACATTTAAGTCCACATTTTCTGTATGATTTCTGTGTTAGCTGTGATTCTCTTGTCGACGTCAGATTACTTGCTGTCCTCTTCGACGAACCCTGCAAGGCCAGCAAAACGTTTTAGAAGGCTGTCCTCTGCAAACCACACGTTAACTGAAAACACTTTATTTTTCTGCATGGTAGAAAATGATTTTTCAGGAAGGTATTCTTTTTCTTAGGTTGTTATCCTTAGAATGTACGAACTCACAATGGCAGTACAGTTGTAGTTCCATCATGTTTATGTCCGACTGAACAGTAACTGATTAAGGCACTGGAACCACACGTGGGAGAAATAATAATTGAATCTCAACGGCCACACAGTCTTAGAATCATCTTGATTTCATTAAGTCGGCTGAGGTGATTTCTGGGATGTTCTTCCCAAGAACGGAGTCAACACAGTTTCCCATCTTTTAACTGTTCAAACTAGAGCTCCACTTCGCAAGTACGTTAAACCACAATTTAGCTTCCATATTTTAACACGCATATCGAAAACTGACTCCGTGCTACAAACATATAAGGTTTCTTTTTATATGATTTAAGACGAACAGCTTAAATTTTATTGGTAGAAAAATGTTGAGACATTCTCTTATTCAGTGGAAAATAGGAATAATTGAATGATTTCCTATTTCTGTTCAGAGTTTTCATTGATGGAAATCAGTTCGCCAGAAGTAAACCATGAATACGTACACCAAAAATTAGATTCTTTACATGTATATAAATACTACTATCGCATGCTATTGAACTCGGCAGCCTGTTTCTCTTGAGATTGCATTTATTTCTATTTTATTTTGATGCGTATGCTTAAAGCTCTGATCTTGCTCTGATTAGACATGGAAATGATAATGACAGCAAACAGTACAAACGGTATCAGTCCTAGGAGTAGAAATTTAGTTAACATTTCTTGTAAAGAGTGGAAGAACTGGAATTGCAAACATGCATAGAAGTAATATCTGTGAGAAAAGATAAGGGAGAGCAAGATGTAGAGAAACGAAGGGAAATAGTAAATACAATTAATGAAAGGAAGAGAGGAAAAGCAAAACAATGTCACAGAATAAGCGAAAGAGAAGGGAGTGTAATGGAAGAAGAAGTGAGCTTTTACACCGCTATTTGAGTAAGGAAACTATTAAAATGAAAATTTTTAGGGAAACTGAGGTAGAAAAGAGGAAATGCTTTAGTTTCTTAATGAAAGAAACATTATAATGAATGATGAATTCCATTTATCTCCAGCAATGCATAACAACTGTTGAGAAAAAGTTTTACAACGTTTCCATTTTATTGATGGGTCTTGCAGATTTTCTGCATGAATGATTTGTTTTGCAGTCATGAGAAGTTGATACGTGCTTTGTGATGTGATAATAGAAGGGACATGGCAATTGAGAAGCCGATGAAGTATTTACGGAATGTTAAAAAAATTATTTCCACTTTTCAGAGATCGTAGTATGGACCAAAAACAGACAAAAGTGTCAAGTGAGCAGGGGGTTCAAAATGCATACCTTAAGAGCAATCATCACGCATGCCGAAAACTCGAAACTTAGTACAGACTTCAATGGGAGATGCTTTTAATAGTTTCCACAGTAAAAACTGAAATTAGATGAGCATGCGGCAGTAGGCCCCATCCGGCGAAGTTTAGCCGCGGGTTGCAAGTCTTATTTCCGTCGAAGCCACACTAGGCGACTTGCGCACCGGTGATGAGGATGAACTGATGATGAGGACAAAGTAACACCCAGGCCACGAGCGGAGAAAATCTCAAACCCGTCCGGGAATCGAACCAGGCACCCTTCATGGTGGGCAAGCAGGTTACCACTCAGCTAAGCAGGCAGACGGTTTCCACAGTGAAACTCTGTCTTGAAATGTGGCAGAAAATACAAAGAGAATCTGCAGCTCTAATGTAAAGTATACCAGCTGCAATACCAATGGTAATTTTACCAACGACAGTACAACTAAAACGGAGCTATCAAACACAGTTTTCCGAAATTACTCAACCAAAGGAGACGAAGAAAACATTCCAGATTTTCAAACGTGAATAACTCAGGAGCAGATATTCTCTATGAAGCAAAGCAGCTCAAAACACTTAATAAAAGTAAGTATTCTGTTTCAGATTGTATGCTAATTATGTGCCGTTCAGAGAATGCTGTACAACAGCATGTTGCTTAGCAATCACACGTAGCCACTCACTCGATGAAAGATCCGTATCTACAAATAGGTCACAACAATACTCAAGAAAGGAAATAGGAATAATTCGATTAATTATAGACCCGTATCGCTGTCATCGACTTGCAGCAGAATTTTGAAACACAAGCTCTGTTCGAACACTATGAGTAGCTTGAGGAAAACGCGTAGTCAGCACAGATTCCGAAAATATTTGAAAGTTTGCAAAGTAATATTTCAGAGCTAGATTAGAAATGTAAGGACTATGGTATGAAGATTAGCATCTCCAAAACGAAAGTAATGTCAGTGGGAAAGAGATATAAACGGATTGAGTGCCAAATAGGAGGAACAAAGTTAGAACAGGTGGATGGTTTCAAGTACTTAGGATGCATATTCTCACAGGATGGCAACATAGTGAAAGAACTGGAAGCGAGGTGTAGCAAAGCTAATGCAGTGAGCGCTCAGCTACGGTCTACTCTCATCTGCAAGAAGGAAGTCAGTACCAAGACTAAGTTATCTGTGCACCGTTCAATCTTTCGACCAACTTTGTTGTATGGGAGCGAAAGCTGGGTGGATTCAGGTTACCTTATCAACAAGGTTGAGGTTACGGATATGAAGGTAGCTAGGATGATTGCAGGTACTAGTAGATGGGAACAATGGCAGGAGGGTGTTCACAATGAGGAAATCAAAGAAAAACTGGGAATGAACTCAATAGATGTAGCAGTCAGGGCGAACAGGCTTAGATGGTGGGGTCATGTTACACGCATGGGAGAAGCAAGGTTACCCAAGAGACTCATGGGTTCAGCAGTAGAGGGTAGGAGGAGTCGGGGCAGACCAAGGAGAAGGTACCTGGATTCGGTTAAGAATGATTTTGAAGTAATAGGCTTAACATCAGAAGAGGCACCAATGTTAGCAGTGAATAGGGGACCATGGAGGAATTTTATAAGGGGAACTATGCTTCAGACTGAACGCTGAAAGGCATAATCAGTCTTAAATGATGATGTTGATGATGATGAAAAACACCTCGTTCTTTATTCACAGGAAGTAATGTGTGCCATCGACAGGGATCTCAAACTGATTCAATATATCTACGTTTCGAGGAGGCTTTTGACACCGTTCCTCACAAGAGACTTCCAATCAAATTGCGTGCCAAGGGAGTACTGTCTCATTGTGTGGCTGGATTCATGATTTTCTGCCCGAAAGATCACAGTTCGTAGTAACCGACGGAAGGTTATTGAGTAAAACAGAAGTGATACCTGGCGTTCCCCAAGGTAATGTTATAGACCTTCTGTTGTTCCTGATCTACACAAAGTATGAAGGGTTCCGGAGACCATCTGCGCAGTCCTTCTAGCTTGTTTGTAGATGATTCCGCCATTTACCGTGTAGTAAAGTCACTGGAAGAATTGGGGAAGGTTCAAACACGATCTAAAGGCTGTCAGTTCAGCTAAATACCTTAGAATTACAAATGCGAACAACTTAATTTAGCACGACCACTTGGACAACGTTGTGGGGGAGGCAAATCAAAGACTGCGTTTTATTGGTAAAACACATAGAAGATACAACAGGCCCACAAAGTAGACTGCCTGCACTGCCCTTGGCTGTCCTCTCTAGAGTATAGCTGCGCGGTATGGGACCCTTATCAGCTAGAATTGACAGAGGACATGGAAAAAGTCCAAAGAAGGGCAGCTCGTTTTGTATTGTCACGAAATAGGGAAGAGAGTGTCATGGATACGGTGAGCGAACTGGGGTGGCAATCGTTAAAGCAAAGGAGGTTTTCGTTTGTGGCAGGATATCTTCATGAGATTAAAATCACCAATTATGTTCTCTGCGTGTGAAATATTTTGTCCTCTGCGTGTGAAATATTTTATTGACGCCAATGTGGACATGGAGAAATGATCATCGTAATAAAAAAAGAGAAATCAGATCACGTATAGAAGAATGTGAATGTTGATTTTAGCCACGAAATGTTCGAGAGTACATTGATTAAGAAATGATTTGAAGGTGGTTCTATGAAGCCTCTTCATTTATGTGAGAATTGCAGAGTAGAAGTAGATGTGATGTAGATTACAAAATATACTCAAATTTACGAAGAATTTGGCAGTGTATACCGACTAATCAGCACGACGTGTCGCCCTCCTGCCCTGATGTAGAAACTGATTATTTTGGGAAAAACGTCTTAGCCGACCGAGGTGGCCGAGCGGTTCTGGGCACTACAGTCCGGAACCGCACGATCGCTATGGTCGCAGGTTCGAATCCTGCCTCGGGCATGGATGTGTGTGATGTCCTTAGGTTAGTTAGGTTTAAGTAGTTCTAAGTTCTAGGGGGCTGATGACCTGACAAGTTAAGTCCCATAGTGCTCAGAGCCATTTGAACCAAAAGCGTCTTAGAGCCTTTGTATACCCTCCTGAGAAAAGCTGGCACACAATTGTTGTAACTGATCATTCATATCCTGGGTACTGCAGTTGGCTGGAGTTGACAACAGAGGTTGTCCCACACATTTTTTTATCTCAGACAGGTGACGGAATCTTGGTGTCCATGGGATATCTCAGCATCATGCATACAATCTGTAGAGATAGAAACAGGCCATGCGTGGACGAGCATTGTCCTACTGAAAATAGCACAACGATTCTGTTGTATACCGGACGTAGTGGCCGAGCGGTTCTAGGCGCTTCAGTCTGGAACCGCGCGGCGGCTACGGTCGCAGGTTCGAATCCTGCCTCGGGCATGGATATGTGTGATGTGCTTAGGTTAGTTAGGTGTAAGTAGTTCAAAGTTCTAGGGGACTGATGACATCAGATGTTAAGTCCTATAGTGCTCAGAGCCATTTGAACCATTTTTTTGATTCTGTTGTATGAGAAGTGACATATTGGACGTCGTTCCCCGGTGACCAAAAAATGTTCGAACGTGTGAAACTTATGAGACTTAACTGCTAAGGTCATCAGTCCCTAAGCTTACACACTACTTAACCTAATTTATCCTAAGTACAAACACACACACCGATGCCCGAGGGAGGACTCGAACCTCCGCCGGGACCAGCCGCACAGTTAATGACTGCAGCGCCCCAGGCCGCTCGGTTAATCCCGCGCGGCTCTCCAGTGACCGTTATGACTCCAATGGCCCCTTAATGACTACCATTTGTGATCCAATGTCATAAGCATGATTTCAGTCGTAGAACTGCTGTGACTCTCCAAAACAACATAATAATGGGACCTCTCTCTAAGTCGCAAACCAAACTCGCTAACGATGGTTATCCGGTGTAATGCCAAACCGCGTCTCATCGCTGAAAACAATTAGAAGCCATTCGTGAGCAATCCATCCATCCTGGTGACGGCACTACACCGAACGCTGCGGTTTGTTATGTAATGCATGGGACGCTAATACCGTATCCCGTCGGCTATTAGTCTCCGACCAGTGGTGCAGGATGACGCAGAATCCTGCGGGGAGTCCATTACTTGTTCTCGGATGTCAGACGCTGATGAGGAGGCGTTACGATGTGCTTGGTGCAAAATCCGCCGATCCTGCCATGTGGTGGTGAGACGTGGTCGATCGGCACCTTGGCGACGAGTACCCTGCTTTCATGCACTCAAACATCGGGCCACCGTCACGTCCAGAAGTCCCACAAATCTGAATATTGACCAGCTGCCCAAATTGAGACACACAATGATGCCCCTTTCATACACTGTAGATGATAGGGCTATTGATAAAATAACGATATATCTATATCTAATCGCTAATTATCGGCGACAGTTTTCCCCCCAATATATCGATATCAAAATGGCAACATCGAGTACCCTTATCTTTACTTTATTTTAAAATTTTCTCGTAGTTTTCAGTAAATATTTGAAATTGTTCTTTTGAAACTGTACTAGAACCTAATTTTACTTTCAATGTGCGAAGGAGTCTTACTACTTTTTGAGCTTTCATCTCTTTCAGTCCTTCTCTCTGCCTGCGTAAAGCAAGTGTAGATGGCACAAAAGAAGGAGTCCGAATGCACTGGGAGGTGGTCATGTAAATGGAATAACAAGATTTCCGATGTGGTCAAAAAGCACACCAGTTGCATTTAAAAAAGATTTTTAACACAACTGGTGTGCTTTCTCTTTACGTCTTGCTTCAAAAACAGTTGCTGAAAATTATGAACAAAACTCAGAATACAAATTTCGTTTTTGCAGTGGGCGCAGACGTGTGAGGGAAATGCTGACGTAATCAGCGCTCGGTGGAGGTCGATATGAAGTGTTCCGGACAAATGAGATATATGACGAAACGGAACATCGTACCCTTCGGACACCTTTTATTTTGCAGCTTACATACTCTTCCTATTGTTAGCAATACGGTTATCGCCAAGGGGGGACGTTCATCACTTTCCTTTCAATTGTTGCTCTGAGGGGAATAAGCAGGCTGCTAGCTAGTTCATGTACAGTACGTTGTTGTTGTGGTCTTCAGTCCAGAGACTTGTTTGATGCAGCTCTCCATGCTATTGTATTCCGTGCAAGCTTCTTCATCTCCCAGTACCTACCGCAACCTACATCCTTCTGAATCTGCTTAGTGTATTCACCTATAGGTCTCTCTCAACGATTTTTACCCTCCACGCTATCCTAAAATACTAAATTGGTGATCCCTCGATGTCTCAGAACATATCCTACCAACTGATCCCTTCTTCTAGTCAAGTTGTGCCACAAATTTCTCTTCAGCACAATTCCATTCACTACCCCGTCGTTAGTTATGTGATCTACCTATCCAATCTTCAAAATTCTTCTGTAGCACCACATTTAGAAAGCTTCCATTCTCTTCTTGTCTAAACTACGTTTCGTCCATGTTTCACTTCCATACATGGCTACACTCCATACAAATACTTTCAGAAACGAGTTCCTGACGCTAAAATCTGTACTCGATGTTTACAAATTTCTCTTCTTCAGAAACGCTTTCCTTTCCATTGCCAATCCACATTTTATATCCTCTCTACTTCGACCATCATCAGTTACTTTGCTCCCCTAATAGCAAAACTCATCTACTGCTTCAAGTGTCTCATTTCGTAATTCCCTCCGCATCACCTGATTTAATTCGACTACATTCCATTAACCTCGTTTTGCATTTCTTGATGTCCATCTTATATCCTCCTTTCAAGACGCTGTCCATTCCGTTCAGCTGCTCTTCCAGGTCCTTTGCTGTCCCTGACAGATGTACAGTGTCATCGGCTTACCTCAAAGTTTTCTTTCTTCTCCATGAATTTTAATTCCTATTACGAATTTTTTGTTTGTTTCCATTACTGCTTGCTCAATATACAGATTGAATAAAACCGGAGAAAGACTACAACCCTGTCTCACTCCCTTAGCAATCACTGCTTCCCTTTTATGCCCCTGGACTGCCATCTGGTTTCTGTAGAAATTGTAAATAGCCTTTCCCTCCCTGTATTTTACCCCTGCCACCTTCAGGCTTTGAAAGAAAGTATTCTAGTCAATATTGTCAAAAGATTTCTCTAAGTGTACAAATGCAAGAAAAGTAGGTTTGCCTTTCCTTAATCTATCTTCTAAGATAAGTCGTAGGGTCAGTATTGCCTTACGTGTTCCAACATTTCTACAGAATCCAAACTAGTCTTCCCCGAGGTCGGCTTCTACCAGTTTTTGCATTCCTCTGCAAAGAATTCGTGTTAGTATTTTGCAGCCATGACTTATTAAATTGATAGTTCGGTCTTTTTCACATCTGTCAACACCTGCATTCTATGGGATTGAAATTACTCTATTCTTCTTGAAGTCTGAGAGTATTTTTGCTGTCTCATACGTCTTGCTCACGAGATGGTAGAGTTTTGTCAGGACTGGCTCTCCCAAGGCTCTCAGTAGTTCTAATGGAATGTTTTCTACTCCTGGGGCCTTGTTTCGACTTAGGTCTTTCAGTTTCTGCCAAACTCTTCACGCAGTATCATATCTCCCATTTCGTCTTCATCTACATCCTCTTGATTTCCATAATATTGTCCACAAAATAGACCCTCTATATACTCCTTCCACCTTTCTGCTTTCCCTTCTTTGCTTAGAACTGGGTTTCCATATGAGCTCTTGATATTCATACAAGTGGTTCTCTTTTCTCCAAACGTCTCTTTAACTTTCCTGTAGGCAGTATCTATCTTATCCCTAGTGATATATGCCTCTACATCCTTAAATTTTTCTAGTCATCCCTGCTTAGCCATTTTTCACTTCCTGTCGATCTCATTTTTGAGACGTTTGTGTAACATTTTGCCTGCTTCATTTACTGCATTTTTATATTTCTCCTTTCATCAATTAAATTCAGTGTATCTCCTGTTACCCAAAGATTTCTGCTAGCCCTCGTCTTTTTACCTACTTGATCCTCTTCTGTTCAGAATATGTAATAATAAATGAGTACTTAAGTATATCGCTCTAAAATGGGCAGTATATTTACAATGTGCAGCGGATATATTTTTAGGCTAGTACGTTAATATTTCTCTGCCGATGGGATCATACATCGATAATTAATTTCGATATATCGAGGTCCGATAGTGAAACATTTTTAAATACTGATATACCCGATCGCGATATTTTTTAAAATCTCATCAGTCCTATTAGGTTCTGGTAACGCTGGCTCTTATAGGTACGTGGCATCTTTAAGTTCTTCACAGTGTTCACAAAACCTTTGACGCTGTTCACGTCACTGATATACTTTGTGATTATAATTAAAGTTAAACGTTCAAACAGCTGTAGAAATAATGCCACTGGTCAGAATGACGTCAAATTCTAACGGAATATTATCGGATAATTTTGAATAAATGGCAAAGAAGGAAGTTTCGTAGGACATGCGCACCGTCCTCACGGTTATGTCCAATGTTCGCGCAATTCTCCGTGCACTACACGTTTTCACACCACCACTCGTCTCCTCCTGCATTGCTGTGGCCACTGGTTCCACTGACGTCCAATCAATTCGTTTCCTCTCTCACCCAGGTTCACGCAAAAAGAACCCTTCATTTCGAATTTCCAAATTATTTTCCCCAGACCCACTGCAGTCATCGGACCAACGCCTCTTTTCAAACCCTTCAGCGTCCGGAACTTCTGCAGAGAGACGTGTGCATGGTGACAATTCTTGTAATACAGATTTACAAGGAGAGCTCGATCCTGCATTGAGGCAGTCATGGCGAACGTCGCAGACGCGAAAGGAGGAAAAGCCGTGTACCCGGCGTGTTTATACCAACTTCAATGGATCGTGCACTTCACAGGTGTTTTCATTTACGTATTCTGACACATACAGGTCTATTGATCAATTTTCACAGTATTTTTTTTCTTCTACCATACTTTTCCTCTTCTCCGGTAATATTTTGTTGCGATTTGACGTCATTCTGTCCAGTGGTGATATTTCTACAGCGTTTTGAAAGTTTAACTTTATATCTTGTACTCTACCAGTTCCGGTGACTAAACACGAATAACACTAACGCACTCTATTGGACGTCCCACCTGTCATTAAGAATTGCAACTATAGTCATTTACATATATCCCGGTAGTCTATACGCGTATCAAGCTACATTGACATCTGACCAGGCCTTCTGGTTCTTTCACTTTGTCGGACAGTGTATTTCAGGTCAACAATACAGCATTAGGCATCTCTATTAGAGAATTGTATAGTTACCTATCAATGAAACTTCAGCGTATTTTATGAGGCCAAATGATGAAAATTACAGTGCTCTCCTCCCAGCTGAGGTCCAAATAAGAGCAACAAGACAGCCCAAAATTACACTTTCGGGAAGAAATGATACAGGGGCCTCTGCCGGCCGTACGCGAGTCGTTTGGAAACGAGCTGCGTTTGATATGCAGATTCGCCGCCTGCCTGCCTGCCTGCCTAGCTGCCCGCCCGGCCGCCTCTCTGTGCCACCCTTGGCATTCCATATCGACTTGAAGAGCGCGCGTCGGCGACGAACTCGGACGCCGGGGTCGGAACGCTCGACGTGGCCTATGGTCTCGCTGCCGCCTACGACATGGCAACGCAGCATCAATAATTCATCGTCGCCAGGCAAGTTTCTGCGAGTGCGTATCTCCGAGCAGCCACTGGTGGATGTTGCTCCTCCTCAGTTCTCGGCAGCAGACAAGCGTGGTTCGTAATACTTTTCAGCTGCCACAGCAGAACTCCACTGGGAAGATCCCGGGCAGAGTGGGAAGAGGGTGAAACGGATGTTACAGACCCTCGTTATCAGTCTTGCCCAACATTTTGTGGAACTTGGACTCGTACGTGATAAACGAGTATGACAACTAGCTCACTCTCCGCAAAACAGACACACACACACTTAACAGAAAACATTGACAAGGTATGTACACTTCAGCAGTTCTCGTAGGGCTTCACAATAAATTTATCAGATAATGACAGAGCAGAAGTAGAGGGTGTTTACTTTTTTGTACAACATAGAAACAGACAACGTAAATGGAGAAGGCTGTACCTAGAGTCAATGCAGAGCCTTAGTTCTGCTACATCTGAAGTATACATTATTACTGCTCTAGATGATTTAAAAATAAAGAAACTGGCCCATTTTCCATATTTAGATACACTTAATAGTTATATAATCTTCTTTTTGTGGTGGTGGAGGCGCGGGAGTGGGGGGCGGTTGGGGGGTGGGGGGACGTGACTCACAGTGGCAGTATTTCCACAGTACACAAGCTTGTTATAAGAATTATATCTGGTGTTAATTTGGCAACATCCTGCAGAGAGATCTACGCAAAAAGTATTCGTATTTTGACATCTAAACTATAATATCCAAACTCATTAGCCGGACGGAGTGGCCGAGCGGTTCTAGGCGCTACAGTCTGGAACCGCGCGACCGCGACGGTCGCAGGTTCGAATCCTGCCTCGGGCATGGATGTTCGTGATGTCCTTAAGTTAGTTAGGTTTAAGTAGTTCTAAGTTGTAGGAATCCGCCTTGCTCTGGACTAGGGGGGGAGGGTGTACAAAAAACCGGACTGGAACACGCACCGTTTATGACTTTATGTAAATTTAGGTTAGACGTAGATGATAGGATAAGGCTTTAGGATAGACTGCAGCGGAACCAAGTTACGGGCCAGCCCAGTGCCATGGGCATGCCCACTGGGATTAGCTCAGTGGGCCAGGCCAACATCTATTAGGTTTATAGGAGCACTGGCACACCTGTAACGCTGCAGGTAGCATTAATTTCTTCGTAGATTAAGTAGATTAAGACCCACATAGCAGTAAGATTACAACTATGATTACCTGTAGTGTAGAATAGAGAGCTGCATTTCTTCTGTATAATAATAGGACCCACTAATGAAGTTAGGTAGTGGGTTAATTATGTATAATGTAATGAATTTGAATAAAGATTTAAAAAAAAAAGATCTAGGAGACTGATGACCTCAGAAGTCCCATAGTGCTCAGAGCCATTTAAAACATCTAAACTCATTAACATCCTTTGCCGTTATTAATGTTTCTCTTTTCTCAAAAATAGTGAAAATTGTGAATATTATATTCGGAAGTAGCCTTTCTGTGACTTCTGGACGATAAGGCTGTTACAGGAAGGAATCAGCTTCATAAATACACATTCAGACTGGACCTGAAATCCACCGACAACCTTTTAGGTGGCTAGTGTGGTCCAAAGCAACAAGAAAAATGTAGTGAACATGGAATCTAAACGCATACTGCGAAAAACATCTCTACTACCGTAATCTCTTTGGATTACGTATTTTTAGAGAAGGTACTGTGGAGAAAAACAAGGAAAATAATGAGTAAACATGGGCTCTAAAACGCATATCTTAAGAACTATGAACACTTGTTCAGTGCAAGAGATACGTTTTACAGCACTGGAGATGAACGAGTGCTCATAGCGCTGAAGATATCCGCTTTGAAGCCCATGTCTACCAGATATTGTTGCTTGTTTTGGTCTCTGAAAGTTGGTCGGTGGACTTCTAGTTCACCCTGTACCTGCAAAAATTTGCCAGGGCACATTAAATTTCATGTAGAGAAGGTGATATAGTTTAATACAGTGTTAAAGAACTAGATCCTTCAATTGGGTATCTTCAAAACAACACACAAATTTTATGTTTTCGATTATTTTATCAATAGAAATTGAACTATACTACAATAGTACTTTGTAACCACATTTTAATCTTTACAAATGAAATAAAATAAATTGTAATTCTTTTTTGCATCCCAGTGGGCATCCTGCACAGAAGTCATGGATTAAGACAAATGTAAGATAAATACTTATTTTTTGTTCATGAAACTTCATATCAGCGCACACTCCGCACCAGCGTAAAAATGTCATAGTAGAAACATCACCCAGGCTGTGGCTAAGCCATGTCTCCGCAATATCCTTTATTCCAAGAGTGCTAGTTCTGCAAGTTTTGCAGAAGAGCTTCTATAAAGTTTGATGCTAGGAGACGAGGTACTGGCAGACTGAAGCTGTGAGGACGGGGCGTGAGTCGTGCTTGGGTAGCTCAGTTTGTACAGCACTTCTCAGCGAAAGGCAAAGGTCCCGAGTTCGAGTCTCGGTCCGGCACGCAGTTTTAATCTACCAGGAAGTTTCATGTTGCTTACCTTTAAATTTTTGTGAGAGGACTTTCTGTAATGGCTGTTAAGAGTCACTTGTATAAATTTTTCTCTCTGTAGTCGTAATGTCTATAGAAGGATTTCTAAGCAGTCCTATACGCTTAAATTCTAGAAGCACGATCAGTGCTACACTACTGAGAAACAGACTGCAGAGATGACCCTAACTACGTGCAATTTTGGTGCTTACGTGTGTCATAGTGGACGAGGAAACCTGACTGAGTTAGTCTCATGACTTATCGCATTGTTTATTTCGTTTAAACTTGCGCGTTTCGCAGTGAAAACTCAATGACAGCATTATTGGGGGATGCAGATTGTCTTCACAACACTGTTTGTACGACCAAAATAGTGATTTTATTACCTAAACGTCATCTGCGATTGCTAGTCCAATAAAAAACCGTACAATCAATTTACCAGCTGTAATGAGCAATAAGTACTTTTAAAATCTTTAGAAATTTTGTTAGATCACTTCAATAACCCACGTCTTTTTTATAGCTACTCTCGAAAGTCTTGCGTTAAACCATGGAAATCATGGATAACCTTAATCTTAATATCCAGACAGGAGTCTGAGCCATCGTCGTGCTGAAAAGACTCTAGCGTCTTTCCGCTACTCCACCTCAGTCGATCACTTCAAACACTCCCACATTTAGGGGGAAATACGTGTCAAACGCTACTTCGATTCTGTGCTTGCTGTGTTGTGTAACATTGAGGACAGGGGCCAGTTCTGCTGCCTGAGGCCTCGTTCGATACGACGTTATCTCGACTGATGGATACTGATCAGGTACAAATTCATCAGATGCGATTCAGGGCTCTAGCCTTTCACTTCCAGGTGTATTAAACATGTCAAATTTCGACAGGACTACACTCGAGAATACGTGCGGAAGTAAGTGCAACTCCTATCGACAGCCATATTACAGGGCCACTATAAATGATTCATTCCTTTTCAGAGCTCTATATTTTCAAATGTATGACTTGTACAAACATTACTGATGCACGAATAGAACAGTAAACTCACCAAACTGACATCTTCCACTTAAAAATGTTCTCTGCGTGCCCCTCTGGCCACACGACACACGCCCAAGGTTGGTCAACTTCGTTCCATACCTCATGCAGCAACATACTGTCGATGGTCATCACACCAACACTGATGCGCTCTGTTAGCTGTTCCAGTGTTCTTGGCAGCGGGAGTACGTAAACACGGTCCTTAATATATCCCCAAAAGAGAAAGTATGCATCGCGATGGTTCAGATGACGTGGTTTGTTAATGGAGCAGAGCTATATCATCTTCACCACTACACCCTGACCGCCGCCCTAGCTGAGTGGTTTCTCAATGAACCTGACTTCTTGCTGACGCCTGACGACGATGGCGGAGATGGTCATCGAGAGCTCGGGGACTTTAATCGAATTGACGCGGCTTGAAAACCGAGTACGTTTTATTCATGTATGCCGTAGCGAAAGACTCCGAGGGTACACAGGAAAAAAAAAAGCATTGATTTTTCCTATGCGGCTTTCTGTGGTTCCTGGAGGGTGGGTATGGGACATTGTGGCCAGGCCTCGGGTGGAGACCCCTGACCAACTTGCCCCTACCCCTCCCTTTCGATTCCCGGCCGGGTCAGAGATTTTTCCTCCTCTTGGAGACTGGGTGTTGTGTTGTCCTCTACATCAGTTCATCGTCATCGATACCTAAGTCGTCCAATATGGCGTCAAATGGAAAGACTTGCAACTCGGCGGCCGAACTTTCCCAGGAGTGGACTTCCAGCCATCAATGCCATACGATCATTTCAGTTCATCACTGCGCTCAATCTGGCGATACGGAACATCGAAGCTCCAACGAGAACGGGCCCTGTCTTGTTGGAGGATGATATTCTCGAAATCATTAGTAGTTAGTGGAAAAATCACAATTGCAACAATTAAGGTAAGAGGTACCCGTCACAGACTTCTCACAGCATTAAAACGGTCCACACAGCTTCGTCTGCGACACTGCGTAGAAAACATTAACCTTCGACGAATCCCGTTCACGCGTGAGAATTTCATGAGGATGTTCAGTGCCCCACGCTCCCACGGTGTGGCGAATAACGTTTCCAGATAAATGGAAGGTTCCTTCGACGCTGAATATCAGCTTGCAGGCGGAATGTACATCCTCAAGTACTTTCTTCATTGTGATACAAAGAAGAAGGCTCCGTCCGTAATCTTACGGTTTTCGTTGTTGCACGAGCTGCAGACGGTACGATTCATAATGCTGTCACAGGATCTACCACATTGTTTGCTGCGGTACTTCACGTTCGTCACGCGTCAAAGCCGTTGACTTTATTGGGCTGCGTACCAAAGTTTCCTTCGCCCTCTTCATTGCATCTGACACACTTGGTCGACTGGTACTTTTTTGTTTACAGCGACAACCAGAGTCACTAAGTTGTCGATAACAGCGTACAGCGCACTGTTTACAGAGCGGTTCTTCTCCATAATTCCACAGGCTTCATCATTCAAGAAAGGAAATAGGAGTACCCCATTGAATTACAGACCCACATCACTGACCTCAATTTACAGTGGGACTTTGGAGCATATACTGTACTTGAACAATATGAATCACCTTGAAGAAAATAACTTATTGATACATCACCAACGCGGATTCAGAAAGTATCGTTCTTGTGCAACACAGCTAGCTCTTTATTCCCATTAAGTAATGAGTGCTGTCGACAAGGGATCTCAAATGGTTAAAATGGCTCTGAGCACTATGCGACTTAACTTCTGAGGTCATCAGTCGCCTAGAACTTAGAACTAATTAAACCTAACTAACCTAAGGACATCACACACATCCGTGCCCGAGGCAGGATTCGAACCTGCGACCGTAGCAGTCGCTCGGTTCCAGACTGTATCGCCTAGAACCGCACGGCCACTCCGGCCGGCAAGGGATCTCAGATCGGTTCCATATTCCTAGATTTCCTGAAGGCTTTTGATACCGTTCCTCACAAAGGACTATTAAAAAAATGGTTGAAATGGCTCTGAGCACTATGGGACTCAACTGCTGTGGTCATAAGTCCCCTAGAACTTAGAACTACTTAAACCTAACTAACCTAAGGACATCACACACATCCATGACCGAGGCAGGATTCGAACCTGCGACCGTAGCGATCGTGCGGTTCCAGACTGTAGCGCCTTTAACCGCTCGGCAAAGGACTATTAATTGAACTGCGTGCATATGGAGTATCGTCTCAGTTGTGTGACTGGATTCGTGATTTCCTCCCAGAGAGGTCACAGTTCGTAGTGATACACGGTAAATCATCGAGTAGGACAGAAGTGATCACTGGCGTTCCGCAAGGTAGTGTCATAGACCTTCTGCTGTTCCTGATTTATATAAATAATCTGTGTGATAATCTGAGCAGCCCCCGTAGATTGTTTGCAGAAGACGCTGTAATTTACCGTCTAGTAAAATCATCAGACGATCAATTCCAATTTCGAAATGATATATAGAGAATTTCTGTATATTGCGAAAAGTGGCAATTAGCACTAAACAAAGAAAAGTGCGAGGTCATCCACATGGGTACTAAAAGAAGTCCGATAAATTTTGCGTATACGATAAATCGCACAAATTTAAGGGCTGTCAATTCGACTAAATGCCTAGGAATTACAATTACGAGAAACTTAAAATGGAAAGACGACATTGATGATATTGTGGGGAAGGCGACACAAAGACTGCGCTTTGTTGACAGAACACTAAGAAGATGCGACAAACCCACTAAAGAGATAGCCTACATTCCACTTGTCGGTCCTCTGCAGCGCGGTATGGTATCCTTACCAGGTAGGATTGACGGAGGACATCGAAAATGTGCAAAGAAGGGCAGCTCGTTTAGTGTTATCGCGCAACAGGGGTGAGAGTGTCACTTATATGATACGAGAATTGGGGTGGCAGTGACTGAAACAAAGGCGGTTTTCTTTGCGGCGAGATCTATTTACGAAATTTCAATCACCAACTTTCTCTTCCGAATGCGAAAATATTTTGTTGACACCGACTTACATAGGGAGAAACGATCATCATAATAAAATAAGAGAAATCAGAGCTCGAACGGAAAGATTGAGGTGTTCCTTTTTCCCACGCGCCATTAGAGAGTGGAATGGTAGAGAAGTAGTATGAAAATGGTTCGATGAACCCTCTGCCAGCACTTAAGTGTGAATTGCAGAGTAACTAGGTAGATGTAGATGCAGATGTAGAACTTCCTCTAAACTACTTTTTTGCCGTTACACACTCGAACAGCGCGCGGCTAAAACGAACACTTAAGTCTTTTCGTGCGATCTCTGATGTCTCTAATTTTATTGTGATGTTTACGTCTCCATATGTAGGTAAGCACCAACAAAATATTTCACACTCTAAATAGAAGATTGCTGATTGAAATTTCATGAGAACGTCCTGATGCAGCGAAATACGCCTTTGTTTTAATAACTGTCACCTCAGTTTGTGCAACATATCGGTTACACTTTCTCCCTTATTTCGCGACATTATAAAGTTAACTCTCATGCTTTGAACTTTTTTGATGTCCTCCGTCAATCCCATCTGATACGTACCTCACACCGCACAACGATATTCCAAAAAATTGCGCGCAAGCGTGTTGTAAGCAGTCTTTTAGTAGACCTGGTGCATTTTCTAAGTATTCTACCAATAAATCGCAGTCGTTGATCCTCTTTTTCCAGAACATTTTCTGTATGGTCGCTCCAATTTAAGATATTCGTAATTGTAAGTATCTAGGTGACTTTACAGCCTTTAGATTTGTGCGCTTCATCGAGAAACTGAACTTTAGCGAATTCTGCTCACATGGATGACTTCACAATCTTTTTTTTACGCTCAATTGCCACTTTTAGCACTATAGAGATATCTTATCTAAATCACTTTGCAGTTCGTTTTGATCCTCTGGTAACTTTACATGACGGTAAATGATTGCATCATCTGCATACAATTTAAATGGACTGCTCAGATTGCTTCTAAATCGTTTATGCAGGTAATGGACAACAAAGGGCCTATAACATTTCCTTGGGGATCCCCCGATATTATTCCGTTCTACGTGATGGCTTTCCGTCAGTTATTACGAACTCTGACCTTTCTCTGAAAAGAAATCACGAACCTAGTCGCAAAACTCAGACGATACTCCACAGGCAAGGAATTTAATTAGAAGTCGCTTGTGAGGAACGATGTCAAAGGCCTTCAGGAAATCTAAAAATATGGAACTAATTTGTCTTCCCCTATCGATAGCACTCATTGCTTCGTGAGAATAAAGAGCTAGCTGTGTTTCACAAGACGATATTTTCTGAATCCATGTTGGCTATTTGTGAATAAATCGTTTCCTTCGAGGTGATTCATTGCGTTCGAGCGGAGTATATGTTCCAAAATCCTACTGTATATGGACATTAGTGATATGTCTGTAATTCGGCTGATTGCTCCTATTTCCTTTCTTGGGTGTTGGTGTGATCTGTGCAACTTCACAATTTTTAGGTAGTGATCTTTCCACGAGCGAGTGATTGTATGGGATTGCTAAGTATGTAGCTATTGTATCAGCGTACTCTGAAAGGAACCTGACTGATGTACAATCTGGACCGGAAGCCTTGCTTTTCTTAAGTGTTTTAAGCTGCTTCACTACATCAAGGATAAATGCTTTTAAGTTACTCACGTTGGTCGCAGTTCTTGATTCGAATTCTGGAGTATTTACTTTTTTTCCATTGTGAAGGAATTTCGGTAAAGCCGTTTTTAGCACCTCTGCTTTGGTGACGATGCCGTCAATAACATCACCATTGTTACTGCACAGTGAATGAATTGATTGAGTCTTGTCACCAGTGTACCTTATGCAGGAACAGAATCTCTTTGGGTTTTATACTAGATTTCA
This sequence comes from Schistocerca serialis cubense, assembly GCF_023864345.2. Lineage (NCBI taxonomy): Eukaryota > Metazoa > Arthropoda > Insecta > Orthoptera > Acrididae > Schistocerca > Schistocerca serialis. The sequence continues at coordinate 143,183,447 of NC_064641.1, read as the reverse complement.
AGACAAAGTTTCGTTTTGGAAAATATTGAAAGCATCTCGCATTGATTTTTGCACTGAATTTATAGCTTCCTTAGAACTTCCCCAATGTAAGGGATTTTGCGTTCTTTCAGATTTGGCACGTTTTTTACATTGCTTCTGCAATAGTGATGTGGACTGTTTTGAGTACCATGGGCATCAGTACCATCCCTTGTTAATTTATATAGTATATAGCTCTCAATAACTGCCGATATTATTGCTTTGAATTTAGACCACATCTGGTCTACACTTACGTAGTCAAGTTGGAACGAAAGGAGACTGTCTCTTAGGAAGGGGTCAAGCGAATTTTTATCTGCTTTTTAAATAGATGTATTTTGCTTTTTATTTTTGGTCTGTTTGAATGATACGCTATATAATCTAACAGCAATGCCTTTGTGTTTATTAAACACTGTATCTTTCATGATGCTCCTTATTTGGTCTGGATTAATTGTCACTAAGTAGTCAAGTATGTTTTCGCAATCATTTACACTTCGAGTGGGCTCCTCGACTAACGGTTCAAAATAATTTTCTGAGATGGATGACCAACGACTTTAAACAAGCATTTTCGCCAATATATCGAGGTTACAATGAACTTACTACGAACTAAAACTGAATGAGTGAGGTACCCCTTTGAAATAACTCTCAAGTCTTCTTTGAACTATTCAGCAAGTGTATCATCTGAGCTGGGGGTGAGGAGGGGATGGTAGAATGAACCAATTATTAGTCTGTTCCTGTTGTCAAATATAACTTATACTAGATCACAGGAACCATCTACTACAGTTTCAACAACTTCTGATAGCAAAAAACCCTCCTCTCCCAACTTTATTTAATTTATCCTTTCTGAACACGATTAGGTATTTGTAAAGCTTTTGGCTGAACTTATTGCCAGTTTTAGCCAGTTTTCCGTACCTATAACGTTTTACGATTCAGTGCTGTCTTTTAGCGCTTCGAGCCCTGGTTGTTTCCGAACACAGCTTCGATAGATAAGAATTAAAACATTGTTTGTTCCTATGTCTACCCTCTTCCTGTGTTCGTCCAGCACCCTTTGAAACTGAAATCTCTTCTGCACTTTCCCGAAAGCCTCTAGCCCAAAAAAAACCGCCAATTCCTTATTAATGCATGCTGCACTTCAGATAAAATTCTCGCATTTTCCAATACCCAAAGCTCTTTTCTTGCTCAGTCGTCACTTTGTCAAGGCACTGCATCCGTAACGACAACTGGTGGGCACAGAGCAAATTCGGTTTTCACGCATTGGTCATATTTCTAAATGTAATGCATTGGAAAATACTGAAGTCTGGAAAGGAAATGAATCACTTATAGTTGCCCTGTGTAAGTCTTGGATATAATTGGTTGGTAACATATTATCAATACCCTTCAAAAACCACTGTTGCATATAAAACGCAAGTGTGGGAAAGGCCCAGTGATGTCGAAACCTTACTGGTTCAGTTGCAATGCCCCACATACGAAGTGGCTGTACGTCAGTTACAAACTCAATTCGGCTGAAAACAGATTTTAGCTGTCAATAAGAACAGAAGGGCTATAAATGCAATAAACACATATTAATGAAATGAAAGAAAACCAGATTAAATTTTACCTATCCATCAACGTACAGCTCACTAACAATAAATCACGATACTCCTCAATCGTTTAGTCATCGATGGAACTTCACCTCATATACCCTGAAATCCTTATTGAAGCCTCTCAAAACCTTTGTACGGTAACGGCACCATAGTTATCGAAATCTGCTCGTCTAGAATAAATACAAGCCCAAGCTGCGTTATTGCCCTCTGATAACACCTACCTGCAATGAACCAAAAATCTTTCCAGTCCATTCCTTGTGTTTTTCGGTGACCAAATCGTTCTAGGAATAATGTGCTATGTGCTATATCTACCACTGAGAGGTTTGATAAGAAATAATAAGACACAGGTAAAAAAAAAAAAAAAAAAAAAAAAAAAAAAAGAAAGAAAGAAAAACAAAGATTTATTGCGACCACAGTAAAGAGATTTAAAACAAAGGAAAACTCTCAATAAAAACATAATACAATGTCTCAGACACTAACATGCATACGCCTGGAACACACAGCGAATAAATGTAGTGCGATGTGAAGCCTATGCTACTGATATTCCCTAACGACAGAGGATATCGCAGGAAAATCGTAGATTCCACTGCAGTGGCTTCCGACCGGGCTCTGACTGATGGGCTGTTTAGAGAAGGACCCAGGGGTCCGGTGGTGCGAACTGCCGTCATGTTGACTTCCGCCGCCCTATATAGTCGGGGCGTAGAGGAACTGATGCCAATCCAGTCCGGCCACGTCACACGGCGGACGAAATAGGTTCCTGGCACGGAGGACCACTCGTTGCGCTTGTCCTGCCGTCTGTCAACAGTCTTGTGATCGAAGCAGTGCGGGGAGGAAACGCCTTGTACATATGCAAATCCATCACGCCTCAGTGTTTAAAGGGTTGCCGAGCCCTCTAGGAGAACGTCGGGTACGTTGCATAATGATCATGACTAGAGGTAAATAAATGGAATAACAGTTTCATGTCACAGGATGGAGCATTCTATTGAAGAGAAATCTCAACAAGAAAGATTATTCCAGAGACCTCTATGCGAAAGATCTGTGGATTCAGTATGTATGGCTTAAAGATACCACAGAAATAGTGTATACTCCTAAAAATGAAATACCTTTACGGTAGTTTCCCATAATTCAAACAAATTTTTAGTGACACGGCTTCAACGTCTGCTGTACCTTCGCACATTTTGTTTCTGGCGACTGTGTAAATACACAATTCACATACCACCATGTCTAAACTAACACTGCCATTACTCGGATATAGCTTTACGGCTTCCTTAATCTACTTAGTAGATACGTCGATAATTCGCAAATAAACTTTCGGCGATCGATCATCCGAGGCCAACACACAGCACGGCCGCTACCAGCCGGCCAAATCAAACTAACTGATTCTCGCTGGCTCAAAGCAAGCCTCTTTTTTCATGTACTCTCTCTTATGCCGTTAACATGATTTATTTCCTTCATTTTGATTCGAAATGGCTTCCTAAACTTCTCACAGTAACTATAACATAATTACGAAGCTGACTCAAGATAAATGTTTGTTTGTGATACCGAAATTTTACAAAACTTCCATGGATTTATTATATTACCAGTGATTCACTTCACAGTCCAGTTCTCAAGTGACTGGTTCGCACTGCACTGGAACAACATATGTCGATACAGAGCAACATTAAGTCTGTGTGTCACCGCAAAGGCTACATGTTGTCTTTGTTTGTTGAGTATCATTTGATACTAAAAGATTAAGTTATAATCCACATCTTTGTAATTATGTAGCATAATCAACATGGTGTAATCAACGTCAGTGTTATGAAATCCACCTGAAATAATGACAGAAACATGCTGCTATTCGACAACATAACGTGACCACAAACCATTCCCATAAAACACTTTCAGTGAAACCTTACCCCGAAGACTCAGGGATTGTTGTAGGATACTGAACAAGAGACTTCATATCAGAAATACAATGAAGAGCAAAAGAAACTGGTACACCTGCCAAATACTGTGTAGGACCCACGCGAGCACGCACAAGTGCCGCGCCACGACGTGGTATTTACTCGATTAATGTCTGAAGTAGTGCTGGAGGGAAATGTCACCATGAATCCTGCAGGACTGTCGATAAATCCGTAAGAGTACGAGGGGGTGGAGGTATCTTCTGAACAGCACGTTGCGAAGCATTCCAGATATGGTCAGTAATGTTCATATCTGTGGAGTCTGGTGGCCAGCGGAAGTGTTTAAACTCAGAAAAGTGTTCCTGGAGTAACTCTGTAGCAATTCTGGACGTGTGGCGTGTCGCATTGTTCTGCTGGAACTGCGCAAAGCCGGTCGGAAAGCACAGTGGACATGAACGGATGCAGCCTGTCAGACAGAATGCTTACGTACGTCTCACCTGTCAGGGGTCCCATATCACTCTAACAAAGCCTCCACCAGCTCGGTGGTCATGGGCCCATGCGAAGCGTAAAGCCGTGTGTCGCGCAGTCATCATGGGTACACGATTGGAGCTTCGGGTCCGAAAGCCCATATCTATGATGGTTCGTCGGATGGTTCGCACGCTGACACTTGTTGATGGCCCAGCATTGAAATCTCCAGCAAGTTGCGGAAGGGTTGCACTTCCGTCACGTCGAACGATTCTTTTCAATCGTCTTTCGTCTCGTTGTTGCAACATCTTTTCCAGACCGCAGTGTTGTCGGAGATTTAATGTTTTACCGGATTCCTAATTTTCGCAGTACACTCGTGAAATGGTCGTATGGGGAAATATCCACTTCTTCGCTAGCTCGGAGACGCTGTGTCCCATCGCTTGTGCACCGACTATCACATCAGGTTCAAACTCACTTAAATCTTGATAACCCGCCATTATAGCAGCAGTGACCGATCTAACAACTGAGCCAGACACTGGTTTACTTATATAGGCGATACCGACCACAGCCTCGTATTCTGCCTGTTTACATGATCATCCATTATATTACATTCATTCAACTCATCCATATTTCGTTCTGAAGAACTATCTCCCTCATCTCGGCTTAAAATACAGAAGAAATCTCAGTCGTAGAATATCGAGTGGTTGTAACATAAATATTTTTCAATTAAGTTTTTGTGTGTAGGTGATGTTCAACAGCTTTAAAAAAGGTGAGGGACAGTATCATGCTACATACAACTGTACTTAGCTTTAGTTTTACAACAGATGTTGATTACAATTTGAGCATCCTTGGGTCGTATAATGCTTATTTTTCAGTGAATTCCACAGTTGTAGTAATTAATCAAATCATCCTGTTTGGTACAACTGCCATTTCCCCGCAGACTTTCAGACATGTCATTGCAAGGTCCCCAGAAGCATTCATGCAGTCATAAAAGCGATGCATCGACGCTCGTAATATTAACGTACATCAATACGTGCCCAGATACTTTTGATCTCGTAATGTACTGCAAAGAAGTAACATTTATCAGTACACTTTCCTATGAGAATGAACTGCTATCATTTTACTATGTTGCTCATTACAATAGGCAAGTGTTTCGGTAATGGACTGTGTTTTCTGTCTTGTAACATCTCACACTTGAGTTTGTAGAGTATTTCAGTTATCCGTGACCAATCTCTCGGGAATCAAAAAATTGGTTCAAATGGCTATAAGCACTATGGGACTTAAGATATGAGGTCATCAGTCCCCTAGATTTAGAACTACTTAAACCTAACTAACCTAAGGACATCACACACATCCTTGCCCAAGGCAGGATTCGAACCTGCGACCGTAGCAGCAACGCGGTTCCCGACTGAAGTGCTTAGAACCGCTCGGCCACAGCGACCGGCTTCTCGGGAAGCCAACATGGCAGAAAACAAAGCCTATCAACCAACATTCGAAGATTAAATGTATTGCTTTACACAGTCATCATACAGTCACTTACTTTTACTTCATATCCTTACCGTATCCCACTTTTCGTTTCTCCAAAACCTATTACGACGCCGGCCGCTGTGGCCGAGTGGTTCTAGGCCAGAGAGACTACTACTTTGACAGAAATAAAATCAAAATACCAAGACGAAATTCTGCGACATAAAAGAAAGTTAATTGCCATGTTTCTACATCTGAAAGACAATTTTTGTTCAAATTTCTGGTCAGTCGTACAGGAGTGGCGTAAGTAGGGCTACGAGGAGATGTTTGCTCCTTCTGAGATAGTACAGAATGACTTGGCAGGATTGTATCCACTGTAGATGATTGCTGGCAGCGACAGTCATGGGAATATATCATCACAATAGCACCAGGCACCGAACGTCCACATGGCACTACCGATCGGGGAGACCATTTGAGCAGCAGTTGGCACCACAGTAACACAACGAAATTGTTAGAAATCGGTTACTCCAAGGACATCTTCGAGCCAGGTGCCCTGTAGCGTGCATTCCACCGACACTAAATCACCGCTACTTGTGACTTTAGTGCTGTCAAGTGAGAGTTAATTGGAGAGAAGGATGGAGGTCAGGTTTGTTTTCTGATGAAGGCTGGTGTTGCCTCCGTGCCAGTGATGGCTGTTGGTTAGACGGAGGCCAATTGCGAGCTTGCAGCCAACCTGCCCCGTTGCTAGACAACCTGGACCTACACCTAGATTTATGGTCTGGGTGGAATTTAGCATGACAGCAGCAGCATTCTACTCGCTTTCCCACTCACTATGGCTGCAAATTTGTATTTCAGCTTGGTGATTCGACCCGTTGTGTTGTCGCTCATGAACAACGCTACAAACGCTGAGGCAACCCAACATGTTCAACAGAGTTTTGCCTTGGCCTACTCGGTGGCCAGATCTGTCTCCAATCCAGTGTATGTGAGACATCATCGGACGACAACTCCAGTGTCATTCACAAAACAGCATTAACAATCCCTTTACTGACCGACCAAGTGAAACTGGCATGAACCTCCATCTCACGATCTGACATCCGGCACATGCACAGCACAACGCATGCTTATTTACAAACTTGCGTTCAACATTCTGGTGGCTACACCAGTTATTACTGTACTAGCATTTCATATTTGCTGTGGCTTACCTCACGCCTACATTAAGATATTATCTTGCAAAGTTAATCACTTGAATATGTTACTTAGACAAATGAATTCGCAAATTTTATTAACATTGTATAATTATTTTTGGTGTTACGATTTCTGTTTTCGTTGGTGTATATGTCATTCTTCCAGCTGTTTTCGTTATCATGCGCGCTGGTGCTCTAAGTCTTCACTACTCCTCTTCCTGCTCCTCGCAAGTAATCCAGACAAACCTCAGATAGTGTGCCGGGTTGCCTACCCGAGACGCAGGCCAGGGGGCGTCAAGCCATGAGCGGCGGAACAATTCAAGTGACATAGATTTGCATGCGTTTGTAACTTCATCCTCGGATTTTCGTCAAGGGAATTTCATTGACTCTCACACCCGCTTTGGTGCATATTAAGCAGGCTGCCATTGTCAGGGACGACTTCCACCCGCTCTGTGCCCGTGCCGCCCGCCGCGCTCGTATCTCTCTGCATTTCATTTTGCGCCCTACGTCGTAGGGTTTGCGGCCTCGTGGACTGTTAATAATTAATGGGCCACCTCGCTATACACGACCCCACTGCGTGTTAAAGCGAGAGCTTCGAATACACTGCTTAAACAAGAGCATTCCCTTTACCACGAAACGTCCTCATAATCCCCTGTTACTTATTTATTGAATCACTTCCACTACCATATACACCATCATCATCATCATCAGTCTTCTGCCCTAGGGCATATCTTCACATGAAGCTCTCCATACGGTGCTGCATTTGCTACCCTCTTCGCTTTCTCATAGTTGTCTCCTATCCTTACACAAGCCATCATGTGGCGTCTTCTACGTCTTCTTCCATTCGCCGTTTCTTCCGTAGCATCCATCAGTAAACAACCTCTTGTCATCCAGTGCCCCAGTCAATTGTGTTTCCTCTTCCAGATTACCTTTAAAATTTCTGTCTCTACTACCATTCTTCTCCACACATCCTCACATCTCACTTAGTCTACCAATTGTATCATATTACAAATCCATATCCAAAATGCTTCTATTCTTCTTTCTTCCTCTTTCCTGAGTATCCATGACTCAGTTGTCTATAATGCCACGCTCCATACAAAGCACTTCGCTAGTCTCTTCCTCAGTTCCCTGTCCATGCCTCCACATGCCGCCTCTTCTTATTAAGTGACTTCTTATACTATGCACAGGCGTTTAAGAAATCAATCAAACTTTATTGTCGTATATGTCACATTAAGCAGTACTGATTCCACGATATTCGGAGACAGTAGAGAAACAAAACACATAAACGGACTATTGCAGCCGTAAATATGCACTTTGGAACTACGCTGACTTAAAAAAATGGCAGCTCTTCTGGAATCTCAAGAGGCATCCATACGCGAAATGTCAAACAGCTAATAAACCCGTAACGGTTAGTGTTTGAGATCAAGAATAAACAGGAAGAACAGATTTGAGATAAAACTCTCACTTTCAAATATTCAAGCAAGAGACAGGACTATGTAAGCAACAGATATCAGAGAAAATAATTTGCATTGATTCCTGGAAAAAGACTGCGCAATTATTTCAAGACATACCCTTAAGAGATAGGTTAAAGAAAGACAAACCTACATTCATAGTATTAGTAGATGTAGAGAAAGCATTTGACGATAAAATCGTGAACTTAGCAGACACAATATAGGAGTGGGACAAAGGTTTTTACAACATAAGCCACACTGCATTTATAAGAGTCGAACAACATCGAAGGGAAGGTGTAACTGAGAAAGTAGTGATACAGGATTGTCGCCTGTCCACGATGGAATTCAATTTGTACATTGAGGAAACGTAAATGCAACCAACTGGACGTTAGGAAAGGGATTGAAGTTTAGAGAGGATAAATAAAAATTTGACAGTTTAGGACGATATTGTAATTTTGTCAGAGATAGGAAAGGACGTGGGGGAGCAGCTTAATGGAAATTATAGCGGCTTTAATACAAGTTACAAGATGGACATAAAAAATGAAAGAAGGGTAATAAAATGTGACCGAATGAAAATAGGCGATGGCGAGAGGATCTAATTATAAAATGAGACACTAAAGGAAGTAGATCAGTTTCACTAATTGCGCAGCCAGGCAATTGACGGTCGTCGAAGTAGAGAGTATATGAAGTACAGACTGTCAATAGCAAGGAAATTATTTGTGAAAAAGAGGAATTTGTTAACACTTAATGTAATTTTAAGTGATAGGAAGTCTTTTCTGAAGGTATTTCTACCTATAGTGTAACCCTGTACGGAACTGAAACGTTGACAATAAGTATTTCAGACAAGAAGAGAATATAAATTTAGAATTGTGATGTTACAGAAGAATACCGAAGATTAAAAAAGCAGATCAAAGAAATAATGTGAATTGAATCGAAATGCGAAAGAAAGCAATTTTCAAGGTACGTTTTGCAGGTAAAAGGCGTGGACCGTGATTAAAACTCGAATTCAGCAATCAGGTTCAAATGGATGCCGTTTACAGAAGTTATTCAGAGATGAAGAGGCTTGAAAGGTAGAGGAGTAGTGTGAAGCGCTATATCAAACCACTCTTCAGACTGAAGACCACCTCCACAAAAAGAACAACAATATCAACATAATACAGTTAAGTTAGGGAGCTCAGTATTACCAAAGTTAGAGAACCTTTGTTGATCCTGTGCTATTCTTTTAGTATTGAAGTACTGTCTACAATAAATTCTATGTTTTTATAAACATCATTATATCTTTTGAAATTAATTATCACTGATTTAAAATGCATGATGAATCACTTACGATTGATTCACACTTCAGCTGGCGTCATCTGTTGCCCATTTAAGAATTTCTGTTGCTGAGATTTCTGTAGGAAAATCATCATACAATACCGTAGAAAATAGATGATGACATTGGGAATCAAAAATCGAAGAAATAAAGGAAAGTTCAGACAAACGTAGTGAATGATAAGCTTCTAGGTGTAACGTTTAATAGATGATGGTTATGAAGACAGAAATTATACCTTTAAAACCGTATGAAAGTTGTGGATATAAAAATGCAACGTTGGAGCTACATAAACTGAAATATTAAAATTGATTACTAAATTTCTCAGAACTTAAATGAATGTCAAATCAGTGGACCAATGTAAAGTCAGGCAGAACAGTGGGTGAACACATTGAATGTGTCTTGCTGGCTATTAGTATGCCATTTTCCGGCAAACGGAAGCACATTCAGATGTAAAATTTATTACCTCTGTTACCTTTTACTTACGTTTTTGTTTACCTGATTGAATATGTCCTTGATGTCATGCATTGCAGTGTGTAAACACATAGTCTTTCTTAAGTGGGAGGCATTAAAACTGGAGATGTTGCTGATATCAACACATATAGTTGTGGAACTCGCCGCACCACAATGGTTAAACTGATTACATCCATTTAGTTCAATAAATTCCGAAGTTAATTTTTCACGAGCAACAGTTGCCGGTGTTGCTCCATGTGATATGAACTAAAGCGCTTGTGCTAATATTTCTTTCTGTCTATCGGCAGCGCTCTTTTTCGGTTCCCGAATTCTGCGGTGGTCAGTGTTTATTCTTCACTATTGTTTTAAGGTCCACAGTAGCTCTCTTGTGGGTGAGTGTTTGACTAAAAAGGAGGTAACAGTCCCAGAAATACCCTCCACCTTTCATAAATTCACCTGATTTGTCCCGAATGGATTCCGCGTTTATCATCAAACTAAGATCTCCTCTCAAGACGGAGGATTCCGCGACTATTGAATTGATTCAGCTGATTGTAACGGTAGTTTTCAACATCATTCCCCTTGAAGGCTTTGCCATGGACTGTCAGAGTTTGTACGTTCGATGCTGTGTGTGTGTGTGTGTGTGTGTGTGTGTGTGTGTGTGTAGCTACGAAATGATGGTGACTGAAAACTTATACGATTATATATTTTTAACGTAATTCGTATTTTATTTAGAGTCGTCCTGAAACCTGTTGAATCTATTGCGGGTAATACTTGTCAGTTTGAAATACTTTCTTTCCTGGTTCGTTCAACAATAAAGTAACCTGGCTGGAAAGCACTATGGGTAAGACTTGTAAGAAAACAAGTCCGAACTTTATTTGTTTTACAGAATATAATGTTTTTAAAATCAAACTGTGTGGCATAGAGGGGTAGTTCAGAAGAGTCATATTGCTGACATTTGCAGCCATTCTCCCTCAGTTACCCCTTCAGTTATATTTATCGTGCAGAAAAGAATAGTGAAAAAGTGTTTTCAATTTTCATATGTCTTATTACTTATTGCCGCGTCATAGTTTTAAGCACTTGTAAGCTACATTTCAATCGTATCCTCAGAATCTAGCCATATTTCACCTGGGATTGCTCACTTCTGTGCACTTTACAGCAGTTCGGTAGGTACCCACCTTCTTCAAAAACCGTTTGCATCCTGAAGAACATCGCCGCAACTCGGTCGAAACGTAGATAATTTTAATGTTGTACTATTTTACTTATTTTACAATGTGATGGGGTGGAACACACAGAAGCATTTTAATTAAAGCCCGCGTGTTTATTTAAGAAAGTTTCATGTTACTAAATCTCTTATTCAAAAACTCAAAACGTAAAAGGTAATGGAGTGATAGACTGAAGATTTTATAACTTGCAATAACTATGCAAGAAGAGTTACACGGAGAAAACGACAGAATAATGCTACAACGGCGTTCCTGAACAGCTAGCCATGTAGCAGCTGCCGCTGCGGCACTCGTCATGAAACGATTCAGTGCCATTAAGTTTGTTGTAATGTGTACATAGAGGGGTAGTTCAGACACAAGACTGTAAAGGCTTGTATACAAAACGGTGCTCATTTAATAATATAATAATAGGCCTTACTTTGGAGGACAGATTTCCCTTCTCAGCGTTTAAATATGGAATGGCCTCCTCTGATACAGCATTTCCCACACTCTATTTCGCAAGCAGCGTTTTGCAATGTCGTTACACAAGTATAAGGGTACAGGCTTCGCGGTCATAAACTTTACTATAGGGTATTATGAGTTACTGGTTGGCCGGTCCGGGCAGTCAAGTGCAAAACTTCCTACCATTCTTACCGATACCAACTAAACAGCCATGGCACATTGCTCCGCTTAGGGCTATAGTGAAGCATGGACCTTCGGTTATGTGTCGAGGAACGTTCTCATATTCCAGCCCTGATACTTCCTCAATGAGCGTACTTTAAAATTTCTTGGATGGATAGCAACGTACGTCTCAGTCAGCTTTATTGCGTACCAGGCATTTATTAGTCGAGATACAAATTCTCGCGACGAAAGGCAGCAGTCTCACTCAATAGAATGACTGTGATGTAAGATCCAAACAGTGAACAAAGTTTTTATATTTATTTTAGATTCTGTCTGTGGCCTCAATTTACTATCACGCATCATAATGATGAATGACGACCAACAATCAATTGGTACTTATTGTTGAATGAACAGCACTATATTCAAGGGCCATAATTAATTAAGTCGTTAACTTCGATTTGGTTTAAATATACATTACTAAACCCTTGTAAAATTTACGACTGCAGTTTGTACCAATTCCCGGTTCCCTATCAGTTGTCAGTATAGGGTGCCAAAGAGGACACTTCGTACTTATTTTGTATGTGACATACCATTGGAAACCTTATAATGGTAATTAACTAGTGCGTAAACTATAAATTATGACATCCTTTGATCAAAATATGAAGTAGTATAATTTACAATGGTTTCTTAACAACGTGACTTCCTATAATAAAATAAGGGAAATCAGTTCTTGCTCGGAAAAATATGTGTGTCCACTTTTTCCGAGCGTTTTCCGAGACCGTAATGATAGAGAATTGTTGTAAAGGTGATTATATGGACGCTCTGCCAGGCACGTAAGTCTGATTTGCAGAGTATCCATGTAGGTGCAGGTGTAAATGTCCTGTGGCGTTGATTCAAATTTAACATTTGCTGGATTGTAGCATTTCTACGGTATAGAGCATAAATCACACTGATATGCACGAGAAAGAAAATTATATTGTGCGACAACAGCTATAGATTTGGTAGTAAAATATTAATGGAGAGACAGCCTGACAATTTTTTATGGTTGCCTACAAATCATTTCAAGCAATGTGGAAAACATTTTTCTTTAGATAACCGCACTTCATCCATCTTCTTCGATGTTTATTTCAGTGATAGAAGGCAAGAATAAAACAATAGCGCGGGTAACGCCGTGAACAAAATGGCTCTCGATTACGGTCCTTGGGGGGACTAACGAAATTACTTGGTCGATAAGAAGCCACCATTTGCAACAGCCGCTGCGCGTCGTTTCGGGCCGAGAGACGTCTGTCGCAAATGACTGTCTTTACGTTGCCGTCACAGAATGGCTGTTGTAGCACGTTGCGCTGGAAAATTTGAGAAACGAAGGTAGACGAATTTCATATCCGTCAACTAATTGTGACTCTTTTGCTCACTGTATGTAGCCACAGCAATAGCTAACACGGGTTATATGCATGCCAAGACTTTTCACTATAGCAAAGTGAAATTATAATTTGTAGAGATATTTTCATTCGTCGTGTAGAAGACACTGTGTTTTATCATTTACGATCGCATCTTGAAGTTATCTTTCGGTGCAACTGTGCCTAAAGACTTTGCAAGCACTTAAGTTCGAGTGGCATCTGCAATACATCTGAGTGAATCATATTCTTCATGACATGAAACACGTCACGTATCAGACAGCATTAGAACTAGGTAATCCCGCTCCTTACCCATACACGTATAACATAATATCTTAATTAAACTGTTTGTTCTTACGATTTTTAAGATTGTACAACCATGCAGTATATACAAGGAGAGGTGCTTAACTTTTCTACCTCAAGTTACTTTCGACACGGGCTTGTGGAATCTGTTTTCAGGTATACGAAGAGTGACCAAGTGCTCATAAAACAAAACAAAAATCCGTTCTCGCAACTTCATTAATAACCGATATACAGGTATCAAATATTTTCAGTTGTGTTATGCCTTTTCTTAGCATCAGAATAGCGGATCTTCACGTGAATACATCTCTTTTGTTGACCCCATACGAAATCAGCAGTAAAACCACATTCAATATAGGAATTTTTCTGATGTTTCTATGGCTGTCGAATGACCCGCCATTAGAAGTCTATGCCTTTCTCCAAGGAAACTTAAGCGGCTGGATAAGACTCTATGGTCTACTTGTGCGCTGGATTTTACAGAGGATTAAACAAGTTTTGCGTTAAAGAAAAACTATAACGCTGGAAACTCATTAAGACTACATTAAGATGAGATAATTAACTTTCTTCTTACCTGCCACAGTGTAGAACCAATAAGATATCTACGAAAACATCTGGCACTCGCAAAAGTATGTTTGTTAGTAAAACAGTTATTTAAATTCTCAGGAAAAAATTTATTATTTTAAATGAAAGTCACTTATTATATATTTACACACCCTGTGTGGTTTGTACGTGGTATAAAATCGTTCATTAAAGTAATTAATGCATTAAAAATGGAACCGAACCTTGTAAAATAATAATGAAACAATAATGATAATAGGGGAGAGTTGCTGCTTTTATGATTTTATTTGTTATTGCCTAAATAGTAACTTCAAAAGTTATTTAAACATTAGCGTATCCAATAGTGGGATGTTGTTACTGCTATTTAATTTAAAGAATGAAAATTCTGAAAAAACACACTACAACTAATTTCCTAAACGTCTGCAAGTGGTTCAAATTAGGAATCTGGTTTCTTACTTTGTACCAGTGGTTGTATAAATTATACCACAATTAGGAACTCTTACCTGAGACTTAAGATATCTACTATTCTAAATTTTCAATTTTTTAATTCTTACATCACTATTTGTACGCGCTGCAGTGTAACTTTTTCACTCCGTTCTCCACTCTTGCACACTTTCGATGAATACACATTTGTATTTCATCCATCCAATCGTTTTATCGATTTTATCTTCCTCATCCTCCACTCTTGCACACTTTCAATGAATACACATTTGCATTTCATCAATCGAATCGATTTATCCATTTTACCTTCCTAGTAGCACTCGCAAATGCCCGCGTCTCGTCCTTGTCACTGGTGAAACGTTTGTCCACATTTCTTCTCCTGTACTTCTGTTAACTTCTTTTTGTATGAGCTGCACGTTAGCTACCTGGCTCCTCTGTCAGACCTCGAAGTTTTACATGGAATTTTCATCATTTCTATAGGAATCTATGATGTTTCTTAGATGAGCACTCTTAGCCCACTTTTTACCTACTATGGATTGCTACCCATGAATTTATGGAACAATCTGTTTCGTTTTGCAATGTCGAAATCAAGTTTCCTTACGTTCGACTTGCAGATGGTTCAAATGGCTCTGAGCACTATGGGACTCAACTGCTGAGGTCATTAGTCCCCTAGAACTTAGAACTAGTTAAACCTAACTAACCTAAGGACATCACAAACATCCATGCCCGAGGCAGGATTCGAACCTGCGACCGTAGCGGTCTTGCGGTTCCAAACTGCAGCGCCTTTAACCGCACGGCCACTTCGGCCGGCTCGACTTGCAGAAACCGAGGATTATGTCTTCAGATATGAGCATAAGCTCTCCCAGTTCGTTTCGACTTCGGTGAAAAGCAATTTTCTTGCGTCGAAAATTTTTCTGTCCCCATCTGTATTTATTTTCGGCATGGTCCTTAATGGGGTTTTAGGCTTATATTGTGTGCAGGCACATTCATTTAATCCGCGATACCGACTTAGAGGGGCTGTTAAAACTAAATATCTTTCATCCACAACGCCGTTCTGTGACCTTACTGTAATATGAAGTAATTATTTATTTAATAACTTAGAATAAAGGACGCTTTAGCAAATTTATCGTGTCCTCCCTAAACATTATCTTGCGCTTACAATGCTGGACGTATTTCTTTAAAGCTTATGCTCGAGCTACAATATCAAAACTTGTAGCGGTACGCTATAGACAACGTCCTCATTTTACCTTTGTTAGATTGCTACTACAGATTCGTAACTGTCTGAAAAGTGAGGTTATTACATGGATATTCACCCAATAATAAAACTTCACTTCTTCACTTACCTTATAATTATAATTGTCTTCGTCATATACACAAAGAGTTACATGAAAGCTTCAACAAATTCAACGCTGTCTTCAAACAATCTAATCCTCAATACATACAACGCATAGCTGATCATATGGCTGCAAGAAGCACGGTAGCCTGACCAAATGCCATATAGTACAAGAGGTAAGAATTTTACAGTAGTGCTACCGATTATGAGCCACTAGAATATAGGCAACTCTCCCCTATTATGTGCCGTCCGGTTTCTGTTGATGAATTTTTAAATAGTATATTCAGTGTAGAAACCCACACCATTGGGACACTTTCGTAAATGCTGCGTTACTTTTGAGCTCACAGCTATCACCTTATTTGCAGTAATAGAATTAACAACGTCAGCAACTCGCTCTCTCATGCGTTCCACAGTCGTTGGAACCTACTCGGAGACCTCGTGCTATGTACGACGACAGAGAAAGAAGTGTAGTGAAGTCAGGTCTGGTGATTATGCTGGATGCCTCTGAACAGAACTGCTCATACCACCCACCGGTTAGGAAATACATTACTTGGCCATTAAAATTGATACACCAAGAAGAAATGCAGATGATAACAGGTATTCATTTTACAAACATATTATACTAGATCTGACATGTGTTTACATTTTCACGCAGTTTGGGTGCATAGATGCTGAGAAATCAGTGCCCAGAACAACCAACTCTGGCCGTAATAACGGCCTTCATAAGCCTGGGCATTGAGTCAAACAGAGCTTGGATGGCGTGTACAGGTACAGTTACCCATGAAGCTTCAACAAAATACCACAGTTCATCAAGAGTAGTGACTGGCGTATTGTGACCAGCCAGTTGCTCGGCCACCATTGACCAGACGTTTTCAGCTGGCGAGAGATATGGAGAATGTGCTGGCCAGGGCAGCAGTCGAACATTTTCTGTATTCAGAAAGGCCCGTTCATGACATTCAACATGCGGTCGTGCATTATCCTGCTGAAATATAGGGTTTCGCAGGGATCGAATGAAGGGTAGAGCCACGGGTCGTAACACATCTGTAATGTAACGTCCACTCTTCATAGTGCCGTCAATGCGAACAAGAGGTGACCGAGACGTGTAACCAGTGGCACCCCGTGCCATCACGCCGGGTGATACGCCAGTATGGCGATGACGAATACACGCTTCCAATGTGCGTTCACCGCGATTTCGCCAAACACGTGTCCAACCACCAATATGCTGTAAACAGAACCTGAATTCATCCGAGAAAATGAAGTTTTGCCATTCGTGCACTCAGGTTGAGTACACAATCGCAGTCGCTCCTGTCTGTGATGGAGCGTGAAGGGTAACCGCAGCCATGGTCTCCGAGCTGATAGTCCATGCTGTTGCAAACGTCGTCGAACTGTTCGTGCAGATGGTTGTTGTCTTGCAAACTATCCCATCTGTTTGCTCAGGGATCGAGACGTGGCTGCACGACCCGTCACAACCATGCGGATAAGATGCCGGTCATCTCGACTGCTAGTGATACCAGGCCGTTGGGATCCAGCACGGCGTTCCGTATTACCCTACTCAACCCACCGATTCCATATTCTGCTAACAGTCATTGGATCTCGACCAAATCGAGCAGCAATGTCGCGATACGATAAGCCGCAATCGGGATAGACTACAATCCGACCTTTATCAAAGTCGGAAACGTGATGATACGCATTTCTCCTTCTTACACGAGGCATCACAACAACCTTTCTCCAGGCAACGCCGGTCAACTGCTGTTTGTGTATGAGAAATCGGTAGGAAACTTTCCTCATGTCAGCACGTTGTAGGTGTCGCCACCGGCGCCAACCTTGTGTGAATGCTCTGAAAAGATAATCATTTGCATACCACAGCATCTTCTTCCTGTCGGTTAAATTCCGCGTCTGTAGCCAGTAGTGTACGTCATTTAATGCAACTCTTGCTACTGAAGAATTATAGGAAGGAAATACATTATGTTGAAAAGACATCATCTGATGAGTTCTCAAGCCTAAATTTCTCGTAATAAGAACGAAGCACTTACTGTAAAACGTGAGTACGTTTTGAAGTTCAATGTGCCATCAACGAAATAAGGATCGATAACGTACTGTCCAGCTATGACACATTCACGTTCCACAGTCATTGGTTTTGTTGTGTACAAATTCGTACATATCTGTAAGGACAGCTGCGGAGTGGAGTGGCAACTGTGGTCGTAGGAAAGCAGGACAGGAGCAGAAATGATCAGCGAATAAGTTAATGCAGTAAACAGATCTACCCAGCTTGTATTTCTCCAAGCAAATGAAGAGTCATTACGTATAATGCAGTAAGGACTATCTGTCAGTCAGTTTGTGCAGGGAAGGAGCTGCGTGATCTGAGCACAAATGATGATGGCGGCGCCTGCGTAGCGAAGGGCCAAGAGATTCGAGGTGCATGTGCACTGTGAGGGTGGCTTCGGGCTCCCTACATTGCGGTGGCAGAGGGCGCTCGTGGTACAGAGAAGATGAAGGTGGGGCTCAGCAGGCACGCTCCATTGAGTCCTCCAGATCCCACGTGACTGCTGTCGTTGTTTGACGGAAACCTGACATTCCGTGGCCAGCTTTTATGCCTATGGGATGGTACAGATATGTAGTACCAAAGGTTTACCATGTGACAAATCCAATGTGGGTTTTCCATTGACCAATAGTGCATATTCTTCCCCCTAGTTGTGAATGTGGGCCATTACTAAACAATACACGCTCCACGGTGTTACTGTTGAATCGTACATACCTTGGAATCGATTGGTACCATTAATTATTACTCTCTGCTCGTCAAATCCTAGTGATTGTTTGGTTGGTGTCCCGTGATAGAAGCAAGCCACTCGCCGAGCTGACTGAACCTCCCGCATGGTCTCAGTGTTTTCCTGCCATTCTGTGTAGCAGCTCGGGGCACTCACCGGAGACTGACGTCCTATTCGTCGTGTTACGGCTGGCTTTGGGAATTGTGCCTACCGCATTTGAAAAATGACTGCTTCCCTCTGTCTTCCTCGTCGCAGGTTTGAATCTGCAGAGTCGGCATTTCTGCTGCCTTGGTTGTGTATGCTGTGCTGCCAGTAGCTACTTACAGCCAAACATCCGCAAGAGAGAATATTTTCTTACGTGTAATTAATGGGCTGACTGTCATTCACGAAATATCTTGGTCTTCGTGCGATGACTTGCTTCTCACGTAAAATGCTGCCTAGCCTAGTTCATTGACAGTCAAATTTGTCTTAGCCCTTCTGCGTTGGCTCGGTTTTCCTTGTTGTCAGGATATGCCAGACAGATTGTGAAGTCTTTTGTAAAAGGTGGTAATATCCAAAACTGAAAGTCCTTTACTATGTGGCGTAGTCATCTTTAAATTATATTTCCTTCTATAGGCTCTTGTGCGAAAATGTGAGCCGTTCTGGATTTTTTGTTCCCTTTTAAACTGCTAAAATAATTTCATTTAATTCAAGATGACATCGCAGAAGTGTTTAAAGTGGCATTGCATAATTAAAGTTTGAAAGGGCATTTAAATTTTTCTGTTGTTCGGCTTACGATTATGTTAGTTTAACGCATTCTCCGTGTATGTTTTGGATCTGAAGCGACCGAGTGATATCCAAGATAAGCTCAAGGTGGCTGCCTTGCGTCAACGCCCTATTAATAATCGAATGCACTTGTTTCGGCTCTCATGTCATTTATTGTTTTGCGCTTTCTATTAGTACTAATTTTCTTACAGTACACGGAATTAATAAAATATATATATTTTTTGGTTATACGTTATAAAATGGCTTTGTAATTGTCTTGATCATTATACGTCTTTTGTAGATTATTCTAAATCATGTTTTGCAAGCAGGCAAAATAGTTGTTAATAGGTTTCTGACTGCTGCTGAGGTGACTGAAGATTGCTGAAGGTCTTTTGGCTCGGCACGTTACCACCTTCAGATCCTGGGTTCCTGCCTTTCCAGTTGTACTACTGGAGAACCAATTGACAGTATTCAAAACCGTTCTTAAATCCACCACCATATACCTCCTGATTTACATAAATATGAAACGGATGACATTTATGTCTGTGACGGAGATGCAGGATGTTTCTATGATGATATCACCCTACCTTAGCATTTGAAGAGAAATGATAGATGGCTTTTTACAGCAAATGTAGGAACCGCTACTTATGGGGCTTTGCTGATAGCAGTTTTCCTACGTATGTTTTCTTGTAGAAAAACTTTCAATCTTGCAAAGCCTTTGACGGTGGGACGAGTTGGAGAGCGTCTACCTTAGAATCGTTATACATGACGTTCTAATGCTCTTGCTGCCTTTTCGTCTCATTTGCATTAAATTAATAGCATGTCGACCCATTCTTCATTAGGGAACGGTATTGTACTCCTAAAAATAGCTCACACATTACGAAAAATTCTACGAGGTGGATGTTGACAAGCAAGACACTGTAAATGAATTGCAGCATTTTTCATAACAAACGTCATCGGCTTGCACAGTGTTTACCTTGCATTTCAGTTAACTCGCTCAAAGGAAAAGAGAAAGCTGATGATGTATCCCTTGTTTCGACGAAACACTTTTTCATCGGGAGTAGCTAAACGTAACCTACCTACCGCTTTGGCAGTACATCTTCCTTTGGACATTGGCGTGAACGACTAGGTGGCCGGCCAGACAACGTCAAATGGTGGCCGCTTTCCGCATTCTGGTCCTAGATGGGCCGGTCCTGCCTGATCGACTGCCGTGTCATCATATGCCAGTGATATCATTGGATGCTGTATGAGGGGCCATGTGGTCAGCACACTGCTCTCCTGGCCGTTCTCGTGTTTCCTGAACTTACAAGAGCTACTAATCGGTCGTGTAGCTCCTCAGTTGGCCTCTCGATGCCGAATGCATCGAGTAACAGTCTCCCACAAAGCAAAAATCCCTATCAGTATCGGGAATCGAACGTGGGCCCTCCGCATGACAGTCATCAGCGCTGATGACTCAGCTATGGAGGCGAACGTCAGCGGGTGGACACATCCCATATTAAAGTCCACTAACGAGTGACCAGATGTTTTGTTTTGTTTATCAGATTGTGTATGTAGTGCCTATAAAAGAACGCCTCCACTGTCAGACTCAAGAATTCTCCCCTTCCTCTTATAAGGTACAGTAAGACGATTGACTGCTGTACGATAAATGCAGTATAAAAATCAGGCACAGGAATGTAATAAGTACTGCACTTCTGCAGATCAACATGTCCAACAAGTCATTTAGAACTACAGTATGTGGGCCGTCTGTTCATTGCTTGCAGTTATGTGGAAGGATTCTCACTGCAGCAGATTATAGAGACGACTGTGACGAACAAGTCACCTAGAAATACAAAGGGCGTTCAATAAATAATGCAACGCATCTTTTTCTCGGTCACTTTCGGTTGAGAAGGCCGGCCGGTGTGACCGAGCGGCTCTACGCGCTACAGTCAGGAACCGCGCGACTGCTACGGTCGCAGGTTCGAATCCTGCCTCGGGCATGGATGTGTGTGATGTTCTTAGGTTAGTTAGGTTTAAGTAGTTCCAAGTTCTAGGGGACTGATGACCTCAGATGTTAAGTCCCTTAGTGCTCAGAGTCATTTGAAGCATTTTAATTTTCGGTTGAGAAAATACGGAACTTATAGAGCAATATCGTGGAACATTTCCACTGCAGCCCCTTTAATTTTATGAAATTCCGATTGGTGGTGGTCTACGAAGCCTTCAAAATGGTGTTTGTAATGGCGGTGCGTTCCATGCAGAGAGCTGAAATTGAGTTCCTTTGGTGGAAAACCGGAACATCGCAGATATTCAAAGGCACTTGCAATATGTGTACGGGTACCTGTGAGATAACAAAAGCACGGTGAGTCGTTGGGCGAGGGACCTGTTATCGTTGTAGCAGAATCGCGCTAATGCGTCCGATATCTCGCTTGCCTGCCGGCCGCACGCAGTAGTAACTTCTGCAGTGTTGCAACGTGCGGACACTCCCATTCGAAATGATCGGTGGGTCACAATGGCACACCTCGCTACACAACTCGACATCTATGTTGGTAGTGCTGACACATTCGTCGACCAGTTGCTGGTTGGGTTCCTCGCCCCCTAAAGAGCAAGACCATCTGTGCGGAATTATTTGCACGTTACGATAATGACCGTGAAAACTTTTTGTCGAACATCGTCTCAGGCGATGTAACTTGGGTTCGTCATTTCGAACCGGAAACAAATCTAAAAGCCATGGAGTGGAGTCACATCATCCCAAGCCCGAAGGAAAAGTTAGAACCCGCACCCTCAGATGGCAAAATGACGAAGGTCTTCTCGGACTCTGAAGGTGTCATTCTGACTGTTGCCGTGCGGTGTAGCCGCGCGGTCTCGGCCGCCTTACCATGGTTCACGGAGCTCCTCCCCCGCCCCCTCTTCTCCCCCCCCCCCCCCCCTCGCGTCGGAGGTTCGAGTCCTCCCTCGGGCGTGGTTGTGTGTGTTGTCCTTAGCGTAAATTAGTTTAAGATAGATTAAAGTAGGATGTAAGCCTTGGGACCGATGACCTAAGACGTTTGGTCCCATGGGAACTCATCATAGATTTCCTAATTTCTGTTTGTTGCCGTCCCTCAGTCTGTCGACGATCAACCCGGACATGTATTGAGCCAGCCTCTGGATACGGAAGAAATGACATCATCGTGTTCATCAGCACAATATTGCTAAACAAATTTTGTTTTTCCATGACAACATAGGCCCCACACAAACCTTATTAGTCAGTTTGTTATTTTATGTTCGATGGATCATTTTGCACGATAAACCGTGATGATTTGGAACGAATAATTTTACATCCATTCTGCAAATTCTATTCAAACATAGAAATTCTTCTACCGAATAGAAGGAGTTGTGAAGGAGAAACTTTTTCAATTTACTTTCAGATTTTACCTGGCTGTCTGTTAGACATTTTATATCACTTGGTAAGCGGTCAAAAATTTTTGTTGCAGCGTTGTGTACCCATTTCTGTGCTAAAGACAACCTTAATGTTGAGTAATGAATGTCGTTTTTTCTTCTAGTATTGTTTTTTTTTATCTGTAGTGGATTATTTACGACAAACTTCATGAGGGAATAAATATACTGTGAAGCAGTAGACAGAATACCTAACTCCTTAAGCAGATGTCTACAAGATGATGGAGGGTGAGCACCACATTTTATTCTCACAGCACGTTCCTGGGCAATGAAATCCTTCTTTCTTAAAGATGAGTTACCCCAGAACATTATTCCAGATGACATTGTTGTTGTTGTTGTGGTATTCAGTCCTGAGACTGGTTTGATGCAGCTCTCCATGCTACTCTATCCTGTGCAAGCTTCTTCATCTCCCAGTACCTACTGCAGCCTACATCCTTCTGAATCTGGTTAGTGTATTAATTCCCACTATACCTAACTTTAACCTATCCCTTTCGCTTTTTAAATTTTCTAACCTACCTGCCCGATTAAGGGATCTGACATTCCACGCTCCGATCCGTAAAACGCCAGTTTTCTTTCTCCTGATGACGACGTCCTCCTGAGTAGTCCCCACCCGGAGATCGGAATGGGGGACCATTTTGCCTCCGGAATATTTTACCCAATGAAAATAAGCAAAATATATCATCTTACAGATTTCTCTCTCCCCTAAATTTGCTATGATTCTAAGGGAAAATGTGGCCGAACTAAGTTGTTTTAGGAGTTCCTAAATGTGTTTTTCCCAATTTAAATTCTCAACAATATGGACACCTAAGAAATTCGAAATTTCTACCCTATGTATTATTTCATCACCATGTGTTACACTTATCACTGGTGCAGTATCCCTAGTGGTGCAGAACTGAATATGATGTGTCTTTGTGAATTTCAGGGAGAGACCATTCGCAGAAAATCAATGATACTTCTGAGAACTTTGTTCAGCATTTCTACCATTTCTGTATGTATACTGGAGTGATTACAATACTGCTGTCATCTGCAAAAAGAACTAATTCTGCTTGTTCTACATTAGACGGTGGAAGCGTTATAAATAACAAATCACAGGTAGCAATTGCATTTAACAGTCATTTGGTAAACATAGCAGAAAGCATAGGGATCAATAGTTCAAGAGAAGAGCTCACAAGACTTCATTGGACTGTTCTTCCTCATCCACTCTACAACACGGATAACGGACCTTCAAACTTACATGTGTATGGCCCAATGCAGGATGTACCCCGAGGGAAGCAGCACTTGGATGATGAGGAGGTTACAGGTGCAGCAAGACGTTCGGTTCGACGTTGACCAGTACCAGGCGGGCTTACAAGCCCTGCCAGTAAGGCGGCGAAAGGCCATCGCAGTGAGCAGAGATTATGATAGGAATATGGTTTTGTAGCCAAATGTGTGTGGAACATTGTGTTTCTTGTAAACTTGAATAACACCAACTTTTTTCGGAAAAAGAATTAGGTATTGAATACCCTCGTGCATTCGTGACAATAATAGAAAATGCGGAATAAGACGCACAAATTCTCTAATTTTGCTCAAAATGCAGCAATCAGGGGCCAGCTTTGAGACCGGGAGGTGGCAGTCCAGCAAGGACCAGACTGACTGTTGCCAGGTCGGTCGACGTGGGTAATCCTTCAGCCACCCACTCTGGCAGAGCCGGGCAGATAACGGGGAGCGCACGGCACTACAGTAGAGCAGAGTGGCCAGCCAGGCCACTGGCCACGTCCTCCATCAGAGAGCTCGTCTTGTAATACCGCGGGGGATCACCGCGCAAAGCCTACCGGGAGGCGGCGACGCGCCCTCGAGTGACCGTCGCCGCCGCCACCCTCGCCGCCGACGCCCGGCGAACAAAGCCGAGCGCCGGCCGAGTGCGCCCGAGCGACGCAATTTACGTGTTGAAATCTGGCGGGGATTACGCGGCCCGCGGGCTCTGTGACCCAAAGGTGGGGGTACCCGCCTTGCGCCTCTGCGACCCGACGCAATCCGGACGCGAGCCGCACGCAATTACGCCAGTTTTGGTGGAATTGCGAGCACCGCCGCTACCGCCGCTGCCGCCGCCACCGCCGCCGCCGCCGCCTTAAGCCGAGGACTGCAGAGTTGTACGCCGGCCAATTATAAAACAAAAGTTGGCGGGCCGCGTCCGGGCAGGCAGAGGCCTCGATCGCGGCAAGTTCGTTCCGCCACTTCCTGTTCCTAATCACGTTCAGTCTTCGGTTTGTTTAAATTCTCTGTGTGGACGCAGCAGTTTCGGACGTTCCACCCCTTTAATTCGCCACTAAATGAAGATGATCTCGTTTAGTCGCAGAGTTTTGCGTCCACCCGTACCTCTAAGTAAAATTAATTAGATGGGTAACTTTATTGTAAAATGTTTACTCTGCAAGACGAGGATGCGCCATTTAAACAAGAATAACAGGCCCTTTTGACAGTCTCGAAGACCAAGCATCCTTTAAGACAATCGATGAACTGTGGGAATATCACCGCCGAATATTGACACCAACAAATGAAAGTTTATAAATATTTCTTCCATTCGATTGTACGTACCATTAACAAAGCTTATGGTGGACACTACAAACAAAGAACACAACCTACAAACTTCCTGGCAGATTAAAACTGTGTGCCGGACCGAGATTCGAACTCGGGACCTTTGCCTTTTGCGGGCAAGTGCTCTACCATCTGAGCTACCCAATCACGACTCACGCCACGTCCTCATAGCTTTACTTCCGCCAGTACATCGTCTCATTCTGGATACACAACCTACACTTAGCACAGGAGAGTCTAGCTACGAGCATTGTCCAGAAAGTAATACACCGCCTTTTTTTTAACAGTTCTTTATTGAGCATAATGAAAACTACACACACGAAAGAATGGTGTTTCGTCCACACACCTTATTTTTCCACGTAGCATCCATCTCGTTCTATGGCCTTCATCCAGCGCGAAACAAGGGCGTGTATGCACTGTCGGTACCAATCCTTGTCCTGGTAGCAGAACCAGCGCTTCACTGTGTGAATCACCTCCTCATTGTCCTCAAAATGTCTTCCACGAATGGCATCCTGTAATGGGCCAAACGAGTGGAGGTGCGACGGGGCTAGGTGAGGTGTGTCAGGTGTGACTGCCGTGCATGGTCTCTCCTGTCGCTGCAAATCGCTGCTTCTGATGACCTCACTGCCAGCCGGTGTGGCAGAGCGGTTCTAGGCGCTTCAGTCGCAGGTTCGAATCCTGCCTCGGGCATGGATGTGTGTGATGTCCTTAGGATAGTTAGGTTTAAGTAGTTCTAAGTTCTAGGGGAGTGATAACCTCAGATGTTAAGTCCCATAGTGCTCAGGGCCATTTGAACCAATTTGTCCTCACCCTCCGTGCTCAGCGACTAACTATACTTCTGTCGACAGCAGATGCTCCGTAGACTTTGCACAAGCGTTTGTGAATATTCCCCACAGTTTCTCTCTCCGCACTGAGAAATTCAATGATGGCGCGTTGCTTGTAACCTACATCACCTAAAGACGCAATTTTGAAACTGTCCTGCAGCTGCGCTATCTATCGGAAGTGACGGAAAATCGGCGCGCTCAGTCAGGAGACTTTAAATAATACATACGTAACTTGTCGCATTCGTAGCATTGTTTTCGGCTGAGAAAAAAAAATGCGGTGCTTTACTTTCTGGGCAACCCTTGTACATAGGTGTCCAAAGTAAGTTCCGCATGATGTGTCACTGAGAAGTAGCATAGTTCAAATGGCTCTGAGCACTATGGGACTTAGCTGTTGTGGTCATAAGTCCCCTAGAACTTAGAACTACTTAAATCTAACTAATCTAAGGACATCATACACATCCATGCCCGAGGCGGGATTCGAACCTGCGACCGTTGCGGCGCGGGGCTCCAGACTTTAGCGCCTAGAACCGCCCCGGCCGGCGAGGTTGCATAGTTCGAGGGAACGAAGGACCATACACAGTGTTGTATACATAGCATTGTGGGGAAGGTAACTGAAAGAAACACGCAATTAGACCAACAGAAATGACACTTTTATTCAAATACAATAACTACACCGAAGTCAGAATCATTTATTATAGTCTCCAGAACATTACAATAGGTTGGATTTTCATCTGAAAAGGGTGTGTGATCACCACGGACGGCAGAGTATGTTCTGCAACGCTCTCTCGTGCTGCCCACAAGGTTGGTAAGGAGTTGGTGGACAACTGATGGACGGTCGCTGCCGCATTTGATCGAGCTGCAATTCGTCGCCGAAACGCATGCCATACCTGCTCGATGGGATTTCGGTTGAGTGAACGGGCAGTACGTTGATCGAAAATCCTCTAGCTCCTCCACGTGAACTAATCGATGCGATTGCTCTTTGTAATCCATAAAAATGAAGTCAAGGCCGAATGCGTGCCTGAAAAGGTGCACATGGGGAAGCACTATTGTGTAACAATAACGTTAGTCCCTGAGTGCACCGTTTTAAAAGATCTGGAGGTCAGTACGCTCACGTAACTTTATGCCTCACCATACTACAACTCCTGGACCACCAAAACGATCCCGTACGACAGTTGTCCTGACTGCATTACTCGTTCCCATCTCTCGCCATATCTCGCCCATCTCTCCGGAATCACTACTCAGACCGAATCTGCTCTCATCCGAGAAGAGATCCACTCCTCGTTGTTCCAGCCTTTGTGCTATTGGCACCATAGCAGACGATGCCGCTGTATGCGAGTGTCAACGAAACGCAATGTATTGGTCGTCTGACAAAAACACCAACCACACGCACCCGTCGTGTCAGTGTGGAGCATGAGATTGGCTGTCTTGGAGTCCTCTTAAATGTGGTTGAGCTGCGTCCGCTGTTTGACGTAAGCCCCTTCTTATCTGCTGCACAATGTAGCGGTCATCTGCTGCTCCTTTTGACCATGGTCTACCACCTCCTCTCCTTACTGTAGAAGCTTCTATGAGTCGGAACACTCCCTATGCACATGAAATAATACTGTGAGCAGTATACTATACGTCTGGGCTACACTCGTCACACTCCGCCCTTCTTCCAGTTTCCCTGTGGTTCTTCACTGTATGAAGTTATCCAAATGTTACCTCTGAGCCATGTTGTAATGGACAAAACCACCACGGTGCTGGGTGACACACAATGTCTCTACCCGCTTCTTCAGTTGCCTCGCGTTGCTGGGCGACCGCATGTGGCCATATGGTCACGTTCACCTCACATCGTGTGACGTCCAGCTTCCTCTCCACGACTGGGAGACTTTGAGCAACATTGTCCCACACTTTCAATTATTCCTACCCAATAGTTGATGTGTTATTTTACTCTATCTAGCTTATCCTTAAGAATATACGATACATTTTAAAATTAAGAACATTAATAAATGTCTCGATATTATCAAACACTTTGAAATGTAAAGTTTAGCCTGGATGCTTCCCTTAGGCGGTTCGAGGCTCTCCTAAGAGCTAGTCTCGGTACCGCAACAGGAAACTATCTGTCCTCTTCCACTAAACAAAATTCTTCCTCTCACCCAAAAAAAAGTCTAGTGACTTCCCTTCGAACTCTATCTTTCGCCGTAAACATTGCCCCTCTCCGCCTTCCATGCTCCTGTTACAATTTTCACCCTTTTCCTTCGTCCCATTTGAGAGCATTTACCACTCAGCCAGTGTACCCATCAAAATTGACTGATAATTATGACTCAAACAGATATGTGCATTACCGTGGAACAAATGTGGCATTGAACGTAAATTTACCAAGAATGAATATACATAAAACTCAAAACAGCATTTTCTACTAAGGAACAAAACTGCCTAATAAACTACTCAAGAAGGTCAGTCTACTAAAACGAACTCATTTGAAAAGGTAGTTGGAAAGCGTATATTAAGCAATATATTCTACACATGGAAAGATTACTTAGATAACATGAAAATGAGGTTTGGTAAAACATGTAACAGGAGTAAGTAACAGTAACCACAGTAAAATATCTATCTTTTCGCGTAACAATTTCACAGTATTCTTCCCTTCTTATTTCCCTTTCCTCGAAAAAATTTCTGCCGAAACTGTTTATAGTACAATACTGAGACCTACCTAACTTTCATAGATCAATATCTTACTTGTTATACAGCGATGTTGACGCAGTCTCTTCAGGCTAGCAACTGTGAAGTTGTGGAAAACAAAATGAAAACAGAGATAGTCGCTACGATGTTGTAGCATGTGTAGTGTATGGAGTGGCTGTGAGCGAGAGATGAATGAACAGTGAAGCATAGGCCGTTTACATTGTTAACTAAGTTATTTGCAAAACACTATTGTTAACTATGGATAAAAAGAATGAGGTACGACTGTTTAAAACAGACTGACCTTATGCACGGATGGAAAAAAAAATCGCAACACCAAAAAGTAATTAGAGTAATGAAGCTTCTGGAATAAATTTATCTAGATTACATAGTTGAGAGGTTAACGTTACAAGATCACAGGTTAATCTAAACGCGAGATAAGCCATTGCAAATTTGAAACGCTTGTACATTAATAACCGGTTTAACAGCCAGAATATTGAATTCAAGCATGCAAACGGTCGGTGTGTCGGTTAGACCGAAAGTGAGAGGGCAGCGCGAGATCCTGCTGCTAATAAGGCAAGTACTTCGTTCTTTTATTACATATTTTAACAAGCTTTGAACAGGAGCAACTTTATAAATGGAAAGGAACTTTGATTGCTGTGTACACATGCGAGCTGAGTTGTTGACCCTTCGCTCACAGCTCCAGGCTCTGTTGGCTTCCGTCACTCAGCTTGAGGCTGCTGCCAAGGGGCATCACTAGGGGGGGGGGGGGGGTCGGACGCGGGGATGCGAGGAACGTCCCACGTGTCCTCCGATCGGTCCACTGCTGTGGCCGCCCCGGGTACTGCCTGCAGTGAGATTGATCCCTCATTTTTGGTCGAGTGGGAGATGATTCTAAAGTCTGCCAGGCAAAGAAAGACTTTCCAAGGGGCTGATCGAAGGGCCGCAAGGTCTGGGCATTCACAGAGCGTTGGTTTATTGCTAGCTGGCAGCTCCAACGATAGTCACGTAATGGGGCCCCTTAGGAACATGGCTGCCAAGGAGGGGAAGGAAGCCAGTGTACACTCCGTGTGCATACCGGGGGGAGTCATTCCGGATGTGAAAAGGGTGCTTCCGGATGCCATGAAGAGTACAGGGTGCAGCCAACTGTAGGTGCAGCCAACTGGCCGAATCAGAGGCTCAGGCAGTTCTGTGACCGTGTAGGGTACAGATTCCTTGACTTGCGCCATCTGGAGATGGGTTTCCGGGTTCCGTTTGATAGGTCAGGAATCCCATTACACACAGGAAGCGGCTACACGGGTAGCGGGGGCTGTGTGGAACACAATGGGTGTTTTTTTGGGTTAGAGGGTTCCAGGAAACCACAGAAAAGGCATCCGTATAAAAGCGGGCACGTAAAACACAGTAGGGTAGATGTAGAAACAGGCGGTATTGCAGTTGTAAATTGTCGTACCTTTGTTGTGAAAGAACCAGAGCTCCAAGCTCTAATAGAAAGCACTGAAGCTCAAATAATTATAGGTAGGGAAAGCTCTCTAAAGCTGAAATAAAGTCAGCCGAAATTTTTTAAACGACTCAACAGTGTTCAGAAAGGATAGATTCAATACAGTTGGTGGTGGAGTATTTATTTCTGTCAGAAGCAGTTTACTTTGTAGTGAAATTGAAGTACATAGTTCCTGTCAAATAGTATGGGTTGAGGTTATACTTGACAATCGGACTGAGCTATTAATTGTATCGTTTTACCGACCCTCCGACTCAGAAAATAGGGCTGCTAAACAGTTAAAAAAAATTTGAGTCACATTTCAAATAGGTACCCCACTCATACAATTATAGTCTGTGCTGACTTCAGTCTACCCTCGATATTCTGGGAAAATCATATGTTATAGCCAGTGGCTATGGTTGCGAAAGCATACTTGACCTCCTAGCAACAAATAATCCTGGACATATAAGGAGTATCATAACGGATACAGGGGTTACCGACCCCAAGGCAGTTGCTGCTAGGCTGAATACAGCATTAACCACAACCATCAAAAAGAAAGGTGAAGCACATATGTCCAAAAAAGTTGATAAAAATGGTATTAACGCCATTTTAAGAGACAGTCTCCACTCCTCCCGATCTGATCATGTAAGCGTAGAAAAGATGTGGAATGATTTCAAAGAGGTAGTATCAAAGGTAATTGATAGATATATACCATATAAATTAATAAGCGATTGTACTGATACCCATCATACACAAAACGGATCAGATCACTGTTGCAGAAACAACAGAATAACAGCATACCAAATTTAAAATAACGCAAAATCCCCAAAATTTGCAAAGTTTACAGAAGTTCGAAATATAGCGCGCACTTCAGTGTTAGATGCTTTTAATAATTTCCACAACGAACTCTGTCACGGAATCTGGCAGAAACCCCAAAGAGATTCTGGTCATACATAAAGCAGACCAATGGGAAGACGCAATCAATACCTTCACTGCGCGATAACAACGGTGAAGTCACTGATGACAGTGACACTAAATCAGCGTTATTAAACACGGTTTTCCTAAACGCCTTCACAAAAGATGACGAAGTAAATATTCCTGAATTCCAATCAACAACAAGTGCCAAGATAAGAAACATAGAAGTAGGTATCCTCGGTTTAGCAAAGCAGCTTAAATCACTCAACAAAGGCAAGGCCTCCAGTCCAGTTTGTATACCAGACAGGTTCCTTTCAATATATGCAGATACAATACCTCCACATTTATCAATTATATACAACCTCTCGCTCATAGTAAGATCCGTACCTAATGACTGGAAAATTGCTCAAGTCACACCAATACCAAAAAAGGGAAATAGGAGTAATCCACCGAATTATAGGCCCATAACACTAACGTCGATTTGCATAAGGATTCTGGAACATATTGCGTGTTCGTACATTATCAAGTATCTCGAAGAAAACGATTTATTGACATACAAGGTGCATTTAAGTTCTAAGGTCTCCGATTTTTTTTCTAATTAACTACTCACCCGAAATCGATGAAACTGGCGTTACTTCTCGACGTAATCGCCCTGCAGACGTACACATTTTTCACAATGCTGACGCCATGATTCCATGGCAGCGGCGAACGCTTCTTTAGGAGTCTGTTTTCACCACTGGAAAATCGCTGAGGCAATTGCAGCACGGCTGGTGAATGTGGGGCCACAGAGAGTTTCTTTCATTGTTGGAAAAAGCCAAAAGTTACTAGGAGCCAGGTCAGGTGAGAAGGGAGCATGAGGAATCACTTCAAAGTTGTTATCACGAAGAAACTGTTGCGTAACGTTAGCTCGATGTGCGGCTGCGTTGTCTTGGTGAAACAGCACACGCGCAGCCCTTGCTGGACGTTTTTGTTGCAGTGCAGGAAGGAATTTGTTCTTCAAAACATTTTCGTAGGATGCACCTGTTACCGTAGTGCCATTTGGAATGCAATGGGTAAGGATTACGCCCTCGCTGTCCAGAACATGGACACCATCATTTTTTTAGCACTGGCGGTTACCCGAAATTTTTTTGGTGGCGGTGAATCTGTGTGCTTCCATTGAGCTGACTGGCGCTTTGTTTCTGGATTGAAAAATGGCATCCACATCTCATCCATTGTCACAACCGATGAAAGGAAAGTCCCATTCATGCTGTCGTTGCGCGTCAACATTGCTTGGCAACATGACACACGGGCAGCCATGTGGTCGTCCGTCAGCATTCGTGGAACCCACCTGGATGACACTTTTCGCATTTTCAGGTCGTCATGCAGGATTGTGTGCACAGAACCCACAGAAATGCCAACTCTGGAGGCGATCTGTTCAACAGTCATTCGGCGATCCCTGCAAAACAATTCTCTCCACTTTCTCTATCATGTCGTCAGACCGGCTTGTGCGAGCCCGAGGTTGTTTCGGTTTGTTGTCACACGATGTTCTGCCTTCATTAAACTGTCGCACCCATGAACGCACTTTCGACACATCCATAACTCCATCACCACATGTCTGCTTCAACTGTCGATGAATTTCAATTGGTCTCACACCACGCAAATTCAGAAAACGAATAATTGCACGCTGTTCAAGTAAGGAAAACGTCACCATTTTAAGTATTTAAAACAGTTCTCATTCTCGCCGCTGGCGGTGAAATTCCATCTGCCGTATGGTGCTGCCATCTCTGGGACGTATTGACAATGAACCCGGCCTCATTTTAAAACAATGCGCATGTTTCTATCTCTTTCCAGTCCGGAGAAAAAAAATCGGAGGCCTTAGAATTTGAATGCACCTCGTATAGTCAGCGCGGATTCAGGAAATATTGTTCTTGTGAAACACAACTAGCTCTTTATACTCATTAAATAATGAGCGCTATCGACAGGGGATGTCAAATTGATTCCATATCTTTATATCTCCAAAAGGCTTTCGACACCATTTCTCACAAGTGCCCTCTAACCAAACTGCGTGCCTATGGAATGTCGCGTCAGTTGTGCGACTGGATTCGTGATTTCCTGTCAGAAAGGTCACAATTAGCAGTAATAGACAAAAGTCATCGAGTGAAACAGATGTAATATCCGGCGTTTCCCAAGGAAATGTTATAGGCCCTCTACTGTTCCGGAATTATATTAACGATATAGGAGACAATCTGAGTAGCCCTATTTGTTTGTTTGCAGGTGATGCTATCATTTACCGTCTTGTAAAAACATCAGATGACCAAAAAGAATTGAAAAATGGTTTAGATAAGATATCCATATGATGTGAAAAGTGGCAATTGACACTGAATAAAGAAAAGTGTGAAGTTAATCACTTGAGTACTAAAAGATATCCGCTCGATTACCCGATAAGTTATTCAAATCTTAAGGCAGTAAACTCAGTTAAATACGTAAGGATTTCAATTACGAATGACGTATATTTTAACGATCAGATAGATAATATTGTGGATAGAGCAAACCAAAGGGTGTGATTCATTGGCAGAACACTTAGAAGGTGCAACAGGTCTACTAAAGAAACTGCTGGCACCACGCTTGTCCGCCATATTTCGGAGTATTGCTGTGCGGTGTGGGGTCCGTATCAGGTGTAACTGACAGATAACATCGAAAAATGAGGGGTGGCTCGTTTTGTACTATCGCGAAATAGGGGAGATAGTGCCACAGGCATGATACGTCGATTGGAGTGGCATTCATTAAAACAAAGGCGTTTTTCGTTGAGACGGGATCTTCTCATAAAATTTCAATCACCAGTTTTCTCCTCTGATAGCGAAAACATTCTGTTGGCACCCACCTACATAGGGAGAAACGATCATCACGGTAAAATAAGAGAAATCAGGGCTCGTACAGAAAAATTTAGGTGCTCGTTTTTCCCACGCGCCGGTTGAGAGACATCTTGAAGGTGGTTCATTGAATCCTCTGCCAGACAGTTTATTCTGAATAGCAGAGCAATCACGTAGATGTAGATGAGGTGAAACGTGCATGCACTGTGCTGTACAGGTGCCAGACAACAGTTTGTAGGCTGGAGTTCCATGCCTGTTGCACTTGGTCCGTCAGTAAAGGGACGATTAGCGCTGTCTGTAGATAACGCAGGAGTTTTCGTCCGACTTTGTCCCATATGCACTCGACTGGAGACAGGTTCGGTGATCGAGTACGGCAAAGCAAACGTGTCGACACTCCGTAGAGCACGTTTGGTGCCAACAGCTTTGAGTGGCTGAGTATTATCCTGTTGGAAAACACCTAATGGGATGCTGTTCACGAATTGAAGCGCAACATGTCGTATCGTCAGACTGAAATACAAAATTTCAGTCGAGGTTCATGGGGTAACGACCTGAATGCTCAAGCTCTGACACTAAATCGCCAGGCCTTAACTGCAGGTGTAGGTTCAGTGTGTCCAGCAAGCACGCGGGTTGTTTGCAGGCGCTCACGCATCATCGTTATAACCAACACACGGCCATCATTGGCACCGAGGCAGAACCGGCTTTCATCAGCAAACGCGACAGACCTCCACCACGCCCTCCAATGAGCACTCGGTTGACACTACTAAAACCGAAGACAGCAATGGTTTGAGATCAGTGATGTCCACGCTACAGGGTGTCTGGATAGAAGCTGTCGTTGAAGCAGCCGATTTGTAACAGTTATTTGTATATCTGGATATGGCTATTTGCACAAGCTACTGTATGTTTTTAAATATTTTAGCTATGACAAACCTTGAAGATTGTCCACATGACAACTTCGCATGAGGTCCAACTTAAAATGAACACGCTGGATAACAAAGAGATTTTTTAAGATATTTAAATGCACAATCCCAGTTTGGTTTTCTTGAGTCCCAAACTAACACTTTCACCTCAAATATTACGTTTTAGTGCATGCTATGAAACATATTCCATGTATGCACTTTGTTGTAGGCCTGAAGATGATAGCAAAGGCTGTCGAAACCGGTTGTCTATATTAAGGAAATAGTTATGCGATCTTGGCTTTTGAATATTTTTAGCAACAAAGTCAGTATTCAACAGTCAATAGGACAACTCTCTCTTGGTAGTCAAGTCGTGTAACGTAGGACTGACAGCAGAGGAGAGGATGATGTGGGACGTCGGTGGAAACAGAGGTGGTGCTCGTGAAATCATGAGGTTGGCTTGTTGTTGTTGTGGTCTTCAGTCCAGAGACTGATTTGATGCAGCTCTCCATGCTACTCTATCCTGTGCAAGCTTCTTCATCTCCAAGTACCTGCTGCAACCTACATCCTTCTGAATCTGCTTGGTCTCCATCTACGACTTTCACCCTTCACGCTGCCCTCCAGTAATCAATTGGTGATCCCTTGATGACTCAGAACATGTCCTACCAACCAATCTCTTCTTCTAGTCAAGTTGTGAAACAAATTCCTCTTCTCCCCAGTTTTATTCCGTACATCCCCATTAGTAACGTGATCTACCCATCTAATTTCAGCATTATTCTGTAACATCACATTTCGAACGCTTCAATTCTCTAGGAGTCTTAACGATTTATTGTCCATGTTTAACTTCCATACATGGCTACACTCAATACAAATAATTTCAAAAAAGTCTTCCTGACACTTAAATCTATACTCGATGTTAACAAACCTCTCTTCTTCAGAAACTCTTTCCTTGCCATTGCCAGTCTACATTTTATATCCTCTCTACTTCGACCACCATCGGTTATTTTACTGCCCAAGTAGCAAAATTCATCTACTTCTTTAAGTGTCTCATTTCCTAACCTAATTCCCCCAGCATTATCTGATTTAATTCGACTACATTCCATTATACTCGTTTTGCTTTTGTTGATGTTCACCCTACATCCTCCCTTCAAGACTCTGCCCATTCCGTTCAACTGCTCTTCCTGGTCCTTTTCTGTCTGTGACAGAATTACAATGTCATCGGAAGACCTCAAAGTTTTTATTTATGCTCCATGGACTTTAATTCCTACTCCAAATTTTTCTTTTGTTTCCTTTACTGCTTGCTCAACATAGAGATTGAACAACATCGGGGATAGGCTACAACCCTGTCTCACTCCCTTCCCAGCCACTGCTTCCCTTTCTGGCCCCTCGACTCTTATAACCGCCATCTGCTTTCGGTGCAAATTTTACATAGCCTTTCGCTCCTTGTATTTGACCCCTGCCACCTTTAGAATTTGAAAGAGAGTGTTCCAGTCAACATTTTCAAAAGCTTTCTCTAAGTCTACAAATGACAGAACCGTAGGTTTACCTTTCCGTAATCCATCTTCTGAGATAGAGGTTGGCTTACTAAAAAGTAGCCGGCTGCGGTGGCTAGGCGCTTCAGTCCGAAACGGCGCAACTACTACGGTCGCAGGTTCGAATCCTGCCTCGGGCATGGATGTGTGTGATGTCCTTAGGTTAGTTAGGTTTAAGTAGTTCTGAGTTCTAGGGGACTGATTACCTCAGCTGTTATGTCCAATAGTGCTCACAGCCATTTGAACCATTTGACTAAAAAGTAAACACACCAGCAGTAAGGGTAAACGCTGGCTCACTATTAAGCAACATACCCAACTGAAGATGTGAAATGCAATAGTGTGTAATAGACGTGGTGATAACTGCATCTTAGGTTAGCAGTAATTCCGTGTGGTGACACATCTCATTAACTAATATCGAACAGTGTGATAATCACTGTGTAAAAAAGTCTGAACAGGCCTCAGACAGAACTGTGCAATTATTTTCTTCCCACTTTCCTTTATTTCGTCATCTTTGTTTTCTTATTGTTTGGAATGTATCAGAGCACGTTCTTTTGTTATCTTTCATTTGTTCTCCACTCTAAATGTCCCACCTAACACCGTTTCATCGTCTTTCATAATTGCTTGTTCCACTCTTGTCTTTCCCTTATTAATCTGTTTTCTTTTATTCGTTTCCTTTGGCTTGTTTTCTTTTCTCTCCTTGTATTGCTCAACAAGGCGAATTGTTTACCTGACTGGAGTGGTAGCAACGTCTTGTTTACATCTGAGAAGCACATAAACGAGGCAGTAGCAGCGTACATTCCTGTACTCTTACAAGTGGAACACTGTCACATGTCACATATCTATACGAGCCACTGACTGAAGTGTCTGCTTACAACAAGAATAGAAAAATAGTATAATACAACTCACTTCGAGTGCTCAAGACACTTCGCTGGCAGTACCCGTGAAATTACGTCTTCCAGTGATGTTGCTATATTCCACAGCTTTGTCTCATAATTTGCTATCGGTTGTTTCAGTTGTGGATTTTTGTTATCAATTCAGAGCTTTTCTACATCTGCATGAACATACATACTCCGCAAGCGAACGTACGGTTTGTGGCGGAGGGCACACTGTGCCACCACTATTAGGCATATCCTCTCCTTTTACACTCGCAAATAGAGCGAGGGAACATTGCATGTTGTACCAACATACAGCGAAACCTTCAGATATGCTGGTCCAGACTGCTGTACACAACGGTTCCTCTAATATCCGGTTGCACGTCTTCTTGCATTGATGCATGCCTATATTCGCCGTGGCACACTATCCTCAAGTTCATCAAGGCACTGTTGGTCCAGACTGTCACACTCCCCAACGGCGATTCGGCGTAGATGCCCCCGAGTGGTTGGTGGGTCACGTCGTACATAAACAGTCCTTTTCAATCTATCCCAGGCATGTACGATGGGGTTCATGTCTGGAGAACAAGCTGGCCACTCGAGTCGAGCGATGTCGTTGTCCTGAAGAAAGTCATTCACAAGATGTGCACGATGGGACCGCGAATTATCGTGCATGAATACGAATGCCGATATGGTTGCACTATCGGTCTGAGGATGGCATTCACGTGTCGTACAGCCGTTACGGCACCTTCCATGACTACGAGTGGCGTACGTCGGCCCCTCATAATGCCACCCCAAAACAGCAGGGAACCTCCACATTGCTGCACTCGCTGGACAGTGTGTCCAAGGTGTTCTGCCTGACCGGGTTCCCTCCAAACACGTCTCCGACGATTGTCTGGTAGAAGGTATATGCAACACTCATCGGCGAAGAGAACGTGATGCCAATCGTGGGCGGTCCATTTGGCATGTTGTTGGGCCCATCTGTACCACGCTGCATGGTGTCATGGTTGCAAAGATGGACCTCGCCATGAAGTCAGAAGTGAAGTTGTTCATCATCCAGTCTATTGCGCACAGTGTGTGTCATAGCACTACGTCCTGTGGCTGCACGAAAAGCATTATTCAACATGTTGGCGTTACTGTCAGGATTCCTCCGAGCCATAATCCGTAGGTAGCGGTCATCCACTGCAGTAGTAGACCTTGGGCGGCCTGAGCGAGGCATGTCATCGACAGTTCCTCTCTCTCAATATCTGCTCCATGCCCAAACAACATCGTTATGGTTCACTCCGAGACGCCTGGACACTTCCCTTGTGGAAAGCCCTTCCTGGCAAAAAGTAACAATACGGACGCGGTCGAACCGCGGTATTGACCGTCTAGGCATAGTTGAATTACAGAGAACACAAGCCGTGTACCTCCTTCCTGATGGAATGACTGGAACTGATCGGCTGTAAGACCCCCTCCGTCTAATAGGCATGGTTGTTTACATCTTTGGGAGGGTTTAGTGATTTCTCTGAACAGTCAAAGTGACTGTGTCTGTGATACAATATCCACAGTCAATGTCTGTCTTCAGGAGTTCTGGGATCCAGGGAGATGAAAAACTTTTTTTTGAACAGTGTATTACATCTACGCCGCTACCTGTATTCGAAATAAATCTCGGCTGCACTATCCACAAATGACGCTAAATGCATCCACGAAACAGCGGCAAGGTACCACACATATCAGGAGATACGACGTCATAAACACTGACCTGCGTGAAAAGTTGCCGCATCATGCGTGAAGTTGTCACGCATCTATTAGAAAATTGGCAAAATGAACACTTGGGCAATTCCACGTTAATGAGCTGTTTAGTTAATATGTTAAACAGCGAGAAAGAGAAAAACTGGTCTATTCGTCCACATAATTGTTGCAAGTAACCAAAAACGCTTTAGCAAATTAAATGTTTGCTCTCGAAACAGTTGAAAAATATAGTTTCCACGATCGCGAGATTCGGGCACAGAGAAGGCTGGTAGCAGAGGAGACGCAGAAGGGCGGTTACGGCCACTGTGATTAATGCCTTTTTGCGGCCACGTATTTCCCTGGCTGGTCACCGTCTGCAAAGGAGGGGCGGTCGGGCGGTTCTTTTAATTGCAATCAGCGCCGGAGCCATACGTTAGACCCGGGCCCGCTCTCTCGCTCGCTTGCTTCCTGACACAGGCGGCCGGCCGCCCACGCAAATTGCTGCCCACCGGCTGGCATTTGTCTCGCTTCGGTCTGCTTCCGCGAGACGACTCATTCCGCGCGGTCCGCACACGGATAACATTGGCCACGTCGGAGTACTTCTCAGCTCATAATGTATGGCTTTATTTGCGATCCAAATCTACACGATTACTCTTCAATTCATACCGTGTTGTTATAATGAAAGTGCAGCTACTCACCGTGCTCTAGACTTGGCTGTAATTATCGTATGACAGCTAAGATGTATAGATACGCTAATGCGTTAACGGGGAACCTATTTACGCTGGGAAACAAACTAGTTACAAATTTGGCCACACGGTGCAAATCTGCCGCTGTATACTGTTTGTATGACGATATGATAGCCACGTTGACGTCTGACAAGCACTAACGTCAGTCAACAGTGCGGATATTGAAAATGGAGACCATGCGCTGTAAATGAAATTGTTTTATGTGTACAGAAGAAATTACAGTGTAGCATTTAGAGAGTATCACTGACTGAAATGAGTGAGCAGAGACCCGATGTCATTATGTGGTTAATGAAGGTGGTAATGAAACTCGAAACCGCGGGTGAGATTAGTGTGGGACATGCAAGAGGAAAGCTCCCTATCCCAATGGAAGTAAATGACGAGGCAGCACGTCTTCCAGTTAGTGCTAGTGCTCGTGCAGCGTCCCGAGAATTGTCCATCCCGTGGCCAACATTTTTGCGTCAAAATTGCACCGGTACTCCCACAAGATCCAGATGGAGCACTAGCTGAACACTTACGATCCGCAGGAACATTTGGAATTTGCTCTTCGGTTTCTGTAACGCACCGAAGTTGATGGCATGTGGCTGGCCTATTTTGCACTACGGGGTGCAGTCAATACACGGATCTGCCGAATTTGTTGTGCTGTTAAACCGCGTCTTGTGCAAGAAGAATCATTGCCGTTGCCACATGTGACTGTGTGGTGTGGAGGCGCATGCAAAGTTATTGTCGGTCCCAATTACTTTGAAGAGTATATATCCAGAGAGCCTATAAGACACCTCGTACAGGTTGTAATTCCTGCTTTGGAAAACCCCTATTCGGTGGAAGCCATTGTTTCCATGCCAGATGGGGCAACACGTTTCCTACCTGCTATCTCATTAATTATACTAGAATTGCCTACAGTGATAATTCCTGCTCCGTACTGAGAGGCGTTGACCAGCGTAGACGTGTGTGGAGATGCCCTGGATTACACTTCACAAAGACAAAGCGCGCGAGCACACGGCGAGAGTTTCTTCTGCTTGTCCTCGCGCTTTTCAAACAGTACCTTGGCCGGTAAAGTCACTGAATCTCTCTCCTATTGAGAACGCTTGGGGATTTATGGACACGGCTCTCCAGCCAGTCTGGGATTTTGGCGATCTAACGCGCCAGTTGGACAGATTTTGGCACGATCTCCATGAGGAGGATATCAATCAACTCCATCAATCAATGCCAAACCGAATAACCGTATGCACAAGGCCCATAGGCGGATCAACTCGTTAGCGACTTGATCAATTTGTGAAGCCCTTTATATTGGATAAATCATCCAATTTTTTTGAAATGCTAATCATTAGTTTTTTTTTGTATTTGTACATCACATGTATCGCATCTATCGATTTCTGTTACAGTTGTGTACATAGTTCCGCGTAGTCAGCGCGTACACAACTTTCCCACTAGAGCGCGCCCCGCTAAGCACAACAGCGCAGGCGCAGCGCTCGTCCGTCTCCGCACTACGAGATGGCGCTGTCTTAGAGATGGACCAAATTCTGCTTCCTCCGATCCGTGTATTAATATGTAACGCAGCCAATGAGATTGCTGGTAACATAGAAGCTTTTCTCCTCGCGGATCACACTCGCGCAGTGATACCTGAACGCGCGAGGTATTATAACAAGTGTACAGACCTCCGATTAGTCAGTCTGCATTAGTCTGCATTTGTCTGCAGCATTCTGCACCAGTCTACATTAGTCTGTACCAGTCTATAATCAAGTTTCAGTCTGCACCTAAGAAGATTATCATATTCCTGTACATAGCCATGAAGATAAATGTATAGACATTTTGTCAAGTATCAGAGGTATGTGAGAATAAGATTAACGTACCAAACCAAAGGAACTTCAGATTGTCAATTGTAACAGCATCCAGAATCAAGTTACGTGATGTCTATGCTTTTTATTATTTTAATAAATGTGTGTGAAAAATAATCAAGTTCTGTTTAAAGTTGGTCACTGTCAATCTGCTACTCTAAGCGTGCAAGTGGCATTTCTATCGTCTGACCTAACGGCAGAAGATAAACACGCCACGATAAGACCTTGAGACATATTGCTGACGCTCGCCTACTTCGTTAGAGCGACAAGTCAAATAATCTGATGGCGTGTGTACCGAAGGTCTTACAGTACGCACACCACAGCTACATTCGGATAATTCCTTTGTGGTCCGTCGTTCTTTTTGTCTTAGAGTGTACATAGCACAGGAATCAAAAATCGACAATAATTATTTCACCGATGCTGTCGACGTATTTCTGTTATATTATAAAATGTAGAAGGAAATATCACTCATGCAAAAACTTCACAGCTGTTCTCGCACCAAATTGGACTTCCACGTTAGCACAGAAACTGAGAAAAACACATCCCTATATGGAATTTAAGAAGTGAGCCTGATGTCATGTGCGGAGGAGAAACTATAATTCCTAAAAGAACATTCTTCATAACACTTTTTACGAAAAAATGAAGCATTCGGATTGGAGTAACCAGTGTTTAATTTAGGCGAAATGTGAATTCATACATATTACAATGAGAATACGTGACTATGCGAAGACTATTATCATACAATGACAGGAAGGGTTTCATTTATGTGAATGGAGAGTTTCGTTTCGTGTTTACTTCCTCTCTATGACTAGAAAAGGAGACCTGGTGAATATCATGCATAAATGGTCAGGAAGAAACTAAAGATACGTAAAGGACAGCCGTCCTTTTGGCATTAATGTAGGAGTACCAGCATTCTCCTCTTTATTCCACTGATAACATTATACTAGAAAATAATTCTCCTCTTACCGCTCTCATTTCATTTAGACCTAATAAGTCTTATAGTACTGATCTGGAAACTAGTAAAGAATATAATCCACAGACATTATACGTCCCAAACATCTCTCTCGGTAACTTAAAAACTCACGCGTGATGCTTTGCTGCTAAACATGAAAGTCGTGTGTTGCCCAGCCAGGTCCAAAATTTCCAACGTAACGCTACTTCTGTGACTTGGGCAACAACTTCGATGTTTTATATTCCAGCAGCTTTCCAGTTAGCCTCACAAGGCATACTAAACTTTCTTCAACAACTTTACACCTCAGGAGAATTTGAGGTAGTCACTGCGGATCCAATCAGGTGCTACTAGCAAATAAACACCATACAGTCAGGTTGCTTATCTTGCTGTGACTTCATCTCCAAGAAATGTCGTGCATCAGAACCAATAATATGCAATTACTATTGAAGGAGAGATTCTTTGAGTGGCGAGGAAGTTTAAAACACAACAAAATCAGTCGATGTAGATTCGAGCTAAGAGTCTGATTCAGTTAGTTATTTGGTTAGTTACGTGTTCCATAAACCGGTTGAACGATTCTTTTATCGAACAGACGTGGATCGAGACAGTTTGCAGGATATGTATGCATAATTACTGTTAACCTTAACAAACTCATTATTTTTTAGTCTTATTCATGCAATTACACTTAACAAAACGTTTTTCTTCAATATACAGGCTGCCAGCTTTCAAATAGAAATTCATCCATGGAATAGAACGAGCTGCCCAGGAGAAATAATTGTAGATTGGATTTGAAACTTACTCTACTACCTGTCAGGCAATTTATTGTATTTGACAAATGGTCATACACTTTTGTCACTCCATATTCAACTCCTTTCTCAGTCACTGACAGCTTTATTAATGGGTTCTAATGTTGTAAGTGCGGACATCATTGTTCGTCTCCAGCTGTGATTATTTAAGATGAATTTCGTGATGGAATGTGTAAGTATGAACAGGTACCTACATGATACCTATGGG
This sequence comes from Schistocerca serialis cubense, assembly GCF_023864345.2. NCBI lineage: Eukaryota > Metazoa > Arthropoda > Insecta > Orthoptera > Acrididae > Schistocerca > Schistocerca serialis. Next base: position 143,140,047 of record NC_064641.1, on the reverse strand, counting down.
TGAACACACAATATTCTTATTGCTGGCTTTTGTGCAGTCAATACTTTCGTTATAAGTGGTGAATTACCTATGAACATTACTCTGTAAGACATTATCAAGTGAAAATATGCAAAATATGTCATGATTATAATTCATTTATTTCCAAGGCTAGCATTTAGAAGGAGTGCAAAAGGAGCTGAACTTAATTATTTCGTAATAAGCTTCTTCAAGTTCAAGTTTTCATCAATATCTACACCAATATCTACACACTATTTATTGACTCCTGATAATGTGATACAACAGTTCTTGGTGTTTCACTGTTTGTTGTACATAACTGAGTACAGTGCTTTTTATTCAAAATATGTGGAGAGATCTATTTCAGAGATCCACTTAACAATTCGTTGAACAAACTTAACTAAAAATCTCCCCTGTGGCTGCCTCCTTAATTTTGATGTACTACAACACTATCATCATCTGCTTCATGTACCAACTCCGCTTATTGAATATTAAGTCAAAAGTCATTCACATACGCAAGGAATAGAGCGGGCCCAAGACTGAACCCTGAGGGAGTCACTTATACCATTTTTTACCAGACACTAAAATTTTCTATTCTTCCAATATTGTCTGAATTATTCAGCACAACTGTTTGCATTTTGTTTGCTAATAATGATTCAAACCAGTTGCATGTAAGGCCATAAGTTCCATAAAATTGCTGTTTCTCTAACAATGTTATATTATCTACACAGTCTCAAGGATTGGTCCTAGACAAATAATTATAGGTTAGATTTAAAACTTAGTTTGCTACATATCGGACTTCTGGTCTTATTTGGAAAATGATCCAAAAATATTGTTTCTGCATATTCAACTTATTTCTGAGTCGAAAGAGTCGAAAATTGACACTAGTCACAGTATGTTGTATGACAACGTCGAAATTTTGGCAACTACATCATCCTATTGAAACTCGATAGTGAAGGAGGCAATTGAGATTTCCTTGACGACGAATTTAATTAATAGAGATAGTGGTTTCAGCCTTGATAAATCATGGAATCCGGCACTTTGGGTTATAAACTCACAAAGACGTCGTCACAGTGCAGCTCACAATGGTACATCGACATATCGACATGCCAACACAAATCGACTGCGGGGTCATAGATGTAACTCGCGCATTGTGCACGTCTCTACCGCCCATCAACGTCTCAGGCGCATTTGCGTCTGTGGCCGCATGCGCAGTTGCTCGGTACCCGACTATAGAGGGGCGAAGCGAGCAATGGAGCGGCAGTCTCGCGGCTCACTCTGAAGATGGCTGAACCTTATAAAGCCGAAATATTAGAAGAAGAAGGGGAATTCTTGCGGCTGCACACGCGAAACTTAATGGGACAAATAATCTTTTATTGTGACTGGTAGCGGAAATTTTTCTACACCCTATAAAACACAGTCACCGAGTTCAACAGCATCCACTATGGATAAAATTCATTTAATGTAATGTAGTTCTCTCCGCCTCTCTCATCTATGTCCGTCTGCCAGTAAAGTTTCTCTCATAGGATCACGATGCAACCGGACTCCGACCACGAGAATTTTCTAATTGATCATGGAAAAATTAAACTGCGGTGATAAAAGTCATGGTACAGCGATATACACGCATACAGATGGCGATTGCATCCCGTACAGAAGGCGTAAAATGGCAGTACATTGGCATAGCTGTCGCTTATGCTCAGGTAGGTCCTGTGAAATTGTTTCCCACGTGATTATTGAAGCACGACGGGATTCACGACTTTGAACGCAGAATGGTAGTAAGAATTAGGCGTACGAGTGGGACGTAGGAGGAACGTATCCGTTACGACAGTGTAGTGAAATTCGGCGTTAACGGCCTCTGGCAGCAGATGACTGAAGCGAGTGCCTTTGCTAAAAGCACGACAACGGCTGCAGCGTCTCTCCTGCGCTCGTGGCCATATCGGTTGGACCATAGACCACTGGAAAAGTGTAGCCTGGTCACATGAATTCTGATTTCATGTAGTAAGAGTTGATTGTAGGGTTGGAGAATGGGCGGAGACCCCACGGAGAATGGTCCCAGGCTGTCAACCACGCACTGTGCAGGCTGGCTGTGGCTCCATAAGGTTGTGGGCTGTTCACGTGGCATATACTGAGTCCTTTCATCCAACTGAGGCGATCATTGACTAACTATGTTCCGCTCCTTGGAGACCATTTGCAAGCCATTCATGGACTTTACGTTCCCAAACAAAGGTGGCATTTTTACCGATGACAATGCGCCATGTCACCGAGCCACAGCCGTTCGCGATTGGTTTGAAGGACATTCTGGAAAATTCAAGCGATTGACCTACCCACCCAGATCGCCCGAAATGGACTTCATCGAACATTTATGGGATATGATCTACAGGTAGTTCTTGCAGAAAATCCTCTAACGGTAACACTTTTGCAATTATGGATGACAGTAGAGGTAGCATGGCCCAATATTTCTGCAGGGGATTTCCAACGACTTGCTGAGTTAATGTCCCCTTGAGTTGGTGCACCACGCTGGGCTAAAGGACGTCCGACACGATATTCGAAGGTATCCCATGACTCTTTCCACCTTAGCGTATTAATTCCTTTACTAATGAATAAACATAGTTTGTAAATTTATTTGAATAACTGTGTCCCAAAGGCATTTTGCTTCAATTGCAATAATTTTTATTGAATATCCTAACGTCTCACTCAAGTGAAATTTTATGATAAAATGTTAAGGCCATTACGGGATACAATACCATTACACGATTTAGTAATGCCATTCCGGTTAACACGATTGAACTATTGGAACAGAGACTTGTCAGTGCACGTGAAGTATTTCGAAATGATCCAGGCGTTTTACAAAGGATCTGAAACTCATTGTGCGATAGCGTACAGGCATATATCTGTATACAAGGGTGACACTTCGAACACCGCCTTTGTCTATGAGTACAGTCATGAGACTGTTGTTTTCATTCAAAACAACTGAACTTCATCCAAAGTACCGCTAATAATTTTTTTTCATCTCGTAGAGTATTGTTGGCATTACCTTACTGGATGACGTCAACACAGAATCAAGTCACTAGTGGACGATAATCACAAAATTACAATTATTTTTTAAACGGTTCACTAGCGCTATGTTTACTCAGGCTATTCTCTTTCCACTCTATTTGCGAGTGGAAAAGGAAAGGAAAGGACTAATAGTGGTGGTACAGTTGCGGTGTATGTATGTACACGTAGACGTAGAAATGCTCTGCACAGATAAAAAAACTCCACAACTGAAACAACAGATGATGAATAATCAGACAAAGCTGCGGAATATAACAACGTCATCGGGAGACGTAATTTGACGGGTACTGACAGCAAGGTGTCTTGAGCAGTCAAAGTGAGTTGTATTATATGTCGGCATACGAGCGATGAGACACACCATCCCCGTGGTAGCGATGAAGTGGGGCTCTTCCCGTATGACCGTTTCACGGGCGCACTACGAACATCGGGAATCCGGAAAACATCAAATCTCCAACATCGCTGCTGCCGGAGAAAGATCCTGCAAGGACAGGACCAGTGACGACTACAGAGAATCGTTCAACGTGACTGAAGTGCAATCCTTTTCCGTAAATTGCTTCAGATTTCAATGCTGGTCCATCAACAAGTGTGAGCGTGCAAACCAGTCAACGATACATCATCGATATGCGCTTTCGGAGCCGAAGGCCCACTCGTGTTCCCTTGATGACTGCACGAAACAAAGCTTTACGCCTCGTCTGGGCAAGTCAACGCCGACATTGGATTGTTGATGACTCTAAACATATTGCCTGATCGGACGAGTCTCGTTTCAAATTCTATCGAGCGGATGGACGTGTACGGGTATGGAAATAACGTTATAAATCCATGGACACTGGATGTGAGCAGCGGACTGTTCAAAGTGCTAGAGGCTCTGAAATGGCGTGGGGCGTGTGCAGCTGGAGGGGTATGGCATCCCTGATACGTCTAGATAAGTCTCTGATAGCTGACACGTACGTAAGAAACCTGTCTGATTACCTGCAGCCATTTATGTCCGTTGTGCATTCCGACGGACTTGACAATTAAAGCAGGACAAGGTGACACACCATAAGTCCAAAAATTGCTATATAGTGGCTCCAATAACTCTCTTCTGAGTTTAAACACTTCCGCTGCCCACCAAACTCCCCAGACATGCACATTATTGAGCGTGTGTGGGATGCCTTGCCACGTGCGGTTCAGAAGAGATCTCGACCCCTTCGTACTCTTACGGCTTTATGGACAGCCCTGCAGGATTGATGGTGCCAGTTGCCTCGAGCACTACTTCATATATTAGTCGAGTCCATGCCACGTCGTGTTGCGGCACTTCTACGTGCTGGCGGAGCGCTACACGATACTAGGCAGGTGCACCAGTTTCTTTGGATCTTCAGTGTACGAGCCCTCTTATTGCTATGACGTTGCACTCTCTTTGGCCTAGATGTGTTCATTGATTCAGATGGGAAGGGCATCATTGAGCTCTTCTGTCCTCTCGAGGGCAAGCTTACCTACAAATGTGACTAGTCCTTGATGTCTGAGCTGGTCACGATCATGTTCTATTGAACTCTTCCGTCTTCTCATGGGCAAGCTTACCTACAAATGTGGCTAGTCCTTGATATCTGAGCTGGTCACGATCATGTTCTATCGGAGACAATTCTGGAGATTTTGTTGGTCACAAGAGTGCCTCCATAACACACTGACAGTTTTCGGAGACAGGTACCACGAGTGGACAAGCATTGCCCTCTTGACAAAAGACACAAAAATGCTCTCGAATGAGAATCGTGTGGGCACAGAGCGTCTATGATGCACCAAAGTGATGTCAGGGATCTTTCAGTCACTACCACTCTTGACCTGAAATAACAACAGGTGGCTCCTCATTGCATAACGCTAGGAGCGACAATGTTGTGCCTCTCCAAAGCAATTGAAAATGGCACCTCTCCCCCTGTCGCTCACACACTGACCGACGACGGTCTTCGAGGATTGTGCAGATTCTGGACTCGTCACTGAACGGATTGCAACGTCTTTCATTAGAAGTTCATGTTTCCCGGTCACGGCGCCACTGCAAACGCAGCTGTTAGTTTTGTGGTTTTATTGGCAGCCTGTACGTGGGTCTGTAATTCCATAGTGTGGCTGCTGCTAATCTGGAGCAATGGTGCAGGATTACACAAAATGATGCAGGGGCTCCATCACATTGATCAGATGGCAGCCGCAGATGCGAAGGGGCTACGATGTGCTTGGTGCACGGTACTGCGACCGGAACGTTGATGATCAGTAACTCTGTCATCATGCTCCCATGCAGTTCAACACCAGTGTCAATATTGCACAATTCGATCAGCTAAACGGAGACCCACAATAAGGCCCCATTTAAACCCTGTCAGTTACTGATACTGCTGTCTTACACGACTACTCGGCATCTCCGTACCCTTCGAAGTGGTATCACAAAATCTGAGGTTGTTCACGCCCTTCCTACGAAGTCTGCTAACAATACTAAACACCAAAAACACAGGTTCAACCTGTTGTCCATTTTACTTGTCACAGAAAATTGCTACTCCAGTCATTAGCATGACTACCAAGTAGTGTATGTGTACGAAGTTATATTCACAAGTCTTCTGGACGCTTCCTTCTCTTTGGCAAGCAGTGAGTGTCTGCACACGTGATTGCCTGGATCACCTCTTCATTTGAGCGTTTATCTTAGAACAGTGGTTCCCAGCCTGGGGGTAATTACTCTCCTTCAAGGGTAAAATGAAATTTTCTAAGCTGTAAAAGAACTGGTTCTGTTGTATTTCAGTCCTGACGCTTAATTATGTTTAAAACGTGTTAACTGTAGTCACTATTTTATAAGAGTGCATTACAGATTGCGTAAGTTACCAATAATTCCTTTTTTCTAATTATTAGCCTTATAGTGGTGATACAATCAGGTGATGGTTACATCTTTAATTCTGAAAGTAAGCGGTCCTACCTATCAAGCGACTTAGGAGCAACATTTATACACTAATGTGACAAAAGTCATGTGATTGCGATATGTACATATACAGATGGCGGGAGTACCACATACACAAAGTATAAAAGGGCAGTGGTTTGGTGAAGCTGTCATTAGTACTCGAGTGATTCATGTGGAATGGTTTCCGAGGTGACTATCTCCGGACGACGGGAAGTAGCTGACTTTGAACGCTGAGTGGTAGTTGGAGCTAGATCTATGGGACATTCCATTTCGGAAATCGTTAGGCAATTCAGTATCCCGAGAGCCACAGTGTTAAGAGGGTGCCGTGAGTACCAGATTTATGGCCTTACTTCTCACCACGGACAACGCAGTAGGCGACGGTCTTCACTTAACGACCGAGAGCAGTGATGTTTGCGTAGAGTGATCAGTGAAATAACCACAGAAATTATTGTTTGACGAAAGGCGAACGTATTCATTATGACAGTGTTGCAAAATTTGGCGTTAATGGTCTACAGCAGCAGACGACCGACGCGAGTGTCTTAACTGAGTCCGGAACCGCGCGACCGCTACGCTCGCAGGTTCGAATCCTGCCTCTGGCATGGATGTGTGTGATGTTCTTAGGTTAGTTAGGTTTAAGTAGTTCTAAGTTCTAGGGGACTGATGACCTAAGAAGTTAAGTCCCATAGTGCTCAGAGCAAAATTTAACTAACAGAACGACATCGCCTGTAGCAACTCTCTTCGGCTCATGATCATATCGGTAGGAGCCTAGACGACTGCAAAACCGTGATCTGGTCAGATGAGTCCCGATTTCAGTTGGTCAGAGCTGATATTAGTGATGGCAGGCTTGGCGTGTGCTGCAGACCCCACGTAGGCATGGACTCATGTTGTCAACAAGGCACTGGGCTAGCTGGTGCTGGCTTCATAATTAATTGGGCTGTGTTTACATGGAATGAACTGGGTCCTGTGGTCCAAGTGAAGCCATCATTGACTGGAAATGGTTATTTTCGGGTACTTAGAGACCATTTCATGTACGTCATGTTCCCAAAACATGGAATTTTATGGATGACAAAGCTCCATGTCACCGAACCACAGTTGTTTACGATTGGGTTGAAGAAAACTTTGGACAATGCCACCGGATGTTATGGCCATCCTGATAGACAGACATGAATCCCATCGAGTATGTATGGTCTTAGGAGAAGAAAAAGTTCTTAAACATATCGCAACCATTGCGATCTTGACTAAGACGTTTTTCTTCCCCTAAGGATCTAAATACAGATCGCCCCTTCATACTCAGTGTGAATAAACTAATAAATATTTGTGGCTCATAAGCGGGTTCAGTTCGTGCACAAAATTCCGTACCGGCAAGATTTTCACGGTTACGGACGGCTATAGAGGCAGCATAGGTCATTGTTTCTACAAGGGACTTCCAACTATTGGTGAGTTCATACCACGTCTAGTTTCTGCATTACGCCTGGCAAAAGTAGATCCGAGACGATACTAGGCGGGGCCCCATGACTTTCGTCACCTCCATGTAGTGCACACATTTCGACTACATTTATTTTAAATTTTGGGAAGGGGGAGGTGTACAGAGCGTGGGTGAAGCAACTGTCACTAGGGAACGGCGTAGTGCAGAGGAAGTATTTTTTGGAACAAGTGTCTAGTGTCTACCCTCACTGTGGGTAGTCAGATTTTTGTTCTGAGAAGGAATTCCTGGTGGTACCGACGTTGCACTGAGGATTAATCAATAATTACATAAAAAAGGTTGTTAGAAATAAGAGGTACCATTGCGCCATTAGTTCGTGATTTAATAATGCACCTACGAAAACTTAATATCACTTATCTTTCATTTTAAAAAAAGCAGTCTTCAAAGAAAATAATTGTTTGCATTCTAAAATCTAGTTAGGCACTAATGTTGATGGTGATGGTGATACTGGTGAGGCATGAAATTTTAATCACTATCCTATTGCCTTCAGACAATGGTATCAGAAAGATTGGGAACCACTACCTTACAGGTTTTTAATGACCTTAAACTTTTCTGTGGTGCGGTGAGTCCATATCCTTCGATTTACGTGTTCTTTCCTTTTTCACTATTGTGTTCCTTATCTGGTCAGTTTCCCTTTCGGCGTCGTATACGGACGCCTCTCGGTATTAGAAAAAACAGGCTCTCTCTGCATGAAAATCTGTGTTTACCTTGGATGCCCTACGTATACTGCAGTCTGAAGGTCAACGTCGCCCTCGGAGGCCAGTTCCGGAGCATGTTTTTCGAGAAACTCTTACGCAGCGGATAGGACTTTGAAGCGCTGTGTTTCACTGTTGTTTATAAAAAAGGGAGAAAGAAGGGACATACAGAATAGCAGACCAATATTGCTGACCTCTAACTAAGCACAAATGTCATGATGTCTGTAGAGGGAAACAATGTTCCCTCATAGAATGAGCACGTTTTCTGACATAACCACCAGAATTAATCAGAACTTGCTTTATCCATACATGACATCTTGTAAACAGCGGTTCCAGGTGAATTGGTAAATTCCCTCGACACTCTACTATATCGTCTGCAGTTAACCACGATTCCATCACATGAATCGTCTTTGCCGTTATGTGATTGATTCGAGGTGCATTTGGGTCACAGGAGCCAGTAGTTTACGCTGGATATCAAATGCTCCACAGAAAGGAAAGTTTCATCGGCTGTGTCCCAGAAAACAATAAAGGGAATGTCCAGTATTTTCATTAAACGTAAAAGATTTATCAGAAAATATCAGCAGCCCTTTACGGTTTTCACTGGTGATTATTTTGTGAACAACAAAGTATCATAGTTGAACGATCACAAGAAAGTGAAGAAAGGTTCAAAAAATGGTTAAAATGGTTCTGAGCACTATGGGACTTAACATCTGAGGTCATCAGTCCCTAGAACTTAGAACTACTTAAACCTAACTAACCTAAGGACATCACACACACTCATGCCCGAGGCAGGATTCGAACCTGCGATCGTGGCGGTCGCGCGGTTCCAGACTGAAGCGCCTAGAACCGCTCGGCCACACTGGCCGGCAAAAAATGTTCAAATGTGTGTGAAATCTTATGGGACTTAACTGCTAAGGTCAACAGTCCCTAAGCTTAGACACTACTTAACCTAATTAGCCTAAGGACAAACACACACACCCATGCCCGAGGGAGGACTCGAACCTCCGCCGGGACCAGCCGCACAGTCCAGGACTGCTGCGCCCCAGACCGCTCGACTAATCCCGCGCGGCTCTTCAAAAAATGGTTCAAATGGCTCTGAGCACTATGAGACTCAACTGCTGAGGTCATTAGTCCCCTAGAACGTAGAACTAGTTAAACCTAACTAACCTAAGGACATCACAAACATCCATGCCCGAGGCAGGATTCGAACCTGCGACCGTAGCGGTCTTGCCGTTCCAGACTGCAGCGCCTTTAACCGCACGGCCACTTCGGCCGGCCGCGGCTCTTCATGTAAGTATTTGGGGCAATACAAAGTAGCAATATGAAATTGAACTATTAGAAAAAATCACTATAAGGGAAGGCGAAGGGAAGCAGATTTGTGAAATGGCTCTGAAACGACGTAACATATCTGGATAGGAGATTCCATACTAGACGCTAATGAGAGCAGTTGTAATTGTTTCAATATCGGAAATCCTCAGACATGACGATAGACATCGAACAAATTTAGAAGCACATGATCCGAATCTATATAGGCGGGATATTTCTGTCAAGGTCCGAACGGTCACGAAATCTAAACCATTGTGAAAATCCGACGAAGCTATGCACAGATGTGTTGCGTAGTATCTCTATAACGCCACTCGTTACACCATACCACACTTTTCGGTCCTTAGCGCACAAAGAGCACTTAAAGATGCCTAGAATAATCTAGAATAATAGAGTATCCCGCATAATAATAATGGCGCGTGACGAGGGCCTCCCGTCCGGTAGACCGCTCGCCTGGTGCAAGTCTTTGGAGTTGACACCACTTCGGCGACTTGCGCGTCGATGGGGATGAAATGATGATGATGAGGACAACATAACACCCAGTCCCTGAGCGGAGAAAATCTCCGACCCAGCCGGGAATCGAACCCCGGTCCGTAGGATTGACAGTCCGTCGCGCTGATCACTCAGCTACCGGGGGCGGAAAGTCTCCCCCAATGTGTAAGATTCATGCCGTCATTCGATTTCTTCATACTGAGGGGTTCCGCCTGATTTCATGAACCCCACGAAACGTAACTATCACACGTCAATGATGCAGGAACTTTGAAGCCGGACGTGCAGATGTTTATGCTGCAGGCGGCAAGACAAGGAAAATGATGATCTTGTTCAGCGAGTGCATCAGGTGATCCCAGAAAATCCTTTACGAAGAGCGACGAGGAACGTGGCGTCAGACATTGTCCTTCCTCATGACAATGCTCGCATGCACACTGCAGCTGTAACAAAGACGCTCCCACGGCGTTTGCGATGAGAAGTTTGATCACCAACCATACGGCCCGAACTTGGCTCGCTGTGATTTTCGTTTCTTTTCTCACGTGAGCTGCTAGCTACGAGAACAGCATTTGGCATAGACAACGAGCTTCAGCCCAGGGTACAGACGAGGGGATTGGAAAGTTGTTACACGCTACGACGAATGCCCAAGTCGGAGTGGCGAGTAAAGTAGTTGCAAAAAAAAAAAAATTATGATTTTTTATCGTGGCTACCATTTCGCCACTAATCGGACTTTGAAAAAGAATAGCCCGCTTAATACGTACGGAAGTGAACAGAAATGTTCGGGGAACTTAAACTAGAATCACCTATACAGGAGGAACACTGTGTGACGACTATTTCATCACCATTCTGCATCTCTCGTCGGGGTCATGACAGTAAAATAAGAAGAAGTAGAGTGTTTAAGTAAGCTTACTAACAGTCATTTTTCCCTTGTTCAATACGAGTATGAAATATACAATAAGGTCTCTAATATTATCACGATGTACCCTCCGCCATGCACTGTAGGGCGGCTGGCGGAGTATATACGTAGATGTAGATCAATCACGGGACGAAACTGAGACTGGTTTTGATATTTTCTTCTTACTTGTATGATTCTAATTAATTCTAAGGCTCTGCAACCGTGAGATGGGCTGGAATGTCCTACTGGCCTCAGGTGTTAACGTATTTGCCCGTTATGCAGTGGGCCAGGATTCGATTCCCGGTCGGGATGTAGATTTTTTTCCGCTCGTGGCTTGGGTGTTGTGTTATCCTCATCACCACTGATACACACGTCTCCCAGTGTGGCGTCGCCTGAAATACGACTTGTAACCCGGCGGCGGAACTTCCAAGGTTGGGGCCTTCCGGCCATCAATGCCACACGACCATTTCTTTTTTCTTTCAGTTTCCGGAAGTCTCTGAAAGAAAGATGCTCACCAATGATATGACATTATTACCCTGCTATATGAATTTTGGTAATGGTCTACAACGAACAAGTAAAGGACAGGATGGTTCCCTTGATTGGGCGTAGCCAATTTCACATCCGTCCTTGAAACAATGCTAGATTATGATCCGTCCTTAATAACCGCGATGCCGAAAGGAGGTTAAATCCCAATCTTTCCTCTTTCCTTCTTTGAACATTAATCTAATGTATATGTTCATATTGCCTGGCGTTTCCACAAAATGTCACATAACACCAATTCAGCTGAAGTGTTGTCTTACTTCTGGTACTCACGGTGGCCTTTTGATGGGATTTTAATACAAGGTAATGTTACCAGTAGTAACGGTTTAGGTAAATGCAGTTATTTGCAAAGAACGTTGCTGTAACTATTGAATATTTAAGTAACTAAAACGACGCATTCGCTTAGGTTTTAAAGAAAATTACTTACGTGTCTGCCACACCAACAATTTTTCTCACCCCTACAATGGCGAATAATATTCTCTAAAAAATTAAGTAACCAGTAACACAAATATCCTGCAGTGTTTATTTGTTTGAAAACATGTAACGATATTTTAATTACTTGTGGCGTAAGAGTCCAGTGAACAATATTGTAACATAAAGTAATGAATGGTGTTTACTTGTTTCTTTAATGATTTAGGTCCCAGACTAAGGCCAAATAAATGTGGCTACTGTGGTCTGTTGCCGCTAGTTCTTTCTTACAACAGTCGTGCAGTTAGTTCACATTTCATCTCACGGATGAAATAAATATTCTTCTCTTGCTTTTTTCACTTCTGCATCAATTTATTTACCTTGGAAATGCAAATTCACACCATGGTTCAGATTGCACATGAAATTGTTAGACCAGTAAACTGTTTGGTGATTCAGTTCAGAGGTAGGTGGCCAGTGTCTAGTAAATGATTGGGTGTTGTAGCCTACCTGCATGTTGATAACAGGCTTACGTTGTAGTAAGGACGGCGAATAAGTACCTCTGTACGTGGATGGTAATTCGTGAAGAGAGAAAAAGGATGAAACAAAGTTTGGCAGGTGAATGCACGCTAAATGACAAAACGTTCGTCTATTACTAATGGATGTAAGGTTTTCTTCTACAGACCCACTGTAAGACGTGCGTTCCTCTGTTTTAAAGGATGTATAGGCGTTTCTTAACTATACTCTACAAAAACTACATGAAGGTTTAGTAATGGAATGGCTATTAATCTTTAAAGTGAATCTTCTCGGAAAAATATTGTGGAAAATACGTTAAATGTGATGTTCTTAGGTCCTAAAGAAGCCAGAGAATCGTACTTGCTCCTTTATATTCTTGTAAATATAGTAAGACTGTGTTTGGCGTAAAACGTTGATGGTCACATACACAAAAATCCTTCGCCATTAATTTTAAGGTATGTTCGTCTAGCCTTAACAATTTTTTTTTTTTTTTTGCGTGGTACCCTTTCCTAGCGCTGCCACATTCCGTAAGTAAGGTACATCGTCCCACCTTAACAAAATATCGTCACTTTAACATATTAACATTACAACGAAATACTCCTCCCTTTTGTATATTATCATTTGTAAAAACTTATTTCCGTAACTTCTACCGTTCGTGAAACATCACGAGTTATTAGCGTAACTTAAAAACAAATTTTGTTTATCACTAAAATGCGCTCTTCCAATATAAGTATCTCAGAAATTTCTGGATCCCTGCTTTGTCCAATTAATGAAAATTGGACAGTATGGTTGATGAGTGCTTTTACCAGACAGTATTTTTTTCTGTCGGTTTACAGGCTACTTAACAGTCGTTCACGAAGGGTTACACGTCGATATCATATTTTCTCAAGTACTATGATTTCTTAAGTGCTCTTCAGACAGTTCAGAAATTTTGCACTGAAAAATGATACACATCGTACAAGACAGCCATCCTACACTACTTTGGTATTTTATGCCTATTGTGCAACTGTAGTTCTATATAGCGAAATAATCAGCAACCAATTATACAACTGGTTCCTCAAATACAACAATGGCATGGGAAGTAGGTGGCGCTGTCCTGTGGTTGCCGGGTATCGCGGAAATGCAGTGAAATGAGAGAGCCGACGCAGTAGTGAGGCGTGGTGGTGTTAAAAACAACGTACTACAACTGTTAGTCCCCTGAGTGCTATTAGACACTGGAGGAGAGCCACGTTTCTGTAGGGAGCGAGTGGGTGGAGCTAAGAGATAATGAATTGCTACAGCTTCAGCTAACTGCTCCGTCATGGCGTACATCCCTTCAGCACCAGTAACTCTATTAAGAGTAGTGCACTGCTCTCCGCCGTGGGTGTCACATTGTCAGGGATTGGCTACATACAGCGCGCCATTCTATGAGCGTCATGTTGACCGATTGCAGGAGTTTACCCACATTTACGGTGAATACAGTGTGATTGTGATACAGGAAAAACCGTTCTTGTGAAACACAACTAGCTCTCACGAAGTAATAACTACTACCAACAGGGGTTATCAAATTGATTACGTGTTATTAGTTTTCCAGAAGGCTTTCAACCATCGCCTTCTAATAAAATTGCACCCTATGGAGTATCGCCTCGGTTGTGCGAGTGATTAGCGAGTTCCTGTCAGGTAGGTTGCAGTTCGTAGTAACTGACGGAAAGTCATCGAGTAAAACAAATGTAATATCTGGTGTTCCCCAAGAAAGTGTTATAGCTCCTCCGCTGTTCAGGATAAAATCTGAGCAGGCCTCTTAGATTGTTTACAGATGATGCTGTCATTTATCGTCCTGCAAAGTTATCAGATGATGAAAACCAACTGCAGAATGATTCAGACACGATATCTGTGTGGTGCAAAAAGTGGCTGTTGACACTAAATAATGAAAAGTGTGAAGTCTTCCACTTGAGTACTAAAAGAAATCCGCTAAATTTCTTTTCCACGTTAAATCACGCAAATCTAAAAGCTGTAAATTCAACTATGTGATTAGGGATTACAATTACGAATCATTTCAATTGGGACGATCACATAAATAATGTTGTAGGTGAAAGCAAACACCTCGCTTGCCAGCCCTCTTCTGGAGTACTGCTGTGCGGTGTGAGATCCACGTTAGATGCGACTAATGGAGGACACTGAAAAAGTTCAAAGAAGAGCAGCTCGTTTTGTAATATCGCGAAATGGGGCGTGGGGTGGAGGGGTGGGGGGGGGGGGAGGAGAGAGTGCAAGGGACATGAGGCGTGAATTAGGGTGGCAATCATTAAAACAAAGGCGTTTTTCGTTGTGGCAGGATCTTCCATGAAATTACAGTCACCAGCTTTCTCCTCCGAATGGGAAAATATTCATTTGGCTCCCACCTGCATAGGGAGAAATGATTATCGTGATAAATGAAGAGAAATTAGGGCCCGCACAGAAAGAATGAAGTGCTCGTTTTCCCAGAGCGCTGTTAGAGAATGGAACCGTAGGAAAACAGCTTGAAGGTGTTTCGATGAACCCTTTGCCACGCATTTAATGGTGAATTGCAGAGTAATCATCTAGATGTACATGTAGATGTAGTTCTAAAAAGACCTCGTGACTTGACTGATACGACGCCGCCGTGACGGTCGCAGTCAGTGGGGACATATACGTGGCCTTGGAAATAAAGTAAGTGGCCGTCTGGAAGTACAGCGATAGGTAATCTAAAGAAAATATTCCGGAAATTCAGATATTTGTGTATGAAATAAATGTATTCAAGCCAATCCACAGTATGCTGATCGACCACGGTGTAGTACATCGATGTGTGACGAAAGTATACTTTGTCGATCACAAATTAAATTTATTTTGTGGAAAGCTAACTCGTCATTCCTCTCTAATCGCAGCCTGTTTATAATAATACAGCTGAGTATGAAAAATGTAAGAACGAAACGAAATCGTGGGAAGATCGGCTAATAGCCGTATGGGGTCTCACCAGGTAGTGGCACTTCCGGGTTCTTACGCCGCCCAAATACCTTCCACATCATGGAGCAAAGACATGTGCTCGTATCTTTGGCGCCAGGGATCGTGCCAAAAAGCTCACCTTCTATTCTATAGATTCTTTGGGCAGGCGCTGAAGGGTGCGTCAAACACTTAAGGAAAACAGAAATAGCGGCAAGCCTTCCAACATATTCCCGCAGACATTGCTGGATTGGAAATTTAATTGTTTGGCCGATTTTAGACATTATGACCCATGCTGTGCAACCAAGATGCTATTTAAATTCGTACGGTACACATTATCACAACTGTGCTAGTGTCCACTTACACAAGGTGAAGAAAATTTTCCTCACTCGGACTTCGCAGCGCGATACCTCTCGTACTAGCAATACAGAAATGTCTGTCAGAAAATTTTGTCTTCCACGTATTTCCGGCAGTAAACCGACGTTAAAGATTGGCATTCTGGCAACGTGCAGCTCGTGCAGTTGATACCGTTTTGGGTTGGCATGCTGGAGGTCAAGGGTTCGATACTGTGCCTTAGTGTATTTTTTTTATTTTTGTCAATTTCATTTTCCATTCTGGCGTATTATGCCGCAGTATACACCGTTTCTTAAGCAACATGTATCCGACGTTTACTTTGTACGTGTTGGGAAATTATTTGTAAAGCACGTTGCCAGACCTAGGCCCTAACGAAATTTAATGAACGTGAATGTGGAGAGAATAATAGTACTAATCGATGGGGCCATTGCGCGAGGGTTGACAGAGAACAGGTTTGGAGCCTAGTAGATGCAGTGATCTGTAACAATTCGTGTCCACGACCTGCAAAAGGCTTCCTTAAAAGCTAGCCAGTGAAAACGATTCTACTTCCATTTCTGTATTCGTAGTACGTAAGTACAAATCTTTTGTAGAAGACCCACAGTAATTGCCGTATGACGAGTAAGACACTATATACCGTATCACGCAGACGACATTTAGCAAATACAAACAAACACTCCTCGACGCACAATCGAACACTCAACCTCCTGCCTAATAACCCTAAACGCTGTCCACTGCACCAACTGCACAGAACTCCTACTACCTGGTGACAGATGTACTTACCGTACATGTGATTACAGTGTTGCCAGATTGCAAATCTTTAACATCCATTTACTGACGGAAATATGCGCAGGACGAAATTTTGCGAGAGATATTTTTGTATTGCTAATATGTGAGGAATCGCGTGAATTTTTCTTCACCATGTATTTGTGCTGTACATACCTAAAAGTTTCTCGTCTTGATGTGTTTAGATCAACACGAGGTAGATGTGAGATATGTCAGCTACATTTGATGTCTACTGGACTCCTAGATGAACATTTTCTCGTATAGGAATGCTGTCTCCATACATTTTCTTGCAGTTAATATGTACTGTAATATTATGTTTAGGCGGAACTGAATCGAAGGGGATTGAATTCAGATGTAAAGTCCCGTAGTGCTCAGAGCCAGAACTGAATCGAATGTGTCTGAATCCACGTCAATTACATACATCTCGCGCACCGTGGGTCATCATTCCCACACGAAAGGCATTATCACTAATTCATGTAGCGTACATGCTTTCTCGCTTAAGAGTGGACTTATGGGAACTTGCGATACTTTGATAAAACCCTTATAAAACCCAAGTTTTCAAGGCAATGTAACTAAATTTGGTGTAGTTTTTAAGAAATGTTTTATGGGTACACACACACGTTTTCATGCTTACTGCAGGTACTCGTTTTTAAACAAGGTGACTACAAATGTTCCGCTTTGGAAAAATCGCTCAGAACGAAATTAATGTATTGATATACCATTATTACAAATACCTGTGGAACACAAAATTAATATCTTAGTTTACTACATATTTTCAGCTCCCCAAATTTATGTGAAGTAAAATTACATCAAATGTTAGAGCTTTCCTCTTACATAAATGCCGTACTAGTGTAGTAAATGAAAATTCCTTCGACAGAATGTTTCACTATAGTGTGTTTACTAAATGCACGCCAAAATTAAGTATTATATCAGTGCTTCGTGAGGAAAAGGTTCATCAAGTTGCCAAAACGTAAGTAACGGGACACCTGAATCAAAGATTTGACAGTCTTTGTATTACACCTTGCCTTATCTGGATGAAGTAGCGCAAACCATATGCATTCTCCTCTTCAACCTAAAGCAGTCTTTTGTTTCCCTGTTCTTTTAGGTTAACCTGATTTCCAAATTAAATAACAATAATGTCAGCTGCATCGAATCTCCTGTTACCAGTTTCCTTCAATATCGAAAGTGTGAAATCTCCTGAATAAATCCTAGCCGCTGTAGAGTCCGTAGTCTGAGAAGATTAGCACAGTTAAAAACTGAACAAGGATCATACGCTGCAACTTCATCAGCAGTTGTAGAAACAAGTGTTGTCTTCGAGCATGGTTTTCCTATCAGATAGTTGTAACTTTACTTAGGATTTTGGGTTTTTCACTGCACACACATTTGTACAAGTTCTTGATCCGCTTAACACCGAAATATTTCCTACATTGAGGCCGCATAGAACTGGAAGAAAACACCACAGGAATAAGTAATGTGAGAAAACACAGAACAACAAAGGGGTGTAGCCTCGAGCAAGCTTTTGTGAATTATAATAAGACCAAGCGGCTATCCAGCGCGGCTGACACATATTATTAATATCACGTAAGTGTGACTTTTTATTGATAGTTTCGTTAATTTTAGCATGTTCTCCTATGTTTTGGCTTTTCGCACTAAATTTGGTTTGAAGTAATTATGTCCATATTGTTCACAAGAACACATTACAAAATGGATTATTATACTACTAAGTAGTTTATGTCAACTACAATGTTGCATCAGTACTGTCACTGAAAAGGTAACCTAAAAAGAAGGGATGACGTCTTCTGCTCAACAGACCGTCCGCTATTCGGAGCAACAAAGAGGCGAGTATGGAAATGGTTTTAGAGTTCTGTATCTTTTCAAATTACGAGAATGAAGTATTAAGTGTACCAAAGCGGCATCTTGAATTCCTTTTTAGTTAATGCTTAACATTGTCGTTTATTTGGCTCAAAGTTTTATGTTGTTGACTATTGTGACACAAGTTCTTTAAGTTTTAAACAAAGTCGTGTTTTGTGACTGTCCTGCTGTATCTGCACAATATATGGCTCTCTGGAATGTCAGTGAACGACATTTTGTAAGTCGCACAGTATTTCGTCGAGGCAACTGTTCGGCATCGTGAGGAGGTGGGTACTGGTTATTGCTGGCACGTATCATCTGCCAGTATCTACGCTGCGAAGGCCTTTTGTGGAGGCCTACACATACCGACTAAACGATCCCGTGGCGAAACTTGCCTATTTTCGTTGGATCTGCTATGTCTGTTCTATTAGTACAACCTGTAAGGGACTAAGAATAATTAACAGTGCTCAAGAATATGTTAAAGAAGTGTATTTCAAGCCACGTCTTTCGTAGATGAATTAGATTTCTTTAAGATTCTCCCAATGATTCCCGCTCTAGCACCTGCTTTTCGTGCTTTCTTTCTTGGAGGACATTTGTAATTTAAGACGTTGTGGATATTTTTATAGGTATTTTACTGTAATTGCCGCTCCAGTTACTTGCAGCCAATGGTGCAATTGGTTCGCTAGTGGATCTCATCAGAAATTTATCAGCAGTAAGTTATATTTATTCACGCTCGAGATCACCTGTCACACTCCGCATCCATCGCAGATCCTGTGAGGACCTTCTTGCATTTCGCTACAGACTTCTCTCGTTACACTTTCATATTGACAACATCGAATGCGAATAGCCTCAAGAAACCTCCAAAGTTACCCACTAATTAATAACAAACATCGCATTAAATAACGGTAGTGTGCCACATCCTGGAGGTATTCCGGAAACTAATTTCACATCTATCAGTTTTATTCTCTTATGAATGATATGTTCAGTTGTATCGCAGTCGTGAATCCAATTACAAAACAGTCCAATAATCACCAGGTTGTCACTCTTCTGAAACATAAAATTATATAACTGTGCAAATACAAGCAAAGACAATCCCCCTCTTGAAACGGTCTGTGTTGGTGGATACGGGACCGCAGACGGCACACGCGCCGTGTGTCAGTTCGATGGTGACCGTGCCAGGACGTGGGATCCCTGTAACGCAGCCCAGCCCTTGCGCTGCACTCCGCACTGCAGGCCGCTGGAGCGAGTTTGATTTACTTTGACGGCTGGCGCTGGCGCTGGCGCCACGGTTTAATTGGTTGTTGCTATAACAGCGGCGCCAGTGGCGGCGGTTGCGGCCAGTTTGGGCGCAATTAAGTTGCCTAATATAATGGCCGGCGCGCCGCAGCGCAACGCGGGGCACCAGGTGGTCTCTCCGCACAGGCAACCTTCTCCGTTGCCCACAGCTGGCGTACACTGGCCACTCCCCGCTTGCAAAAGAAATATTACTCTGCGTTACGAAATGTCACTCACGACATTATGGAAGCGATTTAAATACGTTTCCGGTGATTGCTTTTATCTCTGTAACACGTATAAAAGCAAGTACTAAGAACGTAGGTGCCGACAGGTGTGAATGATGTAGAATCATTAGTTTAATACGTCTTGGTTGCAAAATATTGACACGAATAACTTACGGAAGGATGAAGAAACTAGAAGAGATCCGCTCTTGTGGAAGATTAGTCTGGATCAGGAATGTATGAAAGCGTCATACATTTCTGACCTTGTGACTTATCTTAAAAGGTAAGTCCAAGAAAGGCAAACCTAAGTTTATAGTATTTGTAGAAGTAGAGAATGCGTTTGACACTGTGGATTGGACAAAGCCTTAAAATTTTGAAGACAGCAGGAATAAAATGGTTTAAATGGCTCTGAGTGGTATGGCACTTAACTTCTGAGGTCATCAGTCCACTAGAACTTACAACTACTTAAACCTAACTAACCTAAGGACATCACACACATCCATGCCCGAGGCAGGATTCGAACCTGCGACCGTAGCGGTCGTGCGGTTCCAGACTGTAGCGCCTAGAAGCGCTCGGTAACCCCGGCCGGCCAGCAGAGATGAAATGCATCAAATGAAAAAATGGCTTCTAGCACTATGGCACTTCATATCTGAGGTCATCACTCCCCTAGCATTAGAACTACTTAAACCTAAGTAACCTAAGGATATCACACACATCCATGCCCAAGGCCGGATTCGAACCTGCGACCGGAGCAGCATCGCGGTTACGGACTGAAGCGCCTTAAATGCATCGAGCGAAAGGTTATCTACAATCTGTAGACGCACTAAAAGGAGTCAAATGTCATGAAAGGAAAGCAATAGTCGAGAAAAAAGTGAGACAGGGCTGTGTACGACGCCCGGTGTCATTTAGTCTGTGCACTGAGTAGGGTGTGAAGAGCACTAAGCACAAGTTTGGAACGGGAATTAAAGTTAACCGAGAAGAAATAAAATTTTTATGGTTGGCTAGTGACATTGTAACTCCGGAGACCACCAACGGCTTGGACAATCTGTTCAAGAGAGTGAACAGTGTCTCGAAAAGAGATTATAATATGAACATCAACAAAAGTAAAACAATAGTAATTTAATGTAGTCGAATTAAAATCAGGTGATGCTGAGGAAACTGGCATAGGAAATGAAGCACTGGAACGCGTAGATGAATTCTGATTTTTGGACATCAAAGTAACTCATGTGGGACGGAAAGCGGAAATTATAAAAGGAAGACTTGCAACAAAAGAGACTAAAGCATTTCTGGAAAAGAGGAGTGTGTCATACGTAATAAATATTTAAATGTTACGAAGTCTTTTCTGGATGTATTTATCTGAAGTGTAGCCTTTTACTTAATTCAGAAAAGGAGAGAATAGAAGATTTTCAAGTGCGTTGTTATAGAAGAATGTTGAAGATTACATGGTTAGACTGAATAATAAACGGGGATGTTGGAGGTACTGAATCGAATTGGGAAAATAATAGTTTATGGCACAGCATGACTAAAGGAAAGGAGTGGTTGATAGCACACATCCTAAGACATCAGTTCGGTAAAAATTGAACTGTGGGACTTAACAATTATAGAGGGACACTGATACCTGAATGCAGTAAACAGATTAAAAAAGTGGATGATGATTGCAGTAGTTACGTAAGAAGCTTAAAGAGGATAGAATAACATGGAGAGCTACATCCGACCAGTCGTCGCTCTGAAGACCAAAAGATCAAATACACCAACGTCAGTGACACTCAGTTACTGTTACTTCCCATCATAATTCTAAGGAATAGAGAAACCAGTGTTTTCAATGTACATAATTAAGTTTATTTTTTCTGCTACCTTTTTGTTTTAACTTTAGTTCAATCTGTTAGTTTCTTTACGTGGAAAAGACTCATTTGTTTATCGTTTTTTCTTTACCTCCGTTTATACAATTTTGTTTCTTTTCGGTCTCAGACATACGTAACTCTGTCTTAACACGTCGGCAGATTGAAATATTATACCGGACCAAAACATGAAGCTCTACAATGTTCGTTGTGTTCACCCTCGTAGTTCCTTTGGTTTCGCACCTACAGTCGCACTCACGAGTTGGTAATTATGTGCGGCATGCAAGTCGAATTAATTCACGTCTTGTTTAGAAGGTTTAAAGGTGGGTCTGGATAGATCTTCAGTCTAAATAAGAGTCCACAGGCTCGCTTTGATCCACGAGACAGGATTAAATTTCTCACAGGTCAGTAATTAAATCCCTGTAGCTACGTAAGTACTTTCAGAAAGATTCGGAAATCTGACCAGACCGGAAAGTACGCCACTAGCTGTTCGTACACCGCGTTCTGTTGGGAGAGCAAGTCACGAGCTCTAAATACATCGCTCAGCACCTATTTTTCATCAGTAGTTAACGACCTACGAGGTGTGGCTAGAAAAAAACCGGACTAGTACTGGTGAAACAATAAAACGAATGCAATAAGGCTGAAAGTCGCGTGGCCTGTCACGTGACTCTCGCTCCGCCTACTGCTCGAGTTTCATCTGCCTCCTGCACTCAGTCTGCCCGTGGCGTCTGTTTTAAGTAGTTGACGTTTTGTCTGTGCGTCGGAAAATGTTGAGTGTACAGAAAGAACAGCGTGTTAACATCAAATTTTGTTTCAAACTAGGAAAATCTGCAAGTGAAGCGTTTGTAATGTTACAACAAGTGTACGGCGATGATTGTTTATCGCGAACACAAGTGCTTGAGTGGTTTAAACGATTTATAGATGGCCGCGAAGACACCAGTGATGACACTCGCACTGGCAGACCATTGTCAGCAAAAACTGATGCAAACATTGAAAAAATCGGTAAACTTGTTCGACAAGATCGCCGTTTAACAATCAGAGCAGTGTCTGAGTTAACAGGAGTTGAATTGTTGTCTTGTCGAACAAGTTTACCGATTTTTTCAATGTTTGCATCAGTTTTTGCTGACAATGGTCTGCCAGTGCGAGTGTCATCACTGGTGTCTTCGCGGCAATCTTTAAATCGTTTAAACCACTCAAACACTTGTGTTCGCGATAAACAATCATCGTCGTACACTTGTTGTAACATTACAAACGTTTCACTTGCAGATTTTCCTAGTTTGAAACAAAATTTGATGTTAACACGCTGTTCTTTCTGTACACTCAACATTTTCCGACGCACAGACAAAACGTCAACTACTTAAAACAGACGCCACGGGCAGACTGACTGCCGGAGGCAGATGAAACTAGAGCAGTAGGCGGAGCGAGAGTCACGTGACAGGCCACGCGACTTTCAGCCTTATTGCATTCGTTTTATTGTTTCACCAGTACTAGTCCGGTTTTTTTCTAGCCACACCTCGTATGTAACACGCAGTGTGTCATAAAGAAGATTTTTTTAAGCGGATGGAGAATTTTTTAAATGAAAACCACTTATTTGTGGCGC
This sequence comes from Schistocerca serialis cubense, assembly GCF_023864345.2. Classification (NCBI taxonomy): domain Eukaryota; kingdom Metazoa; phylum Arthropoda; class Insecta; order Orthoptera; family Acrididae; genus Schistocerca; species Schistocerca serialis. The sequence continues at coordinate 143,116,895 of NC_064641.1, read as the reverse complement.
CATAACAGAAGAAACATGCTAGCATTCGTCATTTGGTCTTCTTGCACTTGCACTGGCCGTGTTTACAGGTAAAATTACTGGATGTAAGGTCCGCCTGTTTCGCAAACAATCGTGTTTTTCATCTACACGAATGAATGCTTCAGCACCTTTGTCCCATTTTCATGGACATTCTTTATTCAAATCTTAATTTTTATTTTATTCGGTTGTGTAAGTCTCTCCTTTCATTATCAGATACTGGCGGCTTGTCATCTGCAAATTTAGCTTTCGAAAATCCTCTTTCGTCTACATTCTAATTTATGCCTCTGGGGAACTATTACAGCAATTTATCTTCGTAGAAGGAAGACTGTTCAGCCCACGATGTGCATATGTTCATATACAGTAATGGCGCTGATGAGCATGCTATTGCACGTTCTAAAACCGTCATCGACATCCTTCCAACTGGCTTCTAATGTTCGCTAATAGGCACCAAACATGGAATCAAGAATACAGTTCAAATTCAACTGGTTAAAAGATAAAGGAAAACATTATACATGTAGTTTGCACTGGCACAAATGTAATGTATTGGATCCATTTAGACCTCGCTAAGTCGGTCTTTATGTGGGACCCTACCCCCCTACCCTACCACCTGCTAACTAATGACTCCTCGTCTTGGTATGAACCACATGAGCCAACATGCACTGCATAGTTGCTTTCAAATGCCTGGAAAAGCTAAACACTTGACTCCTGCGTGCAGGAAACCACCTTCCCAATTCTTTTAGTTTTCCATACTGGGAGAAATACTTTGCGGATCAGGGTGGATCACTGTATCTCCGAACACAGAAATCAGTAGTTCTCTCTTATCAGTACGTTGGCCTTAGAGGGACGACGACTCAGACGCGCTGGAGGAACGCCGTTGGACCTCTAGATTTCACTAGCTGCTGGATGAACACAATTCATACTTTTACAATGGTCATTTCCTTTTCCTGTCAGTAGCGCCCGTATGCCAAGAATTATTTACAACCAGAACTGTAGGCCCAGGCCACAAACCATTTAAAAGAATTATGGAAACATGACATATCATGTCCAGGCTGGACAACGAATCGATGACTGTGTGATGGAACCTGATGCTACCATGGATCACACATGCGTGAGTTCTACATTCTTTTCTGTAGAATATACACCGTGACCCAGCAGGAATGGTCATTATTCAGGGATATGATAGGAACGATCATTCGCAGGGAAAACGTTTTGCAAACAATGGTTCTAAAATGCATACTTTAAGAGCCATGAGCATTTAAGTCATCTTCAGGTTTGTGAAACAAGTTCTTCTGCTGCAAGCTCTTTGCTGTCCGCTTTTTGAGAGGTTGTAGTAAGGACAAAACCAGAAACAAGTGTCCAATAAACATGGGCTCTGAAATGCACACGATATGGCCTATCAGCATTTATTCTGTAGAAGAGATGTGTTTCACATTAGAGAAGATGAACAAGATCTCATAGTTCTTAAGGTAAGCGCTTTAGGGCCTATTTTCGCTAGACTTTCTTGCTTCGATAATCGTTCCTCTAACATCCCTAAATGTTGGCCATTCTCCTGTTTAACGAGTCCTACTACTACTAATGAATAAGCAGACCCCCCCCCCCTTTCCCTTAGTTAAAAGTTATGATAGTATGGTCAAACCATATCAAAGAAAGAAAAAAAAATTAAATTAATCTTTGCCTTCACTACAAGTCTAAATATAATGATAGTAGTAGTAGTTATTCCTCCTTCTAAATGAAGTACTTTATATGTCAGCGGAATTTTCGTTCAAACTTAATTGAATTAGAAAATACCAGATAAGCTCATATTCTTTATGGACTCGACCTGTTTATTAATTGCGTGACCATGTGATTACTGAACAGTATTCTGCAGGCTCAGTTTTTAAAATGGTAATGAAGAAACTGGAGCCCAATGGAACTCAAAATTATCACACGAAACAAATCGATTACATTTTAAAGAGTGGAGTATTTAACATTACTAGATTATTTCTTTCATTAATTTTTAAGAAACTTTATTTTTTACGGGTTCTCGACACAATGAAACTCGAAATAGATTCTCATTCATTTAAAAGAACATCACTTAGAGTTCACCTTTTATCTGGACGACATCCGAAAGACAATAAGATACGATAACACAGAAAATAAACGTTTTATCTACTAAAATGATAAGGATATATTTCTTTATTACTAGTTACAAAATCATTCTTCTTAGACTTCTCTTAATCTTCTATGGTCGCTATTCTTACTTGTCGTTATAGCTCGATGACGGAATAAAACTATATCGTGTCTATGTATTAGGGGATTTCAATTAAAAAGGAAAATAATAAATTAACGTTACACTAGGATATCCTATACAGTGCTGTGATTTGGAATGATTTTTTAAAACACCTTATTTTTTATGTATTACCGATTTCAAGTGCAAAAGTGGATTCCTCGCGCGTGTGTCCCAAAAATGTTCCATTTGTGTTTTATACGTGCCGTATGCTGTAAATCAACGGACGTACAATATTACAGATACAGCTGAAGGCAAGAAGGCAATCAACAGTCTAGAAGATGGAAGTGGGTGAGAACAGATAGAAAGTGTGCTGCAGTTTCTCTCCTCCCCATTATATGCCACAACTGTGAACGCCGGTACTTCACTCGGCGTCATAACGAAGTCTTTGTATCGAAGCACAGTGGCTGGAAGATTGTGATCGGTCTCTCCCGGCGATGAACTTCGCGAGACCTACGCAGCCTTGTAAGAACAATGAAGCTACAGCTGCTTGCCGTAAAAGGAAATTAGCAATTTCCCCAGTTCCTCGTCTCAGGTCCTCAGATACAGTTCATACGGACCTCCTGCCGTTTCTGAGAATATTCCTCCGCGTCGGTGGCTTCGCAGACTTTGTTCTTGGGCTGTCTAAGTACTTCTCAAAAACATTTCTGTGATCCTTAGCGCTACAATAAGACAAAAGTGAGTTTAATTTCAAGTTAAAGTTGTGAGATACTTAGTCAGCAAAAAACAATACTGTCAAGTTGTTCACGATGAGTAAATTTACAATTAGTCTTAACAGTTTTGAAAGTGAAGTGTTGTTCATATTCAGGTCTTGAAAATTCGTCATTCAGCGCGAGAGCAATTACGTCATGTTCCAAAGTAAAGCCCCCATACCTTAGCGGGAATTAGGTTCATAATGCTACCGAGATAAAAAATTGTACTGATTCATCGTTATCATTTCTATTATTATTATTGTAAATATTATAAACTGGCACAGACTGTTGAGTAAAGCTCTTAGTGACTGCTGAACATTGCACGTGACAAGAGAAGCATGTTGTTATTTATCAAGGAAAAGTTGTGAGAACATATTCATTACTTGAACTTACTCGGAATATATTCGTCTGTAGAATGTTCGTCGCTATGCTTGTAGTGATACTGAAGTTGAAACAGAAGCAAGTTATAACAGTAGCGATAAAAACAACAGAGCTGACGAAGATAGTGAAGCGATAGTGTCTTCTGCAGGCGTTCTACGTGTTAAAGATAGAACTAATGGCATACGGAACCTTTTGGGACAAGAAAGTTGCTGAAGCATAATATTCTGCTGGAAAGCGCTGATCCAATATGTACAACAAAACATCTTTCTATAAAAGACACTTTTAAGGGTATACAGAAGAAAATATGTGATATAATAATACGTCAAACCGACAGGAACGCAAATGAGGTATTCACAAACAATAAGATCAATTCAGAAGGAGCAGCGAAGGTACGGAAGTCATTGACAGCTAAAAAATTTGATGCATATGTTGGAACACTGATTACAGATGGAGTAAGATTGTCTAACACTGAACACACTAAGAAAATGTGGAAAACAAATGCATTCTCATTGTAGCGTACAAGCTTACCCCTCCACATATTTTGGCAGATAAACAGGTTTATAATATTTGACGATGTGAACACAAGGGCTGAGCGTTTCAAAAGTGACAAAGCTGTTGTAACATCTGACAAATTTGAAATTCTAAATTCAGATCTTCGTAAAAACTAACAGTCTTCTGATTGCCTAACTGTTGATGAGTAGCTTTTTCCTTAAAATATGTGTACAAATTTGCCCAATACGTGCCCTTAAAGGCAGCCAAATATGGTTTGAACATTTGGTGGGTTTGTGATTCGCAAAATTTCCATCCAATAACTGGCCAGATTTATACAGGTAATTCTCTTTGCAGAAGTGAACCTAATCAAGGAGAGAGAGTAGTAAAATATGTATGTTACCACTTCAACAGGAAGCCATGGTAGCACTTGCATAGCAGATCAATGGGCACTAGATGCTACCGGGGCAGCACAACAAATCGGGACTAGAAGAGCACCATCGCTACTAGAGGCAAACTTTCAAAGTTTCAGAAAGCGCGATGCATACAGAGGAAACTGAAATCCTGAATCTGCTTTCACAAGCCGCGACATTGTCGCGAATAAAACAGTGACCCGTATATACAATAAGTTTCCTTTAATTGAGGTCTATGGTCAGAAACTTTTTGTTAACAGATTACCGGTTTCTGTCTATAATGACCATCATCAGATCGGTTTTATAAAAACCAAGTCCTAATGTACTGCAGCCATAGTGGCATCGTCAAATGTTAAGTACAAAATCAGCACCAGCATCGTCAAATATATATAAATAACTTCATATGCACGAGTCATAGTCATGTTGACAGTTTTTTTTTTTTTTTTTTTTTTTAAACAGTAGTGCCTACATGACTCGTGCATATGATGTTATTTATATGTATTTGACGATGCTGGTGCTGATTTTGCTGTTAACATTTGACGATGCCACTATTCTGCAGTACATTAGGACTTTGTTTTTATAAAACAGATCTGATGATGGTCATTATAGACCGAAACCGGTAATCTGTTAACAACAAGTTTGTGACATTAGACGTAAATTAAAGGAAACTTACTGAATCTGCTTGTCAACACCAGCAGGCTGGAAAAAGTCCCAGTACGACGGGCCGAGTGTGGTCGCAGGGCAGTGACCTAACTGTACACAGCTGCGACCGGATAAGCGAACAGCGAATGCGCAACAGGCGACGTTTTTCTACTTCACCCTCCGCCACACACCGTCAGATGGCTTGAGAAGTATGGATGTAGCTAACAAACACAGCGCCCACTAAGCTTGTCGCCCATTCGTATCGGGCTACCAATTACCAGCAAGCTGCAAATAACCCACGAATGGTCGTACATCCACCCTCTTTCCTAACACCGATCAGTAGCATTTTCAGGCCAATAAAACCGAAGAAATCGGACGACGGTGGTCTTACGACACGAGTAGAAACTCAATACCCTATGGTACACCCTACAAGATGCCAGATCTAGATTGATCAGCCAGAACATTAACAGCATTGACCTACTATTGATATAAGCCCGTTCAGGCGATAGCAGCATCACCCGGCGAGGAATGACTGCTAGTCACACATATGCACGAAGCATGTGGTATTAGTGAGCCTGGTGTCCCTGTGCGAAATGGGAGTGTGATTGCCCGAAGGCTCAGCACGAGCGTTTCGGAACCTGCACGACTTATCGGCTGTTCGAGGAGTCCTGTGGTGAATGTCTTCAACATGTGGCGAAACCAAGGTGAAACCACGTCCAGACGTCGTGGGGTTGGGCAACCACCATTCATTACAGATCTTGGACGTCATAAGTTGGGCAGACTGGTAAAACAGGTTAGGCGACGAACTGTGGCGGAACTAACATCGGACTTTAATGCTAGGCAGAGTACAAGTGTCTCTGAACACACAGAGCACCGAAGACCCCTAACATTGGGCCTCCGAAGCCGACGATGCATGCGTGTACCAATGTTTATACCACGATCTCGGCAACTATGACAGAAATGGGCACTAGACCACTGGCACTGGTTTTTGACACAGTGGCAGAGCGTCGCACGGTCTGCTGAATCCCGATACCTTCTTCATCATGCCAATGGGGGAGTGCGAATCCGTAGTTCTGCAGGGGAACAGCTTCTTGAAACCCATACTGCGGGGCGAAGACGAGCTGGTGGCTGGTCTTTTATGCTCTGGGGAATATTCACTTGGACAACCATGGGTCCATTGCAGCTCTTGCAAGGCACCATGACAGTCAAGGAGAATCGGACAATGGTTGCAGACCACGTACACCCCTTCAAGACGATAATGTTCCCGACGACAGTGACTTTTTTAAGAGGATAATGCGCTGTGTCACAAGGGCAGGAGTGGATGGTGATTCGAGGAACACATTGGCCAGTTCAAATTGATGAGCTGAACGCGATCGAACATATCTGGGATGTGATTGAATATGGCGTCAGAGCTCATCGAACCTCCCCGAAATTTACGGAAAGTAGGTGACTCGTGTGCACAGATGTGGTACTATCTCCCTCCAGCGAACTACCGAGGCCTCATCGCTTCCATTCCACAACGCGTCATCGCTGTTGTCCGTGCCCAAGGCGGACATACTGACTGTTAGGTAAGCGGTCAAAATGTTGTGGCTGATCTGTGTGTATCACTGTTGTAACAGTCCAGCTGCCAGAGCACAAAGAGACAATTTTTTAGTTACCGCTTTGAATTTTGGCTTCAGGGCGCCTTATTGCATATGCTTACCAAATACCTTCAATTGTTGGCTGTTCACAGATACCATTAAGGTAGCTTTCGGTTGGATGAACGTTTATTTTTACGTCTTTAATATGGCTCAGCCGACTGAAAATGACGCGCTTGGTGAAATGCGCACTGTCATTCGTGTTTTGAATGTAAGATACAAGAAAGATGGCCAGATTAACCGGCAGATTGGTAAAGCGCACGGAGAAAACGCTACGAGCGCTGGAAAAAAATTGTGTTGAGCGTTTAAAGATGGCTGTGGAAATGTGCTCGATGAAAATGGTTCAAATGGCTCTAAGCACTATGGGACTTAACATCTGCGGTTCATCAGTCCCCTAGACTTAGGACTACTTAAACCTAACTAACCTAAGGACATCACTCAAATCCATGTCCGAGGCAGGACTCTAACCTGCGACCGTAGCACCAGCGAGGTTCCGGACTGAAGCGAATAGAATCGCTCGGCCACAGCGGCCGGCTGTGTACGATGAGAAACGAAGAGATTGACAATCCTTCATTATTAACGACCTAGTGCGGAAAATAGATATAAAAATTCGAGAAGACATCCGGTACGCGATTCCCTTACTATCTCATACGTTTTCTGATGTTTCAAGAATTGTTCTGGATTAAATTACTACATAAAACGTACAGGATCGGAAGTTGTGCAGCCTGCTGGGTTCCCAAAAATGTTGACTGAGTAACGGGGAACCAATCATTTAGACAGTGCAAAGGTTTTCCTCCAAACGTACAGTGTCGAAGGAAGTACGTTTGTAAGCCAAACTGGCACATGTGAAGAAACCTGCGTTGCTCACGTTACAACGGAATCAAAACGGTAGTCCTTGGAATGGAGGCATTCACACTCACCATGAAACTAATGTAAGAGCAAACAATTTCAACCTGAAAAATGATATGCACTATGTCTTGTTAGTCTGTTGTCTTTCGTCGTATTAGGACGGTCAGTGCAAGAAATTGCGCCGTGAAATAGAAAAAGAATTTAAAAAATAATAAATTAAAGAAAAGGAAACAGTATAGCACCCTCAGTAGAGAGATCGTTCAGCTTCGCTATAATTCCCATTCCCTGGCTCACATAACTCAAGATCGTATGCGACGTATGGTTGGGAACAATGTGGTCACCCTCATGGTAGCTCTGACACACATCGTTGCACTGCTAGGATACAATCGGCGATGTCAAAACGTCACTACACAGCTGCTTAAACAATCAAGTGGAAGTTTTGTGTGATGGAATTCAGAAGCTGGGCATATGATACGATGAATGCTTTAGTGCAAGTGAAAATTACATTGGAAAGTAGACTGTGGCCCTGGTTTTCGTGTAAACATAACTTTTAACATTGTTTTAGCTTTATTTTTATCTTAAAAGCGCATTTACTTTAGTTAGTTTGTAACGTTTTCCATGGTTAATTGTGAACGATAGATCGCACTGATGCTGAATAAGTCATTTTATATTCATATCGCAAATTACTTTGTGCATATGGTTACATTTTGAACAATTCTAATTTTTTTATCTCTTCACAAAAAGAAAGGAAAAGGTATACATAAACGTACCAACAACCTTTTACACATTATTTTAACAGAAATTCGCCTACGAAATATAAGAGTTGTCAAGGAAAAAACTTTCTCAATTTGTTTTCCAGTGTTATTTCGCTGTCTGTCCGAAATTTTATATCGGTGGCTAAATGATCAAAAATTTTTGTTATCAAGCAGCCCCTTATTTAAATTCAGTAAAGAGTGACCCTGAAAAGTTTCATTGGAGTAGCGGAAATACACTCCTGGAAATGGAAAAAAGAACACATTGACACCGGTGTGTCAGACCCACCATACTTGCTCCGGACACTGCGAGAGGGCTGTACAAGCAATGATCACACGCACGGCACAGCGGACACACCAGGAACCGCGGTGTTGGCCGTCGAATGGCGCTAGCTGCGCAGCATTTGTGCACCGCCGCCGTCAGTGTCAGCCAGTTTGCCGTGGCATACGGAGCTCCATCGCAGTCTTCAGCACCGGTAGCATGCCGCGTGGACGTGAACCGTATGTGCAGTTGACGGACTTTGAGCGAGGGCATATAGTGGGCATGCGGGAGGCCGGGTGGACGTACCGCCGAATTGCTCAACACGTGGGGCGTGAGGTTTCCACAGTACATCGATGTTGTCGCCAGTGGTCGGCGGAAGGTGCACGTGCCCGTCGACCTGGGACCGGACCGCAGCGACGCACGGATGCACGCCAAGACCGTAGGATCCTACGCAGTGCCGTAGGAGACCGCACCGCCACTTCCCAGCAAATTAGGGACACTGTTGCTCCTGGGGTATCGGCGAGGACCATTCGCAACCGTCTCCATGAAGCTGGGCTACGGTCCCGCACACCGTTAGGCCGTCTTCCGCTCACGCCCCAACGTCGTGCAGCCCGCCTCCAGTGGTGTCGCGACAGGCGTGAATGGTGGGACGAATGGAGACGTGTCGTCTTCAGCGATGAGAGTCGCTTCTGCCTTGGTGCCAGTGATGGTCGTATGCGTGTTTGGCGCCGTGCTGGTGAGCGCCACAATCAGGACTGCATACGACCGAGACACACAGGGCCAACACCCGGCATCATGGTGTGGGGAGCGATCTCCTACACTGGCTCTACACCACTCGTGATCGTCGAGGGGACACTGAATAGTGCACGGTACATCCAAACCGTCATCGAACCCATCGTTCTACCATTCCTAGACCGGCAAGGGAACTTGCTGTTCCAACAGGACAATGCACGTCCGCATGTATCCCGTGCCACCCAACGTGCTCTAGAAGGTGTAAGTCAACTACTCTGGCCAGCAAGATCTCCGGATCTGTCCCCCATTGAGCATGTTTGGGACTGGATGAAGCGTCATCTCACGCGGTCTGCACGTCCAGCACGAACGCTGGTCCAACTGAGGCGCCAGGTGGAAATGGCATGGCAAGCCGTTCCACAGGACTACATCCAGCATCTCTACGATCGTCTCCATGGGAGAATAGCAGCCTGCATTGCTGCGAAAGGTGGATATACACTGTACTAGTGCCGACATTGTGCATAGTCTGTAGCCTGTGTCTATGTGCCTGTGGTTCTGTCAGTGTAATAATGTGATGTATCTGACCTCAGGAATGTGTCAATAAAGTTTCCCCTTCCTGGGACAATGAATTAACGGTGTTCTTATTTAAATTTCCAGGAGTGTATTACACTTCCTGACGAGAAATGTGAAACACCCAGAAGACATGGTCGGATGTCAATGTAGCTTCGTACACTGACAAACCACCGGCAGATATATAAATGATTTGACTTATAATTCTATGTGACAGGCACAATGGCCACCAAGTACGTTGGTACCGTTCGTGTTTAATGTCGTTACCAGCCCTGAGTATATAACGTGCGTGAACAATGAAAGATGTTGAGAGAGCAGTGTTTGATACGGATGTGCCAGGTGCTCGTATGAGAAAGCGCCCGGGAGTACCTCACAGCGTTGGGAAGGGGTTTCATGGTGGTTGTCCAATCGGTCAGCTTGTCGTACTGTGCAATATCCTGATATTTGGGTCGTGGTTTCATACTACAACTGGTCGTGAGAGCAGACTGATTGTGAAGGCTCCAATCGTTAACATCTGACAACCATAAGGACGATCGCTGTATTGTGCCTCAAGAGCATTGTGAGCCCTTCACACCAGCCCATGCCCACCGTGAACAAGTAATAATGGGAACCGTGCATCATTCCGTGTCGTCTTGCACCACTGGTCAGAGACTACCAGCAAGTGGACGAAGGTTCAAATGGCTCTGAGCACTATGGGTCTTAACATCTAGGGTCATCAGTCCCCTAGAACTTACAACAACTTAAACCTAACTACCATGTCCGAGGCAGGATTCGAACCTGCGACCGTAGCGGTCACGCGGTTCCAGACTGAAGCTCCTAGAACCGCTCGGCCACACCGGCCAGCGTGGACGAAGGAAATACCATCACACGGATAAGCTGCAGTTAACACCTTAGCTTGGAGTGGCACGGTGACCGGGAAGCAATGACTGCTGACGAATGGCATTTAGCCATTAATTTTATTTCCATACTTTACTGGATGGTCATCGTGGGCGAGTATGGCGGTCACCAGAAGAGAGGTTCTGTTCTAATATTTCGGAGAGGGACAGCGGTTTTATTCCTGGCGTCATGGTGCGGGAAGCTGTCGTTTATAACAGAACATTTTATACAGCATCTCTGCTTGCATTTCTAGAACTGGCGCAAGAAATCCCTTTATTTACTAAAATACTTGCAAATGTCGTAGTCAAGACGTATAGTCTTTTAGTTCATAAATTTAATATGATGTTCATTTCCACTGCCGTGCCAGCAAAATCTATCATTGTAACACGAATTATATTACGGGGTGTTTTTTTCCACCGTGTTCAAACTCAAGGGAATGATCGATGTGACGAAACGGAACAAAAAAGATCTAATGAACTTATGTCTGGAAATGCATGGTTTGCATGCAAGAGACTATTTATTCAATCATACTTGGTTACAGACACTGCGGTCTAACACGCGCTATATTTGAAGCCACAGTTGCAGTAAGCATGGTTTCCTCCTACATCATGCCCTAGCGCCCTCTCCTGCCTTAGTAATTTGTAATGCTGTGTCCGACTCACTTCTCTTGCTGACTCACCTTGTAGTGGATATGATACAGTGTTGTAAACAATGATCCCGTGTTCGAATCGAGAGTTTGCGGAAATGGTGTTTACTTACGGAAACGCAGATGGCAACGGGCTGCGGGCAGCATGGTTGTATCAGGAGATCTATCCCTGCAGGCAACAACCACATAATTCAGTGTTTGAACCAGTATTTAGCCGTTCGTCTGAGACAGCGTCGTTTCAGGAAGCAGGAAATTATGAAGGACGTACCGCAATTGGTCGGACAGCGGATTTGGAGGAAAATGTGGTTAACACCGTGCCGTGTCAGTACCAGGCATTTGGCCTGCTAGTACAGGGTAGACCAAACGACCGAGGGGAACATTCTCCATGATAATTTTTACAACTGTTATCACTTACAGCGTGCGCAGAGCATTCTACTGACAGACATTCCACATCGGGAGCAATTTTGTCACTAGTTTCTTCACCAGGCCACCATGATCGGGATTTATGTCATCCATCCTGTACATAGATGAGGCCACCTTTACGCGGAGTGGTACTTTCAACTTTCGCAGAACGTGGATGTTATGATGACAGTGAATCATCAGCATTGGTGCAGCCGGAATGTGTGGGCCGGGATAGTTGACGGCCGTATTTTGGGACCAGTCTTCCTCCCACTTTGCCTTACAGGCCGAAACTATCGGTGTTCCTTGCGGATGACTTTGCCTCCCCTGTTGGAAGAAGTGCCACTGATGACTCGAAGGATTATGTGACTGGTACATGATGGTGCTGCAGCACACTTCGCCCATAACGTCTAGATGCATCTCAATGGTGTCTTCCCTGGCCGATGAATCGGACGAGGTGGCCCAATTGCATTGCCTACTCGTTCACCGGATCTCAACTCGTGGTGGTCGAGCGGTTCTCGGCGCTTCAGTCCTGAACTACGCGGCTGCTACGGTTGCAGGTTCGAATCCTGCCTCGGGCATGGATGTGTGTGACGTCCTTTGGTTAGTTAGGTTTAAGTAGTTCTAAGTATAGGGGACTGATGACCTCAGATGTTAAGCCCCGCAGTGCATAGAACCATTTGAACCATGAACGCGTGCGATTTCTGGTTACGGGGGCAACTCAGAAGTATCGTACACGCAAATCCCGTTCCAAATTTGCAGACACTAAAGCAGCTTATTCATGCTGCTTTTGACACTGTTCGGATGCTCCCTGGCCGATGTGAGACAGAACATGCTACGGCGCAGACATGCATGCATTGAGGCACATGTAAACCATTCTCTGTCTACAAAACTTTCGAGGCCAGACACATTAGGAACTCCTGTACCACCTCTTACAATGGCTACAGTTAACCATCTGTTGCCATGGGTAAAAGAATCATTGATGTAAATGCTGAAGTTCAGTCTGCAACCACGAAAGACACATGGTCCGTCGACGAGTGCAGTGGCAGCAATGTTCTTCACAGTAATCTTCTTCTTGTCTGCCGCTGTGGAGAATTCGATGTTTTCAATTGTTTTATAGACTGTTTGACGTGAGCGTCGACGGTACTTTCTGTAAGGCATCTTGGCAGCGTTCAATGCAGTTGCCTGTGCAGCAGCAGCAGCTTTTATAGAAGCGCGATAGCGAGTGACCTTGATTCGGACTTAGAATATTTCACAGTGCCAGCCGCGCGTTATCCCGGACGGGAGCACTAGCCTCACTAGGTGCTCCCGTCCGCTGTGCGCTAAGTCCGCGGCTGGCGCGCTGCCAAGATTGCGTAAGCCAGACTCGAGCGCTGGGTCAAAGGTCAAACTGATAAGAACTTTAACATGGAACATGCTGTTGCCTCCTTGAGCCCCCGGTTCGTGATGTACCCTTGTCCGGTTTTCAGCTACGCTACAGATCAATTTATTTATGTGTCTTTCGTGGTTGCAGACTGAACTTCAGCATTGACATCAATGATTCTTTTACCCATGGCAACGGATGGTTAACTGTAGCCATTGTAAGAGGTGGTACAGGAGTTCCTAATGTGCCTGGCCTCGAAAGTTTTGTAGACAGAGACGTAATTGCCTACCATACCTACCATATTGGAGAACTTGCAAATAAAGACTTTGGTAAATCTGTGTATATGTCACCTTCCCCACTATCCCTCTACACCCGTAGTAGACGTAAGATATCTGTAAATGAATCTGTATTCATTTGGATTAAAGGCAAAGGCTGCTTGGTACAGGGCGTATTAGACCGCAGTCTGTGTAACAATGTATGATTGAATAATTGTTCTCTAGCATGGAAACCAAGCATTTCTCGACTTAAGTTCATTAGACCTTTCTTGTTCCGTATCCTCTCATCCATCGATCCCTAGAGTTTGCACACGGTGTAAAAATTCACCCTGTGTAGTCAAAGAGTTTCTTTTGCGGTTCTTACCCTGATCTGTGGGACTTGGTGTACTGTGTCTAACTCCAGGAATGACTTGCTCAGTCTGCTGTGCACCTTGAGCCGCGGCTCCTTAGTTTCCACGCCGGCGGCGTCATTGGCTGCAGAACAGTTCTTGTCCCGCTACCGCCGGGCCCGGCCCATTGTTCCGCAGTTAGGCCGGAGGCATTCCGGCGCGCGGGCCTAGCGCCTAGTTTGCGGCGCTAAAGCGGATGGCCGACGCTGCAGTCCTGATGGGCGCCGCGGCGACTAATTAAACGTTCGCCCCGCGAGGCGAAGCGGAGCGGTGCGAGGCTCCCAGAGGAGGGGAGGGGAGACCAAGTTGAGGCAACTTGCACCTGCAGGTGCCGGCGCCGCTGAAGCCAGCGCTGTGCCCGCCTGTTTACCATCAACCCCGCTGCCGAGCGGTCGCTGGCGACGTCTAGCAGCTCGTGTCGTGACGAGTGTGGACCGCAGGCCGACGGCCGCAAATCTTCAGCACTCTGCGCTGTATGCTAGAGGCCTGCAGGCCCCTGGCCCGTCGGAGAGCTCTGCACGCGGATGCCGTGTGCGAGAAAGAGCGTGCGTATATACACTCCAGGATATTGAAATAAGAACACCGTGAATTCATTGTCCCAGGAAGGAGAAACTTTATTGACACATTCCTGGGGTCAGATACATCACATGATCACACTGACAGAACCACAGGCACATAGACACAGGCAACAGAGCATGCACAATGTCGGCACTAGTACAGTGTATATCCACCTTTCGCAGCAATGCAGGCTGCTATTCTCCCATGGAGACGATCGTAGAGATGCTGGATGTAGTCCTGTGGAACGGCTTGCCATGCCATTTCCACCTGGCGCCTCAGTTGGACCAGCGTTCGTGCTGGACGTGCAGACCGCGTGAGACGACGCTTCATCCAGTCCCAAACATGCTCAATGGGGGACAGATCCGGAGATCTTGCTGGCCAGGGTAGTTGACTTACACCTTCTAGAGCACGTTGGGTGGCACGGGATACATGCGGACGTGCATTGTCCTGTTGGAACAGCAAGTTCCCTTGCCGGTCTAGGAATGGTAGAACGATGGGTTCGATGACGGTTTGGATGTACCGTGCACTATTCAGTGTCCCCTCGACGATCACCAGTGGTGTACGGCCAGTGTAGGAGATCGCTCACCACACCATGATGCCGGGTGTTGGCACTGTGTGCCTCGGTCGTATGCAGTCCTGATTGTGGCGCTCACCTGCACGGCGCCAAACACGCATACGACCATCATTGGCACCAAGGCAGAAGCGATTCTCATCGCTGAAGACGACACGTCTCCATTCGTCCCTCCTTTCACGCCTGTCGCGACACCACTGGAGGCGGGCTGCACGATGTTGGGGCGTGAGCGGAAGACGGCCTAACGGTGTGCGGGACCGTAGCCCAGCTTCATGGAGACGGTTGCGAATGGTCCTCGCCGATACCCCAGGAGCAACAGTGTCCCTAATTTGCTGGGAAGTGGCGGTGCGGTCCCCTACGGCACTGCGTAGGATCCTACGGTCTTGGCGTGCATCCGTGCGTCGCTGCGGTCCGGTCCCAGGTCGACGGGCACGTGCACCTTCCGCCGACCACTGGCGACAACATCGATGTACTGTGGAGACCTCACGCCCCACGTGTTGAGCAATTCGGCGGTACGTCCACCCGGCCTCCCGCATGCCCACTATACGCCCTCGCTCAAAGTCCGTCTACTGCACATACGATTCACGTCCACGCTGTCGCGGCATGCTACCAGTGTTAAAGACTGCGATGGAGCTCCGTATGCCACGGCAAACTGGCTGACACTGACGGCGGCGGTGCACAAATGCTGCGCAGCTAGCGCCATTCGACGGCCAACACCGCGGTTCCTGGTGTGTCCGCTGTGCCGTGCGTGTGATCATTGCTTGTACAGCCCTCTCGCAGTGTCCGGAGCAAGTATGGTGGGTCTGACACACCGGTGTCAATGTGTTCTTTTTTCCATTTCCAGGAGTGTATATATGAAGATGGAATCTGTTCCTTCGGACATGTCCGAAAGAACAGATACCAACCTCATATACAGGGTGGTTCATTGATAGTGACTGGCCCAAATATCTCACGAAATAAGCATCAAACGAAAAAACTACAAAGAACGCAACTCGTCTAGCTTGAAGGGAGAAACCAGATGGCGTTATAGTTGGCCCGCTAGATGGCGCTGCCATAGGTCAGACGGATATCAACTGCGTATTTTTAAATAAGAACCCACATTATTTTATTACATATTCGTGTAGTACGTAAAGAAATATGAATGTTTTAGTTGGACCACTTTCTTCGCTTTGTGATAGATGGCGCTGTAATAGTCACAAACCTATCAGTACGCGGTATCACGTGACATTTCGCCAGTGCGGACGGTATTTGCTTCGTGATACATTACCCATGTTAAGATAGACCGTTTCACAATTGCGGAAAAGGTCGATATGGTGTTGATGTATGGCTATTGTGATCAAAATACCCAATGGCCGTGTGCTATGTATGCTGCTCGGTATGCTGGACGACATCATCCAAGAGTCTGGACCGTTCGGCGGAAAGTTGCGTTATTTAAGGAAACAGGATGTGTTCAGCCACATGTGAAACGTCAACCACGATCTGCAACAAAAGATAATTCCCAAGTAGGTGTTTTAGCTGCTCTCACGGCTAATCCGCAAATCAGTAGCAGACAAATTGCGCGAGAATCGGGAATCTCAAAAACGTCGGTGTTCAGAATTCTACATCAACATCAGTTGCACACGTACCATATTTCTATGCACCAGGAATTGCCTTGCGACGACTTTTAACGTCGTGTACAGTTCTGCCACTGGGCACAAGAGAAATTACGGGACGATGATAGATTTCTTGCACGCGTTCTATTTAGCGTCATTCACCAACAGCGGTAACGTAAACCGGCATAAGATGCACTATTGGGCAACGGAAAATCCACGATGGCTGCGACAAGTGGAACATCAGCGACCTTGGCGGGTTAATGTATGATACGGCATTATGGGATGACAGAAAACTGGCTCCCATTTTTCGATGACAATCTAAATGGTGCACTGTGTGCTGATTTCCTACGTAATGTTCTACCGATGTTACTACAAGATGTTTCACTGCACGCTAGAATGGCGATGTACTTCCAGCATGATGGATGTCCGGCACATAGCTCGCGTGCGGTTGAAGCGGTATTGAATAGCATGTTCCATGACAGGTGGATTGGTCGTCGAAGCACCATACCATGGCCCGCGGGTTCACCAGATCTGACGTCCACGGATTTCAAAAATGGTTCAAATGGCTTTGAGCACTATGGGACTCAACATCTGTGGTTATCAGTCCCCTAGAACTTAGAACTACTTAAACCTAACTAACCTAAGGACATCACACACATCCATGCCTGAGGCAGGATTCGAACCTGCGACCGTAGCGGTCACGCGGTTCCAGACTGACGCGCCTAGAACCGCACGGCCACACCGGCCGGCCCCACGGATCTCTTCTGTGGGGAATGTTGAAGGATATTTGTTATCGTGATCCACCGAAAACGCCTGACAACATACATCAGCGCATTGTCAATGCATGTGCGAACATTACGGAAGGTGAACTACTCGTTGTTGAGAGGAATGTCGTTACACATATTGAGGTTGACGAGTATCATTTTGAGCATTTATTGCATTTGTGTGGTGTTTCCATATAATCACGCTGTAACAGCATGCGTTCTAAGTAATTATAAGTTCACAAAGGCACATGTATCACATTGGATCAACCGAAATAATTTTAAAAACCTACCTGTTACCAACTGTTCGTCTAAAATTGTGAGCCATATGTTTGTGACTATTACAACGCCATCTGCCACAAAGCGAAAAAAGTGGTCCAACTTAAAGATTCATATTTCTTTACGTACTACACGAATATTTAATAAAAATGGGGGTTCCTATATTAAAAAATGCAGCTGATATCCGTTTGACCTATGGTAGCGCCATCTAGCGGGCCAACCATAGCGCCATCTGGTGTCCCCCTTCAAGCTAGATAAGTTTCGTTGTTTGTTGTTTTTTCGTTTGATGCTTATTTCGCGAAATATTTGGCTCGGTCACGATCAATGGACCACCCTGTATATATAGTTAAGGCTCACCGGCCATTTGACCATCTTCTTACGGGAATCTGCAAAGAGCCGCGCGTAATGAGTATAAGGGGAAAGGCACTATGCATATAGTGCGGGACAATAAGTTCGGAATGTGGGTCTCACGGGAGGCTTGCCAGAGATGAGTTCCTGCAGCAGCACTATCCTCTGTGTCCTCGGTGGCTCAGATGGATGCCGGAACTGTAGCTCAGGGTGTGCGGTCAGAGAGCTGGTTGGCCTTTGTAATAAAAAAAAAACTGAGTGGAACGACCAACAGACGAATTCTACCGGATGTCATGTGACATCTGCAACGACCAAAACACAACGATCAACAACAACAACAAGAAAAGATGAATAGAGCGCCTGCCATGTAAGCAGGAGATCCCGGGTTCGAGTATCGGTCGAGGCACACATTTTAAACTGTCCCCCTTGACTTATATCAAAGCCTGTATGCAGCTAGAGGAATTCATTTCATTGTAATTACACTTCACGTCGCTTGCCGGAAGGTGCAGAAGTTGACAGACGCTGCCTCGTCTAATAAAACAGCGGAGAAATCTCTGTATATGACCGCGGATATGTCTGTCATACGCTCGTGCTCATTTGCACATTGAAAATTGTTTAGTTCTTCATTTGCAATTATTATCATACTCGTGAAAGACGTACGGAAATTTGTAAAGCTCCATTTCTGACGATATTACCATTCTGATTCAGAACAAAAAAATTAAAAAAGTGAAACAAAAAAACAGAAATTTATTATTCTTCTTATTAATCATGAAAAAATCGAATTCTCTCTCATCTGACTGCGATTATTAAAATAATTTCTTGCATCTCTTAACAATTTATACAATAATGCTCCTGCAGGCAACAGATAACTCACCTGGTCTTGCGCTGCAACTACGTGAATATTCCGCATCCAGCAACATGCTCAAATAATTTAAATGAAGTACTGCGATCAATATAGAATGCAATGTATAGTCACAACTAGTGATACACCTATTGTAAATTTTTTTATAAATTTAGAAATTGAATGATCAGGAGGCATTTCGTCATCAATCCTTAAGCAGTCAAAAGGAAAAGAAAGAAACCGATAAAAACTTTTCGTTACGGCGTAAAGTAAAGAGCAGGCACGCCAGTCGCGAACGATAGAGAAGAAATGGCTGTGAGAAGACGTCAGCCAATTGGACGCTGACCGACCCCTCTTCAATACGACAACGCGACAGCAGTGACCCCTTTGTGAAGAGGACATAAGCGCTGCGACCGACTGGCGACGCCCCAGTTGAAGGGTAGCTTCAAGACTAGCGAATTGGGTAGCAGCGTCACCTCTAATTACTTTGCTTGTACATTCTATGCAACACAGAACTGGAATTGTTCATACTGAAGAAGTGTGCTTGTTTTGTATGTCACCCTTTGCTTGCGACACATCTGTGCGATTTTGAAAGTTAAGTATTGTCATTAACTTTTTGTAATAAAAGTGATTAATACGATTTGTTTGCATTGTTTGTCTAGTGAACTGAGTACCTAGGATTCCTATACTCCACATATTTGACGACGAGCGTAGACACATAATAATTTTCATTTACTATATTTCAAAAACTGACAATTTAAACACTGGAAAACCTCAGACCTTTCTTTTTTTTAGCAAAATCTTTAATTATCGCACAATGTCTATAATCAATAATCACGTATGTGGCCACAACAAAGATGTGAATGTTACGCTCAGTGTATGCATACATAAATCTGAGAAAATCCCTCCAGTGCGCAAGCAAGCAACAACTACGTGCAGCAATCAGTTCATTTGTATGAATTAGTCACGACTGACTACCATGTAGCTAGACTGAATTTTTTTGTCAATTCTAAGCAAATTTGATCTTCAATAACCATTATTCACTTTCCTCACCATGAATTTTGTTAACATTTCTTCTGTCGCAAACTTACGGCGTGACCAAAACATTTCCGTCCTAATGCCGTGCAGTTCAGAATAGGTATGCCAATCAGGTAAACTCTGCGTGAGCGTTGGTGCAAGAATTCCACCGATACACCAAGTTGAAGTTACCCGTCTGGTAGAACACCGTGTCCTGCTGCGTGAAGCAGTCCGTTACAGCCTGCTGCACATCCTAGTCACACAAAATTCGTCGGCACTTCAAGGTCTTTTTTAAGGGACAAAAGACGTGATAACCACATGGAGAGACATCAGGACTATAGGCCGCGTGCTCGAGCATCCGACACTTGAATTGGCGTACTTCTGCGTTAAGACATTTGCAATAGAGGACATGTGTTTTCATGAAGAACCGAATTTGACGCATCATTCCACAACGGCGGTTTTCGACAGATTCGTACACATTCTCCATCCTCGGACGAATTGCTACCGACGTTTGTCTTTCAGCAGCCAAGAAGAGAATATGACCACGATGGTCTTGTTTGGTTGCATTTGCTAATGAAGTGACCATAGTTAATGATTCCGCATTTACTGCGTCCACGTCCCAATATATGCCAATGACAGTGCGATTTTAAACGTAGACTGAATTCGAGCATTATGTCATCGGATATTCGTTCACAAAGATTTACGCTTTCGCTGCTGAACCACTGACGTTCACTGAGACTCGATAATCGATTATCGCTTTGAGTATTCGGTATAGACAATCATTTTCAGTCGCTATGGAATAACTTGGTGAATTTCAGATATACCGCATATACACTGAAGAGCCAAAGAAACTGGTACACCTCACTGATATCTACAATGGTTCAAATGGCTCTGGGAACTATGCAACTTAACTTCTGAGGTCATCAGTCGCCTAGAACTTAGAACTAATTAAACCTAACTAACCTAAGGTCATCACACACATCCATGCCCGAGGCAGGATTCGAACCTGCGACCGTAGCGGTCGCTCGGTTCCAGACTGTAGCGCCTAGAACCGCACAGCCACTCCGGCCGGCCCTCACTAGTATCGTGTAGGGCCGCCGCAAGCCAGCAGAACTGCCACAAAACGACGAGGCATCGACTCGACTAATGTCTGAAGTACTGATGGGGGGAATTTACTCCATGAATCTTGTAGGGTTGTCCATAAATCCGTAACAGTACGAGGGGGTACAGATCTCTTATGAACAGCACGTTGCAAGGCATCCCAGACATGCTCAATAATATACATGTGTGGGGAGTTTTGTGGCCATCGGAAGTGTTTAAAGTCAGAAGAATGCTCCTGGAGCCTCTCTGTAGCAATTCAGGACATATGGAGTGTCGCATTGTCTTGCTGGAACTGACCAAGTCCGTTGGATTGCACAGTTGACATGAATGGATGCAGAGGATCAGACAGGATGCTCACGTACATGTCACCTGTCAGAGTCGTATCTAGACGTATTAGAAGTGCCATATCATTCCAAATGCACCCGCCTTACACCATTACAGAGCCTCCACCAGCTTGAACAGTCCCCAGCTGACATGAAGGGACCATGGATTCATGAGGTCTTCTTCATACAGGCAGACGTCCATCCGATCGATACAATTTGAAACGAGACTCGTCCGACCAGGCAACATGTTTCCAGTCATCAACAGTCCAACATCGGTGCTGATGGGAGCAGGTGAAGAGTAAAGCTTTGTGTCGTGCAATCTAGTCTAGTTGAATGGTTCGCACGTTGACACTTGTTGATGGCCGAACATGGCAATCTGCAACAATTTACGGAAGGGTTGCACCTCTGCCACGCTGAACGATTCTCTTCAGTCATCGTTGGTCCCGTTCCTGTTGGATCTTTTTCCGGCCACAGTGATGTCGAAGATTTGATGTTTTACCGGATTTCGGATTCACGGTACACTCGTGAACTTGTTGTACGGGAAAATCCCCACTTCATCGCTACCTTGGAAATTATGTGTCCCATCCCTCTTGCACCGACTATAGCACTACGTTCAAACTGGTTGAAATCTTTATAACCTGCCATTGTAGCAGCAGTAACCGATATAACAACTGCGCCGTATTCTGCCTGTTTACATATCTCTGTATTTGAATACACATGCATATGCCACTTTCTTTGGCCCTTAAGTGTACTTTCTCCATAGCCAACATGGGAAATAAACAGCTAAAAAGGAATCCTAATTTAAATACGTACAATCCAATGCTTGCCGGCTTGCCGGGCTTGTTACTACAGCTGCGTCTGCTGAAGCAGGTTGGAGTCCATGTTTTCTTAGATCTGCGGAGTCATACGCCTGATGCACCACAATGAAGGAGTGCACGCCAGCATCATATAAAGGGAAGAAACTGTTGCGGCCGCACTTGTTTGTGTGCAAAGCAAGTGATTAAAAACAACCACCGCTCATCTGGATTCGACAACGAGGTGCAGTGCTCTGCTGTAGGCAGAAGTACAACGGATTCAGGCTCGATGAGCAAGGAGGCCATGCTACCGGACTTTCTCGACCAATCTGTCACCCATGAAACATTTACAGGTAGGTACTGCCGCACAGTCCGTAGGAAACGGGGTGATGACCTGTCGCTCATAATCCACAGCCGGTGTCTTTCTGGGAGGGTAACGTTCTACAACAGTGCTGGTATTTCATCGCACATACATAGTACCTTTTAATCTGTTTGGTAATGTGTGTGTACCTATGACTCCTTCACCGACAATTAGTGCTCATACGCTGATACAGAGGCAATCATGAAGCTTAACCCGCATGATTGCTTTAATATCTGTATCTGCCAACAGTGTTGGTGTTGTAGAAATGCACACACTAAACTGCAACACCAAGAAAGCCTACACCATCATATACCAAAGATTACTGGTCACAAATAAAAAAAGTCCCATATTTCAGGATGAATTGTTTCCCATACAAATAATCATAAGAACTTTCTGCTTATGGAGCTCCCTTCTCGTTGTTTTGATGCAGATAGAGTTCGCGAGTTCGATATTAAGTTCTGCTCTGGATTTTGCAGCTGTTGTCCGCTTATATGTTTCGTCAAGGACCCTCTTTCAGGATCACTCATCACGCACTCTCATCCGTGTTCTCACTTAAAGGATGATGTTTTCTCGCTATCCTAATATGCGATAAACTTTCGATATGGTGTGTCTGGAAATACTAAACACTTGGGCTACCTTGGTTACCGAAGTACTCACCATATGAACACAAAAAGTTCATTTAGCTCCAAAATCCGCCACTCCACACGTCCAGTACTGTAGAACCAAACTGAGGAGCAGATCTTCAAGATCTTGGATAGTGTTAGTGCATGAAATTAGAACATAAAAGTAATAAAAGTAAAATTAAACATTTAAGAATTCCAAAACACGACAAGATACAAGTTTATGTAAACACAATCAACAGTGTAACACAGGAATCAGCTTAATGTTTCAAGCAACTCCTATACAAAGTAGAAGGAATGACCCAAGAGGAAACTCTTCAGTTTCGATTAGATAACGCGTGCTTTACTGCGATTTTCTTTTTATTTCTTGTGGTAGCTTATTGAAAATGGATGCAGCAGTACACTGCACGACTGCCTGCAGAAGAGTCAAGGAAGTCCAATCCAAATGCAGATTGGATTTCTGCCTTGCATTAACTTAGTGAAAGCTGATAATTCTTGGTAATAAGCTGATATCATCAGCAAGAAACGGCAGTAAAGAATGTATGAGGCCAATGTCAGAATACCCATACTAATGAACAGGGGTCGAGAACAGGTTCGCGAACTTACACCACTTATTGCCCCAAACGCCCGTTTGTGAGCCAAAAATACCCTTTGAGAGTGGAAAGAGTTACCCTAAAATGTAATACCATATGTCACAAGCAAATGAAAATAAGTAAAGTAAATTACTTTTTGTGTCGAACTATCAATTACTTCAGATACCGTTCTAATAGTAAAAATGACAGCTTTACGTCTTTGAACAAGATCCTGAATTTGGGCTTTCCACGACAGTTTAGTATCTATCTGAACACCTAGAAATTTGAACTGTTTAGTTTTACTAATTACACTCCCATTCTGCGAAACTGAAACGCTGGATTTTGTTGAATTGTGTGTTAGAAACAGTAAAAACTGAGTCCTACTGTGATCTAGCGTTAGGTTACTTTCTAAATGCAATAAACTTATGCCTTGAACTGCACTGTTGGAACAGTGTTAACGTTGCACACAACATACTTTACTACCAAGCTAGTGTCATCAGCAAACAGAAATATTTTAGACTCACCTGCAATACTAGAGGGCATATCATTTATATAAATAAGAAACACGAGTGGTTCCAGCACTGATTCCTGGGACACCCCATCATATCTATTCTCGGTACTGTGGAGAAGACCTTTTGCTGTCTGTTTTCAAGGTAAGAGGTGAACCAGTTGTGGGCTATTCTCTGTACTCCATAATGGTCCAACTTCCGGAGAAATTTTGTGATCTACATAACCAAATGCCTTATTTAATTAAAAAAAAAACCTAACGTTCGAAATCTTTTGCTCAATCCGTCCAGTACCTCACAGAAAAAAGGGAATATAGGTTTGTCAGTTGTCGAACCACTTCTAAAACCAAACCGCATATTTGATAGCAAATTATGTAAAATAAAATGATCCATTCTCCTAACATACACAGCCTCTTCAATAACGGGAGCAAACACTGATGACCTAGAAATGGATTTAAAATAGTTTACACTATCTATCGCTCCCTTTTTATAAAGCGGCTTTACTACTGAGTACTTTAATCGTTCAGGAAACTGAGATTCTTATCTGAATAATTACAAATATGACCAAGTACAGGGATAACATGCACAGCACAGTACTTGAATATCTTACTAGATATGCCGCCATATCCATGAGAGTCCTTAGTCTTCAGTGATTTGATTATTGGCTCAGTCTCCCAATTGTCAGTTATCACAGAGGAGTATTTCAGATATCAATCTCGGAAAGGCATTTCCCAAGTTATATGAATCTCTGTAGAAACTAAGTTTTTATTTAATTCACCAGCAATGCTCAGAAAATGATTGTTAAATACTGTACATCTATCTGATTTATCAGTAACAGGAACATTTTTACTACGAAGTGACTTTATATCGGTGACCTTGTGCTGCTGACCAGACACTTCCTTCACAACTGACCATGTGGTTTTAAATTTATCCTGTGAATTAGCTATTCTCTTTTCGTACCACATACGCTTTGCCTTCCTAATAACATTTTTAAGCAACTTACAATACTGACTGTAATGGGCTCCTGTAGATCAGTTGTGACTACTTCTAGCATTTTCATATAATTTCCACTTTGTTCTACATGATATTCTTATCCCACTACCCAGCCACTCAGACTGCCTTTCACTGCTAGTAACGTGTTCAGAGCGTTCTAAGGAAAAGCAACTTTCAAAGAGCATGAGAAATGTGTTAAGGAAAGCATTATACAGTATTTGTCATGTATGATACCGGCACTATAAACATCCTGCCACTCTTGTTCCTTAACAACCACAATTGACACTTGCAATTTATTGACATTCCACGGCTGCCGTTCTCGGTCAAATACAACAATGCAAACTGCAGGTTTCGCTAGCATTTGTTTTTGTGTTCAAGCATGCATTTTTCGAGGTTTCGCCATTTATTTCTCCAACCCTATATCTACTACAAACGAGTACCGATTAAGCATGTCCTTATTCCGTATAATATACGATTATATAGGATTTGTGGTACTGAATATTATAGTTGCATTAGGTACATCTCTGTTAGTTTACAGTTATGAACGAAATACATCACATACACTCACACACACACACACACACACACACACACACACACACACACACTCACACACTCACACACTCATTGTATGATCACAGCTGCATATTCCTTTATTCAATCTGAATAAATATGGTTTCCGCAAGCAATATTTTAATAATATCAGTTTGTAATTTTTGTCACATACTTTTAGCTAGTTTTATGAAAATATACATCAAGTAAATAGTTGTAAAACGCCCCACAGTTAACATATTTAGATTTTTATTTTGTTAATTGCTTTGATAAAGAGTTATAATTGGAGTAGAATAATCTAACAGCAGCGTTCACATGTTTTGGCACACTCGGTGTTTTCATGCTTACAAAAGGATTTATCGAGTCATTAAAGCACTTAATTATTATTACACGATTGAAAATGTGTGCTTACAAATAGTTGAGTGTTCCATATATAACGCTCGTAACGCAATTAACCTTTGTTGGCCTTTGATATAGATCGTCGGGCATTTGTTCAAAGCTCGCCTGTATCCAGCAGTAATTATCTGTGACGAGATTATTTACTGCGTCGGTTTATCTTCGGCATTAAAAGTTAGCCTCCAGTACCCGTTCTGGCTCTGCGCGTGACGACATTTTAAACATCGGACCTGGCATATAAGCCACCCCGGCAGTAGACGCAATAAACAAACAACCGTCGTCGAATACACGATGATTGGAATAATTCAGCATGTGATTACAAAGGCGCGCAGTTACTGTTTTAAGATAGCTGTCAACCGTAATATCTGTAAGGTACTGAATGGCTTTCTAACTAAAAAATTTCGTCACTGAAATAAACAAAGCCACAAAAATGGAATGGAATTAATACGTCAGTGTAAAACTAGGAAACTTTTCTTGAAGTACTTACAGAGGTTAATTAGTTTACGTTCAGTATCTACCATAAGCCGTTCCTGACTCAACAACACTCTGCCTCAAAGAAAAGAATTAATGATCAAATTACACGCGAAGCATAAAAGATTTATTGTTGCTGAGAATTTTTGTCGAATAACCACCTTCATTTGCAGTATGAGCAAACATTTGGCGACTTCTAGAAACATCTGTGACATACATTAGCAATTAGTTCCTCGATTCAAGGCATTAGTGTTTCGAAAATCCATAGCCAGAGTCGCGCCTGACTGTAACTGACTGTAATAGTCATTTGAAGCTAATACCAGTTGCTCGCATGTTTAATAATCAGAGGAAAATATTTTCCGATTTAGGAGCAGTAGCTTCCATTTCACTGAACCAGTACTGCAGAAGCCGATCCGTGTCATTTACACCCAAACTGGTAACGCTGTGGAACTTGTGGAGATCTTGTCCCAAAGCACCACAGCAGGATTGTTGAATGATTTTATTATCGCTCCAAATTACAATTTCAGTTGTTAACAAAGGAAGTTGATACCCTAAATGTGTCTGCGATCATTATAATATTTGTCGAATAATGCTCAATATGTTTTCACTTTTTATGACGTGTTGGCTACTGCCGTCATAAGATCGAAACTCGTAATCCATAAATAAAGTTTCAGTGTTAGTGCGGCAGTTGTTGCAGAACTTACGCTAAGCTCGACTTCAGCTTGCAAAAAAGAACAGAAAGGTTCATTTTGTGTCACGTATTTTACCTATCTCCCCAGACGACGCCCATCGATCTGACTTTTGTCAGCTCCATGGAGACAGTCGTGATGTGGGTAACGCCGCTTGATGGAACTACTCTTCTCACTGCTTTAATGTGTCAGTTTCACTTTCTAAGCATGTGTGGGAATGGTTCGTAAATGGCGATTCTCTTCAAGTATCTGTGTCACTTTCTCCCTACCGGTTCTCGAGGACTGGATTCGTTATCTAGGTCCCATTGATATGTCTCACTTTCTTCCCACAAATAGTAGCACGCAGGTCTGTACCTGTCAATTATGTCGCCAGAATACCCTTCCAGAAGTACTAACTTCTGATGAAGATGACCCCAGATTAAGTAGGCAAATTTTAATGATAGAACTCTACTTTCCACCTGCATCTAGGCTTAGGTAATGAATAATTACCACATAAAGCTGATTGACTGACAACTTGCAAGAGTGTAGAAACGCTTAAGGAGGAGGTTTAACTTCATGAAGAAACGGATGAACTGATCGGCAAGCTGATGGACTGACCACATTTGTCCTTCAGTTATGTAAACGTAAATTTGATCTATCGTAGAGGGTGGCGGTGTAACAGGCAGTCACCCTGTTTGTACTCTTTTGGAATGTCGCCCGTGAAGAGGGCGAGTCAAGCAATTCGATGCAGGAAACATTCTGCAGCGTGCTTTTTCAGCTTCCTAGGCTACACCAGTGCGAGTGTGTTTGCACTTTTGATATTATCGTGCCTGCGGCAGGCAGCATGTTGTTTAAGGGTGGGTAGCAATTTTCTTTTTCTCTGTTTTCGTGAGCAGTATGTTTTTTTCTTCTGTGTATTTGTGTATGTTGGGGTTTGAGAGAGAGAGAGAGCGAGGGAGGCAGGGAGCGTCACGGAGAAAGAGACAGAGAGAAAGACAGGGAGAGAGAGAGATAGAGAGACATTGGGGAAGAAAGTGGCTTATTTCTATGTGACAAGAGCTTTGTTTTTGATATCATCATAATCTTAACTTTGTCATGAACAAGGAAATCAAAGCAAGTTCGTTATCAATGTATGAGTACTTGTGGTCGACGATTCTCAACGGAAACACGATACGACTTTAACAAGACTATAGACACATAATGTTGTGACTTGGCAAGACAGCCAAGCCACTATGAGATAGCCGAAAGGCACGCGTTTAGGCTCACGCAGGCTGGCGTGAGGTCTGGAACAGTTAAAGGAGTTGAGTCTAGTAAAAAAAGTACGTAGCTTCTGAAATACTTAACTTTAATCCATAATTGGTGAACATCGGTCTGACGGTACATGCATCCAAGATAAATAGCAAATGATAATGGCGCCTTGCTAGGTCGTAGCAAATGACGTAGTTGAAGGCTATGCTAACTATCGTCTCGGCAAATGAGAGCGTAATTTGTCAGTGAACCATCGCTAGCAAAGTCGGCTGTACAACTGGGGCGAGTGCTAGGAAATCTCTCTAGACCTGCCGTGTGGCGGCGCTCGGTCTGCAATCACTGATAGTGGCGACACGCGGGTCCGACGTATACTAACGGACCGCGGCCGATTTAAAGGCTACCACCTAGCAAGTGTGGTGTCTGGCGGTGACACCACACATGAGGTGTCACAGTTGACACTCTACTGATTACGAATATTAGGTTGCAACATTCTATTTCCAGCTAGGTTCGAGAAACCTCCTAGTTATGTAATAGGTTTAACTTACGTCAACATTAAGAGTAATCCAGATATTCCACTTTTAAACACAGAGGATAGAGGATATATTGGTGAAAAGTACATTGATGGGCTTTAAGTTGCGGGGGAACTGACTGTTGACATGACAGAAAGTAATCGGAGGCGATACGGAAGGCACAGGTCATTTATTATCAGAGTCAGAATTTAACAGAGGCATGGCAAGACTATGGAAAGAATGCAGCACAAGAGATCTATAATATTCTTGGGAATTTCCAAAATTAATGGAGTAAATGACAATCAAACGATTACTCAAGTTGGTGTGTAGATCTACGAGGCCGGAGGCATGCCATCAGACTTTCAGAAAAATGTCATCGACTCAATCCTGTGGACAGCATCTAAGTTGGAACCAAGAACAATATTAAGGCGATCAGTTTGCGTATAGGACAGGTAAAGCCACATAAGTTTCAGTTGTATTGCCCAATCTGATAATGGAAGCAAGGTATAAGAAAATTCAAGGCACATTGATAGAATTTATTGACCTGGAAAAAGCGTTTGACAATGTACACTCATGTTCAGGAAAAACAGGGCACATTGAACGACTAGAGACAGGATGTTCGTATTAACAGGATGTGTACGTTAGTATGTTCTGCAGAAACGATTAGGATTTGAACAATGTCAGCCCGCGGGTTCAAGGTCAACATCGATATCGCGACGTAATACCACCTATCGATGAAATGTGCCTCCGGCTCTTGTTGTTGCTATAAACCGAAGGTAATAGATCAGTCTGACTTGAGCAGACATGCAGGATGCCTCGCACACGTATGCTCGAATCGTGCAGTCAAATCAGTGAGTTTGAGAGAGGGCGCATTATTGGTACGAGAGAATGTGGTGCACCCATCCCAAATTACTGCTCGTGTAAGACTAAGTGCTTCGGCAGTGTAACGAGGGGGTGCCGAATGGTTCAAGGAAGGCCGCAGAACAGGACAAGATGGGTTATATCGCACCTCCCAAACCATCCCCCGAGGAGATCGCCACCTCATCCGAATGTCATTGCGAGACAGATCTGCGTTCTGCTAGGCTCTGGCGCAACAGTGGAACAATGTAACACATCGTACACTATCCAGATTGACAGTTCATCGCCGTTTATTACGTCATGGGCTACACGCGCCTCGTCCACTTCTCCGCCCTACCTTGACGAATGCGCAGAAACGTGCTAGACGGCCGTGGTGTATGGAACGACGTCACTGGGGACAGGAGTAGCACCTAGTGTTTCAGGACGAAACCAGGTTATTTTTGTTTGAAAATGATGGCCACATTTTCGTTCGCTTTAGGCAGGGGAGCGGCATCACTGTGACTGCCTTTGCACAATGAATACAGTGCCATGCCAAGGCGTTATGGTGTGGGGTGGAATTGGGTAGAATCACAAATCACAGCTGGTGCATGTCCAGAGCACTGTGACCAGTGTGACCTACGTGAATGGCATCCTGCCACCCGTTGCCATACCCTTTCCGCACAACGTCCCAAACGCCATTTTCCCGCAAGACAATGCACGACCACATATTGCTCCAAGACCACGCGCCTTCTTGGTGTCACAGGATGTCTTCCTTTTGTCCTGGCCCACCTGATCACCAGACTTGTCTCCAACCTAAAATATGTGGGGTACGGTGAAACAACAGGTGCCCCGCTGTGACCCAATTCCAACCACCACAGATGAACTTTGGAACCAGGTGAATGCAGCGTGTATGGCTATACCACAAGACGCCATCGCGCCTTATACGCATCGATGCCACGACGGACGGAACAAGTTATCAGGGCCCATGGTGGATCATGTGTCTACTAGACAACAGGACACTCGCCGAACGGAGGTGACAGATGTGTTTATCATTTCTGCAGACCATACTAACGTACAAGTCCTCAGAATATGAACGTCCTATCTCTAGTCCTTCAAGCTGTTCTGTTTTTTTTTTCTGAATATGAATATAGAATGAAGCCAGATGTTCTATAGGCACAGAAAAGTATGTATAACCTATAGGGAAAGACAGCTAATATACAATATATACAAAAACCAAAAGAAAACTTGAATGGAAGGTGAAGAACGATGTTCTCGGATTAGAAAGTGTGTAAGAGGCGGATGTAGTCTCTCGCCCCTACTGTTAAACCTGTGCATCAAAGATGCAATGTCAGAAATGAAAAAGCTACTCAGGAATGGGATTAAAGTACAGGGTGAAGTGATACGAGTGATTTACTCTTAGTCCATGATCAGCCAAGGCGCTATTACTATTTTCTGCCAGTAGCCATCTTAACACTGCCGCAAGGCTAGCGTATGTCTTGGTCATCTACATCTACATGGATACTCTGTAAATGACATTAAAGTGCCTGGCAGAGGGTTCATCGAACCACCTTCGAAATAATTCTCTGTTATTCCAGTCTCGTCCAGCGCGCGGAGAAAACGAACACCTATATCTTTCCGTGCGAGTTCTGATTTCCTTTATTTTATTATGATGATCGTTACTTCCTACGTAGGACGCTCTCAACAAAATATTTTCGCACTGGGAGCAGGAATTTGGTGATAGAGATTTCACGAGAATATTCCACCGCAACGATAAACGCCTTTGTTTTAATTATGTCCACCCCAAATTCTATATCATTTTAGTGACATTCTCTCCCCTATTTCGCGATGATACAAAACGTGCTGCCCTTCTTTGAAGCCGGCCGGTGTGGCAGAGCGGATCTACGCGCTTCAGTCTGGAGCGGGCGACCGCTACGGTCGCAGGTTCTAATCTTGCCTCGGGCATGGATGTGTGTGTTGTTTTTAGGTTAGTTAAGTTTAAGTACTAAGTTCTAGGGGACTGATGACCTCAGATGTTAAGTCCCATAGTGGTCAGAGCCAATGAACCTTCTTTGAACTTTCTCGATGAACTCCGTCAATCCTATCTGGTAAGGATTTCACATCGCGCAGCAGTATTCTGAACGTGGACGGACAAGTCTAGTATAGGTAGAGCTGTTACATTTTCTAAGCGTCGTGCCATTAAACGCAACCTTTTGTTAGCCTTTCCCTCAACATTTTCTGTGTGTTCCTTCAATTTAAGCTGTTCGTAATCGTAATTCCTAGGTATTTAGTTGAATTTACGGCCTTTGAATTTGACTGATCTATCGTGTAAACGAAGTTTAACGGATTCCTTTCAGCACTCATGTGGATGGCCTCACACTCTGTCGATCTGCGGCACGACAGTGCGGATTTTGAGGGATAGGTGCACAATGACATTGGAAAACTACTATATCAATAGTGCTGCTCACAAGCAGACCTAGTAAAAATAGTTTTGCATGCTTTAAGGTTGCAGTACAAGCTTTTTATTTTTCGCACCATCTGACCATTGTGGCCGAAACGTGTTATGATTGTTTCATAAAAAATTGACTGTGTCAAAAAATAAAAATAATAAACTGTGTTGTAATGGTGCCATAACAATCAATTGTGGTACGCCCGGCGCTATTTTCGCATGCGACGATTTCTTCTTATGGATTAGGACGCGCTCATTTCCATTTCGACGGCCTAACCCATGCACAAAGTAGACCAAATAACTCGTACGCTTGTGCTTTGTTCCCAAGGCTATTGTTATAGGGAGCTGTATCGAAGGCATTACGGAATGAACATGCCAACAGCCTGGTCGGTGGCCCTTACTGTCTTGTACATTGTTGACAGAATGTGAGAGACAACAAGTTACCAGTTTCCGGGACTGCACCTACAGAATTGGTTTCGTTTTCCAGTAAGTTCACAATAGGTGATCGAAAACCGTATTTCATAATTCTACAACAGATTTACGTCAGCGATATAAGTACACCGCACAAAAAATTTAGTCACCGCAGCCATACGTGTAGAAAGAAAATCCACACTTACTTTCCAGTTGAAGCACTCACTGATAATTAGATTCTGTACAGGGACCAGACTGCGGGAGTGATGACAGCTAAGTTCCACCCGCACTTCCAAAGAGTTCCAAATATATTTCTATGGGATTAAGATCGGCTGAATCAGGGTAACTGAGGAGGTGCAACGGCGTGCTGGACTGTCCGACAAACCAGGAACATATTAAAACGGTCCTAACCTGTTCTTCTTTACTTCGAATCCGATTTACTACTGTTGTACGTTTAATACCGTTTATGAAAAAGTTGCAGGAATTGTCATTCGGTTACGTATTCTGTGATTTAGACAGGGTACCACAATTAAATACGCAGCTGCTAATTTTCCCCGTCTTGTCCATTAGCCTGTAAATTTAGAAAGTGATGAACTGCACGTAACACATAAAGGTTCTGTAGTAAAGGGTTTACCAAAAGAACTCGTAAACTGTTGGGATTAAAGCGCCACACACCTGTCAATTTAATCTAGCACGTATATTGTGCCGGCCGCTGTGACCGAGCGGTTCTAGGCGCTTCAGTCCGGAACCGCGCTTCTGCTGCGGTCTCAGGTTCGAATCCTGCCTCGGGCATGGATGTGGGTGATGTCCTTGGGTTAGTTAGTTTTATGTAGTTCTAAGTCTAGGGGACTGATGTCCTCAGATGTTAAGCCCCATAGTGCTTAGAGCGATTTGAACCATGTTTCCGTACGTTGTGTCTTTCTATCCTGCCGTGCCTCTGATATTATTTGGTAGATAGTGTCTGCCTATAAGCAAAATTGACTGAGATCACAGATATGGGACACAAGCATACTTAAATCACACACAAAATTATTACACATAAGTGAGACATGTGAGCAGATAAAATGACTGCGAGTATTATTCTGTAAGAGCTATTGTAAAACAGATAACTCTCGGCTACTCTTCCCTGTTGATGATTGACAAGTGAGCCTGGCAGTTCAAAGTTGTGACACGAAAATGTGTTTCACAAACCCCATAAACTTGGCGCGAATTAGGTTATTGTTGTTAGCAATCTCAACACGTTAGGATTCAGAATGTCCTTGGTGCGAAACTTTAATTACTATGCCGTGCAGTTAACAAACAAGTAAATGACAGCTGATTGGGATAAAGTAAATGTGTGAACTGAGTAATGACATAGCTTGATATGACGCAGCAGTTTCGACATGAGGTCGTTGTTAACTGTTTACATGGGTCTCTATTCATGCATGAGAACTAACATTAATAATGTGAGTTCAGAAGACAAATAGAAGAGAGAAAACTGTCCCTAGTATCTTCGAAATAGTTACTAAAATTCTAACAGTTAGCTTAACAAACTCTGTTATGTGACAGCATCGTATAGTGCTGACACTAAAATCGCCCTTAACAGCACACATGTAGTTTTAATTTGAAGTATTACTGAACGAGAACTGTTGAAAGATAAAACGAAACGTAACTGACTCTTTGAAACACGCTTTAATGATATTTGTCTGCGGAAGTTTGTTTGTACTTATGGCCATTAGCAATGAAATATCGGTTGACAATCGAAAGTGTGATTGCAGAGATGTGCGTTCGGCTGCTTCCCACGCGAGATGACTGCTGCAAAATCTTTGGTACTGACGCTCTGCTTTCTCGTCCATCGCTCTTCCGTCAGAATAAGCCGTAAATAAAACCTCACTGGTCCAAAAAACGGAACGGGACAAGGCCAACCGAGTAAATTTAGTAAAAAAAAAAAAAACGATCGGCAGACCATCAACCACGAAGCGCAGTCCGTTTATTTTTCTCTTCACCAAAATTAAAACGTTCAGGAGCTCGGCCCTCTCAAGATTTCCTTACAGTTTCGAGCATACCAAACTGAACCATAAACAGCACACTACAGCAAAGGAAGCCAGACCGTGTCACTCGTAATATTCGGCTTTACTCGTACTTGCAACGCAACAGAGCTTACCATCGCTCCTCAACTGTTTCTCGAAACATTATTCACAGATTTCCCTATTAGATCTAAGCTCCTAAGATTTTGTGTACATACAAACTCATTACAATCCAAGAAAAGCAAAGTTAACAGGGAAAAGAGAAAACTACATACCAAAGAAAAAAAACGCACACTGTCTTTATTAACGTTTTACAGAACTCTAAACGATTAGTGGCACATGTACAATACAATAAAGTAAGCAAAATAACCACGTTACAGTATGCTGTGAACGTAGCTGTTGTCATCTTGGAAGACGGTAGCGTGCACAGCAAACTCGTCATGAAGACGTCGAAGAAAGGGCAATAGCTGGTCACAGGCGATGTTGAAATACATATTCTGGTTCATGGTCGTGCTAACCTGAATGAATGGGTCTAATTTATGATAAGAAGAACTCCGCCAAGCTTCATGGGATCATGACCGACCTGAGGCATACAGTCCATACTCTGCGGGTTAAACGCTACATTAGGAGGTGGGGTGGCTTTGCCGCCTTGCATAATTTGAAAAGATACGAAAGCGCAACTCGTCGGACAACACTAAGCGTATCCACTAAGCTACCATCAAGTTTCTCAGCGGTTTGCCCCAAGTAAGTCCTGCTGCAGAGTCCACGCAAGATAAGATGGCAGATGTTCAGGGACCAATTTGCATCTAAAGCGCTGGGTGAGTTCATTCTATTATTTGGCAGGGGAGGCCGATGGTGTCTTCCACCTTTCGACCAGTCGGCAATGACAGAATCGAGGTGCATGCCCTGCAGTTTTTCTCAAACGATTTTAAAGAAACTATTCTGTAAAGAACTTTAGTTTTTGCTTTACTTGTGACTTTATATGTCAGGCTAATGATAATGCGCCCATCATTTCGTTAATCGTCATACTTATTGTGATGCTTATGTGGAAGTAAGACACTGCGGGAAATTAGGTGTGTGTGTGAAATCTTATGGGACTTAACTTCTAAGGTCACCAGCCCCTTACACCCTACTTAATCTAAAGTATCCTACGGACAAACACACACACCCATGCCTGAGGGAGGACTCGAACCTCCGCCAGGACCAGCCGCACAGTCCATGACTGCAGCGCCTCTGACCGCTCGGCTAATCCCGCGCGGCGGGAAATTAGGATATGTTTTCAATGAAAAGTAGGGGTCTCTACGATTTTGCGTTTTGTGTCCTTACATTATATGTTGCTATGCATAAAATTTACCTAACACATCGAATTTTTAAGACTTGGGTGAAGGTCGCTAACTGTCACCGATGTCGAGAAAGCTGATCTGACATAGCTCACTAATTTGGGATCCCGCCAAGCCAGCCATAAGGCCAAAGTGAAATATCCACAACTTTCTTAATATGTTATAAACGGTTTGAGATACCGAAACGATATTTTGGAAAAAATTGTACAAAACTTCGTTTCACTAACTACAGACTTTTTTGGTGAAAATATGTAATTTTTAAGGGCCATCGATAGCTGGTGAAGCGAGAAATGTTATGGGTTTTGGAAAAACATAAGTGAATACATTACATATTTATTTTTGGCGGGGATGTGCGTTTTTTAATAAGCTACTGATCTTAGTTTTCCTCAGTTCCTCACTTAATAAACTTGATAAAACCCTGTTTCAAAATTCTGTCGGAATCGCGTCTGTACAACATGTTAGTGGGTGAGAGTGTGTAAACTCCGGTATGTTTTGGCAAAATAAGCAAATTTTAACGTGGAAACAAGAGAACAGTGTAGGCTTTACTTGAAATTCGCCACTCATGACGCTTCTCTGAAAGTTAAAAGTGATTAACAAGCCAGGCGAAAACAAATCGCTGCAGTTTTGGCAGAATTCTTTTCAGACACTAACCGAAGCAGGAGTGACGGATCTTTTTGAATGGTCAGCGTGCATTGGTGGGCGTGGAGGAGCCCCACTTGATACTTACAAGAAATGTGAATGTACGTAGGCTTCAGTTTAAAATGGTACTTCCCCTCCAGTGCTCGCCACTTTTCCTACAGCACCTTCCCGCAGCCGTCACAACTACTGCTCTCCCCACGCAAGCCCTGCCGTCTGCGCAGCTAACACCCTCGGTGTTCTGCCCGTATCTACCTGCATGTCCTTTTGCGAGGTCTCTAACACCAGATATCTATTATATCTGACGGCTTTGACAATGTTCGATCGAAAAATTTCGACTTGCATTCGCCGATAGCAGGAATTTCTGTCTGGTTTGCAACTGACTCTCATTGACACAGTGTGGCATTGGTCACAGTCCATTTCAGTTAAGGCCTTTCCACGACTACAGTTCTTACGCAGTGTTACATGGCTTCGAGCGGTACGCCACAGACAGTCGGCGTTGGTGCACCAAAACATAGGGTAAGTTGATTATCGGCGTGGTTGTGGGCAGGTCCAAATACGACAGCTGCTTACTGGCGATCTGCTACGTTTCCACGTCTACTCATATGACCGATGTGATTTCAGGCTACCGACTGGCACACACCCACCACTTCTCAGCTATTTCTTACATCAGTGGTGAAGGGTCACAAGTACCTCATACAAGCTCTACACCAACTACAGTGCTCAGGCGTACACTTTTCTACAGGGGTTGCTAATACAGAGTGAATCAAAAGTCGCTGTTCACCCTGTTATGTCAAAAACCCTGTAGTAATGGGGAAGCCTCAATATTCCAGTAAGGTATGGGTGAGGTGGTCTACTTTTCACAGTATGTCCCGAACATTGGAGCAATCTTGAGACTGGCCATCTTGATGCTAAATCAATTCTTTTCTTATTTTATATGGAAAGGCGTCATGTGATACATCAGATAACGTGAGGATTTTCTGACAAGTTCATTCCCATAAACAGATTCAATTTACCAGTCATGGTTCAAAAGTTGCAACACATTTTGATTAGAATTACAGGCTGGACTTTTCTACACAAACGGCAGTCGTTTAATGGGTTCAACTTGGTCTACCTGTCGGTCAACGCACATTTGAAGACGCCGAATCCAATCGCCATGCACTCCTTGAAGAATTTCTGCAGAAATGCTGGCACAAGATTTTTCAGTGCATTGCTCGAGATGGTGTCTGTTTTTTTATTTTATCAGCATGTACGAATTACTTTACATAAACCAAGACATAAAGGTCATGTGGTGTGAGATCAAGTGATCTGAGTGGGCATTCCACAGAACCACATTCAGTGACCAGGAAATTCGCCATCTAACTACTGATGAACAATTGCTCCACAGTATGGTGGAGCCCCATTCTAATGAAAGTAAGAGGGAAAGCTTATATGTTCATTCAGAACTGAGGGAAACAACTTTTCTTGCAGCATTTTCAGGTAGTGTTGAGCGTCTATATTCTGGTCAATGACAATCGGTGCAATTACATGGCTGCCCCATATTCTACACCACACCATGATCTTTAAGTCACCAACTACCTTGGAAGGTTCCACCCGGTGTGGGTTCTGGTCACTCCAGTATCTGTGGTGCTAACGGTTGACTTCATTACTGACAAAAAAGTTTGCATCATTGAACGAGATACCTTGTGCAAGTGAATACACCTGTCTGGGTCATCCTGTGCTAGGTGCCGGAGTAGCTGAATCTTGAATGAATACCATTGATAAGCATGAACGACTCGTACCATCGATGACTGGCTGATTCCACATTCTGCTGACAAACATCGTGTGCTGCGGTGTGGGCTCTCCCGAAGGAAGCTAAAACCATTGTTGAGGTTGCTCGTCAGTAGCACTTTCTGAACAGCCACTCAGTGCGTTGTCAGCCACAGTACCCGTTTCTCGGCATTTTGAAATTAAGTATCTGACGGTGTTGTGCGAAACTGGAGGTCTTTTTGGATGGCAGTTGTTAAAATCTGCCGCAGTGACAAGGAAACTGCGTCCTCCAGACATGAAAATGACCTCGGTCAAAGATATCTTCACTTACCTGCAACAAAAAATAATTTTTTTCTAACTTTTGAAGCACAACTGCTACGTCGAATCTGTTTACAGGAACGAACTTGTCAGAAAAAGCTCATGTTATCTGATATATCAGACGACTCCTTTCAATTTAAAAAGAATTGACCTACATTCAGTATGGCCGATTTCAAAATGGCGTCCATGTTCGATACGCAGTCATCGTACCTTACTGTAATATTCAATTTTCCCCATTCCGGCAGGGTTTTTCCACCAATAGCTTACTGCAATATTCAGGTTCTCCCATCCCTAGAGGGTTTTTGTCATAACAGGGTGTACTGTGACTTTTGGCTCGCCTCGTATTTTTCCTGGTGTCCTCAACTTACTCTCGTACCGTGATAGCCTATACACAGGCTGATCCCGCAATGACGTTCCAAACTTTCAGAGATGATGGAGAAGTCGAGTATATCAATCTAAAGCAACGAACCCTGGTCCAGAAACGACCTAGACGAAAGATGCAAGCGAAAACATTCTTCTATGTCTGACAGTGGAATATATGTATCGGTATTGCTGCTGCTAAGATTTCAGGGTAGGTATTCCCGGCGACAGAGGCGACTACAAGGGGCTTTCAACCTTGCCGTGCTCGCCTGTTAGCACGTTATCAGCAGAACGGGCAGGATGCTTCACTCCATGCCGAGCTGTTCTCAACACAAGCGCGCTAAAGGAATCTTGCTTGCCTTCCCGCCATTCCGCTCTGCTACGCTACAGTTCATACTTTACACTTTCATTGCAGTGTTATGCGTAGGATTTGGAAATTGATGAAAATACCCAAGTATCGTAAGACAAGGCTTAACAATATATTTATTAATTTTGGAGCCCTGCAAGACACAAAATAGAGGATTTTATTTGACCTTTCTTTTCTTTTCGACGTACTTCATGCTTGTTTATTTATTTCTTTATGAACGGTTTTCTCTGCAACTTCATGCTTCTTTCGACAAGTACTGGCTACTCACAGTTCGAACCATCATCAAGTCACCTCCAATAAATGTTTTATGTAGTAATGAAAACCATCTCCGAAAGTCGAGATCCTTTGCACCTAACAACCTGAAGAAGTCTATTATACTGCAACGCCTACCAGATTAATGTTTTGGGAGTCTAGGTTCTGTAACTTTAGTTTGTTCCAACCAAACATGATCTCAGTTGTAACAATTTTAATTACTTTTCCAGGATGTATTTTCCAGGTTCTCTGAATTCATTCTAATTGGCTATGTATCTCCCAAATGTATTTTATCAAACACAAAGTTCGTTAATCTAATCAGTACATCTCTGAAACAAGAAGCTTTGCTTTTATACCAAGCTTTCTTCGCATACGTTGCATATCATCAGTATTTCCACTGAGCAAAATTTTTTACTATTTCGGTGAATGTTCGCCATAAATTTAGAAAGACTATATAGTGCTAAATGGCCTCAAGTCCTTAGCTCACATTTCCACACATCCGTCAGTTTTTGTGCTCTTTCAAAATATGTATGCCATGCGGAAACTACTGCTCAAATTTACAGACACGTCTTAACGTACTCGAGGTTCCCGAATAAGTGTAATAACGTTTTACACAATTTGCAATGCAAGACACCTGCCAATTTATCTGAAGCTGTCTCATAAACGACAACTTTTCCCCTGTTGGACTTGCACTCTGTTTCGTGACATACATATTCCCCAGTTCTTAATTTCTTCACAATCTCCTTTAAGTTAGGTTTGTTCATTTCGCTTCTCGCACCCTGATGATGAATGAGTTGTTGTGAAAATTTGTACGCAAACATATACATGGCTAGTCACATTGGACTGATAGCGCAGACTGTTGTCAGGTGCAGCAGTCTAATTGGGTCACGTGAAGCTTGCGAGGCTAGCGGAAGCCCAAACTGGCCCGCTTTAACCACTGTCCTCCAGTACACATATACTCTTATGTCTCCATTACGGCAGGCTGAGCTACTTAAACAGTTACGTTGGAAATAGGGGCAAGCCGGCTGCAAAGACAATTTTTACACCTCTGCCAGACGAGTACTCGGGTATACAGGTTAGGATAATAACTCAACTAGTCCAATGCAAAAGGAGTACTGTGCGCTGAGATTAGCATTCATGGAGAAAAATGCTTGTAATTTAGTAGACTTCGGCCTGTGATTATAAGTCGAAGTACTAACGTCGATCATATCTGATGAAACGTTGTTGTACCCAGTGATAGAAGCTGCAAAATGGATTATCGTGTAACGGAGGGACAAAGAGACGCAGCAGAGAAGCGGACAGGTCTTATAGGATCAAGCACCTGAATATAAGATATACGGCTCACATCAGTTTCCAAGACTGTTCCAACAATCAAGTGAAACAGGCAACTGGTACCACAGTAGAACGATCAAGGAGGACAGACAGATTATACAAGCTCCCGACTTGGGCACAGTGCTTGGTCGAGAGGATGAGGCGTCAGCAATCAGCAGTCGGTCAGTTGCCCCTGAAATGAATGTTTTTCACGGTGTGCGTAGAGAGTTGTACGGGAAATTCTGTTACTACAGAAAATGCATGCTGCGACTCCTGATGACTTTGGAACTGGCGTCGCGTTCAGCCGTTGGTTCTTGCAGCGCCTAAGGCTAGGCGCAAATTGAGACGCGTACAGCACGTGTGACGTGACACGTGACACGACACTATAGCGCGACACGCACGTGCCGCACGGGTCGCGCGGGTCCAGCGCGTATTTCGACGCGTACAACATACTTCGCACGCGCCGACTGGCTTACGCGATCCGAAGCGCACGCAACCTCTTATGTTTCTCAAACGATTTTACAGAAACTATTCTCTGAATATATATGATTTTTGCCTTACTTGTAGCGTTATATTTCAGCTTCGTGACGACACTACGCAAAACTCAAAAAGTTTGCAACGAAAAATAGGGGTCGCTATGATTTTGCGTTTGGTGCGTATTACACCATATGTTGCTGCGTATGAAATTTAACTAACATGCTGAATTTTTGTTTAGACTTGGGGGAGATCTCTATCTGCATCCGATCTCGAGAAAATGCATCCCATGTAGCGCGCTCACTTCCGATCTCACGCCCGCGAGAATGAAATACTTGCAACATCTCTCGTATCTCCTAAACCGCTCGAGACATCGAAACGAAAGTTTAGCGAATGATAGCACACAAGGAGGAGAGTGTTTTGCCAATTCTTAAACACACGGAACTTTCTTATCTATGGCGATATATCACTACTTATACTTCTTTTTTTTTTATTTCACTCCAGTGACTGTAATTTTTTAAGAGTTATCGACAGCTAGGGAAACAAGAGCTTCCTAGTATGAAAATAAACATAAAATTTCTTCTTTTATGTTAGTGCAAACCGATACTATGAGAGGTTTTTCGTAAGCTATTGAGCTTTGTGATCGCCAATTACTTGTTTAATGAGGCCCTCCGTTTCGTAATTCTGTCGTAATAGCTGCTGTGAGATGAGTTTGGCGAATTACACTGTGACAAAGGAAGTACAATTAAACCAGTCACCAAGAGAAATGTGGCCTTTACTCATAAATGGTGATGTTTCTTCGAATGAGAAAAGGTTAACAACTCACACAAAAACAGATTGGCAATTCTGCTGGAATTTTGGTGGGATCCCCGTAACCCATCGTATTTTTAACACTGAGCGACAGGAATGGAAACTTACCAAAGCATTTTATTCTTTCTCTTGATCTGAGCAGTATTAAAATAATGACGAGCGTTCCTTCAGGCGGAATGATAGGCACATGCCAGATACTGTTTACTCACCTAGGGCTTGCCAAACTGACAGTGGGTGATCGCGAATAAAACAGTTGTTATTGAGAAAAGTAAACAATTGATCTGTCGCACAATACAATGGTCAGTGTATTGTCAGCAGCGAAGGCTAATGCACGCGACAGGAATGCACAAGCTAGCCATGTGTGCCTTGTGAGATGGAGCTCGAAAAACATTGTCATGAAATTAGATCTGCCTTTGTCAGCAGCACATTTCAACAAATTAAATATATCTAATCATAACACTCTTTTACGATATTCCTACTTTCGTAATAATACCGACCATTTTCTTCATTTGTGTAGCCTGTTGTTGTATAATTAGTTTATTAATGTTGATAATGTCCATGCAACAATTGAAATGCTTTTTCTCATCACGGCGAACCAATTAAAACATTGTTATTTGTGACTGCTTTTCGACTGTTTCTAGCTTGCCGTGGAAATATGTTGTTCACATGCATGTAGTACAGTGTGTCGTATTACATTATTACATCCATATCAGAGTAATAACGGTGAAACTTCTATAGTTCAGATCTTGGACGCTTTTTACCACAAGAACAAAGGGATCACACCTGTGGAGATTATCCCTTTCTAAATTTTTGTAGCAGATCGTAAAGATACGCTAGCTTACTAGGCAGCGAGAATAGAACCTTGCTTTACTTTCCTGCCTTGATTCTTATTCACATGATTTTATAATATTCCTCGCTTCCTTATTCACTACCCTCTCTCCCTTCTTGCGATCTGAAAACATCATGGAGGCTTATGGTGCAATTCCAGCGGCCAATGGCTCATCAGTTACTGAAATATACATTTTTCTTGACAGA
Source organism: Schistocerca serialis cubense (assembly GCF_023864345.2). Classification (NCBI taxonomy): domain Eukaryota; kingdom Metazoa; phylum Arthropoda; class Insecta; order Orthoptera; family Acrididae; genus Schistocerca; species Schistocerca serialis. Next base: position 143,073,814 of record NC_064641.1, on the reverse strand, counting down.
AGAAAAACAAAACAAAACTATGCAGATATAAATAACAGAAAAGTATAACGTGCTGACGAAGAAAGCTGGAGCGTTTAAATGGCGAAAACGAAACACTACCCAAAGGCAATAAAATTCAGTACACAGTAAGGCAAAATTTATCGTATTGGCAAAGCTACAACTCCTGATATGCGCCGTTCCGATGTCAGCATATGGCCGGGCTACTTTTCCGCTCCCCTCCTCAAATTTCCCACGGTCCTAGCTAGGCAAGCGCGACTCGCGGCGCGCGAAACTGTGCCTCAACCACAACGCCGCGCGACCTGGCGCAGGAGCGTGTCACGTCCCAGTCGCGTCGCGTTGCAATTTGCGCGGTCCCATTTGAACCTGTCTGTGATGTTACAAAAACGCGCGCTGCGTTGCGTCGCGCCACACGCGCTATACGCGTCTCAATTTGCGCCTAGCCTTACAGTCCATCCTCCCTTTCCTTTAAATGTGCTTTTCACGGATGACGCCTGATCTCCAGAGACGGAATGATAAATAGCTGCATTGGTCATGTTTGGCTAATGAGAATCCCCAGCTACAGCTGCGTAGAGCCATCAACACAGATCATCAGTCAACACATGGACAGGCATAGTCAATCCCCATGTACTACGCCATTTGCTTCCCTCTCCCGGCTTAAATGCTCCAGAGTACACACTTTTTGTCAGAGACATACTAACCAGGCTCCTGGAACATGTCCCACTTTCTATTCGTCAACGGGCATGGTTACAACACCATCCAGTCCCGCCCAACTTTAAACTAAGGGTTCATGAACATCGAGACATTCCCTGAAAAGTGGTTAGGCAGAGAAGACCCTGTTTCGTGGGCAGAACGCTCACCTGAACTCACCCAAATTGATTTCTCCTTGTGCAGCCAGGTGAGGAGTCTTGTGTACGAGACGACTGTCGAGTCTGAAGAGGAATTCCTGACAGAAATTCTCTATGTCTACGACACTATAGCCATCCTGTTGTTAAATATAGACTGCTGGCTTTCATCCATCTGAAGGCCATTTGTAAAAGTTCCTGACTCCTTTGGTTGCGTTTGCTATTGTCACCATTACATTGACAATATCGAGACCTTCCTAGGCTCCATAGAGACGGTTGAGTCACCTGAAGAACAGTGTTTTCTGATAATTAGCTCAGTAGTGGAACTGAAACTGCGGCCGTTGAAAGAGGAAGATTTATTTATGGGATATTGTGTTCTTTCTGCCGTGTTGCGTGGTGTAAGTGGTACACCATTCAGTGTCATCCGGGAATGTCGAAAAGCTGTAGATCTATTCTCTCACTGTGTCTCATATTCATGTCTACCCACCCTAGTTCACTGATTCCATAAAATAGCAACGTAGATACACAATGCGTATGCCATAACTTGTGTTATCGGTAGAGGGTCCAGTTTAACACAGTGTACTGTGCTCCAAAACGACCAGTGTGTATTTCGAAACACTAATTACGGATTGCGCCTTAGGCTAACTGCTGCCTACAAGGCAGTACGAGGTGCGGTCTATGATATTCGGAAATGTGGTCACAATATATTCAATTCCTGCAGCCATTTCTACCAGTAGATTGATCCTCATGATGCCAATCTTCATTTGTCCTTACGAGGCTGAGTAAACCACATTTCAGTGCCTCTATCTCAGAAAATCCGAGAAGTTACCAGAAATGGAATCCAGGTCCTTAGACACTGAAGGCAGCAACGCTAACCTTTGGGCTACGGAGGCTGTCTTATTTTCTTTTAAGCAGATAAATTTAAATTATTGTGTAGAACTTAGGTTTGTTGTTATGCTCGTTCGTCTAAGTTAGTTAGTTGGCTAGTTAGTATCATATCCCATAGGTCATTCGAACTATTCTGTTGCAGTAATGTGGAACGAGTCAATTTACGTGGTATGCGCATCTGATTACTGTTAATATTAGTGAACATGTGATATTGTAGTCCTACTCATGCAAGTACTTAAAGCTCGTTTTTCCACAGGTTAACAGTTTTTAAATAGAAATCAGTAATGGAATAGAATGAGTTGTCCAGGAGAAACTATTTTAGATTAGATTTAAAACATCACGTGCCAACTATCTGACAGTTGGTTGCTGCATGCTGAAAGCCTTTCTGAGTTACTGGCAGCTTCAGTAATAAGTAATGAAGAGCATATTTTTCTCGGTTGTTGTGGGTTTGAACATAATTGTTATTTTTAAACTCTGATGGATTATTTACAACGAATTTCATTAACAAATATATGTATTGTGGTAATGGAGTTAAAGTGCCTTACTCCTTGAAGAGGTATTTACATGACGACTGCAAGTGAACACCACATTTTATTCTTACTGCTCGTTTCTTTATCAGTGCTCTAATTTTAAGTCATGCGTTACAGCAGTAAAATAATTCCATAAGAGATTACTGAGTGGAAATATAGTAAACATGTCACTGAGATTGATTCCTTTGGTTCCAAGACTAGCAATTACATGGAGAGGAGAAATAGCTGGAGTTAGTTATTTGAGGAGCTCATTAATATGCACCTTCCATTTCATATTCTAATCAATATGTACACCCTAAAATTTGGAACATTCTATCCCATTAACTTACTCCTGCCCATGTGTTACACGAACAGAGTGTGTTTTGACTTAATTGAGAGAGAGTCCATTTTCAGAAATCCACTTAACATCATTTACCGTCTGTTCTGTTCATTTCTCTAATGGGATGTATTATAACATAGTCTACAAAAATTCTAATTATACTTGTTGAATATTAAGTGATAAGTCATTCAAATGCATAAGGAATAGCTGTGGACCCAAAACTGAACCCTGTGGGGCACCCTTTGTGATTTTTACCCTGGTCACTAAAACTTCCTACCTTTCAGTAATTGTCTGAATTATTGAGCACAACTTTCTGCGTCCTGTTTTCTAAGTGTGATTCAAACGAGATATATCTAAGAAAACCAATTCAATGAGATAAATTTTTCTGTTGGTGTAATATTTTGTACAGAATCAAACGCCCTGGAAAGATTAAAAAAATAGGGTGATATTTCATAATTTAAGAACTACGATATAGGGTGGATGAATGCATAAAAATCATTCCAAGTCGAGAAACCCTCCTGGAAATAAAACTGTTATAGGCTAAGTTCTTGTTTATACTTAAATGTGATACTTCTTTTGGGTGCCTTACTTTTTCGAATATTTTGAAAAAAGATGTTAGTAAGAAAACTGAACGATAATTATTTAAGTCTCCCTTGTTGTCTTCTTTATAAAGAGCTTTAACCGTTGCATATGTCCAGCCGCCTGGAAAGATTCCCTGTGGCAGTGTTGCACCGTTCTGTAAAACAGGAATGAGCGGCGCCATTTCTTAATTGGCTACTACGCTTTTATGCGACAGCAACTGACGATAAAGTACGGACAGAGGAAGTATAAGCGCACTATTGCACGAGACTGCTTGAAGTTCTTTTATAACGAGCGCTAAGCCGTCCTCCCCGTTGCCCTGGTGGGGATGCGGTGTCGTGAGGACCGGCAATACGAGACACCTTCCACCCGCAGAGCTGGCTGCCGCATTCCGCGGCGCCCTGGCCTGCGAAACAGCAGGTGCGGACCTCAGATAGGCAGTTAGCGCCGACGCGCCCCCTCAACTGGAGTCCGTCCCGGAGAACGCTTTGTTTCATTCGACGGCCGCGATAAGAGTCATTATATTAATGGCGGTTGCTTGAATTATGGCACGCGCTCAATTTTCCCCGCGCCCTGGTCTCGCTTCAGCAGAGCACACGCTGCACGCAACGCGCGAGCGATAGCACCACAATAGTAGCGGCGCGGCGCGTTTTGCAAACTGTCCATTGTCGCCGGCCGCGACGGGCGGGACGCATTGTCCACGCCCGCGAATTTAAGTCCAAGAAATTATGGCTTCATTGTACGGACGGCGGCTGGCACTTAAATTTCAGTCACCTGCCACGGCCGACTCATTGTCCGCACCGCGTTTACTGTCCCGGGGCAAGCGCCTGCGCTTTAATGACGATCATTAAGTCGCCACAGCGGTCGCAACCCTGACAGGAACCGCGTGTAATGGAGGCCCGGAGAAAGACGCGTAATTGCGGTCAGCGCTGGATGACGCGTTTAACGTCCGCTCGCAAAACTTTTATGCGTCCATTCGCACTTGTAACCGACCGAATATGAACGAGCACTTTACTCCCATTGGTCTTTGTGAAGCGGAAGTCATAATCTGCTGCCGCTGCACGCATGCCGCCAACTTGTTGGGTGGTTTTTAAACGAATCACAATATCTCATAAATAAAATCTACCACTTTCAGCGCCTCAGGTTTCAATTCCACAACTGAGCTCTTCGTCTAAAGTCAGTGTTCTTCCTGTGCTTTATCTTCAACGGACCATAACATCTCAGGAAAATATCAGTGTACCAGCTCAATGTCGTAACGAAAGGAATCAGCAGATTTTATTTGCATTGAATGGGTTTCAGGTGACTTAACACTTTATATACTCCAGGGATGAGATCCGCAACAGCAGTCTCACACTTAAATGGAAAGAATTTTCTTAGCACACCAAGAGGTTGCCCGGCTATTTACACATTCGCTTACTGAATATTACAAGTCCTAAATGACAAAATATTGAAACACGGCAGTTCTTGCGGTCGTACCGTGGGGTTTTATTGGATGGCTCATGTTACATTCTTAGAAAAACTTGTTTTATCAAACTGACGACTTCACACACAACTGGTTTGAATCATACTAACGAACAGAATCCAAGTAGTGCAAAGTAATTGTAAAGGCTGCGCGGGATTAGCCGACGCCGGCCGCAGTGGCCGAGCGGTTCTAGGCGCTTCAGTCCGGAACCGCGCGACTGCTACGGTCGCAGGTTCGAATCCTGCCTAGGGCATGGATGTGTGTGATGTCCTAAGGTTAGTTAGGTTTAAGTAGTTCTATGTTCTAGGGGACTGATGACCTCAGATGTTAAGTCCCATAGTGCTCAGAGCCCATTTGATTGGCCGAGCGGTCTAAAGCGCTGCAGTCAAGGACTGTGCGGCTGGTCCCGGCGGAGGTTCGAGTCCTCCCTCGGGCATGGGTGTGTGTGTGTGTTTGTCCTTAGGATAATTTAGGTTAAGTAATGTGTAAGCTTAGGGACTGACGACCTTAGCAATTAAGTCCCATAAGATTTCATACTTTTTTTTTAATTGTAAATATGACGGAAACGTAGAAAATCTTAGTCAGTGTAGTGAAATCATGAAGGGGGCATTCAGGGTTCAATTTTGGTTCCTTCCCGATTCCCTTTATATCTGAATGAGGTTACACTTAACATGCAGCAAGCAGAATTGGTCCATTTTGAGAGCTGTACTAGAATTACAAAAAATCCCATTATAGAAGAAACAACAACAGAGATTGTTAACGATGTTTTTCAAATAATGATTAACTGATTCTCTGAAAATAGCCTGTCCCCCGACTTTGAGACAACACACTATGTTGAGTCCTGTATGACAAATTACCTAGAACAGGAACAGGAGCCAGTTAAGAAGGTCGATGATACAAATGTATGAGTGTACACAGTGAAGAAATCTTGAAGTGGAAGGTGGATGTTACTGGGTTTGTCAAACAATTAAGTTCAGCTACTTTCGGTCTTCACATGATTGCTAGTCTTTGAAACAAAGCAATCAGTCTCGTGACATATTTTGCATTTTTCCACTCGGTAATGTTTTATGGAATTATTTTACTGGGATAACGCATCTCTCAGAAAGAAAGCATAGAGCACTGATCGCACGAAAGCGAACAGATAGGGTAATATGTGGTGTTCAAGCACAGATTCATATAGGCTCCTTTTGAAGGAGTTAGGTATCTTAAATGCGTAATCCAAATAAAAAATTTCCCTTATGAAATTTTCCATAAATAAGACGTCACAGTTTGAGATGAATAGTGACGTGAAAAATAGTTCAAATGGCTCTGAGCACTATGGGACTTTACTTCTGAGCTCATCAGTCCCCTAGAACTTAGAACTACTTAAACCTAACTAACCTAAGGACATCACACAAATCCATGCCCTAGGCAGGATTCGAACCTGCGAGCGTAGCGGTTGCGCGGTTCCAAACTGTAGCGCCTAGAACAGCTCGGCCACCCCGGCCGGCACAGTGATGTCCATGCCTGCCACGCTAGAGGGAATAATGACTTTTATTACCCATGGTTAGATCTGTTACTGGCTCAGAAAGAAGTTCGTTATGCAGCTTGAATAATTTTTGATTATTTGCTTTATGGCGTTCAATGTCTCGCAGGTTGCGAAGCAAGTTTTAAATGTTGTGTGAAACCATTTCTCGTGGACAACTCCTTCTATGACATTGACGAATTTCTACTTGATAACTGGTAGCCAGTAATATATATATATATATATATATATATATATATATATATATATACATATATATATATACTTTCGAAATTACAGTAGTTACAATTTTCAACAACAGATGGCGCTGCGGTCTGGGAAACTCTATAGTACGATATTTTCCACATATCCATCATGCGTAGCAATAATATGGCGTAGTCTCTGAATGAAATTACCCGAAACCTTTGACAACGTGTCTGGCGGAATGGCTTCACATGCAGATGAGATGTACTGCTTCAGCTGTTCAATTGTTTCCGGATTCTGGCGGTACACCTGGTCTTTCAAGTGTCCCCACAGAAAGAAGTCACAGGGGTTCATGTCTGGCGAATAGGGAGGCCAATCCACGCCGCCTCCTGTATGTTTCGGATAGCCCAAAGCAATCACACGATCATCGAAATATTCATTCAGGAAATTAAAGACGTCGGCCGTGGGATATGGCCGGGCACCATCTTGCATAAACCACGAGGTGTTCGCAGTGTCGTCTAAGGCAGTTTGTACCGCCACAAATTCACGAGGAATGTCCAGATAGCGTGATGCAGTAATCGTTTCGGATTTGAAAAATGGGCCAATGATTCCTTTGGAAAAAATGGCGGCCCAGACCAGTACTTTTTGTGGATGCAGGGACGATGGGACTGCAACATGGGGCTTTTCGGTTCCCCATATGCGCCAGTTCTCTTTATTGACGAAGCCGTCCAGTAAACCAAATGCTGCCCACATGCATATCGCCGTCATCAATCCTGTGCACTATATCGTTAGCGAATGTCTCTTGTGCAGCAGTGGTAGCGGCGCTGAGGGGTTGCCGCGTTTGAATTTTGTATGGATAGAGGTGTAAACTCTGGCGCATGAGACGTTGGCGTCATTTGGACCGCAGCTGCAACACGGCGAACGGAAACCCGAGGCCGCTGTTGGATCACCTGCTGCACTAGCTGCGCGTTGCCCTCTGTGGTTGCCGTACGCGGTCGCCCTACCTTTCCAGCACGTTCATCCGTCACGTTCCCAGTCCGTTGAAATTTTTCAAACAGATCCTTTATTGTATCGCTTTTCAGTCCTTTGGTTACATGAAACCTCCGTTGAAAACTTCGTCTTGTTGCAACAACACTGTGATCTAGGCGGTGGAATTCCAACACCAGAAAAATCCTCTGTTCTAAGGAATAAACCATGTTGTCTACAGCACACTTGCACGTTGTGAACAGCACACGCTTACAGCAGAAAGGCGATGTACAGAATGGCGCACCCACAGACTGCGTTGTCTTCTATATTTTTCCACATCACTTGCAGCGCCATCTGTTGTTGAAAATTGTAACTACTGTAATTTCAAAAGTTTGTCCGCCTGAAAATGTACTGTTGTCCCAAGCATATTGCAACAAACGGTGTATTTCTATCACTGCTCGTTTAGTTTTTATTGCCGTTTCAAATATACCGGTCATTTTTGAAACACCCTGTATCCTGTGACCTGATTCGATCCATTTCGTTTTGATAAAAGAATCGTTCATTCAAATGGAACATATAGCTGACTAACATCAACCGACGTGCCGATGGACTAAACACATATTTAACGTAACAGTGATCAATAATGATTTATTTTATCATTATCAGTAGTAGGGTAAATTCGGCCCACCCGCCCCTAAAAGAGCAAGCTGGTCGCTTTCGAGAGGTTTTTGGTATTCATGCGAACTTTGGTGTAGACCCAGGTGTTGCCAGTTGTTAAGGGACAGTTTTTCGAAAACTACAGTGTAACCTCATTGAAATTAGACCACTAAATCAACTCAAATGATAAGCAAAGCATGAAAGTATGCAAGTAATTGGAACAAATACCAAAGACTGCGAATATAATTAATACGTCTTCATTTCTATACGGTGATGAAAGGGATGTGTGACATTTCGGTGAGCTGAGTCTGTTGGCTGACTGCAAGGACACGAGGCCCGCGGAGGTGGAATAGCAAATGAATCATAAGACTGTTCATTCATTAAAAGGCAAAATCGCTACCAGGTTCTCACTGGGCCGGCGCCGCTGCCAGCGACAGCCATGGCACCCCAGTGTGGGCTACAGCAGAGGACAGTAGGCCGAACTCGGCAAGTTGTGAACTGGCACTGTGAGACACAGTGATAGGGAGCTGTGAGGGCACGGGAAAACGTGGGACTCTCAGAGCGGGAGGAATCTGATGGACTCAATGGAATACAGCAGCAATTGATGCGCAAGTTTTGTAAGGAAGCCGTGGACTGGCTCCCTAAGACTCCGCCGGCCACTGTGGCCGAGTGCTTCTAGGTGCTTCAGTCCGGAACCGCGCTGCTGCTACCTCGCAGGTTCGAATCCTGCCTCGGGCATGGATGTGTGTGATGTCCTTAGGTTAGTTAGGTTTAAATATTTCTAAGTTCTAGGGGACTGATGATCTCAGATGTTAGATCCCATAGTGCTTAGGGCCATTTGAACCTAAGACTCCTGAGTGCCTATGTGCAGCCACTGTCATTGGCCGAAACGCAAAACCAGGCTCATTGTGGGAGAGAATCTGTGCCTTATGCTCCAAATCTGAGAGTTAAATATGTGTTACTGGTCAATCAGAGCAGATTCATTAAAAGGAAGCAGATTGCTAGTATTCTTACGACTTTTTCACTGGACAGATCTCGGGAGTTCCACAGCGACTCGCTAACGAGACTCCATTGCTGGCACAACCAGTAAAATTTTTAGAAGGAGATGAAATGAACACTTCGTCTTAGAGCTCCAGAGAGGAAACACTCAGACTTCACCTGCACTTACAGCAGGCGACGCTTTGCCTGATGACCATTTTTAGACTCTGTCACGGCGCCGATCACAGTTGCTGGAACTGAGCTTGTCAATCTTTGCATCACCAGGTTTGGAACAGTGATAAGCACGTGTGGCATATGCACACGATATGACGAACTGGATGCAAAGTTATGTTTCGATTCTGGATGTTGCTTTTCTGAATTAATCCACGCATGCAGCCATTTGAACTCAAAGTGTGCTTAGACTAGGGTACTGGCGCTCATATGTAATTTTATCGTTATTTCCTTCAGTCTGTTAAGTAATTCAACAATAAGTGGCACTTTATTTGGACACAGGAAACTGTATACATTCCCCCTACCCCGCCCCCGTATCATGTTACTATTGTGTAACTCAAATAATTCATTTAAAGGATTGAGCACTTAATACGAGGGCAAATCAGAAAGTCTTTGACCCTAATTTTTACAAGCCAAAGTAAGGTACAAACAGGTAATGACAAATATACATCCTATTATACGTACCTTGCACTACTTTTCCACGTAGTCCACCCAACGGTTCACACGTTCGTGACATCGCAGCACTAAATTTGAGATGTCCCTGCGGTAGAATTCGTCCTGCTAATTATGGAACCAACGTCGGACTACTATCTTGGCTTCCATGAACGTCTTCATCTGTTCGGAAACTTGGAAATCACTAGGAACGAGGTCTTGACTGTATGGTCCAGAATCTCCCAGCTAAATGCCCGGATCTTTTCCGCAGCTCTGATTGCCACAAGTGGTCTCGCATTGTCGTGGAGCAGAATCACGTTTTCCACGTCGAGAGTACTTCGGCGCCTTCGCCTGTTGGCACCTCCCAGACGTGACAGTATAGAACAATAAATGTCGGCACTGATGGTGGCACCTTGTGGCATTAAATGTGACAGGAACGGTCCACGGCTCACCCAAAAGGCCGTTAACATCACTTTGCCAACAGATGGCGCTAAACGGAATTTCTTTGTTTCAGGCGAATTATCTTTATACAGCGGTTGGACAGAAACATGGGAATTGCATACCTCGACTTTAATACAATGCCTATATGTTGTGCTATTGTATATGACGACGGAAGGCAACTGAATAATATCCTTAACGTGCGGAAAGTGTCCGTCGTGGCCAGAACGGAGTTCTGTGTAGTTGTGAGTGCGCTATGTCGGAACTAAGAGAACTCGAAAGTGGACAAACTGTTGCTGCTAGTATGATGCGTCCTTGTGCAACCAAGCTGACTGAAGTGTTTGATGTTTCAAGAGGCGCTGTATCGAAGATTTTACTCTATTAAGGCAAAGTGGGAGAACATCATCCGCTAAGTCGCAATACGGACGCAAGCGTGTACTGAGTGATCTTGACGGACGGTCACTGAAGAGATTTGTGAGGAAAAGTAAGAGGACCACAGCTGAAAATGTCACTCTAGATCTAAACTTCGCACTCGCAAACCCTGTCGGCACGGAAACAACATGAATGTAGCCACATAAGCGGGGTTTGCACTGCGAACTCAAAACTCAAAACGATGCAAATACCCATAACAGGGAAACTTGCTGGCGTAGCCATAACACCTGGACTATGCACCAGCAGAAAAAAATCATTTGGTGTGACTACTCTCGTTTAATGCTGTTTCCAACTTATGGCCGAGTTTACGTACCAAAAGTGAAATATGGCGGATGTCCGGCGATGATTTGAGCAGCCGTATCGTCGTATTCGATGGGTCGAATGGGTAATCTCTAGTCTTGGATTACTGGCAAGGGCTGTGTGACCGTTCTGGCAGATCAGGTACGTTTCACGGAAAATGTTTGTTCCTAAATGGTGATGCTATGTTTCAAGGAGACGTGGCCCCTCTTTACACATCTCTCGTCGCCCAGTACTGGTTTTGTGAGCACGACGATGAAGTGTTACCGTCATCAGATCGCAACATTTCACCTCTGGGGCCTATTTTCGAGAAGGCAGTGCGTGATCGCTCTCCATATCCATCATAGTTACCAGAATTTTTCAATATTTTGCAGGGAGGATGGTGCAATAGTCTCTTGAAAACCATACAGGACCTACGTTTATCTATTGTGAGACGAGTGAAAGGTGTTTTGAATGCCAGTGGTCTTCCTTCATCGTATGAGTCATAGTAATATTTTGCGTTTTGGGTGTTTCCATGTTTTTATCCAACCCCTGTATGTATGGATACTGTACACTTAAAGACTGTTGTCACTGTGGAAGAAAGGTGAGCTAACCGTACGAAAAACATCACAGAACCACCTCCATCCTGAACTACACTCTTCACAGTCCGACAGTTGAACCCTTCACCGGACTAACGGTACCTTTGAGCCTTTCATCATTTAAAAGGAGGCAAAAATACGAGTCGCAGCGGCACATTACACGCCAACAGTCAACTATTGTCCTATCTTTGTGTTATTTGATCCTTGAAGACGTGCAGTTCGATACCTCTGTGATCAATGGTGCTTTCCGAGTTGTCCGACTCTCCATGTCCACTAAATGCAGTCCCCTTCCCATTGTTCCCTCGTAAACTGTCTGAAATTGACCTGCACCTCTGAGAGCAGCAATTAGTATCTGATTTGAAACCAGCTGTCATTGACAAGGTGTGGCAATCGTGTCCGCTGCCTCTTTACATGCACTGTTCCTAAGCTGCCATACGCTACTGCGTGCCATGCATTATTTTTTATAGACACGGTGAACAACCCGCCGTGATACAAATCTCCAAATCTGGCAGTTTGGGCTCGTTCTTGCCATGGGAAGTTCAAGCACCGTAGTTCCTATCTTGTTCTTTGAAGTTGCCATAAAGACCGATCTTACTGTGCAGATACCATAGAACAAATAAACCACTTCACAGCCATGAATTCCGACGATGGTGAAGAGTCACATGACCGCCAGGCACCAATTACGCACCATCTGCTGCTGTGCAGACGTCCAACTGTGCACTTCTAAGAAACTGACTAATAGTCTGCCAAATGAATCCAATATGTCTATGGACCAAGAATGAAGATAAACACTGAACAACTGGCGGAAAAATTGTTTTCATAGTCACATGTTTCGTGCACGAACTAGATTTCAGTAAAATTCTCCGAGTTAATACCAGTCAGCTATGTGCTCCCAATGGAATTTTTTTACCTGATCAATGCACATGATGTGCTGGCCAACGACAATGATAAAAAAATAATGTAAGAGAGGACGAAACGAAACTTCTCCAGTTGGGAGGGCATGTGATGTTATTTTATTGACTACAAAATCGAGTAATATTTACTAAGAACTCGGCAGTATGAGTCCACCTATATTATGATGTAGCAACCTGTTCTGGTCTGGATGCATGCACTGACTCAGTTGCGAAAGGTGCCATTAAACCGTTGTATCCTTTGTGGAGGCACGCTGGCCCAAAAGTATTATATGTTGTAGTGTCGCATTAATATAAGCTCTGGGACACATTGTACTGTGCTGCTGGTAAAGGTGATCGTGCCGAGGGGAAACAAACTGCTTGTTGACGCAGTCCCCAAAGATAGATGCATACTTGGGTTGATCCATGACGAGATGACTCAGAGAATTGCAAGAAAACATTCTGCTGACTATTTCTCCCGCTGCTGAGGTCCAATCGTAGCAACACTCGCTCAACAGTCGTTGCGGAGACACTGTTGGTAGCCCTGTAGTTCATATTGGAGCTCAGATACTCAACAGTTGCACTTCTGTTCTCCCACACAAATCTCCACAGACCTCATTCACCCCTGTTACTTATGGCCATTGTGCCCAACAGTTGTTCGGTGTCGGTTTTGGATAACGTCATTTTGCCATGCATGGTATAATTTTCCCACAGCGAGACGCAAACAGTTTACAAACTTAGCCGTTTTGGATATGCAACCACTCTTCTCCAATTATCACGTCCTTTTGCACGTCAGCTAAATCGCTTCGTTTCCGCATCACGACAATAAGTGCAATGTTTCCCGCGTACCCCTGACACGTTTTGTATACAGTCCACTGCTACTGCTGCCACCTGCCGCCTGTGAGCGATAGTTATTGCAAGATGACATCAAACATAGGAGGTGGTAGCACTAATGTGGCTGGACTGTGTAGTTGGTCCTTGATTGTCGGTACAAGCATTGGGACAGAGTTGAGGTCGAGATGGTTCTCTCTGTGACAGATCTGGGTTCCTTGTTGGCGATGAGTGCATCTCCACATCACAGCTGCAGTTTATAGAGAAATGTCTCATGCGTCGAAAAGCATCATACTGGAAAAGGGGCACCACGATAGGGCCACATGAGATGTTATATGTTGTCTGTGATGTACTATTTCACCATCAGTGTTCCTTCAGTCACTAAGGGGCATGACCTGAAGTCAAAACCGATGACTACCTGCTTTGTCATGCCAGGAGTAGCACAGCTCTGTCTCTTCAAAACACTGGACGAGTGGGACCATCCCCCAGGTCATCTCCACACTCACTAAAGTTGGTCATCCAGGTACTGCAGAACTGTGATTCATTACTCAACTCAATGTGATGCCGTTCGACAGTAGCCTATGCTGTCTATTCATGTCACAACTTCAAACACACAGAAGCTTTTGCTTTGGTGTTAATGGTAGACTATTCATGGGGTGCTAAGTTCATAGTAGTGTTACTGCTAGTCCGTGGACAGTGGTGTATGACAACACAGAATGTTTCAGACTGTTCGTTATTTCTTCTCAGATGGCAGGCAGATTTGTGAAGTGGTTATGATGAGGTTGGTGCAAATTGCGACGATACTCTCTTGTGGTGGTGAGATGTGGTCGATCGGAACCGTAAGGACCTGTGCACCTGCTTTCACGTTCTCAGACAGTACGGCATAGAACGTTTCTCACATATGAACACCCCACAAATATGGATATTGCACGATTCGACCAGCCAAACAAATACACTACTACAATGAACTGTCTTCCAAACTATCAGATTCTGATAGAGCTGTCTCACTAGTAGTGACATCTGCATATCCTTCACAATAACTGCTCTGCATCTGATGCTGTTGACACCTCTTATGTACCATACCAGACCTGGTTGCAATACTAAACACGAATAACACTAACGCATTTTTGCTGCCGTTGCTATGCACCGAGATAGTACAGGAATGGGAGAGTAAAAATCTTTTAAATCTTCACAGCCCAGCATTTCTTCAGTGCAGGGATGTGTCAAGACAAGCCAGCCACAAGGTGTAAACATTTCAACATGGTTAGTCGGTAAGCAGTGTTGTGTGTGAATGCGAGTGAGCTCAGTGAGAAAGCGTAAGGCAAGTGCGCACCAAACTACCGGCGTGTATCTCATAACATTGAGTAAAAGACACTAGATAGGATGCAACAACGCCAGTCAGGGACCTGATAGATCAATTATGGTACTGGAATAAACCTTTTAAGAAAATACAGCGAGCCAGATGCCACTGACCACTCATAATGAACTCTACCAATCCAGTCATTACAAATGACGTCTCACAGCAAAGCCTCTCCTCTGTTCAATATAAATATCCCAATCAGCTTCCTTAGAGTCAGAAGTCGTGGGGTCCATGTCGTTTGCGCTCCATTCTCTGATTCTTATATTGCAACATCTAGTGCAAGATTGTGCCGTATAGTCAGACTGTACCAGTCGCACTTTCACAGCCTGGCATTGCGACAGCAATTCATTAACCGCAGATAACGGATGCCAAAGTGCAGGACTGCAGCTGTTACTGACGAGTCTTCCATGGGCCCACCACCACTGCTCCAGTTCAGGGAATGAGTTGTTGTGATAGTGCACCTCCCTAGAGACCAGAGAGCCTACCCAACTGGTAAGCTAGGGTCAGTGTATATGACAACATCAGACTTCATGGCATCTGACACCACGTTCCACCAAATGGGACAATGCAGGCAGTGACCAGTGAGGCACTCAGCAATCTTAGGGCAGCATGTCAATCGATTACAGACGCACACCACAGTCACTCTTTTTCACAGCGACCACAAGTCGCTGGCTGATGCTTCTGGTGACACAGCAATCTCTGCCACTGGTGACAGCAGATCCCACTAATGCCTACATAGCAACCAGCTATAGCTGCGTCCATAGCTACATGCATTGAACGATAACGGAGTACCGATTAATCTTGTTTTATTGGCGAATCACGACGCGCCACAGGTCCTCAGACCACATATCCTGAAAAGACAGTTAGGGATATAGGAGGGGAAAGGTTGACCCTTATTCCTGTCACAGAGAATTGCATCTGTAATCATTTACACATCCGCCGATGGTGTGTACGTGTGAGAAGCTGCACTGATACCTGACCCTGTCTTCTGGGAGCTTCACTCTATTTGTAGGGCAGTGTGTAACTTATCCACACAGAGCTCGGCAGGTGACGGGAAGCAGCGCCCGCTCCGGGTGTGCAGGACAGCGTACAGTGCCCACGGCAGGGCAGCGACCAGCAGGTGCCAGGTGGCCGCTGCCCGGCCAGCAAACGGGCCGTGTTTTAATCAGGGCGACATCGCAGGGCCTGTCCGCGCGCGGTCGCACCGCTCCACTCCACTTCAGGCCGTACGTGTCGCAGCGGTGCGGCACCGACCGACAGTTCTGCACACCCAAACTGACAAACAACGGGCGAGGACGCTTGTTTCATTTCCCCACATAGCCACATCGAGCGATATCGATAATGTCTATTTTTACTGTTGAGCCTGATTCGCTTTGACCCAAATGCTCGCACACACGCATACACACACACACAAACACACACAAACACACACACACACACACACACACACACAGAGTGAGAGAGAGAGAGGGAGAGAGAGAATGAACTAACAGTGGACTCATCGAGCTAGTTGGATGGGGAAGTTAAACAGTATCAGCATATTCGTCAAAGTTACAATACGCATCTCATTTTTGATCTCATAACTACGTAGGAAATAAATAATATTCCTTGAAATAGGTCATTTTCCTGCATGGGCCTATTGTTTAGATATCATAAACATTTCCATTCATATGCTGTACATGGTGGTCCATTGATAGCGACCGGGCACCGGGCCAAATATCTCACGAAATAAGCGTCAAACGAAAAAACTACAAAGAACGAAACTTGTCTAGCTTGAAGGGGGAAACCAGATGGAGCTATGGTTGGCCTGCTAGATGGAGCTGCCATAGGTCAAACGGATACAACTGCGATTTTTAAATATGAAACCCCACTTTTATTACATATTCGTGTAGTACATGAAGAAATATGAGTGTTTTAGTTGGACTACTTTTTCGCTGTAATAATCACAAACATATAAGTACGTGGTATCGCGCAACATTCCGCCAGTGCGGACGGTATTTGCTTCGTGATGCATTACCCGTGTTAAAATGGACCGTTTACCAATTGCGGAAAAGGTCGATATCATGTTGATGTATGGCTATTGTGAACAATATGCGCAACGGGCGTGTGCTACGTACGCTGCTCGGTATCCTGGACGACATCATCCAAGTGTCCGGATCGTTCGCCGGATAGTTACGTTATTTAAGGAAACAGGAAGTGTTCAGCCACGTGTGAAACGTCAAACACGACCTGCAACAAATGACCATGCCCAAGTAGGCGTTTTAGCTGCTGTCGCGGCTAATCCGCACATCAGTAGCAAATTGCGCGAGAATCGGGATTCTCAAAAACGTCGGTGTTGAGAATGCTACATCAGCATCGATTGCACCCGTACCATGTTTCTGTGCACCAGGAATTGCATGGCGACGACTTTGAACGTCGTGTACAGTTCTGCCACTGGGCGCAAGAGAAATTACGGGATGATGAAAGATTTTTTGCACGAGTTCTATTTAGTGACGAATCGTCATTCACCAACAGCGGTAACGTAAACCGGCATAATATGCTCTATTGGGCAACGGAAAATCGACGATGGCTGCGACAAGTGGAACATCAGCGACCATGGCGGATTAATGCATAGTGAGGCTGTAAGGTGTCAGGCAAATCCAACACCTTCCATGAAAACCCTGACATGATAAGCAAATCCAGTAGTATGTCACATAGCTCCGAATAAATCGTGACTTTAAATTAACCAAAGCAATACGAGTAACGAGTGAGCAAATGGAATACCAAAGACTAACACAAGAATGCCTAAATGCATGTCATACCTTCCCACCGTGAGACAGACGCAGTTCCGAGGGGAGAAACGAGAACAGAAGCCGAGAGCAGAACCGTGTTAAGCGAGAAGGGCCTACGATAAGGGACGGACACCCACGTCGCCAGCTAACCGCTACGACCACACCACCCGCATGTTTTTAGCGTGAGACTTTTTCGCGTCTCTGTTACGTTAGGACTACCGCCCAGCCCATGTTAAAAGCTAGAGACCACCAGAAGAACAGTATAGATCTTACGATAACACAAAAAGGACCACACCAGCTGCAAGTTTTAGCGTGAGACTTTTTCGCGTCTCTGTTACGTTGCAAACTTTAAAAACATTGCCCCACCACGAAAAGTATAACGTTTCTCATTGGATAGACAGAATTTTTGTAGGCGGAGCATAAGGTTAGCATTGAGACCCTGATTGGTCAGATTAAAACACAGCCAGATAGTTTTTTTAAACCAACTTCGGTAAGTTGTAGTAAGGAGAAGTTAGGAGAGAGTTGCCTCCGAGAGGGCGAGCTGGACGGAGCTGCGCCGGCCACCGCCCCCTGACGAACACCGACAAGGTAATGAACGCACGCGATGCCGCATTTTTGAGCGCATAGGGATTCACTCAGAACTGCAGAAGTCTCATCTCTTACATCCCCTTTACGTAATACTAGTGTCGATCGTCAGTTAAAGCTCATGGTGTTCACATTTGCCACTTGAAGTAAAAATCTGAAACTCGATGATTTTTCTGTTATATAGTTATTGAGAAGCCACATCAGCCACTGCAATGTACGACAAATTAGATAATTAATTAAAGATAATTGTGGGTCACTGTAGACCATTTTGATAGTTTTCTCTTTTGTGAAACTTAATTTAAACCTAGATTATAGATGTGATATGGCATAGGTCATCCTTCGATCCATTGTAGAACTTGGAAACACATTCAGGGAATATTCGTTCACATTTTTGTTGAACGCGGTTGGTTTTTACCATCCTGTATTAAAACATTTCCTTTTATCAATAGTGCAATTTATAAACAATGTTTTGTGAGTAGAATAAAATTTCCAATGGTAAACTTAACTGCTATTTCGACGTTATTTTACCAACTAACTAAAAATAGGAAAGCCTTGAACCCCTTCCACTAAATTTAGTTAGTATTAAGATTCTTTTACAGGGAGTGCAGTGGAGCTGACGCTGAAATCATTAAGTATTTGGTTATATCATCGCTAGTCTCACTGAACTCTTCTGAATTCTACACGTCATGTGTGGTCTGGCGTCTCCTTACCAGCAACAGGCCCCAGGTTCAAACTAGTCAATTCCCTAAAATACACGCTCAGAGCATCATTGCGCGAAAGTGGTAGGGAGACACGACTTAGAACAAACAGACACCACGCAGAATGTTAGACGGCATTATGGGAGGAAGGATAATTGGCCCCCATTTTATCGATGGCAATCTAAATGGTGCAATTATGCTGATTTCCTACGTAATGTTCTACCGATGTTACTAAAGATGTTTCACTGTATGACAGAATGGCGATGTACTTCAAACATGATGGATGTACGGCACATAGCTAGCATGCGGTTGAAGAGGCATTGAATAGCATATTTCGTGACAGGTGGATTGGTCATCGAAGCACCATACCATGGACCGCACGTTCACCGGATCTGACGTTCCCAGATTTCTTTCTGTGGGGAAAGTTGAAGGATATTTGTAATCGTGATCCACCGACAACGCCTGACAACATGCGTCAGCGCATCGTCAATGCATGTGCAAACATCACGGAGGGCGAACTACTCGCTATTGAGAGGAATGTCGTTACACGTATTGCCAAATGCATCGAGGTTGACGAACAGCATTTCGAACATTTATTGCATTAATGTGGTATTTACACTTAATCACGCTGTAACAGCACGCGTTCTCAGAAATGATAATTCACAAACGTACATGTATCACATTGGAACAACCGAAATAAAATGTTCAAACGTACCTACGTTCTCTATTTTAGTTTAAAAAACCTACCTGTTACCAATAGTTCGTCTAAAATCGTGAGCCATATGTTTGTGACTATTACAGCGCCATCTACCACAAAGCGAAAAATATTCATATTTCTTTACGTACTACACGAATATGTAATAAAAATGGGGTTCCTATTTAAAAAAAGCAGTTGATATCCGTTTGGCCTATGGCAGCGCCATCTAGCGGACCAACCATAGGACGTACTAGCCAGGATAACATTCGACCACATCCGCTATCGAGGGAGGGCACGTCACCAAGGGAAACATGCAGTCTTACGTTACCTTGTTGAAAGGTTACGTCACGGGGCCTTTTAGACAGAATGCAGTCATCATCCTCACACCTCAGATACGAAATGGCTGCTTTCCAGATTGGTGGCTAATACGAAATAGAAACGTAATGGCTGTCTCGGCGAACAGAAAAGTGAAAACATCCTTATGGTTAAGTAAAAGCTATGGTGGGAAAATTAAGAGTGCATTAGGAGTGTACGCTTAAACGCAGAGGAGATATCGGGTAGGTGGAATTACTTCATTGATGGCTTCCTGGACGGGTAGGACTTGTCTAACGACGTGATAGAAAAAGAGATTGGAGGTCATGTGGAATAGATAGAGGATCCAGTATGAGAGCCAAAATTTAAACGAGCTTTGGAAGACTTGAGATCAGTTAAGGCAGAAGTAAAAAATAGCATTCCATCAGAAATTCTAAAATCAGTCGGTGTGGTGACATCCAAACGGCTATTCAAGATGGTTTGTAGAATCTTTGAGAGTCGTGACGTACCACCAGACTTTCCGAAAAATGTCATCCATTCAATTCCGAAGATAGCACGTCCAGATCTGTGCGAGGACTATCGCACAGCCAGGTTAAACAGTTCATGCATTAAGTTCCGAGAAGAGTGATACACATAAGAATGGAAAAGAAAATGAGGAACTGTTAGATTAAGATCGGTTTGGTTTTAAGAAAGCGAAAGGTACCAGAGAGGCGGACCTAACGTTGCGCTTGATAATGGACGAATGACTGAAGAAAATTGAACACATTTTGACAGGTTCTGCCGACCTGTTAAAAGCGTTCGACGAAGTAAAATGGTGCAAGATGTTCCAAATTCTGAGAAAAATAGGAGTACCCTACAGAGAAAGACGAGTAATATGCAATAAGTATGAGAACCAAGCGGGAGCGATTAGGTTGGAAGACCAGTACGACGTACGTGGATTAAAAAGGGATGGGGTAGGAATGCTGCAATTCACCTCTACTCTTCAATCGACCAAGCAATGACGTTAATAAAAGAGAAATCAAAAGTAGGATTAAAATTCAGGGTGAAAGGATGACAGTGATAAAATTCTCTGATGACAAGCTGTATTCGGTGAAGGTGGAGAAGAATATGTTGAATGAAAAGAAAAGTCTAATGACTGAGAATACGGACTGAGAGTAAATCGTAGAAAGACGAGAGCAATTGGAAGTAGCAGAAATCACAACAGCGAGAAATATAACATCAAAATGGGTGACACAGAAGTAGACAAAGTCAACGAATTCTGTTACCTGGGAAGCCAAATAGTCCATGGCGGAAGAAGCTAGGAGAACATAAAAAGGTAAAGAGGGCTTTCGTGATCAAAAGAAGTCTACTTGTATCAAAGAAAGTCCCTAATTTGAGGAAGAAGTTTCATTTATGTATTCATTCGGAGCACAGCATAGTACGAGAGTGTATGATGGGCCATAGGAAAGCCGAAACAGAAGAGAATAGCGTCTGAGATACGGTGCTGCAGAAAAGTGTTAAAATAATTACGTGGAGCGATCAGGCAGTAAATGACGAATTTCTCCTCGCAGTTGGTGAAGAGAGGAACATATGGAGAACACCGCAAAGAGGAGGACAGCATGATATGACATCAGGGAATAATTTATGTGGTACTAGATGAAGGGGTAGAGGGTAAAAACTGTAGAGGAAGACAGAGATTTTAACTTATTACTCTTACTCTCCTGGACCCACAAACCGCGGTCGATTTCTGTTTTTGGACTCGTAAAGTAGCTTGTTCCACAGTATTCTGCCTTGGGCTCTTTTTTCTTTGCTCCCAGTAGCTGGTGACCCTTGACAACCTAGTCTCTCCATCTCATTTTCGGCTATCTAATGCTCTCCGCCCTTCCGATTTATTCTCTGAGACTTCTCTCAGCAAAGATCCTTGCTCTCTTCTATAGACGTGGCCAGCCCATCTTAGCTGTCTTGTCTTGGCTTCCGCAACTACATACGGTTCATTGTATAGCTCACTGAGCTCCATGTTCTGTCTTCTTCGCCAGTCTTCTCCCTCATAGGTTGGTCCAAATACCTTTTGCTGGATATTATTTTCAAAAACTTTTATCGTTCTCTCCGTATCTTTATCTATCCTCCATATTTATGCCACAAATAGTGGTACTGATATGATTATGGTTTTATATATTCTTACTTAGCTCCTCCTGAAAAAATTTTAAATGGCAATAGTTTGTCGAGTGTGTATGATACTCTGGATGCAGCTTTGATCCTTGATTCTATTTCTCGCTTCTCATGGTTTTTATATTTTACTGCTACCCCCAGATATTTAAACTCATCCACTTCTTAAAACACGTAGTCATCGATCTGCAGAGTTTCCCGTCTTTTTGTTCTGTGATTTCGTTCTACCCTCATGAATTTTATTTTATCATCGTTTACTTCTAATCAAGTTTTCTTTGCATTCTGAAAGAGCCTTTTCCCAGCATTAAAGAGTCATCCGGATTTTCAGCGATTAGTGCTACGTCCTTTGCAAAGGTCAGTACATGTATTTTTGTTTCTACTCTAATTCCGCCTTATCTTTCACTTGCTGCGTCCAGCGCTTCCTGTATTACAATGTTGAACAAGAGGGGTGATATTCCATCTCCTTGCCTGACTCCTGTTTTTTATGCCAAACGCCTTGGAATATTCTCCATCCATTTTCACTACCCCTTTCGAGCCTGCCAGGGTCACATTCACAAGATCTACAATCTTCTTTGGTATTCTGAATCTCTGCATTTTCTCCCACAACTTGTATGTGGATATACTGTCATAGGCTTTCTTAACATCAATAAATAGTATTGCCGTTATTTTGTTATACTCCCAATATTTGGATATGGCTTCTTTCAGTATGAATAACTGCCAGTTGTTGAATCACTCTTCATAGATCCCGGTTGTTTCTCATTTAATACCTCTTTTAAATATGGTTCTAATTTTTGTGGAGAATCTTGGAGAACACTATATAAGCTGTGCTAATTAATGAGATGCCTCTGTAGTTCCTGCATTGTTGTTTGTCGCCCTTTTTACGAATTGGTGTTATTATCGCTTCTGTCCACTCCTCTGGTACCGTTTCTCCATTCCAAATGTTCGAAACAAGATTGTGTATTTGTTCCCTTCTTAAGCAATTCAGCTTTTATGCCATCTCTCCCTGGAGCTTTGCTCTTTTTTTAGTATTTTAATTGAGTCTATTGTTTCTTTCACTGTCGGTGGTTCCACGAAGGGATCTACTATCTGGTAATCATGTTGTTTCTCCTTTTGTGCATTTCTATCTTCAGCATTTAGAAGCTCCTCAGAATATTTCCTCGAAAAATCCAATGCTTTTGGATCTTTCCAGAACTGTATTGCTACTTTGATCTTTAATGCCGCACATCCGAGGTATATACATTTTTCTGAAAAATCTAACTGATTATCTTGCATTCCCTATACTTTTATCCTCCTTTGCTCTTTTGATTAGACTATGCACATGTTCTCCCTTTTTCCTTCTGAGAAGATTTTTAATTTCTCTGTTGACATCTTCATATGCGTCTTTACTTTCGTTGGAATCCTCCTGTAGATGATTTTCCTTCGCTGCTCTTGATTTTAACATACGCAACAAAATATTGATGTAATAAGGGTGGAACTGCTATTCTTAGATGAAGAGATCTACACAGGAGAGAGATTTGTGGCGAGCCGCGTCAAACCAATCATAAGACTAATGACCTAGAACAAGAAAAAAATGATCCAGCAGTCAACATGTTGAGTACCCAGTGACATTCTATACCGTCATGCCAGTTGTTACGCCGGTATAACGATGACAGATACAACTTGACAACGGTCGTTCCCCCCAGAGTCAGGTCACTTGGATACGTCGAACATGATGCTGAACAGAGAACCGGCACACACCGTAAGATGACAGGCTTCTACTTATTTGCACTGCGTTTTCACTGGGCGTACCGTGGTTGGCATGTACTTCTCTACTGCCGCGTCAGAGAAAACACAGCAATTGATTACACTACTGACAATCTTTGACGCTCCAAATGTAGTAACCCTCTTTGAGTGGGTACCCATGTTATTGCAAACAAACCTACTTGCTGACTCAAATAATGTGCCGTAGCTCTACCACTTTGAACATCCGACCAAACAAAAAGTATGCCCTCTCTGACGCTAGTTACATGGGGCCTTGAGATCCTGCATGACAGTGAGTATAGCCCACCTAAACTCATCGATTCCATAAAAGTATGATAGTCGATTAACCCCAACCAGTGAGAGGAACAATATCGTGTGATGATAGACCGAATTCGTGATGCATTGTTGTCGACACCTCCACACGCGCAGGTATGTGTTTGTTTCTCTTAGATAATTCATAATACGACCTGGCTAACAGAAATGATTCAAATATAAGTTGTGAATGAGAATTTTATTGCGTAATGTTTCCTTGCATTCTGAATGTATTTGGCGTTACTAGTTTCTACTTCGTGTGGTTGTATTGAAATACTAATTCGAAGGGGCGTTCACTAGTAAAGCAACAACCTTTTTTTTCAGAAAGCAGGTTTGTTTCATTCAGGATACCAATACACAATATATTTCCACACTCGTTGGACTACGAAAACCTACTATTCAACATAATGTCCGTTCAATGTAACGGCCTTACGACACCTTACTCTATGGCGGCTTTGTACCACTCTACTGGTCGAAGTCGGAGGCAACGTCTTGCTGCGTAGATAGCCTCCCCCATCATCCATGGACTGCTTCCCACGGAGTGCATTCTTCATTGGGATAAACAGAACAAAGTCGCAGGGTGCGAGAACCGGGCTGTATGAAGGATGAGGCGGAACAGTCTACTGATGTTGTGTGAGCTTTCCTCGGATGCGCAGACTTGTTTGAGGCCTTGCGTTGAAGAAGAAGGTGAACTTCGTCCGCATTTTATTGGCTACGAACACGCAGAAGTCGTTTCTTCAATTTCCTAACGGTAGCACAATACGCTGCACAGTTGAGTGTTGCACCAAGGTTGACAATGTCAAATAGAATAACCCGTTCAGAGTTCCAAAAGACAGCTGCCATGACTTTATAGGCTGAGGGTGCCGCTTTGCACTTTTTCTTCGAGGAGGTGTTGCGTGGCGCCATTTCCTGGATTGCCATGTTATTTCTGGTTCGAAGTGGTGAATCCATGTTTCATCGCCTCTGGCGATGTTCGCAAAAAAGGTTTCGCGATCAGTCTCGTAAGGCCCAAGATACACCGCACAGATGTTCCTTCGTTGCTCTCTATGGCCCTGTGTTAGGCGGCGAGGGACCCAGTGGGTCAGCACTACCAACAGCGACGTCCAGTTGTGCGGCGAGGTGTTTGGCTGTAAACCGTCCATCAGCGTGACCGCGCGTTATAACGTTCCAGGAGTCATAGCTGTATGAAACCGGTCGTCTCTCAAGAGATGGGGCAGGTTTGGGCGACCTTGTAGCGATCGTGACAGACATCTCTCCCGAAGACTCACCATGCTTCTAGTGACTGCCAGGTTTCCACATACATTTAGCAAGCGCCTATGAATATTTTAGATGCTCTAGGTTTCTGCCAACGACAGCTGTCCGCCTGGAACGCACTGCCATTACAGAGGCAATTTGGAAGGCTGCGTATAGCGCCACCAATTTCATGACACAACAGCAGCTGAAGCGGAAATAATCCACGATGTCCCGCAGGAAATTCCGCATTTTTTCGATAGAAATTGCCCGTGAAAACAAT
Organism: Schistocerca serialis cubense; assembly: GCF_023864345.2. NCBI lineage: Eukaryota > Metazoa > Arthropoda > Insecta > Orthoptera > Acrididae > Schistocerca > Schistocerca serialis. The sequence continues at coordinate 143,048,623 of NC_064641.1, read as the reverse complement.
GTGTTGCATTACTTACTGAGCGCACCTCGCAATATGAATATATGCATATGGTATTGCAATCTCATTGATATCTGTTGTAAACGACTACCTCGTTTTCAGTAACTGCCTCGATTCCGTGGTCTATTCTCTATTCTATTGTTGTCCCTAATCAACACTGTGCTGCCCCTAGAAAGAGACTAGCGTAGCAGCCTTATATGTTGCTTCCTTTTATTCTCTTAAAACGATCGAACACAAACTCTGTGACAAATTAGCTTCTTAACTGCAGTTATAAGCCGTGTTTATGAGTTACAATTACCTGCGTAGCTTAAGGATAAGGCAGGTAAAGTAAGATATTAACTATTCAGTCTAAGTGAATTAAAGTGTGGGAGAAGGTTGCGAGAACTCTTCAAGTAGTGCAAAGAAAGCTGCACGTCGGCGGGAAGTCAGCGTGGCCATAGTTCCACATGAAGCAGTCCACACAACACAAGGCAGTTGAAGGAACAGGAAAAGACAGTGATTTTCAATGAGAGAGCATTTACGGTGCACTTTGCTGGTGTTCTTCTTTACAGCATGACCCGCTGATAACATTTGGATAACCGTTCGCTCCGCGTAACATCCTTAACCAAGGACTGGAAAGTAGCTCAGGTCACACCAACATTCTAAAAAGATAGTAGGAGTAATCCACTACATTACAGGCTCCGTATCATTAACGCCAACATGCAACATAATTGTGGCACATACATTGTGTTCAGACATTATGAATTACCTCTAAGGAAACGGCCCATTGAAACACAGCCCACACGAATTTAGAAAATATCGTTATTGTGAAACACAAGGGATTTTACAATGATGCCGTATTTCTAGATTTGCAGAAGGCTTTTGGCACATGACAACAGCGGCTTTTAGTGAAATTGTCTGCTTATGTAATATCGTCTCAGTTATGTGACTGGATTCGTGATTTCTTGTCAGAGAGGTCACAGTTCGTAGTAATTGGCGGAAAGTCATCGAGTTAAACAGAAGTGATTTCTGGCGTACTCCAAGGTAGTGAAGTACGCCATCTCCTGTTCCTCATATAAATAAACTATTTAGGAGACAATCTGAGCAGCCCTCTTAGTTTGTTTGCAGATGACGCTGTCGTTCATCGACTAGTTATCAGAAGATCAAAACAAATTGCAAAACGATTTAGAAGAGACAACTGTATGGTGCAAAAATTGGATAATTGAGCCTAATTAACGAAAAGTGTGAAGTCATCCACGTGAGTGCTAAAAGGAATTCCAATAACCAGCCTTCTCCTATGAATGCGAAAATATTTTATTGACGCTGACCTACATAGGGAGAAGCGATCACCACAATAAAATAAGGGAAATCAGAGCTCGTACCGAAAGACAAAAGTGTTCGTTTCTCCAGCGCGCTGTACGAGATTGGAATAATAGAGAAAATTGTGAAGGTGGTTCGATGAAACCTCTGCCAGGCACTTCAGTCTGATTTTCTAAGTGTCCATGTAGGTGTAGATGTAGATAACTTCATACCGGAAAGAATCGAAGGGAAGCGAAAAGGGCGAAGTGTGACGACCGTGGCACAAGAGTTTGGTATTGCCCACAGCATTGTTCCACGTGCATGGGGAACATTCCGAATCACAGGCATTGCTTCCCGAAAGTAAGGAAGTAGTCTAACACGATAACTACAGCGGCAGGCGAGCGCTACATTGTGCAACAGGCAACAAAGGACCAATGCCAAACAGCGGGTGGGATTCCACTCACATTCAACAGGACTGCAGGGCATCCGATCTCAGTTCCACAGAGGCACGACGGTGACATGGGGTGGTCTCTTTGCCCGGGGACCAGTACGTTGTGTTCAGTTGGCACCCCCCCCCCCCTCCCATCGGTGGCACCGTGTGCGTGCGATGGTGGGAAGAGCATAGGGACTGGACCAACGAGAAGTCAGATCGCGTGCTTTTCTCGGCTGAGAGCAGATTATATCTGTATAATGACTCTGGACGATCCCTCCTATAGCGAGAGGCTGGGACGCTGGTGCACCCAGGAGGACAGTTGTAGGTTACTCTTTTGGTGGTACTGGCGTTATGGTGTGGGGAGACATTATGTTTCATGGGTGTACTGATCTTCAGATCTTTGTACAAGGTATACACACCGGCTAACATTATTGTGCCTATGTACTCCTTCCCCATGAACAGTGTGATTTTACCCATCGTGTGCAAACTCTATGGATTGATCAATGAGAAAATATGGAACAAAAGAGGTCTAATGAACTTATCCCGGAAATACATTTTTTCCAGGCTTGAGACCATTTATCAATCATACGTTGTTGCAAAGACGGTGGTTTAAAGTGTGCTGTACCGCAGTCACAGTATGTGTTGAAAATGGTTGGCATGTTTCTCAATGCATGAGTGTACGCGCCGTAGCATGTTCTGTCCCACATTTTCACATCGACGAGGTTGCATTCGAACAATGTAAAAAGGCAGTATACATTGCTCCATTGACTTCAAATCTAGAATGGGCTCTGCACATACCGTACTTTTGAGATAGCCCCATAACCAGATATCACACGGGTTGAGATCCGATGAACCAGCAGCCCACGCAACTGGACCCTTTTTTCCCATCCATTGACCAGGGAAAACACCGTTGAGATGCGTCCGGACGTTAACGGGGAAGTGGGATGGAGCGCCAACATGTAGCAGCCGCATAATCGTTCGAATCATTAATGGCACTTCTGGCAGCAGGGGTGGGCAAAGTCACCCACAAGAAAAACGTATAGTTCCGGCCTGTGGAATGAATACTGTTCCCAAAATACAGTCGCAAACTATCCCGGCCCATACGTTCCAGCTGCACCGACGCTGTTGATTCACTGTCACCAAACCATGGGTTCCTGCATACTATCCCATTGATGAGTGTCATGAATGTTGAATAAACACCTCCACAAAAAAGAGGCCTCATCTATGAGTAGGATGGATGACACAAGTCGTTGCTGTCTGTTGAAGACTGTCCCGATGTGGGTTCTGTCGCTAGTAAGTCCTGTACACGCCGTAAGTGATGAGGGGTAGTAACAACTGTCATGGTAAATGTTCCACAGGGCGTCTGAGTTACCCTGTACTCGTGGGACAACTGCCGGGTACTGACATGGCGGTCGCTTTCGACAGTGTTAATCACATTTTCCTCCAAATCAGATGTCCGAACATTTCGGGTACGTCCTTCATGATATCCTGTTTCCTGAAACGGTCCTGTCTCAGACCAGTGGGGCTGCAAACGTTGAGTGATGACTGGGTGTTGTGTGATGTCCTTAGGTTAGTTAGGTTTAAGTAGTTCTAAGTTCTAGTGGACTGATGACCATAGATGTTAAGTCCCATAGTGCTCAGAGCCATTTGAACCATTTTTGCAAACGTTGAATGTTGTGGTTGTTGTCTGCGGGGATATGTTTCCTGCTATAGCCTTGCTGACCGCCGCCCGTTGCCATTTGCCTTTCCGTAAGTAAACACCATTTCGGCGACTCCATTCCAAATACAGAACCGTAGTGTACAACGCTGTATCACATCCACGACAAGGTGAGCCAGCAGGAGACGTGAAACGGACCCAACGTTACCAATGACTATGGCAGGAGAGGGCGCTAGGGGATGAGGTATGAGAAACAGTACCACCCCCTAGGAGGAAACCATGCATACCGTAACTGCGACTGCATGGTACAGCGTGTATTAGACCGCAGTCTCCGTAACAAAGTATGAAAGAATAAATGGTCTCTAGCATGGAAACCATGCATTTCCGAACATAAGTTCATTAGACTTTTTTTCTTCCTTATCCTCTCATAGTTCAGTCCCAGGAGTTTGTAGACGGTGAAAAAAATTCACCATGTATATCTTTCCATCGTTGCATTCTTTTCTGGCTACACCTGAATACACTCGATCGCACCGAACAGTGCAAGTGTATGAACTCTTGGGACGAAAGGATATCCGGCGAATAGATTGGCCTGCCCTTTCCGCCGACTTAAATCCCCTCGAACACGTTTGGGATGAGTCTGGATGACTTATTACTTATTGCAACGTTTCAACACGCACCAACGACCATTCGAAAGTTGTGCACCGCGCTAATACAGGAACTGAACAGCTTACTACAAGAACTCCTTCTCAGCCATCATGGGAGCACGTCGCAGAACATGCGCTACTGCCCTTGGTGCTCACTACACACTATCAAGTCCATGTTCGGCATTTTGTATTAAATTGGTGAATACTTTCGTAGAGCTTTTCGATATGTTTAACAAACACAACAGATACAGGTAACAAAGGCTTTAGTCATCAGTAATACATTCTCATACAGTACTTATAGCAGTGTTCCAGTGCGGGGGTAACTTTTAGGTTCCGCGACTGTAGAAATCACATCGTTTTGAGGTGCAGTGTCATCCGGAAAGGAAGTTCGTTCAAGGTTGTTAGACAGAGAGCTGAAAAGGCGAAAATATGATGGCGCAAGATCAGATGAATCACGTAGATGCGGAATGACTTCCCAAACCAACACCTGTATTACGTCAGCCTAGCAGAATGCGGGAGGGCGTTATCATGGAGTGGCATCACTTCATGCAGTCTTTCTGGACGTTGTTCTCGGACTGCGCCTGCAAGACGTCTCAGTTGTTGAAAATAGATGTAGCAGTGATGGCTAGACATCAGAGAAGCAATTAGTTGTACACAAAACTGTCGCTGTTGCACCAAATGATTAACATTAGCTTTTGTGGATGCACTCAAGTCTTTTTACGATATGTTGGTGCTTTGTTCGGGAGCAACCATTCGTTTGTTTCCCTTACGTTAGCATAAAGACACCATTTCTCGTCACCAGTAACGTTACAGGATAGGAATTGTCGGTGTTGTTCACGAACCAGTCGATGGTGGGAAAGCAGAGATGCACTTGTGATTTCGGCTTAGCGAATGCGGCTCCTCGTCCTCCCGACTTCTGAACCTTCCCCGCTGCATGCAAACGTCGTTCGATAGTGGCATGATCGCAGTTCATCATATTTGCCAGTTTTGGAGTCCATTGACATTGATAGATGTGGATTAATGCGTGTAAACGATCTTCATCAAACCCCGAAAGTCTTCCTGAACCTGGAGATCCTCTTTCAAATGAGAAAACCATTTCTTGCCGTGCTGTGTCCAATCGCATTATCCTCATACACGACGCTGCCGTCGCTCCTATATTGATGTCAAACAGAACAATATGCCGTAAATGTTACGATTTTGTCCACTTGGCACTCTATTTTTTAACGTGTACAGCTCCGCTCACCATCTCCAGAACACAAAATAGCAATACGTAAGCACAAATAGCAACAGTGAACCAGAAATAAAAAGAAATGACAACAGGAATATCAACATGCAAAACAAAAGCGCTACGAGCTTATGCAGCAACCTAACATTTATCAGGGACCATGATGAATCTCTGTGAGTTCAGTTTAATTTGGCCTTTAAATAAAAGTGTCGTGTCTGTTGGTATCATTGCATATTTCTTTCAGTTACCGTCAATAACGCACTGTAGCAGCTCTTTCTACGTACGGCTCAAGTTTCATCGAGCCATGATATTTGGGAGTGATACATCAGTCGAATGTTATTTTCTGCCTTATATTTCGCACAGAAGTGTATTACTAGGAAATCAGGATCAAGGTGTTGACGTCTGATCACATGTGTCATCTTCCTAACAGCGACAATAGCACATGTAGCTGTAGCTCATTCAGCAACTCAGTTGTAATTCATTTGGCCCACACCCGTTCCGCTATTACCGCCAACGTCAGTTCATTCTGAACTGAGAAGCTACGCCAGATTATCCAACCACCGATACACTCAGTGCTTTACCTCTGTGTGTCACAAATCTGCGGTGACAACATGCAGCCGTCACGTTTCGCATAACCGAAACGTGGACGAGAGCTCCAGTCTCACTTGCAGCAGCGACAGTTGTCGTTCGGTACATTTCTGTAAACACCTGCCGACCGATGTGGACGAGCGGTTCTAGGCGCTTCAGTCTGGAACCGCGCGCCCGCTACGGTTGCAGATTCGAATCCTGCCTCGGGCATGGATGTGTGTGGTGTCCTTAGGTTAGTTAAGTTTGAGTGGTTCTAAGTTCTAGGGGACTGATCACCTCAGACGTTAAGTCCCATAGTACTAAAATTCGCGTAGTAAACGAGCAAAATGAAATTTTCCTAGCTGAGGTATAGGGATTTACTGACGAAACCGACATTTAAGCTGACGAGCCGAAGATTTTAGATAAATAAATATTGATAGTAGCGTACTGATCCCTCGAACAGATTTATTTGAGATAGATTTTAAACTTTGTTTTGGTTATTACTGTTACATCAATTTTTTCCTTCAGTGTTTCTTGATTAAGTACTTTGGTTTTTCACAGAGTACTCTACAACATTGTCTCCTCACTTAGCTTCCATTTATCGCTAATATTTCGCCCACAGCTAAGTCACAAGTGACTGGAAGAAAAGCGCAGTTGACTCCTGCGTATAAGAAGGGCGCAAGAACGGACCCGCAAAGTTACAGACCAATATCCCTAACTTCGGTTTCCTGCAGAATTCATACTGCGAACTACGAATGAAGACCAACAAGCAGATCACATATTTCTAGATTTTAGGAAAGCGTTTGACACGATGCTTCACTGCAGGGTACAGAACGTACGAGCTTATGAAATAGGTTCAAAAATATGTGAATGGCTCGAAAACTTCTTAAGTCATAGAACCAAAGATATTGCCCTCGACGGCGAATTTTAATCAGTGACAAGGGTTTGGTCAGGAAGTGACCCGCAGAGGTGTGACAGGACCGCTGTTATTCTCTGTATATATGTGTACGGTGGAGAAAAAATGTGTTACGAAATTTTAACCATGGATAGTTGACGCCAGTGGGAACCAAAATTACTAATGTTGTGTAGGTCGACAACGCACCAATTTTAAATTACGGAAACTTGGCACCACGCGTTCGGATTGGCTGTGGGATTGCCCTGTTGCCCTTCGTCGGTTGACGGGCAGCGCTTGTAAGAGGTATGCGCTGCCTGCGATGTAGAATCGCTGACCAGAGAGCAGTGTTGACTGCAGTACGAACTGTGTAACTGCAGCAGTTAGTTGTTGCTAGTCGCTTGTCTGAGGTGGTCTGCGCTTGTCTGCAGTCTGCTCTGGTCGGGAGTCTGGAGATGGAGTGTTATTGTATAAGGTAAAGAAGCAGTGTCGCGCATATCTAGTAATGTATCTGAACTGTCATCCAAATGTTTTAAAATGTCCTAATAATAATTTTGGTAATATAAAGAAATTTTTTTTTTAAAAAAGCATTCATTTAAAAAAAATTTGTTGCTTCCTTTCACAAATCACAAATGTATAAGCCACCATTGCACGGAGCTGTGCCGGAAAAATGTTAAGTAAGAGCAGATATATTCGCCGTTTTTATTGAGGTAAGAATTTTTGCTTTTTATTCAGAATGATCTTACAGGGCCACGACGCAGCACTGCTGTCGTCCAAATTTTACCAGGTTACTGAATTTATTTTTTATTATGAGGTTTAGGAATTTTTCTGTTTCGAGCTTACATTAAATGAGAAAAGAATTTTGTGGGTACATTAAATGTAAATGCATTTGTGCACTGAGATTATAAATGGGAACCAATTTTGTTCTGAGGTCACACAAAAATTAGAATCGCTATCCATAATAATTATTTTTAATTTCAATTTAATAATTTTTGTGGGGAGGTTACACGCTATGGTTGCCGATTCGCACTCACAAACGTCCCTCGACCCGTCACTGCCCCAGCGTGATACGGACACATGTCGAATAGGTCTTGCTGTGGATCTCCACATCATGTCCGAGGCATTCTCACGTAAGCTTGGCTTAGGAGCAGACACACATCACCTGCGACTTACTCATAGAGTAAGCGTGGCGGCACAGTATTCGTCATATGGTTTTTGTTTATGGACTAGCCGATGGTAATGCGCATGAATCTCGACGGTCGTTTGAGGAACGGTACCCACCAAGACGCCACCCGCACCCGCATACATTTACAGCAGTTCACCGGCGACGTGACGAAACAGGCTCGTTAGCGGGATATCATGGTGATGCTGGAAGACCTCGAACACGACGGAATGCTGCATTTGAAGAGACTGTTCTCGAGCGCTTCGAGGAAGCACCATCGGAAAATACTCGAGCGGTTGGACACAACATTGGCGGCGGGGGTTTTACTCATTGGTTAGTCTAGGAGGTTTTGAGGAATGGCGGCCAGCATCCATTTAGTTTGCACCGTGACGAAGACGTAAATCCTGTGGCGGACTACCAACACAGGCTAGGGTTTTGCCGTGGTTTCTGCGACGTGCTGCTCGAGATCCCGACTTCCGTGCCATTTTGTTGTTTACCGACGAGTGCGCCTTCCATCGTGATGGCCTTTACAATTCGAAACGTTCATTACTGGGCAAGTGGAAATCCTCACGTCACGTACGTCCACGGCCACCAGGAACCATTTTCATTCAACGTTTGGGCAGCCATTGGGCAGTCATCTTGAAACACAGAATCGCCATTAGGGAACAAACATTGCACAATGGGATGGACCTGATCATCCAAAATGGTCCCATAATTCTTGCAGTAAAGCGACCTTGCTGAGCAGTCAAGGGGCGCGTGGAACCCCACAATATGGCTGCCCAAGTCATCAGTAAAACCTGCCATGTTTTCACTCTAGGGACGTAATCTTGTCCAGAATTTTGGAACGATGGGAAAGAAGACTCATCCGACCAAATGACCTTCTTCCACTGCTCCATAGCCAAGGTTGTACGTATTCTGCATCACATTGTCCTGTTATGGGCATCTGCATGAATGATGAGTGGCTTCAGAATGCCAGCTCACCCTGTGGTTCCCTGCTTATGGCCTTTCTTCGTGTTGTTTTGGAGCTGGCAGGGTACGCAATTCTGCAGTGACTTTTGAAGCTGTTGTCTTCTTATTTTTAGTCACAGTTGTCTCCAACTACCGTCCATCAAGATCAGACCTATTTGTCCGTGATGCGACTTACCGAATGACGTTTCTCCTCTTCCCGTGTATGTGGCATAAATCTCCGATACGCTGTCTCTTGGAACACCAAACACTTCGCCTACGTAGGTTACGGAAGTACGCACGATTAAAGCACCAAGAACTTGCTCACATTCGACTGCGCTGAAGAATGCACTCACAACCACACAGACCTCTGTTCTGATCACGACTGACACTTACAACTTACTGCACAGGTGCTGTTCGTGATCAAAGAAACGGCGACACCTGTAGGCTTGTCTAGCATCTGAATTTATGTTGAAGCGTGCGTTTCTCACGGTGTTTCCGTATATTTGTCCACCACCTGTCGGTTCAGCTCTAACTACGTGAAGATATTTCTAAGAAGATACCGTGAGAACTGATACCCTCCTTGAAAGAAATTTCTTAATGAACATTTCTATAGTCTGAACTGGAATGAGTGTGGAGAGCGTGGAAATCATTTGTTAATGAGGTATCAGTGTTCAGTGAGTGTATATAAATAAAAGTCGGACACAGTACTACGTGTTTGCTTAATTAACAGGGGATTCCTAGAGAAACGGTATTATATCTGAAACAGTAAAACTGGGAGAAGTTAAGCTTCATATCTTGCAAGAATTTACATAGCAAGTTTCAACAACTTATTTTCAAGGTGGTATCTAATTACTGTCTTCAGCATGTTGTATTTAACTGCAGTTGGAGGAGTATTAAAAAAAATTATTGTTATCATGTTGTACTTGTACAGTCATTCTTCTCACAGTGTGTAGGTGAAGCGATGGAACAGACAATGTAGTGTATAGTACAATACAATAGCACCCTCTGTGAACCTCTTTGCCTTTTTAGAAAAGAAGTGCATGAGAGGTGAAGGAGACATCCCCTTGTTGTTCTGTGCACAGAGCCAAGTACTGCCAGACTAAGTGGGCATTTGTGAAGAGAACTGTTCTATAGTAGTGCTTGTCTGGTGTATCCTCCTCCTTCTCCAGCTGCTATAGTAGCTCATAAGTGACGTGAGGTTGGCCGCCCTGAAACGTGCTTCCCCGGCGGACAGAGGGGCGGTGTTTGCCGTGTACAGTGCCGGCGCTGTCGCCACCGTCAACACGGCGACGGCCACCTGTTTGTGTGGCCTGCGACAGAGGTGCCAGACCGTGGCTACTAAAAGACCCATTGTGCCGATAGTCGCACCATCTGCACACGCGTGTCAAAGTGGACCACACGCAAATTTTACTTGTCCCCTCACATCGTTTAACAGTCGTTCCTTCCACTTCATAAGTTGTTTGCGCTACTCTTCATATACTCTCTGCCAGACAGGAAAGAGTAAAGCACCCGGAAGACTAGGTCGGATATGAATGTAGCTTCGTTCTCGTACAAACCATCGGCGGGTACGTACATGATTAGCGTTTCTATTCTTTGTAATTGATAGAAGAGCCACCATAGTGTATTAGTGTTGTTCGTATTTAGTGCTCTTACCTAGCCTGACCTGTTTATGAGGGGCGAGGGCAGCATTAGACATTGACTGTCCACTTTGAAGGACACCGAGGTGGAGCGTAATCGTCTGGGACAGCCTTGTCAGCACCAGGCCGAGTTTCTAAGGGCCTCGTTGCTGGTCTCCATTTGGACCGCTGCTCGAATCTCGCAATGACCAGATTTGTTGGCCATTCAGATAAGACAGCGGCATGATTTTTCACTGCTTGGGAAATGTCAGTGCAGGAATACATGTCGTCAATGTTCAAGTCGACTGCGTCTGATTACCACAAGGGAGGGTCACCATATTGTGCACCAAGTGCAGCGTAGCCCATTCTCATCTGCACCTGCCTTCCGAGAACAATAGTGTTGCTGCCCCTGGATCATAGGGTCCCAGGTTCAATTCCCGGCCGGGTCCGGGATTTTCTCCGCCCGGCTACTGTGCGTTTGCGTTGTCCTTAATTTTTCATCATCATTCAGGAACTGGGGAGACTGGCTCAAATGGCTCTGAGCACTATGGGACTTAACATCTGTGGTCATCAGTCCCCTAGAACTTAGAACTACTTAAACCTAACTAACCTAAGGACATCACACACATCCATGCCCGAGGCAGGATTCGAACCTGCGACCGTAGCAGTCGCGCGGTTCCGGACTGAGCGCCTAGAACCGCTAGACCACCGCGGCCGGCGGGGAGACTGGAAAGTCAAAAGATTGAGAATTTCTACGGACGCAGATAACCGTGCCATTGAGCGCCCCTCAAACCAGAATCATCATCATTATCATCATCATCATCATCATCATCCGAGAACAAGTGATGGACCCTTGCGACATTTTGTGTTATGCTAAACCGTTGGTGGGACACTAGCAGCGGCTGGAATAGAGAATTAACTTTCATTGGGCAAACTGCTGGTAACAGTGCAACACAAACGACTGCATTCAGAGTGGTGACACGATCAGGAATCCAGGGTCTGCGGATGAATGGAGTGGCACTGTGTTCAGCGAGGAGAAGTGGTTCTGAACTGCCCCGGATAATCATTGATGGGAATTATGGCGTTGACCTCAGGGAGAGGTCCCGTTCTCCCAATCTTCTGAAAATGCACACCGGTATTAGTCCTCGCGTCATGGTGTGGGCAGTTGGAGGCTATGACATCAGGCAACAGCTGGCAGTGATGGAGGTAACTCTAATGGCGAAACGGTATCATAATGTGTCCTTACGCGCTCCTTCTCATGCAACAGTACCATGGTGTCGTTTTCCAGCAGTACAAAGCTCATACACACATGGCACATATCTCTATGAATTGTCTGCGTGATGTTAAGGTACCCCACCCCCCCCCCCCCTGGCAAGCAAGACTCACAAACCTGTCACTGATAGGACGTGTGTGGGAGTACCTCGGACGTCAACCCCGTCCCAGTGCCAGTACATCTGATATTAAGAACCAGTTACAACAGTTGTTTACCAGTTTACTTCAGGAGAGGGTATAATGACACTCTTTCCATACAAACCAGTGTATTAATACAGGCAGCGTCATCCTATAAGTGGACAATTGCTACCAAATAATTTCTAAATTTGAATCGATTTTGTAATTTCATCAGAACCGCATATTGTTCATTGTGTCACTTCCGCTGTTGCGGTATGTGATACCGCCTCTCACAGGTGGCAAGCAGGAGTTGCAACAGCGAAACTAGTACAACGTGTTTGTTACACATTATGTTAGCAGAATGTCATAAGATTGAATTATAGCATGATAAATTACGATCGTATAACATTGTGATCATCCTTCATTGAACAGACCTCGTATAAATCTTACACTTGCGTTACAACCACGGTTCTCAGCGCCAGGGTCAGCTGCCCTAGGTATCTCTGCTGAGTATGGTCAGAAGTGTACTATGAACTCATAGTGGTGCTCTTTGAATCACTGCACTTCCAGCTGTGTGACACGTTGCATTATCCTGCTGGTAGATGCCATCGTGACGAGGACAATCAATCTGCGTGTAGGGGCGGACATGATTTCCAATTATTGATGCGTACCTGTGTTAAACCGTTGTGCCTTGAGAATGAAGAGACCACCCAGGGCATGCCCTACAGCTTGGGCCCTTCTGACGATGGTCACAGGGTTCTGCTTTCAGACGTTTCAGCCCATACACCCCAACGGACAGCTGTCCGATGTAGTATAAAACCTGATTCATCTGAAAAGGCCACCTGTCACCACACAATGGAAGTCCAGCTGATTTGAAGTGCAAATTCCAGCCTTCGTCACCGCTAAATACACTACTGACCATTAAAATTGCTACACCAAGAAGAAATGCAGATGATAAACGGGTATTCATTGGACAAATATATTACACTAGAACTGACATGTGATTACATTTTCATGCAGTTTTGGTGCATAGAACCTGAGAAATCAGTACCAAGAACAACCACCTCTGGCCGTAATAACGGCCTTGATATGCCTGGGCATTGAGTCAAACAGTGCTTCGATGGCGTGTACAGGTACAGCTGCCCATGCAGCTTCAACACGATAACACAGTTCATCAAGAGTAGTGACTGGAGTATTGTGAGGAGGCAGTTGCTCGGCCACCATTGACCAGACGTTTTCAATTGGTGAGAGATCTGGAGAATTGTGCTTGCCAGGGCAGCAGTCGAACATTTTCTGTATCGAGAAAGGCCCGTACAGGATCTGCAACATGCAGTCGTGCATTATCCTGCTGACATGTAGGGTTTCGCAAGATCGAATGAAGGGTAGAGCCACGGGTCGTAACACATCTGAAATGTGACGTCCGCTGTTCAAAGTGCCGTCAATGCGAACAAGAGGTGACCGAGACGTGTAACCAATGGCACCCCATACCATCACGCCTGGTGATACGCCAGTACGGCGATGACGAATACACCCTTCCAATGTGCGCTCACCGCTATGTCGCCAAACACGGATGCGACCATCATGATGCTGTAAACAGAACCTAGATTCATCCGAAAAAATGACGTTTTGCCATTCGTGCACCCAGGTTCGTCGTCGAGTACACCATCGCAGGTTCTCCTGTCTGTGATGCAGCGTCAAGGGTAACCGCAGCAATGGTCTCCGAGCTGATAGTCCCTGCTGCTGCAAACGTCGTCGAACTGTTCGTGCAGATGGCTGTTGCCTTGCATAGGTCCGCATCTGTTGACTCAGGGATCGAGACGTGGCTGCACGATCTGTTACAGCCATGCGGATAAGATGCCTGTCATCTCGACTGCTAGCGATAGGAGGTCGTTGGGATCCAGCACGGCGTTCCGTATTATCCTCCTGAACCCTTCGATTCCATACTCTGCTAACAGTCACCGGATCTCGACCAACGCGAGCAGCAATATCGCGATACGATAAACCGAAATCACGATAGGCTACAATCCAACCTTTATCAAAGTCGGAAATGTGATGGTACGCATTTCTCCTCCTTACACGAGGCATCACAACAACGTTTCACCAGGCAACGCAAACTGCTGTTTGTGTGTGAGAAATCGGTTGTAAACTTTCCTCATATCAGCACGTTGTAGGTGTCGCCACCGGCGCCAACCTTGTGTGAATGCTCTGAAAAGCTAATGATTTGCATATCACAGCATCTTCTTCCTGTCGGTCAAATTTGACGTCTGTAGCACGTCATCTTCGTGGTGTAGCAATTTTAATGATCAGTTGTGTACCAGTCAGTGTGGGTGCATAATACAGGCGCCTGCTGCGGTAGCACATACGCAGCGACGTTCGTTGAACGGTCCTTGAGAAGACACTGTTGGTACCCCCTTGGTTCATTTGAGCGGTCAGTTCTTCAACAGTTGCATGGTTGTTCATCCGTGCATGTCTCTGCAGCCGTCGTTCACCATTGTCATCTATGGCCTGTGGTGGACCATGGTTGCCTCGGCGCCGCTTTTGGATTTCGCCATTTTGCAATGCACGTTATACTTTAATAACGACGGCACGTGAACAGTTTATAGAACTTAGCCGTTTCGTAAATGCTTCCACCGTTGGCCCGAAAGCCAATGGTCATGACATTTTGGACGTCAGACAAATCGCTCTGTGCCGCATTACGACAACGGCTGCGTTGTTTTCCGCGTCCCTCAGACGTACTTAGTACACCTTCCACTGCTAGTGATTCTACCTACAGTCTGTGATCGGTTATTACACTTTGACGTGGAGCGTAGGTGGTGGCCACATTAATGTGGCAAGAAGACTATGCTATCATTATGCTGTCGCTAGTATGTATCTCTCGTAGCTATTATAGGACGAGATATTATATGGGGTGAACAAAAGCATGTAGACATTGACTTTCTCCTCGCTCAAAAGGTGAATGGAATGGGAGAGATTTGTGGAAAGACGCAGAATTTCACTAAATATAGTGGATGTCGTCAGAGTGCTACGTAAACACTGAGGGCAAATTAATAATTATTATCTAATTTGTATTATTTTTCTGCTGACGTTCTTTTTCAGCTTTTGCATTTCTGTGAATTCGTGAATTCTTTCCCTCCTTTATTATCTGTTATTTGTGCCTTATGCGGGCAAGCGTCACTAATTAGTACTTTCTTTGTCAAACCCACATCGTGATTTTGAGTCCTCTCTTTTTAATGCCAATGTCTCGTAAAGCAATACAGTAGGCTGTCTCTATTACCGGGAAAGTATTGATGTGAGTTGAAAGCTATCCTGCCTTGTTGCTTACATCGTGGTATTTTTCATTGAATGTAGTGGAGTATTCACATGCTTCAAACATTAATGTAAGTGACAAAATGGATGCCATCCTAATCATCGGTTGCTTCCGATTTAAATCATAGAATGTTAGCCTCGAATGACAGGAGGCAGGTAACACGTTTCTTTTGAAAATATGGTGGAACCGTAGTTCATTCTACACTTCTGCTTTTTGTTTTATATTTTTATAGTTTCCATTAAGGGATCTTAGACTTAAACTTCTTGGGCCTGACTACATATTTTTTGTTGTATTCCCCAAATACACTTGGTGTCAGAGAAACACCAACCACCGCTGTTACGAAGTGGCTTAATTGTACGCTTGAACAATACAGAATAATCACAGGAGAGAAAAAGGGTTAGGGGAAAGCTGTGGCACAAGCAGATGGTACAAAGCTTAGAAACAGTTTCCAAAAATTAACTGAAAGATGTTTTACAATACTTAACAGGAGTAAGCGGATTGTGCATTCTGACATGGACAATTTTGTCCTTAAACTCTGCTGTAGTCCTAGAACCAGTGAACGATGACTAACATCACTTGCATGACGACCAGTTTGGCTGTTCTTAGCAGCTACTATAGATACGTGCTGAGACAATCGCTTAGACCTACTCCTGTATGAGGAACTGTTCTGTGACACTGTCTAACTGTCTGCTAAGAGTAACTACATCTACCTGCAAACGTTATGGTTCAAATGGCTCTAAGTGCTATGCTACTTAACTTCTGAGGTCATCAGTCGCCTAGAACTTAGAATTATTTAAACCTAACTAACCTAAGGACATCACACGCATCCATGCCCGAGGCAGGATACGAACCTGCGACCGTAGCGGTCGCTCGGCTCCAGACAGTAGCTCCTAGAACCGCACGGCCGCAAACGTTATGACTACTTGCAAAATACTTAAGTGAATTAATGTGGAAACATAACACAGTTCTTGTCATGTGTGCTTTCTTTGGAGCTTAACCTCAAGTAAATCCGGCCTGATTCGAAGGCCCTGTATCTTGTAGAGGACACAGTAATTACACACATCAAAAAAAGTTTTGCATCACCCCGGTTCCCAGAACTCCTGAAGATAGACATTGACTGTGGATATTGTATCACAAGCGTAGTCCTCTTGACTGTTCAGAGATGTCACTAAAACCCAAAGATGGAAACAACCATCCATCAGTAGTGCCTGTTAGACGGAGGGGGTCCGACAGCAGATCAGTTCCATCATTCCACCAGGAAGGAGGTATATGGCTCGTGTCGTCTGTCGTTCAACCATGTCTAGAGGGTCAACACCGCGGTTCGATCGCGTCCGCATTGTTACTTTGTGCCAGGAAGGGCTCTCAACAAGGGACGTGACCAGGCGTCTCGGATGGAACCAAATCGATGTCGTTGGGAGATGAAGGATATACAGAGAGACAGGAAAAGTCGATGACATGCCCCGCTCAGACCGTCAGACCGTCCGAGGGCTACTAGTGCAGTGGATGACTGCTGCCTACAGATTATGACTTGGAGGAAGTCTGACAGCAACGCCACCATGATGAATAACGCTTTTCGTGCAGCCACAGGACGTTGTGTTACGACTCAGACTGTGCGCAATAGGCTGCATGATGCAAAACTTCACTCCAGACGCCCATGGCGAGGTCTATCTTTGCAGACACGACACCATGCAGCGCGGTACAGATGGGCCCAACGACATGCCGAATGGACCGCTCACAATTGGCATGACGTTCTCTTCACCAATGACTGTCGCATATGCCTTCAACCAGACAATCGTCGAAGACGTGTTTGTAGGCAACCCGGTTAAGCTGTACGCCTCAGACACACTGTCCAGCGAGTGCATGTAGGTGGAGGTACCCTGCTGTTTTGGGGTTGCATTGTGTGGGACCAACGTACACCGCTGGTGGGCATGGAAAGGGCCGTAAGGCTGTACGATACGTGAATGCCATCCTCCGACCGATAGTGCAACCATATCGGCAACATATTGGCGAGGCATTCGTCTTCGTGGACGAGAGCCCTCCCTGGCACAAAGTAACAATGCGCACGCGATCGAATGACTTCCTTCAGGATAACGACATCGCTCGACTAGAGTGGCCAACATGCTCTCTAGACATGAACCTTATCGAACATGTCTGGGATAGGTTGAACAGGGCTGTTTATGGACAACGTGACCCACCAACCATTCTGAGTGATCTACGTCGGATCGCCGTTGAGGAGTGGGACAATCTGGATCAACAGTGCCTTGATGAGCTTGTGGATAGTATGCCACGACGAATACAGGTATGCATCAATGCAAGAGGACGTGCTACTGGGTATTAGAGGTACCGGTGTGTACAGCAATCTGGACCACCAGCTCTGAAGGTCTCGCTGTATGGTGGTACAACATGCAATGTGTCGTTTCCTTGAAAATAAAATGGGCGGAAATGATGTTTATGTTGATCTCTGTTCCAGTTTTCTGTACAGATTCTGGAACTTTTTTATGTGTATATGAATGGCCTATGGCTAATGAGGAATGCGAAAATATCTTATAAGGATGCGAGCTATGATAAAAAAAAAAGCCTCGCGATTCGCACTGCTTGTACGGGAATTGTCGTAGACGAAGGTCCTTTGGGGGGTGCTTCAAAAACACTTAGTGAAACTGAGGAGAAGTCTGTCGCGGGAATACAAAGTCTCTAGTCGTTTGCTAAGTTGTGACTGGCGAGGATCATGTAATATCTAGAACCAGTCCTACTTACTTGCTATATCACTGTAGAAAAGATACTGTTTTTTCCAAAACAGCGCTGAATGACTGAAGGGACCATTTACTACTTCAGTTGTGTTCGTCGGAATTCAGGCCATACGATTCATCTCAGAAGAATCGACATTGCAGCAATTACTACTAATCTCTTTGTCCTGATGAAATAGTGAGTGACTGTTTCTCAGCACTGGGATGTCTTGTCCGAATGCACCCTTTCCATAAAATTGATTAGCTCAGTGGTAGGGACCAATACCTCACTACAGACGTGTTCATTATTTATCTGGAGACTGCTCAGCACACTGCCCTTCATAAGTTAAACGACAATGCTTCGACTTACGGTACTTAGCACATTATAGTTGTCAGTTGTGGTCGTCTTCTTCACTCCCGAAAAAACATTAGTGCATCTGGAAAGACGACGTCAATTTTGATCTGTTGACTACAATTGCCACGTGAAGGATAGTAGATGTACCGATAATGATTTCATCGTAGTCCGCCAATAATAGCGTAGTGGTATAGCTACTGGATCGCCATCTGTGTCTAGCCTTTAATATGGAACGCTCACAGCCGGAAGACTAACTGTCGTGCAAACGTGTGAAGCAAGCAGTCAACCATGCCATGGAGACGCATGAGTCTCTGCTACAGCCAGTTTAGTGAGTCTGAGAGGGGGTCGAATTGTGGACGTCCGAGAGGACTGGATGGTGCTTTCGGAGAATTTCCCACAAGTTGGGCGTGCTGCGTCAGATGCCCAAGGATGGTGGTATCAGTGATCACGTGAACATTCTCAGACCCATAAACGAGGTTTTGGGCGTCCACGCAGAATAACGGCCGCTAGGATCGTCGTATTGCAAGGGCAGCAGTGGCAGACAAAACACAGATAACAGGGCATGTGGGCCCAAACGGCTCAACAAAAACTTTTGCAAATCTTTTATTAGGAGTAGGACTGTAGGCAAGCACACCTCTAGCCCGCCTTCCAGTCACGCCACAGCCTCGACGTGCATGGTTCCACTGACAGGGCAAGAGGATTACTTGTAAGATAAAGTGGCGCGCCTGGTCTTCAGCGTTGAAATTAGATTCTGCCTGCTCCCAAGCAAAGGTCGTTTGTGCTTATTACGTAGACATGGTTAGTGCCATCTCGTATAGTGCATTCGTCGAAGAGACACTTGCCCCATGCCAGATTTCATGGTCTGGGGTGCGATAAACTAAAATTGTCGTTCACCTTTGGTGTTTCTGGAGGGGGTGCTAACCAGAATTCGGTACGTGCAAAATGTTACACGCATTCTTTTGCCGTTCTTGCAACATGAAAGTGACGTGTAGTTCCAACACGGTGATGTTGGCTTCCATACTGTCCGGTGCTCTGAAAGACGTGCAGCAACTTACCTGGCCAGCACGATCACCGTAATTCTCTCCAGTCGAGCAGGTGTAGGGTATGACGGGACGAGGAGTGAATCCCTTGACAGGAAAGTATTCGCCATCTATACGATCGACTGGATGTCAGAGTCAGCACCTGCACTGTGGCCCGTGAAGGCATGCATCAAGGATGAGAAATACTATCCGTCTTTCGGGCTATTTTCCATGTCAAATTTCAGTAGAGCTGGGTCTTACTGTCCCAAAGCGTTAAATTGTTGTTGCTTTCGTCTTCGGACCGAAGACTGCTTTGATGAAGGTTTCCATGACACTATTCTCCTCTGCAAAAGCCTCTAAATAACCACTGCAAAGTACATCCGTCTGAAGTTGTTTCTTTCTTCACACGGGTGGCAATGCAAGGGCTGACTGACATCCAGCATATCGTACAGATAGCAACTACTGTCCTGGGATACGTTATGGTATGCCCGCTCGACCTGTTCACGCAGATCTGTAAGAGATGTTGGTTGACAAGTCTTTACTTCTCGCTTCACACACTATAATTTTTAACCCCAACATCTCTCTCCATGCCCAAACTGACAATTCCTTTATCTCTCATGTTTGTCCTAAATGACAGTATCACCCTTAGTAGTTCCATCCTGGAGATGGGGAACTATTTTGGCTCCGAAATATTTTATCGGAGAGACTGCGGTCATCATGGAACCATAGAGTATCATGGAACCATAGAGTAAAGCTGCAGTCGTCGAAAAATTATATATTTTTTTCAGCTGTTTGTAGTATTGACATAGCATGGCCATGTTGGCTAATGTTCCAAATCCAGATCATCCATGAATTCCGACATTTGCCCCCGTAACTACGCCCTTTCTCCAGGAATAATACATTGTACAGCCTTCCCAAAGATAACCCTCCCATGGGAGGATAACCTACAGTACGGGCATCTGCCACCGCACTGGCGAATGGTGCACGGTTCGTGGTTGGTTAAAATGTGGATCTGGAACACTCACGGCTGCCACCATGATGTATAATTCGCTGCGTTATCTCTTAGAGACCCAAAGTGTTTATTAAATTCTCTCATGTTACACAACCACACGCTGAGAATTTCTGTAAACATTAAAGCTGAACAATAGGCAACACTCAAAAGTGGCTTTAAAACGCACATGAGCACTTTAAAGCCAAAACAATGCAGAATGTCTCATTGGAAGCTGAAGATTTAATGAAAGAATCTTAAAAATTTGGAGATTTACTACCTCATTGTTAATGCATCGAGGACATATTCGAGAATGAAACAGGTAACGACATCACAGTACTGAACGTAAAGCACTCGAATCGGGGTGAACATTAATAAAACCGACAAACCGCAGGGATGGATTCTTCACTGGAAATGGAAGAAAATGGGTCTTATGAATATGTGTCCGAGAATGCATCGTTGCTGCGGTAGATGGCGCTGACCTTGCCGTGTGTTCCTTTTGTGTGTTGTAGGCTGTGTGATTGACGCAGCGTACTGTAAACAGGAGAATGGTCCGGTACTCATAGCGTTAAGAAGCAGAGATGGTGTTTGTTTACGGCCATGCAAATGAGAACGATCGATAGACAGCACGGCTGTATCAAAACAAGTACCCTCACAAACACCAACCACATTACACAACATTTCAAGTCCTCTTTGGGCGATTGTGCGATCATGCATCCTTTGAGACATGCGAACATGCAGGGAGGCGGCGGACTGTTCCTACAGCACATTTGGAGGACCGGGTTCTACAGGATATTGAGACGAGCCCTAGTACAAGCGCCCGCATCTCGTGGTCGTGCGGTAGCGTTCTCGCTTCCCACGCCCGGGTTCCCGGGTTCGATTCCCGGCGGGGTCAGGGATTTTCTCTGCCTCGTGATGGCTGGGTGTTGTGTGCTGTCCTTAGGTTAGTTAGGTTTAAGTAGTTCTAAGTTCTAGGGGACTGATGACCATAGATGTTAAGTCCCATAGTGCTCAGAGCCATTTGAACCATTTGAACCCTAGTACAAGCTCCAGGCAAGTGGCCCGCCAACGTTGTGTAAGCCGAAGTACGGTTATGTGTATCCTGCACGACAACCGTTACTATCCCTGTCAACTGCAGTCCCATTCCGGCTACTTTGAAGATATGTCGTGACGTGGATGCGATGCAACTCTGTACTGTGTTCCGGGACGATCTGTAGTCGTCGCACGCACACCGTCCATTTCCGGACATATGTTCATACGACAGCTTTTTCTCCATTTCCAGTGGAATCCGTCTCTGAAGTTCGTAAGTTCATTAACGTTCACCTCGTATAGCGTATCAGTAGTTGCAAGTACTTTAAGGAGACCACAATGGCAGTCGATGATAAACAGTAATTCAAAGAAAAACTTTAGGTATGCTAGTACGAGTGTGAAGTGTGGATGGATGAAGAAGAATGAAGAACTAGGAGCTGCATAAATTGATGCAGAAGCTAACTATCGTGAATAACATTTAGACAGAAACAATTAAATGGGCGAGATATGGGGCACGCATTCCTTAACAACGTTGACACAAAGCTGGTGGGAAGACCCAAAGTACTTGTTACACATTCACTTAGCAGACTCAAGAAACAATGGCTGGTGAAAGACTGAAAACTGGGTTCCAGTCGAAATAGATACACCTAGTTCTAAAGTACTGTCACCAGAGAAAAATTTTAGCTTTCGCTCAGGATTTTAAATGTCGGTAACGGCTGCGTAAAAGAAAATGTGGGGATTTCAGGGGAGGAGGTAGCTATTGAAGCTCAACGGGTTGAGAGTGCGGGTGTGATGGTCTTACGTTATTTGAGTAACTACAACATCGAGTAAAATCAACACAGAAGTTGACAGAGCGACCCGAATTATCAAAATGACCTAGCAACACCCCTCCACCCACTCTCTCCGCCGCCGCCAAACCTGGAAGCATGCACTCATTCGGTTTGGGAAGGGGTCATAAGGCCGTTGTAAGGTCTTATGAGGAACATTGGCCCAGGACTATTGAAACCGGCCCTTAACATTCTGGAAACTGGCAATGAGGTGAAGCTGACGTCGGAGCTGCTCCCAAAAATATTGTGTCGAGGACAAATGTGCCGATCTTGCTGGCATCTGGCGTATTTCAACATCATGCATACACGTCACAGAGACAGGTTAATTCCATATATGTTGGGCCTTGCACTGATGAGAAATCGCACCACGATACTGCAGCTTGAGAGGTAATAAACAAAAACGCAAGACAAATCGTTGTGTCGTCGGAGCTACATCAATCACTAGCAGCCACGCTATGAAGTCGTATCCAGTGACTCTAAAACACCATGACGCAAGGCGTAACAGAACTGTGCGTCCCCGAAACTGCGGTAGAACGGGACCTCGCCCCAGATTGTCACCATACTCGACGAGGATGCTCATCAGGGTAGTGCAGAACAACTACTTATCACTGAACACAATGCCATCGATCATCATTCCGCGCTTCCTGGTGACGGCACTGCTTCAGACACACCCATTTGTGCCGAGGTATCAGTGACAACATATGCATGCTACAGTTATTCCCTAGTCCAGTTGCCGCTACTCTCCTACCTGATAACACAGAATGTTGCACGGAGTCCATTACTTGTACATGTCAGACCTGGTGAATCGGAACCTTGACAACGAGTACTCCATCCATAACTTTCCCATGTAGTGCACCATTGGGTCACTGTCAGATCCGAATGCCGCACAAAGCTGCTCGTAGGTATTGCTAACAGTTTAATAAGCCACGGTTGCAAAATACTAACACCAATTCTTTATAGACGAATAGAAAAACTGGTAGAAGCCGACCTCGGGGAACATCAGTTTGGATTCCGTAGAAATATTGGAACACGTGAGGCAATACTGACCCTATGACTTATCTCAGAAAATAGATTAAGGAAAGGCAAACCTACGTTTCTAGCATTTCTAGACCTAGAGAAAGCTTTTTACAATGTTGACTGGAATACCCTCTTTCAAATTCTGCGGGTGTCGGGGGTAAAATACAGGGAGCGAAAGGCTATTTACAATTTGTACAGATGGCAGTTATAAGAGTCGAGGGGCATGAAAGGTAAGCAGTGGTTGGGAGGGGAATGAGACAGGGTTGAAAGCTATCCGCGATGTTGAGCAATCTGTATATTGAGCAAGCAGTAAAGGAAACAGAAGAAAAATTCGGAGTAGGAATTAAAATCCATGGAGAAGAAATAAGAACTTTGAAGTTCGCCGACGACATTGTAATTCTGTCAGAGACAGCAAAGGACCTGGAAGAGCAGTTGAACGGAATGGACAGTGTCTTGAAAGGAGGATATAAGATGAACATCAACAAAAGCAAAACGAGGATAATGGAATGTAGTCGAATTAAATCAAGTGATGCTGCCGGAATTAGATTAGGAAATGAGACACTTAAAGTAGTAAAGGAGTTTTGCTATTTCGGGAGCAAAATAACTGATGATGGTCGAATTAGAGACGATATGAAATGTAGACTGGCAATGGCAAGGAAAGCGTTTATGAAGAAGAGAAATTTGTTAACATCGTGTATGGAATTAAGTGTCAGCAAGTCGTTTCTGAAAGTATTTGTATCGAGTGTAGCCATGTATGGAAGTGGAACGTGGACGATAAATAGTTTAGACAAGAAGAGAATAGAAGCTTTCGAAATGTGGTGCTACAGAAGAATGCTGAAGATTAGATAACTAATGAGGAGGTATTGAATAGAATTGGAGAGAAGAGAAAATTGTGGCACAACTTGAGTAGAAGAAGGGATCGGCTAGTAGGGCATATTCTGAGGCATCAAGGGATCACCAATTTAGTATTGGAGGGCAGCGTGGAGAGTAAAAACCGTGGAGGGAGACGAAGAGATGAATACACTAAACAGATTCGGAAGGATGTAGGTTGCAGTAGGTACTGGTAGATTAAGAAGCTTGCACAGGATAGAGTAGCGTGGAGAGCTGCATCAAACCAGTCTCTGGACTGAAGACCACAACAACAACAACAACAACAACATGTATTGCAAGATTCGTCCAGCTGTCCAATTGGAAACCGATATGAAGACAGTTTGAGCTCTTACTGGTGCTGGTAATACTGTCTCCAACGAGTACGCGTTATCTTCATGTCATTCAAAGTAAACCTCTGCATATGCCATGCTGTTCACCCCCCTTACTGACCCTGTCAGGACTGATTGCAGCACTAAATGCGTACAACTCTAATGGACTCCGATGGTCGCTCTACTTGTAACAGAGAATTTTAATGCTAATCATTGACATACCTAAGTGTCTACTCGTATGATGTTACACTGACATCTAATTGTACCCTCTGGTTGCGTTTTTTTTTTTTTTTATAATCAAGCTGCATTTATTTGTTAATCAAAAAGAGAAGCAGTACTGTTCGAAGAGTTCAAAAGCGCTCGGGGTACAGAGATCAAATTTACTTTAATTGCTCGTAAATTCAGAAACGGGAGCAGGAGCGGTAATTTACGGGCAGTGGTGGAGTGGGTGCATCTGGCCGAGGATTTCAGGCTCGGGCTCGGTCGGAATTGAAAGAAGACGGCCGACAATGGCGGCCATAATTGGAGGGCGGTTAACATTCGACGGGCATGTCGGCCGGTGGCTGGACGCGTCGTTAGCAGTCGGCTTTGTCCCGAGACAATGGGCGGCGGCCGCGACGCCGGCGCCGTCGGCGTCTTGCGGGCAGCCTCGGCCAGCCAGTCTGGACGCTGATTAGCCCGGCTGCTGGAGACCACAGAGTGGCCAGCCAGCCCACTCACAGTGGCGTAGCGCCGGAACTTACCGCCCCAGCCCAGCCACTGGCCACCGGTGGAGCCGACACGTGTAGGCGTGCAGGCACACACACTGCACTAGCGGATCTAGGCTATCAGCGTTACAGAGGACAAGAGAACAGGGCGAACTCTGACAATGAAGAAGAATAGGCAGGGAACCGACTTATGCTGTGATATTACTGTCGCACGCTGTTGATTCATTGTTGCCACGATTTCGCGGTTAATGTTGTTTGGAGTGTACTGGGTACATATGCTAGCATAAAAGCTTTTCTGGCACTCTGAAGCTATTGTGCCGGTGTGGTCTCTGGGTCGTCTTTGTCTACCGGAGCCAGTCAGTGAATCTCGTTATGAACGTCAGAGGTCCCCTGGGAGCTGGGCAGTTTTCACGGACATAACGCTACAGCCTGCTTTATGCTTTTGCTGGCAGAGCCGACGCCACTTCTAGAGATGATCAGGTGTCGTATCACCACTGCCTGCCCCGGAGAGTAACTGACGGCGAATTTTTGGCTGATCTATTTAGATATAGAAGTACGAGGCCAAGAGGAGCTACCCAA
Organism: Schistocerca serialis cubense; assembly: GCF_023864345.2. Classification (NCBI taxonomy): domain Eukaryota; kingdom Metazoa; phylum Arthropoda; class Insecta; order Orthoptera; family Acrididae; genus Schistocerca; species Schistocerca serialis. The sequence goes on along the minus strand of NC_064641.1, from coordinate 143,023,065 downwards.
CCAGTGTGAGAAAGTCCATCGCTTTCGGTCTAAAATTTGGTGCACACAATCGAATTGACTCACCCAGCCACCATGCTCGATGAGAAGGAGCCGACCAAACGGTGGGACACTGCTCCATCGCAGTTCTAACTTATTTGAAAGTGTGTTTTGTATGCCAAGATTGAGAGGTTGGTAATTTTGGGGCCATCTAAGCATCCTAACTGTGCTTGTGAAATCCATAATCTGAGTAGCTTCTTGATTCATTGTTGCCACGATTACGCTGTTAATGTTGTTTTGAGTGTACTGGGCACATATGCTAGCATAAAAGCATTTTTGGCACTCAGAAGCTATTGTGTCGGTGTGGTCTTTGGGTCGTCTTTGTCTACCGGAGCCAGTCAGTGAATCTCGTTAGGAAGGTCAGAGGTCCCCTGGCAGCTGGGCAGTTTTCGCGGACGTAGCGCTACAGCCTGCCTTATCCTTTCGTTGGCAGAGGCGACGCCGCTTCTAGAGCTGATCAGAAGGCGTCGTATCACCACTGCCTTCCCCTCGAGAGTAACTGACGGCGAAATTTTGGTTGATCTATTTCAATATCGAAGTACGAGGCCTAGAGAAGCTACCCAACCAGCGAGGGGAAAGTCCATCGCTTTCGCTCTAAAATTTGGTGTACCTAATCTAATTGAGTCTCCCCACCACTATGATCGCTGAGAAGGAGCCGAAAAATCGGTGGTACACTGCTCCATCGCAGTACCAACGTTTCTGAAAGTATGTTTACTATGCCAAGATCGAGGCGTTTCTGGACTGTTCTCCAGATTTTGCATGTAACATGTGATATTCTCGTTATCACATTGCAAACACAGTTGAGTCCTCCTCTACATACAGTGTTTTCCTTTTTACAAGTAGAGATTTGTGCAAGGAGATCTATGTTTCGTGGTCATTCAGTTACCACCCTCTGTGAGGGTCACACATATACCAGCAGCTTTTTGGTGGTGATGGGTGAACTTTTTGGTAATTTTGGGGCCATCTAAGCGTCCTAATTGTGCTTGTGCAATCCATAATCTGAGTATCTCGTTACTTAATTACTGTGCCATGTATTTTATGCTGCCCAGTTTGGTTATAGTTTCTGACCTTTTGTGATAGCTTTAACTCTGAATTCGTGAGCTGCACAAATGAGCAGATCAGGTTCTGCTCCCTCTGTACAGCCTTCCACACTTTCTGGTACCTCTTATTTGATTTGGATTCTAGATAACTTAGTTCTCTGTTACTTCTTATTCCGATTTTTGTCTGTCATTAAAACACAAAACATCTGTTAATCTCAGTCTTGACTTGAATTCCGAGATCCTTTCTACTGTACAAATTTTCTGTGACTAATAATAAATATAACCTGGTGCGTACCTCAGCTTGTTGATCTCTGTGTGACGACGTTATCGTTGTGCACAGTGGCCAAACTCAACAATCCGTTATTTTAAGAATGCAGAGAAAATAACGAGCATTGCACTCTTGCATGAGCAAAGATTTGTTTTATAAGGTGCGTTGTACTTACGCTCCCCGACTCTGATCCAGAACGGGGACGCCATTTTCAACGCAAAGTCATAAGAATATCTCTTCCTTACAACTTAAGTAAGGAACAATGCAGCTACAGTTGCGTAACAAAGCTCACGGGCCAAATGTTTCAGTCACCTTCTCAGCAGAGCACGTTGGTCGCTTTGGAACGCTGCTGATGCTTCAGATACTGTACTGTGCGGTCATGTGAGCTTCCATTGCTGACATGAATGATGGCAGTTAACTGATATGTTTGTGTTAGACGGAGAATCAGCGCAGTAATTGGGTCAACCTGGAGCCAAAACAGGTGGGCAGAAAGAACGTGTAGAATCTGACGTTCCCATGACCACACACTGAACGAAGCTGCCTATTTGTTGGTGTACCAACGTGGAAAGATGAACGTCTTTGCAAAAGAATGTGTCTAGCACTTGAAGCCACTTAAAACGGCGTAGTAACGGTGGTCGTAGAAACGTTCTAGTCGACAGAGACTGGAGACGACTGTCACACCATGTTAGTGTCAGTCGGTTTCAAATTTAAGAAGAATTGTTGCTGTCGGTGAGTGCAGGGCCATCTCAAACGAGTTTCAGAGAGAACACTGCGACAGCTGAACCGTGTGGAATAGAATTTGGAATCGGGTACCTCGCAAAAGGTCATTGCTTACATCGGCACATGAGGCTACATGTCTGCAACTGGTTATACAATCCATATACTGGACAGTACCTGACTGAAGACGTGCTGTGTTCAACTCTAGGGTGTTATTCTGTCGGGAGCCGGTTCTGCAATATTTTGGTGGCATTTCTCATGCTGTCAGTTTGGTTCTTTTGTTTAGGTTACCGTGAATCAGGACGCTTATTTAAACTTTTTCACTGATCATCTGCACCCATTTCTTCTATAAATTCATACGAGTATTATGACTTCCAAGATAACAAAACCGTGATCACAAAATTGAACGCCTACGTTCCTTCTTTGACGAACACTCCTGCAGCCTATTTTATCTAGACTGGTCCGCTAAATCATCGAATCATAATTCCGTACAATATGGCTCCGACTACGCTGATCAGTCAAAACATTATGACAACTGCCTACCGTGACGTAGGATGCCGCATGGTGGCGCTGAGGGCACGTGACGCGATAACAAAAGTACGTAAGAGGATCATAGACGGGGTATCGCCCTAGCGAAGACAAAGGCTGCAGATGGGGAAATCCATTGAGACAAGGGACTTTGACAAGGGGTAGATTATTATCACATAGAGCCTGTGAACGAGTATCTTCAAAACGACGACGCTGGTCGAACGTTCACGTGCTACTGTCGTGAGTGTCTACGGAAAGGTGTAGGAGGGCAGGCTAGGCGCTAAATGGTTGGACGTCCACGACTCTTCACAGAACGTGGGGTACGGAGACTTGTCTGTTCTGTGAAGTGGGATAGATGCCGAAAGAACACAATGCTGGGCACACACGAGTTTTTCCGAGCACACCGTTCATTGTAAATTGTTGAACATGGAGCTTCACAGCAGACCACAGCTCCCTACGTATTCACATGATGACTCAAAGACATCCTTATATACGATTGCAAGGGGTGGCATCATATGAATTCGACCGTCGATCAATGGAAACGTGTCAGCTCTTCGGATGAATCACATCTTTGCTACAATAGGTCGATGATCGTCTCCACAATCGCCGTCATCGAGTTGAGTGACAATTCTAAACGTGCAGCGCCACGAACGCAGGCTGATGGGAGCACTATTATGTTGTGGGAGATATTCTCCTGCGCTTGCATGGGACCTGCGGTAGTAATCGAAGACACGCTGATAGCTGCGAACAGCCTGCATCTCTTCATGCTCGATACCTTCCCCGACAGCTATGTTATCTTTCAGCAGTGTAATTGTCCATGTCTTGAAGCCAGAACTGACGCTCATGTCTCAGCGACCAGATTCGCCTGGTGTAAATCGTATAGAATCTATCTGGGCCGCTATCGGCCGCTATCACAGCGTAAATCCGGGGCCCTTTATTTACGCGAATTACATGACCTGTGCTGAGACATCTAATGCCACATACCTCCACAAAACTACTAACAAACTGTCGGATTCCTGATACGCAGAATAAGTGATGTATTTCGTTCCAAAGAAAGGACAAGCAAGCTATTAACCAGGTGGTCATAATGTTTTGGTTCATCAGTATATTTGGGGTGGGAACCGAGTCGCAGAAGTCCACTTACACGAAGTTTGGTAGCTCTGTGGAATCTAATCATTAACAAGTAGCTTCAGATGCACGCGGCTTACCTTAAAAATGTTTTGAACCCTGTCACTCGTCGAACTGAGGAGATTACCTAGGCTAGAGATGCTGTTGGACGGTTTCTGGAGTGATATCTTCCACGGTGATTAACTTTATGTCGATATGTTTATTTTTCGGAGTGAAATGGTTTTCGTGATCCTGCTGGATGTGCGCACTGTATACACGTTTCCTTCTGTAGTAGTCATCTCTACCAGATGTTGTTACTGACTGCGTCCACCCTTTACGTAGGCAGTCTGCCCCAGCGCCAACTGTTGACCGAATCGTGTTTCTCTCTGTGACTCTTTGCAGTTCCAGTGCCTGCATGATTTCACAGACGAAGCGCCGCGTATGTCTAGTCACGACGACAGATACTGGTGTAACACGCTCAAACCTCCTCGCTAGGAGACATTGCCCTGTGGAAAGGTGCTGGATTTGCATTCGGGAGGACTGCGGTTTAAACACAATTTTGGTTCTGTTTCCTATTTAAAACCTCCCCAACCGCGTTTCCTGTTGGGTAGCCACTGAGAGGGGAAAAGACCTGATGGCATGACAGTGATCTGCCACAAATTATTAATTCATTCTTCAGCATGAAAATTGTCTGTAGCTAAGTTGCTCAACACAGTATTCTAGTGTATTATAAACAGATCTTCCCGATGCTGTCGTTCCTCGGATCTATGTTGTATCTATTACTCTATGGAAAAAGTCCAAAACTACATTAAAACAGCGTACTTTTCTTTGCAAATTTGTGAACCTCGAATCACACGTTATGGAATATCTTACTCACCCTATTATTTCATGTGGTCAAACCAGCTACTGCGAAAATCATGAGAGGTACGTAGACGTTTGTGTGAACGGGGAGGAAGGGCAATTTCATACCAGTACAATTCATGAATCAGACCTGTTGTGCTTCTCACAGTTCGTACGACCGACACACTCAAAGGAAACCACCCCCTCTCACCAATCCCCATAAATGTATGCTAACATTTAAGACAGTACTTCACAAAAATTATTGATCTGTATCCCTAAATCAAGGCCATGTAGTGGAGTTCGTCGTACAATATTTATAGTACTTTGAAATGTAAGTGTAATACTGTCTCCCCTCTTTTGATTGTGGAAAATTGCAACAATGAATAAAGGGCCAATGCACCACTGAAAAGACGCCCATGGGAAATGAGCACAGTGGCACAACAACTTTGACCAGCGATCGTGCAGTTTTCAAAGACTAAGGTCAGAACGTGTATATCAGATTATGCTTCCCCACACCATACACTGAACCACCAAAACGACGGTGCTCTAAAAGTACCCGAGTTCATTACTTGTCCCCACCGTTTGAAAGACGATTGTCCGTCCATCACTGTCAATCATGAACACATAATGCTGCCAGAAACTTGTCGAACATTATCGTTTTGGTGCTCCAGGTGTTATGGTGTGAGGATGTAATACCTGGCGTAGAGAAACAGCGAAAGATTTGTAAGCAAATAAATCGCCAGCTCCTGATGGAAACCCAATTTGGTTTTATAAAGAGTACTCTACGGCATTGGCCCCTTACCTAGCTGTCATTTATCGTGAATCTCTCGCCCAGCACATTGTCCTAAGCGACAGGAAAAAAGCCCACGTGACTCCAGTATACAAGAAAGGTAAAAAATCTGACCCGCAAAATTACGGACCAATATCTCAAACTTCGGTTTGCTGCAAAATCCTTGAACATATTCTCACTTCGAGTATAATAAACTTTCTTGATACTGAGAAGCTTATGTCCGTGAATAAACATTGTTTTAGAAAGCATCGCTCGTGAGAAATTCAGCTTGCCGTTTTCTCGCGTGATATATTCAGAAGTATGGACGGAGGGCAACAGGCAGATTGAATATTTCTAGATTTCCGGAAAAGCATTTGACACGGTGCCCCATCGGAGGGGCATTTGGATGGGTTCGTCAATAAGCAAAGTAGGCGCATTTGGGGCACTGAGAATCCGCATCTCGCGATTGAGAAGTCTCTTCATCCTCAACGGCTGTCTGTGTGCTGTACAATGTGCAGTCAAGAAATAATCGGTGCGATATTCCTTGATGGCACAGGTACTACCGAAAGGTACGTGAAGGTTTTGGTAGATGATTTCGTCCCCATTATCCAATGTGACCCTGATTTCGACAAGATGTGGTACATGCAAGACGGAGCTCGACCCCATCGAAGCAGGAGAGCGTTTGATGTCGTGGGGGAGCATTTTGGGGACAGCTTTCTGGCTCTGTGGTACTCAGAGACCACTGGCATGGGCCTCGATTGGCCTCCATGTTCTTCGGATCTGAACACATGTGACTCCTTTCTGTGGGGCTACTTTGAAGACAAGGTGAACAGCCAAACTCCAAAACCATTTCTGAGCTGAAAACAGCCATTCAGGAGGTCATCGACAGTATAGGTGTTCCGACTCTTCAGCAGGCCGTGCAGGTTTCGCTATTCGTCTGCGCCACATCATCGCCAATGATGGTAGGCATATCGAACATGTCATAGCCTAAATCCGAGTATCTATAGTGACGTTTAGGTGTTGAATAAAGTTTGTGCACGCTGTAGTTTGTAACTAATTTACGTTTCTTTCATATAGTTCAATAATTGTAAGCCAATGTGAATACTTAGTTTGGTGACTCCTTATACTTCTATCCGACGTTAACGCCAAAGCTCTGCGTCTACGGGCTCGTAGCCTCCGCATGTTTGCGTGTACCGCCGCCGTGGCACAGGAGGAAGACGCCGCATTCTAATTGGTACGCCAAGCAAAGTAATTAGCTGCCACAGATTGCAATAAGCCTTACGTGTTATGATTCCGTTTCCCAAGCTACAAACTACGGGAGGAAAATTTTAATTAGAAAGTACGTTCATAAATTAAAAAGTTGAGCGCAAACGAGAGAGCGCGACGTGATGCGAAGCCAGCCGTGATTGCAGAACAGTTGCGGGGCGAAGGAAATAACGACGCGGACGCTGTTTCCGGTTTCTAATTTCCAGGTAAACGCTGTTATTATTGCAGACCGCGAAAAGTATTGCAAGCCCATGAGTAATTGGACAGGGCGAGAAGGAAGACCTAAACAACGAAATCTGTTCACGTGAGAAATCTTTCAGTTTATCCGCGGAACAATACTTTCCACTTCTGATGACGTGCGATGAAACGAGATAGCTAATGTTTTACCTCGTAACATCTACAGTATCTAAATCATCATTTATAAACTTACCCTCCAGATTTAATTCCGATTTCTACCATCAGCGATGACTGTTACCGTCATTGTATTGTTACGCAAAACTTCAGCTCGAAGGTAATTTCCACATGACGTGTCAATGCCAAGCAACAAAGATCGATGAAATTTGGATCATACGTAGAAAGAAGTGCTACAGTAACTAAAAGAAGTACACAATCAGTCGAACAGAAATTACACTCTTATTCAGCAGTCACTGCCATTCACAATGGTTTTCTGGACGTTAAAAAAGCAGTAGTTGATTGTTCATACGGTGTGTGAACAACACGGATGGCAATGCATACTCTGTGACGTTCTCCCATTCTGACCACAAGGTTTGTAGAGGTTCTTTTGCTGGGGCGTTCCGTTCCTCTACAAGAGCGGTTGACAACTGGTTGATGATTGTTGTTGGATGTGTACGTGCTGCAATACCTGTCCCCAACGCATCCCACAAGCGCGGTAGAATATGAGTCGTGGTAGAGTGCAGGCCAGTCCATTCGTCGAATAGTGTATCGATCCAAGAACTCCTCCATCTGCACTGTTCGATGCGGTCGCGCATTCCCATTAAAAATGAGCTCAGTGGTGAATTGAGCTCCAAACAGATGCGAATAGGGAAAGAGTACAGGGTCATAATAACAATGACCAGTGAGTTTACCGCATTCAAAGATTTGGAGGTCGATATGCCCATGCAACCTTACGCGTCTACATCTACATCAACATCTACGTAGATACTCTGCAAGCTACAATACGGTGTGTTGTGGACTATACCCTGTACCACTGCCTGTCATTTCCTTTCCTGTTCCACTCGCAAATACAGCATGGTAAACACGATAATCTGTATGCCTTCGTATGAGCCCTAATTTCTTGTAAGTTATTTTCCTGGAGGCAGTAGAACTGTTCGGCAGTTGGTTTCAAATGCCGGTTCTTTAAACTTTCACAGTAGTGTTTCTCGAAAAAAACGTTATTTTCCCCCCAATGATTCCCATTCGAGTTCCCGAAGCATCTCCGTAACACTTAGCCGTGGTTCGAACCTACGGGTAACCAATGTCGAAGCATGCAGTATGCTTTACAGGTGAACCACTTTTTCCTAAAATTCTCCCAACAAACCGAATTCGACTGTTCGCCTTCCCTACCATAGTTCTCACCTGCTCGTTTGACCTCATACCGCTTTGAAACGTTATGCCCGGATGTTTAAACGACTTGCCTGAGTCAAGCAGGACACTAGAAATACGTTGTCCGAACATTACGGGTTTCATCTTCCTACTCATATTTATGAACTAACATTTTTCCACATTTACAGCTAGCTGCCATTCATCACACCAACTAGAAGTTTTGCCTAAGCCGTCTTGTATCTTGCTACAGTCACTCAATTTAGACACCTTAACTGTACACCACGGTATCATCAGCAAATAGCCGTATATTGCTGCCCACCCCGTCATCCAAATGATTTATTTGTACATCGAACAGCAGCGGTCCTATCACACTTCCTGGGCCACTCCTGACGGTACCCTTCTCTCTGATGAACACTCGCCGTCGAGGACTACATACTGGGTTCTGTTATTTAAGAGGTCTTCGAGCCATCACATATCTGTGAACTTACACCCTATGCTCGTACCTTTGTTATCAGCCTCCGATGGGGCACCGTGTCAAATGCTTTCCGGAAATCTAGAAATATTGAATCTGCCTGTTGCCCTTCATCCATACTTCTCGATATATCACGCGAGAAAACGTCAAGTTGAATTTCTCACGAGTGATGCTTTCTAAAAATGTTTATTCGCGGACATAAGCTTCTCAGTCTCAATAAAGTTTATTGTACTCGAAGGGAGAATATGTTCAAGGATTTTGCAGCAAACAGAAGTTTGGGATATTGGTATGTAATTTTGCGGCTCCGATTTTTTACCTTTCTTGTATACTGGAGAGTCGTGCGCTTTTTTCCAGTCGCTTGGGACATTGTGCTGGGCGAGAGATTCACCATAAATGACAGCTAGGTAAGGGGCCCATGATGCTCATACCCATTCCCATCAAGCACCGCGGCCAACCGCGCAGTTTGAACGTCCTAACTCTAACCCTTCAGAAGTTATGATTATATTATTTCATGTTGTTTAATAATTGTCACCCTGCAACTACGCTACCTACGTTAATACCTAGCGATGAACAAGATTTCTGGCAACATCTTCTTGCGTAATTTACATTCGCATACGCTAACATGTGACGCTGATGCTGTTTCTCAATGAGACCTACTGGATGACAAGTATGATATATATACAGATGTTTGAAAATATTATTTCAAACTGAAACCATAAGCCAGATTCGGACACGAAGGGCTACATTTGCCCTTAAGGAGTTGCGATTCGATGATCAACCTTTGCATGTACTCATTCACATCCTTCAGTGGGTGTCTGGTACATCTAGTGTATGAGAGGGGAATGTTGTAATCACTGATTGCGAAGTGTCTTCACTTCAGCTTTCATTCCCAAATAGTGCAAGGCTTAAAAAATATTTAGCCTCAGTGCAAAAACCACTGAAATGCCAGGATCGTATTAGATACTTTTTATTCAAGACAACCGGTTTCAGTAGTCTTACTCGTTATTTTCAGGTCTTAAACATTTTTTTTCTAGTAAAGGATGTTCATTTTATGCTGAATATCACGCTCGAGATGTCAAGCGGATAAAAATCAGCACATTATAAAAGTTTGTCATTGCTAGAATATTTAAAAACACATAGCAGCTTGTCCGAATGACCATGTCCATATACATATGGGCATGGCAATATATATATGGGCATGGTCTTTTGGACCAGGGGCTGCGTGTTTTTAAGTATTTTAGTGATGTCACACTTTTATAATGTGCTGAGTTTTATCCACTTGACATTTTGTGCGTGAGGTTCAGCTTAAGATGATCATGTTTTACTACAAAAGAAGTTTAAGACCTGAAGATGACAGCTAAGGCCGTTGAAAGCGGTTGTCTTGAATAAAAAATATTTTCTGCGACCTTGACTTTTGAGTGGTTTTCAAGAATTAAAACTGATCGCCCTTCAATATTCTCGTAATGAGACATTCAGTTTCGTGGTAGATTAAAATCTGTTGGCCATACGAGTACTTGTCGAGACGTCCTTCAGTGTTATTGTCATCCTCTACCTTCGGTGTCGCAGAGCCACTTTACGTCAATTAAAATACAGTGTAAGATATCAAGAACACCTTTTCTTCGCCACTGTGTCTGTGTGTGTGAATTTAGGGCTCTTAGAATCGAGGTTATTGGCGCCTTCCTGAAGTATCTAGAGTCCAGTTCGATACTGTCGCTTGATAGGTAACACTTTAGGCGACGAGACACACGTCACGTATCGTTATGCCGTCGTAGTTCCCTTAATTAAAGCCAGCCATCACATGAATTCACATACGATAGGTCACCATACGATGACGCCAGCACTGTCTCAATTCTTTGGAAGAATTGGACTTCTCCCCAGACCGCAGGCATAATCGTCGACGATGTTTATCCGGGATGGTGGAGTCGGCGATTCGTCACTGAACACAATGTGACGCTATTCATGAGCTATCAATGCTTCCCGGTCTCGACACCACTCCAAACGCAGCCTACACATGGGAGAGTAATTCACTATTCCGACTAGCGGCACGGGATGACGTAGATTGCTAGAGGGAGTCCATTCCTTGATGCCCGACAGCAGGTGTAGATACGCAGGGATTTCGAAGTGATTGTGCACAATATTGAGATCCTAGCTTATGGTGGTTATACGTGATGTACTGGAACTTAACGAGTATACCTGCCCTCCTGTGAAATCCATCATTATGCCTCTGTCACTTCCGAATGTCCCATAGCTCTGGATATTGCAAGATTCGACCAGCCAGCCAAATGGAGCCCCACAATCAGGCTACTTTCCAAATTATCGGTTTCTGACAACGCTGTCCTACACGGGTACGCGGTATTTTCGTATCCCACATCGTGATCACTGAACATTGACCTCTGTTGTCGGTCCTTATATATCCTACTAGGCCTTGTGACAACACTACACACGACCAGCACCAATTCAGAATGAGATTTTGACTCTACAGCGGAGTGTGCGCTGATATGAAACTTCCTGGCAGATTAAAACTGTGTGCCGGACCGAGAATCGAACTCGGGACCTTTGCCTATCGCAGGCAAGAGCTCTACCAACTGAATTGCAGGAACTGAGGGACAGCCAAAGGTCTCGAGTTCTAGTCTCGGTCCGGCACACAATTTTAATCTACCAGGAAGTTTCAGCACTAATTCACTCTGTTGGTAGTTAGACCTCTCGGAAAATGTTGAAGTCAAATAATTTACCTGGTCGCTCATGGTGTGTACGTGTACCAAGTTATACTGACATCCGATCGTGTCTTCGGGATGCTACATTTTGCTTCTCATGCAGTGTATTAAAACAAAAAATTACAATCGCTCTGTCATCTTCCCTCACACTCATCTATCCATTCAGACCCACTCAGGAAGAACGTGATATTTGTAACATTTAGATATGAAAATGAGTTACAAACCACCAGATTGAACTACAGTATAAAAGCTTAAAAAGATGCTTAGGAAAGTCTGGCTGACTAGCTACGTACAGAAAACTATAAGAGCTAGTCGCCCTGGCAACAAATTAAAACTTTCTCTTGGGTAAATTATGAAAGAAGCTAGACAACTCACTAAATCTTAAACGTCGTACCACATTCCTCTTATTGTCAATAAAGCAGAGGCCAAAACAGTAGACTTGCTTCTGACCTCTTTTCTCCATTTCAGTATAGTTCACTGTAATCACTGTAATCAGTACGCCATTAGCACCACAAAATGGAGAGTCCTCCCGTCAGTGTAGGAAGCCATACTTCATTGGACTTTGCGCCATACGAAGTGAAGTGAAATGTATTTCATGTTCCAGAGTTGTCGACATATTCGTCGCTAGAGGTTCCGCAACTACGTCGATATTTAAAATTTGTCGTTTATTTTACAGTGTCGGCTGCACATTTACTTTTATGATACGACTTCTTTCGATCAAAGATGAATAAGTTCAGACCCATGTAGTTGCCTAAGCAACTCGTTGGGTCAATATGTAAGTTCACATCAGATGTGTTGTTTCGATCAATGTTGATCATCTTCAGACGTAAGTAAATTTTGCAAGCGGCTCGTGGCACCTAAATGCAATTGCACATAAGATGTGCTTGTTTCGATCACAGTTGCGTAAGCAAATCATCGTATCCATATGGAACGAAACATTCAAATGTGCAGTTGCATATGGATACGAAGGATTGCTTACCCAAGTACATGGATCTGAAGATGGTCAACTTCGATCGAAACAAGTCATTTCATAAAAAATAAATGTTCATTTGAGACAGGATAGTACACGATTAAGTACTTCACGTAGCTTATGTGACTAGAAGAAGTAGGCCCGGTCGAGTAGTTGTTTGTTTCATTTTAAGTACTTGTTTACATTCTCGGTGGACATGGAAATCACCAAGCAACAAAACCGTAGCACAGTGCTAGAAGAGCCGCGATGGGGCAGCTTACTAATAAGATGTAATATTGTGCAGTAAATCCCTTTCTGAATTGGTCACAAATGTGGAAAGGATTCCAATGCGATTATGGTAGCACGGCGGGAATTAGCAGATTTGAAAGCGGAATGGTAGTTGGAGCTAGAAGCCTGGAACATTCCATTTCGCAAATCACTAAGAATTCAATATTCCGAAATTCACAATGTCAAGAGTGTGCCGAGAATACCAAATTTCAGGAATTACCTCTCACCATGGACAACGCAATGGCCGACAAGCAGGATCGTTTGCGTAGAGTTGTCAGCGCAAACAGAAAAGCAACAATGCGTGAAATAACCGCAGAAATCATTGGGGGAAGTACCACGAACGCATCCATCTAGACAGTGTGGCGAAATCTGGCGTTAATGGGCTATGGCAGCGGGCAACCGACTGCCTTTGCTAACGGAACGACATCGGGTACAGAGACTCACCTAGGCTCGTGACCACATCGGTTGGATCCTAGACTACTGGAAAACGGTCGTCTGGTCGGATAAGTCACGATTTCAGTTGGTAAGAGCTCAAAAATGGCTCTGAGCCCTTTGGGACTTAACATCTGAGATCATCAGTCCCCTAAAACTTGGAACTACTTAAACCTAACTAACCTAAGGATGTCACACACATCCACGGCCGAGGAAGGATTCGAATCTGCCACCGTAGCGGTCGCGGGGTTCCGGACTGAAGCGCCTAGAACCACTCACCCACAACGGTTGGCTGGTAAGAACTAATGGTAGGGTTCGAGAATGGTGCAGAAGCAACGAAACCTTGGAGCCAAGTTGTCAACAAGGCACAATGTAAGCTGGTGATGACCCCATAGTGGTGTGCGCTGTGTTTACATATGATGGACTGGGTCTTCTGCTACAACTGAACCGATCACTGACTGAAGATGGGCTACTTGGAGACCGTTTCCACCAACCATATGGGACTTTTGTGCATAACAATGCTCCATGTCACCAGGCTACAATTGTTCCCGATTGGTTTGAAGTACACTCTGGACAGTTAGAGCAAATGATTTGCCAACCCATATCGCCGTACATGAATCCCACTGTGTATTTACCGGGCATAATCGTCCACAAAATACTACACCAGCAACACTCTAACATTTAAGGGCAACATGGCTCGGTAGTTCTGCAGGAGCTGGCCAACGAGTTTTGAGTACATACCATCTCTACGCTCGACAGGAGATCCGACACCATATTAAGAGGGTTTTCATGACTTTTTCACCTCAGGGTACATTACTAAACGACTGTTGATGAAGTCGTTCAGGTATACTGCACCATGATATGACGAAGGTGGCGCAGATGCTTCCAGTGCTGCTAAACACGTCTGAATGACTAAGAACGAAGTGGCAGACAATCTTTCTCCGTGGATGCCAGAATGTACAAAGGGAACTCATTCATGAGTTAATTTTCCATATTTTTCACGACATTTTGAATATAAAAATGTCGTCCCTCCTCACTGAGTTTCACTGTTTCTTGTAACCATTCTTAAAAACAGCCCAACCGTGACATGTGCGTAATAGTTGCATCTGTTTCAGGCTAGTCCAAATGACTTTTCCAGCCACCTAATCGAAATGGATGAGAGTCGGCGTTATCACAGAGACCAGGGGGTAAAGAAGCAGAACGAGCAGTTGAAACATGTGGATTCATCACAGGCGACAAAAGCGAAGACGCAAATATTATTGAGCAAAATTATACTGATGGTTTTTAGGGTCTGTCGTGGTGTAGTGCTACCAGATTATGTTCGTACGAGGACGAACGTCATAGGAATACCACGGTAACCGTCTGAAGACATTACGGAGGGCTGCCAAGAAGAAACGTTGGGAGAAGCTGTCTAAGGTGTTCGTTTTACTTCGCGAAAATATCTAAGCTCACTCTACGCAGAATGCAGACACTCGACCGAGCGAGGTGGCGCAATGGTTAGCACACTGGACTCGCATTCGGAAGGACGACGGTTCAGTCCCACGTCCAGCCATCCTGATTTAGGTTTTCCGTGATTTTCCTAAATCCCTCCAGGCTAATGCCGGGATGGTTCCTTTGAAATGGCACGGCCGACTTCCTTTCCCATCCTTCCCTACTCTGATGAGACCGATGACTTCGCTGTTTGGTCTCTTCCCGTAAACAACCCAACCCAACTCTAGGGGACTGATGACCTCAGATGTCAAGTCCCATAGTGATCAGAGCCATTTTGCAGACACTTCTGCTACTTCCTTGTTCTATGTAATTTAGGCTCTGACATGGCACTTAGAGAAGCTTTCATCACTTTTTCAATAGGATGTAGGTCCGGTGCTGAAGGAAACCAGTCGAGAAGAGAAATCTCATTTTGTTCTGTAGGTCACTCCCGCACCATCGCTGATGCTTGTATAAGAGACTAGTCCCGCCGGAAATCGATTCGCCCCTCAAGATTTAGTTGCAGCACGGGTATGACCATAGAATTACTCAACATGTGGCCGTACTGCGCAGCATCAACTCAATTATTTATCCTGTGAAACAATCCAAGTCCACTGCATCACATCCAACTCCAAACTGATACAGAGACACTGCACTACGAGATCACTCATGGATATATCTTGTGTCGAAAAGGTCACCTGCGCCATGTATGATCGTATTGGTCCATCACTCGTTCAATACAGTAACTATTCGTAGCAAAATCAAGTTTCGCCAGTCACGACTGACTTTGACCTCGGCAAACGCTAATCGGTAGAGATGATGATCATTAGGTGGCCTCTCCTTCATGACCGCACGTTTGCGAAGCAGTCCGGCCCCCAAAAGCCGTCACGCGAACATACCACCGGTCCTGGAAATGCAGTATCATGAACTTCACCGTGGTTAAAAAGTATTTTGTCGTCACGTGTTCACTAGTTGACTACCCTGGGCAGGTGTTGTTACACGCTAACGTCCAGATCCCACAAACCTAGAGGATGTTCCAATATCTCTCCGAACTTTTATCCATCCTCGCACAGTGCACATGAGAACGCCATACTGTTACACGACCTTGGACGTCATCAAATTCCATTCCTCCACAAGAACGATGACGCGTTCATGAATAGCCTATTGAGGATGGGGCATGGTGCACGAATAACGTGACACGACTGAAAGCGACGTGGTCAAAGTATTCGACCTTGCTCTTGTACTGTCGTTGGTTATTACAAAACAAACGTTGCACCTGCAGACCTAACTTGCAGAAATACACTATCACTCCGTTACCGCGTAATATCAATGAAACTGTGCGAATAATTCCCACGCGTAGTGTCAAGTAGATGTAACGAATTTAATTTCTTGACTCCAAGGAGTTCAATCATCACCATAAGTCACTCTCATTGATTTATAGCCGAGACACCGTCACTTCTTTTATGGGAAAGTAGCTGCACATCATCAAAATGTGTTTCGTATTATACAGTGAAGAGCTTGGTAAAAACAAAATTGTTGAACTAGAGAAATGTGTCTGATACGGCCAAAAACAAGGAAGAATGTACTAATACACATAGATTCAAACATTACATATAAAGTTTATTCAGTTACAGTATCATTTACAAATTAAACATGCGTTATATCTGCAGATAATACCAACAGGTTCTATTTTGTCACCTTCAAAGTGGCCCCTGCAATGGAGATACGACCTAAGCAGAGAGTTTCCTTTGGGAGACACCAGAGCATCGCAGATATTCATATGCACATGCAGAAATAAGGAGACATGGTAGTGAACAAAAGCACGGTGAATCGTTGGGTTAGAGGTATGTCATGATCGCTACAAGGTCACGCAAACCATCTCCCGCCGTCCGGCCAAACACAGCTGTTAGCCTTGCAATGTTGGAACGTGCGAACACTCTCATCCAAGACACGGATCACTATCAAACGACTCGCTGCTCAACGGGGCATCTGTGTTGGTAATGCTGACACACTCGCCCACCAGTCGTGGTACTCAAAGTTGTGCGCCCGCTAGGTTCCTCGACTCCTAACAGAAGACCATAAAAAGCAGTGAAAGATCTTCTGTGTGGAATCGCTTACGGGTTACGAGGCTGATAGGGACAATTTTTTCGTTGAACATTGTGAGATTCAAATGGTTCAAATGGCTCTGAGCACTATGGGGCTTAACATCTATGGTCATCAATCCCCTAGAACTTAGAACTACTTAAACCTAACTAACCTAAGGACATCACACAACACCCAGTCATCACGAAGCAGAGAAAATCCCTGACCCCGCCGGGAATCGAACCCGGACATTGTGAGAGTCGATGAAACAATGGCTCATCACTTCGAACCGGAAATAAAACGGCAATTCACGGAGTGGGACCACACTACCTCTCCTCCGATGTAAAAGTTCAAAGCCCCACCGCAAGCCGGTAAAGTCGTGGCGACCGTCCTATGGGACTCTGAAGGGATTATTCTGTTTGATGTCTTAGCTTATTTACGACGATCACCTCCGTAGTGTATTGTGCTAACCTCAGGAAACTGAAGAAACGACTTCAGCGTGTTCGTCGTCACAAAAACGCGAATGACTTCTCCATAACAACGCAAGACCTCACACGCGACTGCGCATCAGAGAGGACCTCACAAAACTTCACAGGACTGTTCTTCCTCACCCACCCGACAGCTCAGATCTCGCACCTTCCCACTTCTATCTATTTGGCCCAATGCAGGATGCATTCGGCGGGAAGCAGTTCGTAGATGATGCGGAGGTAATTTATGCACAAAACGTTGCCTCTCACGTCGACCAGTGGAGTAGTACCATGAGGGCTCATAGGCCCCTCCAGTAAGGCGGCGTGAGGCCTTCGCATTAATTACAGACTTTTATTGAAAAACACAATTTTGTAGCCAAAACAGTGAGGAATATTTTGATGTATTATAATTCAGAATAAAATTAACCTTGTTCCAGAAGGAAACAGAGTAGCTTTATTCAATGAACGTCCCTCGTACACTACTGCCTATTAAAATTGCTACACCAAGATGATGACGTGCTACAGACGTGAAATTTAACCGACAGAAAGAAAATGCTGTGATGTGCAAATGATTAGCTTTTCAGAGCATTCACACAAGGTTGGCGCCGGTGGCGACACCTACAACGTGCTGACATGACGAAAGTTTCCAACCGATTTCTCATTCACAAACAGCAGTTTACCGGCGTTGCCTGGTGAAACGTTGTTGTGATGTCTCGTGTAAGGAGGAGAAATGCGTACCATCACGTTTGCGACTTTGATGATAGTCGGATTGTAGTCTAGCGCGATTGGGCTTTATCGTATCGTGACATTGCTGCTCGCGTTGGTCGAGATCCAATGACTGTTAGCAGAATATGGACTCGGTGGGTTCAGGAGGGTAATACGGAACGCCGTGCTGGATACCAACGGCCTCGTATCACTAGCAGTCGAGGTGAGAGGACACCGGCCGGTGTCGACGATTGGTTCTAGGCGCTTCAGTCTGGTACCACGCGACCGCTACGGTCGCAGATTCGAATCCTACCTCCGGCATGTACTTGTGTGATGTCCTTAGATTAGATAGGTTTAAGTAGTTCTAAGTTTTAGGGGACTGATGACCTCAGATGTTAAGTCCCATAGTGCTCAGAGCCATTATCCGTATGGCTGTAACGGACCGTGCAGCAACGTCTCTATCCCCGACTCAACAGATGGGGACATTTGCAAGACAACAAGCATCTGCACGAACAGTCCGACGACGTTTGCAGCAGCATGGACTATCAGCTCGGAGACCATGGCTGCGGTTACCCTTGACGCTGCATCACAGACAGGAGTGCCTGCGATCATTTTTTCGGATGAATCCAATTTCTGTTTACAGCATCATGATGGTCGCACCCGTGTTTGGCGACATCGCGGTGAACGCACATTGGAAGCGTGTATTCGTCATCGCCATTCTGGCGTATCACCCGGCGTGATGGTATGGGGTGCCATTCGATACACATCTCGGTCACCTCTTGTTCGCATTGACGGCAATTTGAACAGTGGACGTTACATTTCAGATGTGTTGCGACCCGTGGCTTTACCCTTCATTCGATCCCTGCGAAACCGTACAATTCAGCAGGATATTGCAAAACCGCATGTTGCAGGTCCTGTATGGGCCTTTCTGGATACAGAAAATGTTCAACTGTTACCCTGGCCAGCACATTCTACAGATCTCTCACCAACTGAAAACGTGTGGTCAATGGTGGCCGAGCAACTGGCTCGTCACAACACGTCAGTCAGTACTCTTGATGAACTGTGGTATCGTGTTGAATGTACCTGGGCAGCTGTACCTGTACACACCATCCAAGCAGTGTTTGATTCAATGCCCAGGCGTATCAAGGGGGTTATTACGGCCAGAGGAGGTTTTTGTGGGTGCTGATTTCTCAGGATCTATGCACCCAAATTGCGTGAAAATGTAATCACATGTCAGTTCTAGTATTATATATTTGTCCAATGAATACCCGTTTATCATCCGCATTTCTTCTTGTAGCAATTTTAATGGCCAATAGTGTATTCTCTAAATAGAAAATAATGTTGCGTTTCATCCGAGTCAACTCTGCACCAGACTTGAATTCTGGCTGCTATTCGCGACGGCCGATTTTTGTGTGGTCAAATGTACAACTTAACATGGGTGGCGAAGTGCCAGCTAAGCTTGGGATATAGCCCAGTACGCAGCAGTCCTCGAACATCTGCGTTTTAATGACGCTCTGCCAAAGAGCAGCGACATGACGTAGCGAAACGGGAGGCGACAGCTCACACCAGTGAGCGGTCCAGCCGAGCGCCTGGAGTCGGTAATCATGAGGGCCAACTGCGCACGCGGCAGCGCGGCCGGGCGTGCGTGAGTGTGCGTGCGGCGCAGCGTGTGTGCGTGTGTGCGAGCGCGTACGTCGCGTACGCGCGCGTTAATTTGTGCAGCTAACTGATGGCTCGCGCCCAGATTGCTTCGGCCGGCGCCATCGATCGCGTCGCTGTGTGTCGCGCGAGTCCCGCCGCCACCGTGTGTGGCGGGTTGCCGTCCCAGCGGCAGCTCTGCTGAGATGGTCGCCGCGCTGCACTCTCTCGTGTGGTGCGGTGGACGACGGGGGAGCCACGTCGTAAGAGCTAACGGGCGGTTCTTCCAGAGAAATGGTAATCACTTAGCAATAAAATGAGGTTGAAAAAAAAAAAAAAAGAAATATTGGAACAGTAAAAACATAGGTTTAGTCGACGTGGAAAAAGTGTTCGACAATGTAAGATCTACATCTACATCTACATTTATACTCCGCAAGCCACCCAACGGTGTATGGCCACTGTCGTTAGCTCCTTTTCCCGTTTCAGTCGCGTATGGTTCGAGGGCCGAACGAATGCCGGAAAGCGTCGGTGCGCGCTCGAATCTCTCTAATTTTACATTCATGATCTCTTCGGGAGGTATAAGTAGGGGAAAGCAATACGAGGTGTGGCTAGAAAAAAACCGGACTAGTACTGGTGAAACAATAAAACGAATGCAATAAGGCTGAAAGTCGCGTGGCCTGTCACGTGACTCTCGCTCCGCCTACTGCTCGAGTTTCATCTGCCTCCTGCACTCAGTCTGCCCGTGGCGTCTGTTTTAAGTAGTTGACGTTTTGTCTGTGCGTCGGAAAATGTTGAGTGTACAGAAAGAACAGCGTGTTAACATCAAATTTTGTTTCAAACTAGGAAAATCTGCACGTGAAACGTTTGTAACGTTACAACAAGTGTACGGCGATGATTGTTTATCGCGAACACAAGTGTTTGAGTGGTTTAAACGATTTAAAGATGGCCGCGAAGACACCAGTGATGAAACTCGCACTGGCAGACCATTGTCAGCAAAAACTGATGCAAACATTGAAAAAATCGGTAAACTTGTTCGACAAGATCGCCGTTTAACAATCAGAGCAGTGTCTGAGTTAACAGGAGTTGACAAGGAAAGTGTTTGGCAGATTCTTCATGAAAGTTTCAACATGAACAAAGTGTGTTCAAAAATGGTTCCAAAGTGTCTCACAATTGAACAGAAGGAACGCCGAAGAATGATTTGTTCTGACATCCTGGAAAACATTGAAAGTGATCCCACCTTCTTACAAAATGTTATTACTTGCGATGAATCGTGGTTTTTTACTTACGATCCCGAAACTAAACGCCAATCGATGCATTGGAAAACTCCTGGTTCTCCACGACAAAAAAAAGCACGAATGTCAAAATCGAAATTCAAGGCAATGATGATTGTTTTTTTTTTGACATCAAAGGGATTGTGCACATTGATTGGGTACCAGAGGGACAAACAGTGAATCAGCATTACTACATTAGCGTCCTGGCTACCCTACGTGAGCGAGTACGGAGAAAACGGAACTATTTGTGGAGAAAAAAGTCATGGATCCTTCACCAAGACAATGCCCCAGCTCACAGTGCGTTGTCAGTGAAGACGTTTTTGGCAAAACACAACATTCCCATCTTCGATCATCCACCCTACTCACCTGATTTGGCCCCCTGTGACTTTTTTCTTTTCCCTAAAGTCAAGTCAGCTTTGAAAGGAACTAGATTTGAGACTGTTGAAGCAGTAAAAGAAAAAGCGACGGAAGTAATGTATGGACTTACCGAAAATGATCTGCAGCATTGCTATGAACAGTGGAAAAATCGTATGGAGCGGTTTAGAGACCGAGGAGGAGAGTACATTGAAGGAGATAACATGAAATTGTAAATAATTGTAAATAAATGTTTTTTCCAGCATCAGCCCGGTTTTTTTCTAGCCGCACCTCGTATACAGGGTGTTACAAAAAGGTACGGCCAAAATTTCAGGAAACATGCCTCACACACAAATAAAGAAAAGATGTTACGTGGACATGTGTCCGAAAACGCTCAATTTCCGTGTTAGAGCTCATTTTAGTTTCGTCAGTATGTACTGTACTTCCTCGATTCACCGCCAGTTGGCCCAATTGAAGGAAGGTAATGTTGACTTCGGTGCTTGTGTTGACATGCGACTCATTTCTCTACAGTACTAGCATCAGGCACATCAGTACGTAGAATCAACAGGTTAGTGTTCATCACGAACGTGGTTTTGCAGTCATTGCAATGTTTACAAATGCGGAGTTGGCAGATGCTCATTTGATGTATGGATTAGCACGTGGCAATAGCCGTGGCGCGGTACGTTTGTATCGAGACAGATTTCCAGAACGAAGGTGTCCCGACAGAAAGACGTTCGAAGCAATTGATCGGCGTCTTAGGGAACACGGAACATTCCAGCCTATGACTTGCGACTGGGGAAGACCTAGAACGACGAGGACACCTGCAATGGACGAGGCACTTCTTCGTGCAGTTGACGATAACCCTAATGTCAGCGTCAGAGAAGTTGCTGCTGTACAAGGTAACGTTGACCACGTCACTGTATGGAGAGTGCTATGGGAGAACCAGTTGTTTCCGTACCATGTACAGCGTATGCAGGCACTATCAGCAGCTGTTTGGCCTCCACGGGTACACTTCTGCGAATGGTTCATCCAACAATGTGTCAATTGATCAAATTGTAAATTTTCACAATCAACATGTGTGGGCTGACAAGAATCCGCACGCAATTGTGCAATCACGTCATCAACACAGATTTTCTGTGAACGTTTGGGCAGGCATTGTTGGTGATGTCTTGATTGGGCCCCATGTTCTTCCACATACGCTCAATGGAGCACGTTATCATGATTTCATACGGGATACTCTACCTGCTAGAACATGTGCCTTTTCAAGTACGACACAACATGTCGTTCATGCACGATGGAGATGCTGCACTTTTCAGTCGAAGTGTTTGTATGCTTCTCAACAACAGATTCGGTGACCGATGGATTGTTAGAGGCGGACCAATTCCATGGATCTTCTGACCTCAACCCTCTTGACTTTCATTTATGGGGACATTTGAAAGCTCTTGTCTACACAACCCCGGTACCAAATGTAGACACTCTTCGTGCTCGTATTGTGGACGGCTGTGATACAATACGTCATTCTCCAGAGCTGCATCAGCGCATCAGGGATTCTATGCGACGGAGGGTGGATGCATGTATCCTCGCTAACGGAGGACATTTTGAACATTTCCTGTAACAAAGTGTTTGAAGTTACGCTGGTACGTTCTGTTGCTGTGTGTTTCCATTCCATGATTAATGTGATTTGAAGAGAAGTAATAAAATGAGCTCTAACATGGAAAGTAAGCGTTTCCGAACACATGTTCACATAACATATTTTCTTTCTTTGTGTGTGAGGAATGTTTCCTGAAAGTTTGGCCGTACCTTTTTGTAACAGCCTGTATTCGATATCTCATCCAGAAACGCACCCTCTCGAAACCTGGACAGCAAGCTACACCGCGATGCAGAGCGCCTCTCTTGCAGAGTCTGCCACTTGAGTTTGCTAAAAATCTCCGTAAAGCTATCACGCTTACCAAATTACCCTGTGACGAAACGCGTCGCTCTTCTTTGGATCTTCTCTATCTCCTCAGTCAATCCGACCTGCTACGGATCCCACACTGATAAGCAATACTCAAGTATAGGTCGATCGAGTGTTTTGTAAGCCACCTCCTTTGTTGATGGATTACATTTTCTAAGGACTCTCCCAATGAATCTCAACCTGGCACCCGCCTTACCAACAATTAATTTTATATGATCATTCCACTTCAAATCGTTCCGTACGCATACTCCCAGATATTGTACAGAAGTAACTGCTACCAGTGTTTGTTCT
The DNA here is from genome assembly GCF_023864345.2 of Schistocerca serialis cubense. Lineage (NCBI taxonomy): Eukaryota > Metazoa > Arthropoda > Insecta > Orthoptera > Acrididae > Schistocerca > Schistocerca serialis. Next base: position 142,999,868 of record NC_064641.1, on the reverse strand, counting down.
GCTATCATATAATCATACGATAAAGGATCCTCCTTTCTATGTATTTGCAATCATTATATTTGTCTATGTTAAGGGTCAGTTGCCACTTCCTGCACGAAGTGCCTATCCGCTCAGATCTTCCTGCATTTCGCTGCAATTTTCTAATGCTGCAACTTCTCTCTATACTACAGTATCATCTCTAAAAGCCGCATCTAACTTCCGACACTATCTACTAGGTCATTTATATATATTGTGAAAAGCAATGGTCCCATAACACTCCCCTGTGGCATGCCAGAGGTTACTTTAACGTCTCTCGGTTGAGAACAACATGCTGTGTGATGACGCAAGATGTTCGAAATTCTGAAAAAATTAGGAGTAAGTTCTAGGGGGAGACGGGTAATATACAATATGTACAAGAGCAAAGAGAGAATAGAAAGAGTGGACGACCACGAACGAAGTGCTCGGATTAAAATTTTTGTAAGACAAGGCTGTAGTCTTTCGCCCCTACTCTTCAATCTGTACATCGAAGAAGGCATGATGGAAATAAAAGAAACCCTCAGGTGTTGGATTAAAATTCAAGTTGAAAGAATATCAGCGATACGGTTCGCTGATGACGTTGCTATCCTAAGTGAAAGTGAGGAAGAATTACGTGCTCTGCTGAATGGAACGAACAGTCTAATGAGCACAGAATATGGATTGAGAGTAATTAGAAGAAAGGCGAAAGTATTGAGAACTAGCAGAAATGAGAGCTGCGAGAAACTTAACATCAAGGTTGATGGTCACGAAGTAGATGAAGTTAAAGAATTCTGCTACCTAGGCAGCAAAATAATCAATGACGGACTTTATACCCTAGGATTTTAATAAACGACCGACCTTATAGGATACTTTACCTATAAAAGGAACTGATATGTATTTAGTAGCCGGCCGAAGTGGCCGTGCGGTTAAAGGCGCTGCAGTCTGCAACCGCAAGACCACTACGGTCGCAGGTTCGAATCCTGCCTCAGGCATGGATGTTTTTGATGTCCTTAGGTTAGTTAGGTTTAACTAGTTCTAAGTTCTAGGGGACTAATGACCTCAGCAGTTGAGTCCCATAGTGCTCAGAGCCATTTGAACCATTTTTTTTTATATGTATTTAGTCGCCTGGTCTTGATTGTGGGTACCTGAACTGGAAAGGGTGGTAGTCTTGTTTCATCGAATGGGCCCGATGCTGTTTCCTATCTGCTTTGTCCCTTTATTATAGTGCGATTGTACATTGTGTCTCTATGTGTTTTTTATTATACTGGTAATGACACCTATTTGCTAAGGTGTTTCTTAATTTGCCTGTTTTATGTTCAAGATATTTTACGATTCGCACGCTTGTGTTTCCCATACTAATTTATTTGTTACTGTAGTGGGGCTTCGCTCTCTTACTATAATATATGAATGTAAATTTTCATGTACTGACTTTGTAGCTAGTTCTATGGTAAATTCTTTAATGTACTGTACCAATAGGTAGGTTTGTCCATTTGTAGGACTACTTCCCGTCACACTTTGTTTATTATTTACGTCTGCTCTAGGTAATTTTGAGATAGCTTGTGTCTAGCACTTGCGCTCACGCTCGCGCATGTGCTTGGCCGCTGGCTGAGGCTCACCGCGGAAATGCTCTCGACGCCTAGTTTCCTTGGGGCTTTCATTTGCCTCTTATTTCTAGCCGGCGTAGCTCCGTCTACGTTTGCCTTAATGTTTTTAGTTTTGACGGACATAATGTTATGGCTATGGGTCTTTATACTGCATTAATTTTATTCTGTGACATGGCCAACGTTTGGCCCTCAAAATAACTTAATTTTTGTAAGTACCACGATTTTCTTTACTATGAAATCATTAGACTTATGATGTATTTCCATGTGTAACATCTGTCCGTATGGGTCAGTTTATTGGTTCTAAATAACATACCATTATTGGCATCGAAACCTAGGTAAACTAATTAAAATTTTACCTAGTAACTGAAGGCTGAATTTCCAAATTTCCGAACAATTCACGGATGCTGAAGCGCTGCACTATGTTAAGGATTTGCAAATGATAGGACATCTGTTAAGACCTCAAGGATTGACTTCCATAGTACTAGAGGGAGTTGTAAAAGGCAAAAACTGCAGAGAAACATAGTGGTTCTCATACAGCCACGAAATAATTGAGGACGTATGGTTCAAGTGCTACTCTAAAAAAAATGGCTGTGAGCGCTATGGGACTTAACTTCTGAGGTCATCAGTCACTTAGAACTTAGAACTACTTAAACCTAACTAACCTAAGGACATCACACACATCCATGCCCGAAGCAGGATTCAGACCTGCGACCGCAGCGGTCGCGCGGTTCCAGACTGTAGTGCCTAGAACCGCTCGTCCACCCCTGCCGGCTGCTACTCTGAGATGAAGAGGCTGGCACAGGAGAGGAATTAGTGGTGGACCGTATCAAACCAGTCAGAAGACTGATGACTCAAAAAGAAAAAAAAAAGGACAGGTAAAAATTCAGAACATACTAAGATGCTTATACAGTGCAGGTATCTCGCTGGCATTGAAAACAGCATCCAGCGTCTCAGAATGCGTAAGGACAGATGCTATATGGTTTTGAAGAGAATCTTAAGCCATTCTTCCTGCAATACAGCGCGAAGTTTTGGCAACGATGATCGCGGTATATATCGATCACGCACGGTTCTCTCCAAAGTAACTCACAAACGGTCAATAATATTCAGATCGGATGACTGTAGTGGTGCTGTAGTGGCTGGAGGAGAGGCTACAATTCATCCTAATTCATCCTAGTGCTCACATAACCACTCCTGGACGATGCGAGCTGTGTAAACTGCTGTTCTGTCTTCTTGGAACACCGCATCACAGTTAGGGAACTAACACTGTACCATGAGATATACCTGATCAGCCAAAATGCCAAACACTCATGGGCAGTAATGCGAACTTGCAGATTGACCATGGGAGCAATGGAACATCACTGCACAGATCATCATCGAACCCGCGCCATGCTTCACCCTTGACCGGTGAACTTGGACGGAAGTTGGAAAGAGCCTGAAACAAGACTCATCCCACTAAACGGCGTCCTTCCATTCATCCATAGTCCAGATTTTTTGGCTTCGGCACCACGCTTTCCTATTACAGCATTTGCACTGATCAGTGGTTTTGGAATTCCAACTCGCCGTCCAGTTCCATGCTTCTCGAGCTGACCTCTGTTATTTTGGTGCTAACAGGGTTCGCGAGTGCGACATCAGTTTTGCATTAACTTTTGTAGTTGTCGTTCCCATAGCTATCGTCATAGTCCATGTCTATGACAGTGCATCACGTTTACTCATCACAGCCTTTCGTCCGCGTTGTGACTTAGCGGACGATGCTTGTGCATATGCCACATAAATCTTGCATACAGTGCTTCTTGAAGCATCAAACTCTTCGGTTACCGTGGTTGTGGAAGCACCCATCGTGCAAGCACAAACAACTTGCCCACGATCAAATTCACCCAGCTCTGACATGATGCAATCACAACTACACACATTACTGTTCGGACAAAAACTGAAATTTGTTACATGTTAAGGAAAATAATGTTCTGACCACGATTAAAATTTGCTACATATTAAGGACAGTCCACAGGCACAACTTTCAAATGACTTGAAAAGGGGCGCATACCTCTAGAGTGACTTCACGCCAGTACTGTTATGTGGCAGTAGAATCGTTCTGGAGTCAGCCGCAAATTCCAATTCTCTAAATAGTCTCAATAGTGTTTCCCGAAAAGAGAATTCATGGGGCATTTTAGTATCATTCGCATGTTTATCAAACTTATCGGTCACAAGTTTAGCAGAAAACCTCTGAATTGCTTTGATATCATCCTTTAACCCAGACTATCAGGGATTTCAAACCCTCTAGCAGTACTCAAGGAGGGGTAGCACTGCTGTTGTATAAGCGATCCCCTTTACAGAGGAACTACTATTCTTCCAGTAAACCGAAGCCGACCATTCACCTCCCCTATTATAGACCTTACGTGCCCGTTCCATGTCATATCGGTTTACAACGTTACGCCTAGAAATGTAATCGATATGAAAGTGTCAAGTAGCTCTTCACTGATACTACACTCGAAAATTACAAGCTTTATTTTTCCTACTCATCTGGATTGATTTACATTTCTCTCCATTTATAGCCGCCGCGCTCAGGAGCTCTAGGCGCGGCGGCTGACGGGTGCGGCATCTGGCGCGGAGACTATTTTTAGACACACTGAGAGCATCCCAGGGTACCCCAGAGAACTAAAACACTACGAAGAATCGCTTCTCGGCTTCTGGCAAGATAATTGTGTATGGGTTTTTTTTTCAGGCTCTATGCCTAGCGTTAACACGATGTACCATACTATTATATACAGCCATATCGCCAACAAATTTACACTTCATATTTACACCACAGCAACGAAAAAAAGAGACAAATGTTATCACCATGATCAAGTTTACAAGACTTACGAGTTCTAACATACAAAGGCTTATGAATAAAAAAAATTGTTGATGTATCTCCAACACCACGAACTTGGGATGAAGTGACACTGACCAACTGTATTGCCAGTAACAGGAAATGAAAAATCAAAACGACCTCCTCGAAAAAAAGTTTGTCCTTTCAACACATCAACCAAAACGGACGAACTGACGTTCATATTATATTCAGCCTCAACGTCCAAATTAGTCTTGTAAATAGTAGGCCTCCATCGAAAGACTCGATGAATCCTGCGACAAGGCATGATGCCGGCTGGGCGCCAGTTACCGGAAACACGCTATTTATAGCCGACAAGTCACCCAAGGTTATGGACTTAGAAAAATTCGCAGCAGTAAACTGATACAACTACGAAGGCTACTGCAACGTCTTTGGAGGAGGTACCTCCTCGTGATGTTTTGGGTTATCGGACGTTCATGATTACTATGTCCTAAGTTCCTGGTGTTGGAGACACATCAACAAATTTTTTTTATTGATAAGCCTTTGTGTGTTAGAACTCGTAAGTCTTGTAAACTTGGTCATGATGATAACATTTGTCTGTTTTTTCGCGGCCGTGGTGTAAATATGAAGTGTAAATTTTTGGCAGCTATCAGAATGCTGACTAAATCATCTTTTATACTCCTACGCTCAGTCAAATCTGAACCTTTCCTTTGCACCAGAGGGTCATCATCAAAAAGACTCAGACTCCTGATCACGTTATCAGACCTTTATGTTTATATAGAACGATCACACTTCCTGTGGCACAGCTGACGATTCCCTTGTGTCTGAAGAACCCTGACAACCAGGGCAATATACTGCGTTTGTTACTTAATAAGACTTTCAGCCATTCACATATGTGCGAATCTCTTCCGTATGCTCCGATCTTCATGACAGTCTGCAGTGGGACGATTTCCGGAAATTTAATAAGTATGGATTTTCTCCATAATATCCTTACCTTTACGAGTTCTGGTTCCGTAAGATATGCATAAGAGTTACCGTGAATCAAGACATAAAGGAATCAGATATTAACTGCCAGTAACCATTGGTTTATACCAATTGGGCAAGTTGAAAATTTGTACCAGACCTAGATTCGAACACAGGTCTCCTATTTACTAGGCAGATGCACTGACCACTATGCCATCTGCACACAGTGGTCACCACAGACGCACGGCCTACCCTATCACGCCTCCCGTCAGACCCAAATTATCAACTTCTACAGCAGACTACATGCCCTAAAGAACAGACACCACATAATAGCCTTTGTGAAGTTTGGAAGTTAGGACGGAGGTAGTAGTCGAAGTACAGTTACAAAGGCCGTTTTTCTAGTGGTGCTTGATCGGCTGAGTCGATAACAGCATTGCCCACGGAAGGAAAGATTCCAATTCAAGTCCAGAACCCGAGGTTGGATAGAATTTGGTCCAGGTGGTGGGACAGTGGGCGCCGCGAGTATGCGAGCAAGTATAAAATAGAAAATATCCGCTCCTGCTCTGCTGAATCTGATGCCTTTCTTAACTGAAAGTATGGGATGCGCTGTCTCATACCATTTCTCATTCAGATTACGATAATACCAATATTGTGGTGATTGAGTATTTTTGTCAAATTTTCGAATTTCGGATATTAAGCGCCATATTTCTAAATTCTATTACTAGCCTTGTTGCGTACATAGTTCCGCGTAGTCAGCGCGTACACAACTTTCCCACTAGATTCAAATGCTTCAATTGGCTCTGAGCACAATGGTCATCAGCCCCCTAGAACTTAGAACTACTTAAACCTAACTAACCTAAGGACATCACACAACACCCAGTTATCACGAGGCAGAGAAACTCCCTGACCCCGCCGGGAATCGAACCCGGGCGTGGGAAGCGAGAGCGCTACCGCTCGACCACGAGCTGCGGACTTTCCCACTAGAGCGCGCCCCGTTAAGCACAAGAGCGCAGGCGCAGCGCTCGTCCGTCTTCGCACTACGAGATGGCGGACCAAATTCTGCTTCCGCCGATCCGCGTGTTAATATGTAAAGCAGCCAATGAGATTGTTGCTAATGTAGAACCTTTTCTCCTCGTGGATCGCACTCGCGCAGTGATACATGAACGCGCGAGGTATTATAACGAGTGTACAGACCTCCGATTAGTCGTCTGCATTTGTCTGCACCAGTTTGTACCAATCTGCATTAGTCTGTACCAGTGTATAGTCAAGATTCAGTCTGTGCCTAATAAGATTACCATATTCCTGTACATAGCCATGAAGATAAATGTATAGACACTTTTGTCAAGTATCAGAGATATATGTGATAATAAGATTAACGTACCAATACCAAAGGAACTTCAGATTGTCAATTGTAAATAGCTTCCAGAACCAAGTTAAGTAATTTTTGAGCTTGTTATTATTTTAATAAATGTGTGTGAAAATTAATCAAGTTCTGTCAATCTGCTACTCTAAGCGTGGAAGTGGCATTTCATTCGCTGACCTAACGGCAGAAGATAAACACGCCACGATAAGACCACGAGACATATTGCGGACACTCGCCTACTTCGTTAGAGCGACGAGTCAAATAATTTGATGGTGTGTGTACTGAAGGTCTTACAGTACGCACACCACAGGCCTTATGGCAAGTAAATTTCGTGAATAATGTCAGAAATATGTCAACAAATTTAGTGTCTACTCAGATTTAGCTACTACCTTAAGAGACAAGTAACGTTTCAATAATTTGCATGAACCATGATTCAGTTACGATTGACAATGTTAGTGTGAATCGTTAACAACAGAGATGGGATAGAATTTGGTGTAGGCGATGGGGAGATAGAAATTTCGAAACGTCACTCGCAGAGGTGCAGAGTGAAGGATTCCTTCTTCCATTCATGGTTATATTGTAATTATCCAAACGTCGGCACTGCTGCTGCAGGAGAGACGGCTGCCGTGAATCGCCGTGTGAATGCGGGAGGCGCGGTGTGTGCCTAGGACAGGGTGGCACGGGGACGGGAGCGGCCACCTCCACACCCACCCCTCCCGGGGGCCGGCTTGTGACAGTGACACCGCGGAGCCCGCCCTGGCCGAATTAGCCCCGCCCTCACGTGCCGCCGGCACGCTCCACAACAAATTGACGTCACCACCGACGCGCGCCTCCGACGGCCCCACATGTCACGTCGGGTGGTAGGAAGTGGAGGGGGTAAGGGGAGAGGCGGCTACCGAGTACCGCCAAAGACCGACACCTCCGCTGTCAATATCCGCATGCTTTGTTTCCTGCTAAGGGCGACTGGGTACGAAGTACTAAACTGTGGGGAAGGAAATGCTGGCTGTCAAATAGATGTCCATCAAGGTACTAAATATGTGATTGTTGCTAACGTAGTGCGGAGAAAAGGCTTGGAGAACCAGTAAATGAAATACTGCAAAGTGTTATCGATAGGTTCTGGGTAAATGGTCTTTCGCTTACCGAACGAGGAAAATGCATGACCTCGAGCACTGAGAATCACGCGACAATTTGCCCAGAATATAAATCACTCTCCCCAGAAACATTGGTATGAGGTATTTGTATGCAAAATTGCACGTCTTAGCACGAAATACATAAGATTAATTGCCCTCTCAATGGCTAAGAGAAGACCTTTCGTAACTCAATGAAAAAAATCCATAAACGTTATAAAAACGTGTGCATGCGAAGAGCCAACGGAGGAAACAGGGTATGTCATATTTTGAGCGTTTTTTGGGAGAGGATATTTAAACTGCAAGAGCACAAAAAAATTTTAAAAAAATGCAATAGATTGTGGTCAATATAATTATGATGACAAATTTAATGAATGTTGCGGAAATACAATAGAATAAATAACTATTGAAATTATATGGTGAAAAAGGCAAAACATGCAAAGAAAGAATATCTTGGCCACGAAAAGAACGATGTAAATCGATCACTTTTTATACGTTTTAGTCGCATCTTTGTGCTGTCTAGCTTTGGAGGTTTCTTTTTGTTAGTCTTGGATTTTGGTTCCTTATGTGGTAGATTGGAATAGAAACTGTTTCAGTTCTTGAAAGTCTGCATATTTTTATAAGTTATTGAGTAGAACTCTGAAAATATATCCGTAGAATTAGTTATTCGCAAAATGATCTGGGTTTACCTTACAAATAGTTTCATATTACAAAACGCTGTTTTATGCTCGATAAGGCTATAAGGAGTTGACAGTCATGTTGCAGGTCTATTTGTAGACCACCAGAACGTTTCAAATGTACTGGTGTTCAGGTTCCACTGTAAGTAAATCCATATTTGAACAGCTTCGCTGAGCAGTCATGTCTTGAAGGAACACTTTGGTTTTTAACACGGCTTTGAAAAGATCATCCAACCATCAAAACATTATGACCACCTACCTAACAGCCGGTATGTCCACATTTGGCATGAATAACAGCGGCGACGCGTCGTGGAGTGGAAGTAATGAGGTCTTGAGAGCTCACTGGAGAGAGCTGGAACCACAACTGTCATACAAGTCAACAAATTCCCGTAGGTTCCCGTGAGGAAGGCGATTAGCTCTGATGCCACGTATTGATCGTGTCCAGAACTGGAGAGTTATGGGGCCAGAACATCAATTGGACCTCGCCACTGTGTTCCTCGAACCACGTCATCACACTCCTGGTCTTATGACATGGCACATTATCTTGTTGAAAAATGCCACTCCTGTCGTGAAATATGACCGTCACGAAGGGGTGTACGTTATCTGAACCCAGTATAAGATACACGGTGGACGTCATGGTACTTTGCTCGAGCTTCACTGTATAGATGGATGCTCATAAGAATGTTTCACCGACCATAATGGAGCCGCCGCCAGCCTGTCTCTGTGTCACAGAGCTGTTCTACAGGAAGAGGACAACACTACTTCTTCAAGACTGCATGGAAGTCCACTACTTCCGTGTGCATTTTCTTTTACTGGTCAGACTTTGAGAAGAAACTGCAATTACTACTGTGATAAAAGATTAGGACTGTCTTTATGGACTGTGAGAAAATCTTTGCTTTTGACCAGCAGTGTATCAATAAGTATGTCCATTTGATATCTTTGTTTTTGTAATTATAAAAAATTTTTTTAAACCTGTATTGGCCACAGCCCAAAAGAATTCGTAAAATTTTTTGTGGGGAGCATGGGGGCTATGTAAGTAGGCTGTTTAGGTTTTTATGTTGGTAACGCCACGTAGCGCTCTGTATGAAAATCACTGACTGTGCTGTGTGAAGTCTTTGGCTGCTCTGCATTGTTGGGAATTTTGCTATTGTAGTGTTGATCAGAATAGGTAAAGAGCGAAATGTCTGAGTACGTTCAGTTCTGCTCAGCTGTTTGAAAATCAAATAATGTAAGAGGTTTATCAGCACAGTCATTCATAAATTTTTCTAAGGGGACGTTTCACTAGTAACAATAATAATAATAAAAATAATACTGTGTTCAGCACTATAGTACACCTAATGTAGCTACTGCTGTGTTGTTTTGACAATTAATTCATCTGTCTGTTTCGAAGTGAGACTATCGCAGGTGCTATCTATAACTTGGGAGAAGAAATTTTCTTCAGGTATCTAATATTGGTTTCGTATTTGTCTCGCTTTTATCATCAGTGATATACGGGACAAAGCACAACATACATGGACTATATGAAGAACCTGTAACCTCCACCGCATTAACGCATTAAATTGGGAAAAAGTGATTATTGATAACTTATATAACCAATATTACAGTCTTACAAAATTGTGAAAATAGTAGTGATCTTGGGAAAACAATTTATGTTCGTGTCTGAGACAGAATGGAAACGTTTAGCCCTCAGAAAATTTCATTTTACCCCTCAGGGCGTAACTACCCCCAGATTGGGAACCACAGTACTACACGAGCAAACAAGATAAAAATAGAAAATTACCGAGGAGAAGCCATCGGACGTTGGCGCTCCAAGTACAAATACTCTGCGGTCGTGAGCTCGGCTCCAATTCACCACCAGCAATGGATGGTGAAGCTTTGACCATATCAGCCACTCGTGCTCGCGAAACGTCAGTAAAATCATCAGGCGAACGTCGGCCGAAGAACCCGAGACAAAAGCCCATAGGTAGTTAGTCAACAAGTGGCCGCGAAAGCCTTAACAATTTGGTAATATAAAAATACATGCTTGACATTTGTTTTCGCATACTGGAAAGAACAAGGCACGGTTTCCAACGTACTGAAAGCGAAGAGGACTTTTCAGCTTGTATTTTGCTGACAGAGGAATATGAAGTAAATGGAAAGCTGAGATGATCACTTTCCACAGTAAAACAAAACGTCTTGTTGATGTTGTAGGTAAAATACGTTCAGACCATAGTGTTTTGAGAAATACAAAAATTCGTCAGATGTACATATGTATGTTTGCTCTGCAATTCACAGTTGACTACCTGTCAGAAGATTCATCAAAATACCTTCAACCTATTACTCTGACGTTCCACTCTCGGATGGCGCGAGAAAAACGAGCACTTAAACCTTTCTGCGCAAGAACTAGTTTCTTTTACTTTATCATGATGATCATTTCTTCCTACGTAGATGAGCGCCAAGAGAATATTTTCGCGATCGGAGGGGAAAGTTGGTGACTGAACACAACGTCTTTGTTTCAATGATTGCCACCCCAGTTCATGTATCACTCCCTCCGCTATTTTATGATAATGCAAAAGAAGCTGCCCTTTCTTCAACCTTTTCGATGTCCTCCCTCAGTGCTATCTGATGCGGGTCCCAAACCGCACAACAATACTCCAGAAGAGGCTGTACAATTGTGCTGTAAGCAGTTCATTTGGTAGAAACGGTTGCGCTTCATTCAACACTGAATGTTACAGGAATAAATAGCGAAATTACATATTTCGGAAACGGTAATAATATAGTGGTAACAATGTAATGAGAGGTCAAAATTTTCATCGAGCTCAAAGAGGGGAAGTCCAATTACAAAGGACAATTTCAAATCGAGGTTTTCCCTTGGCTGGCATGTAGTCTCGGTTATATTCACCATAGGTAGAGAAATGAGGGATATCGGCATAAGTGAGAGTATGCAAACTGCTGGGGGAATACGTGAAAGAGATATAGATAGTGTCAGAAGGAAATGAAGTGAGAAATGAAAACATATCTCTGTCTCCAGCGCAATACTTTGATATGCAAAACAGATTCTGAAGACAAAGCAACTGTATAAGAAAAGATGTATCGTACCTAACAAGACGAACGTCTGAAGATTTTATCACTGTTAACAATCGAAACCTATTTCGGACTCAAAAATCACACCATAATAACCATTTCGGCATTTACTGTTTACTGTTCACTTTCCTATACATTTTTAAGGATATAAGACTAAGTTAAGTTGGATATAGACTTGCTTAGCCGTATGATTTCATTCCGTCCGAGATCACCTTCATTTCTGTTTTTGTTTTGCTTGTGCAGTAGCAGTAACTGCGTGCCGAAGATGTTCAGCGACCAATGTTGTTGGACATCAGCCGCGACTAATGAACTTTTAACTAGTAGCTGTATTTCGGTCCATTGCCAACAACTGAGGGGCAAATTAACCATTTGGCCAACTTTTTGTTAATGGCCATAAAACACTAAACATTGCTTCAATGTGTTTCAACCTAGTTGGTTATACCATCAGTCTTCCAAAATTCTCACAAAGCTGTATGCAATCCGACCCTCAGTCACGCAGACTGATACTAAGAGCAGAGGGTGCAAGAGGAATACTGTACCTTCCATTACCATCTTAAGACTTTAAAGAAATTTGGTGTGAATACCCCTACTCTAAATTCGGGTAACGATAGCGATATCCACATACACAGATGGCGGCTGTGTTGCGTACACAAGGTATAAAAGGGCAGTGCATTGGTGGATCTGCCATTTGTACTCAGGGGGTTCATTAAAAAGGAGTCCGACTTGATTACGGCCGCACGGCGGAAATTAGCACTGGAATGGTAGTTGGATTTCGGAAATTGTTAGGGAATTCAACATTGAGAGATATACATCTACATCTACATCTACATTTATACTTCGCAAGCCACCCAACGGTGTGTGGCGGAGGGCACTTTACGTGCCACTGTCATTACCTCCCTTACCTGTTCCAGTCGCGTATGGTTCACGGGAAAAACGACTGCCGGAAAGCCTCAGTGTGCGCTCGAATCTCTCTAATCTTACATTCGTGATCTCCTCGGAAGGTGTAAGTAGGAGGAAGCAATATATTCGATACCTCATCCAGAAACGCACCCTCTCGAAACCTGGACAGCAAGCTACACCGCGATGCAGAGCGCCTCTCTTGCAGAGTCTGTCACTTGAGTTTGCTAAACATCTCCGTAACGCTATCACGCTTACCAAATAACCCTGTGACGAAACGTGCCGCTCTTCTTTGGATCTTCTCTATCTCCTCTGTCAATCCGACCTGGTACGGATCCCACACTGATGAGCAATACTCAAGTATACAAAATTGTGTACTGGTCGAACAAATGTTTTGCAAGCCGCCTCCTTTTTTGATGGACTACATTTTCTAAGGACTCTCCCAATGAATCTCAACCTGGCACCCACCTTACCTACAATTAATTTTATATGATCATTCCACTTCAAATCGTTCCGTACGCATACTTCCAGATATTTTACAGAAGTAACTGCTACCAGTGTTTGTTCTGCTATCATATAATCGTACAATAAAGGATCCATCTTTCTGTGTATTCACAACACATTACATTTGTCTACGTTAAGGGTCAGTAGCCACTCCTTGCACCAAGTGCCTATCTGCTGCAAATCTTCCTGCATTTCGCTGCAATTTTCTAATGCTGCAACTTCTCTGTATACTACAGCATCATGCGCGAAAAGCCGCATGGAACTTTCGACACTATCTACTAGGTCATTTATATATATTGTGAAAAGCAATGGTCCCATAACACTCCCCTGTGGCACGCCAGAGGTTACTTTAACGTCTGTAGACGTCTCTCCATTGAGAACAACATGCTGTGTTCTGTTTGCCAAAAACTCTTCAATCAGGCCACACAGCTGGTCTGATATTCCGTATGCTCTTACTTTGTTTATCAGGCGACAGTGCGGAACTGCATCGAACGCCTTCCGGAAGTCGAGGAAAATGGCATCTACTTGGGAGCCTGTATGTAATATTTTCTGGATCTCATGAACAAATAATGCGAGTTGGGTCTCTCACGATCGCTGTTTCCGGAATCAACGATGATTCCTACAGAGTAGATTGGAACCTTCCGTTCCTCTAGAGACTTGCGGTACACGGCTGTTAGAAGGGGGGCAAGATCCACAGTCTTAAGACTGCGCCGAGAATACCAAATTTCAGGGATTACCTCTCACCTCTCACCATTGACAACGCATCTGCGTAAGGTTGCTGGCGCTCATAGGCAACTTACAATGAGAGAAATAACCGCATAAATCTATGTGGGACGTACGACGAGCATATCGGTTAGAGCAGTGAGGCGAAATTTGGCGTTAATGGGCTATTGCACCAGACGATGGACGCGAGAGTCTTTGTTAACAGCACGACATCGCCTGCAGCACCTCTCCTGGGCTCGTGACCATATCGGTTGGACCCCAGACGACTGGAAAACGGTAGTTTGATCAGATGCGTCCCGATTTCAGTTGTAAGAGCTGATAGTAGGGTTCGAGTGTGGGGCAGACCTCACGAAGCCATTGACCCAAGTTGTCAACAAAGCACAGTGGGCAAGCTGGTGGGGGCTCCATAATGGTGTTGACTGTCTTTACATTCAATCGATTAGGTCCTCTTGTCCAGCTGAGCTTATCAAATGGTTCAAATGGCTCTAAGCACTGTGGGACTTAACATCTGAGGTCATCAGTCCCCTAGACTTAGAACTACTTAATCCTAACTAACCTAAGGAGAACACACACATCCATGCCCGAGGCAGGATTCGTACCTGCGACCTTAGCAGCAGCACGATTCCAGTATGAATCGCCTAGAACCGCTGAACCTATCATTGACGATAATGCTTAGGGTCTGCTACTTCGAGACTATTTGCAGCCATTCATGGATTCAATGTTCCCAGACAACAATGTAATTTTTATGGCTGACTATGCCCCGTATCACCGAGCCACAATTGTTCGCAATTGGTTTGAAGGACATTCTGGACCATTCGAAAGAATGATATGGCCACCTACATCTCCCAGCATGTATCGAACGTCGAACATTTATGGGACATAATCGAAAGGTCAGAGCGTGCACAAAATCAACAAGCAGGAACACTTTCGCAATTATGAACGTCTATAGAGGCACCATGGCTCAATATTTATGCGGGAGGATTCCAACGACTTGTTGAGTCAATGTCTCGCCCAGTTGGTGCACTACGTTTGTCAGAAGAAGGTCCGACACGATATCAGCAGGTACCCCATGACTTTTATCACTTCAGGGTAAGTATAAATTCCTATCTCATGTACATTCAATGACTTGCAACAGTATTCATGTGTTTCAACAACATTAAAAAATGTTGACTAGAAAAAAGTGTCCACCACGTCACAGAAAATGTGTCTTCATAAATAGGAAATGTCTAGTGATCGCCGAAGCAATTGTCGGATGTCAGCAAGGTTATTAACTTGTTAGGATTGTTGCCGGGAGCACTGTCCTATATTCATTTCGCATTCTGTACTTAACTGTAACATAAGGAAGAACATCTCTGGTAACCCAGTGCGCTTAAGAAAACAAGAGCGCATATCCTACGGGACTAAGCTTTATTTACTTCTGACTAGATCTGCGCGGCCGGCCGCGGTGGTCTAGCGGTTCTAGGCACGCAGTCCGGAACCGCGCGACTGCTACGGTCGCCGGTTCGAATCCTGCCTCGGGCATGGATGGGTGTGATGTCCTTAGGTTAGTTAGGTTTAAGTAGTACTAAGTTCTAGGGGACTGATGACCTCAGATGTTAAGTCCCATAGTGCTCCGAGCCATTTGAACCATTTTTTTTTAGATCTGCGCGCAGATTGCAAAGCGTGTTGGCAATGCGTTGGCGTCTTCGTGTGCGTTCTGCTAATTTGCCGCTTTTTAACTCACAAGAGAACATAGGTTCAGCCCACACAACGTTCATTATTCGCTTATTTCGCAACAGAAGCATTACTTCGCTTCGCATTCGTAGAAGACTCTTCAAGAGGAAATTGTGTAGGAGATGCTTCTTGCTGGTAGATCTTTGACATTAAAATTGTTATCAACATAATTTGGAAAAAAGACGGAAAAAAATATTAACGGAATAGTAGATCTCTGATGTTAGAGATGACAGTTTGATTAACGCTTAAAGCAAGTCTTGTCACTCACTTACTTCCATTTGAACTTCCCTTTTACGCATTACTTCTACTACGGTATTTAGGGGAGACTGAGATCTGTATGGCTGTCTCTTATAAGCTACGAATTACCCATACGCCGTGTTATTATGAGGGATAGTTCTTTTTCCATGGTCCCATCGGTCGTGAAATTAAACTCACAGTGAAAATCTGATGAGGCTGTGTGCATATGTGTTGCACAGTGTGTCTGTTAGGCCCGTCTTTCGCGACACATCGCACTGTGCATCCATGAGCGCACAGTAAGCTCAAAAAGTGCGTAGAACGACAGAATCTTCAGCTAAATATAAATTTCGGACTGTCATTCGCTTTCTTCAAGTTGAGGGTAGAACCTGATTTCGTGCAGGCCAAATAGTGTAAATTGTCTGCGTGACAGCAAAGTGTGACAATGGTGCAGGAACTCTGAAACAGCGTGCACAGACGTTCATCCTGCAGGCGGTCACGAAAGGAAGCACGTGTCAACCGATGACCCTCTTCAGTGAGTGGGTCAGGCGATTCGAGAGAATCGTCTAAGAATGACACTTCAGAACAAGCCAAGAGGAATCAGGATTTGTCCTTCTTTGTGGCAACGGCCGCGCGGCGTACCAGCGCGGTCTCGGGCGTCTTGTCACGGTCCGCGCGGCTACCCCCGTCGAAGGTTCGAGTCCTCCCTTGGGCGTGGGTGTGGGTGTCGTCCTCAGCGTAAGTTAGTGTAAGTTAGATTAAACAGTGTGTAAGCTTAGGGGCCGATGACCTCAGCAGTTTGGTCCCATAAGACCAAAAAATTTCCAAATTCATGGCAACGATCGGCCGCATTCTGCGGCTGCGATGTAGGCATTTGCGATGGAATAGCCTGTGCTTCACTCCATCTGATTTTCATCTCTTTTCTCACAACACTGGCTAAAAGGCCATCATTTTGGCGTGGACAACGAGCTGCGAACCAGCGTAGAGAACTGGCCGAAAGCATATGCTGCTGCCTTCTATGACGAGAGTGTTATAAAGTTGGTACAATCCTAAGACAGATGTCTAAGTTGGAGTGAGACTATGTAGAGAAGTAGCTGGAAGGTGTAGCTAAATGTTGTAGACACAACATTTTTTATTTTCACCGTGGCTTCCGTTTCGCGATCGATCGCACCTCGAGAAAAGGTAGCTCTCACACTATACTATTGTTCATTTATTCTTATTCTGCTCGTCACTGTGTTTTACAAGCGATCAATCTATCAGCGAGCAAAGTGATTGCCGAGAGTTTACACTCTAAGCAGAGCCACCCTCCGATTCCTTAAAGTCTATGTAGTTGTGGCACCTGTCGTAAGATATCTTCTATCTTCCTGAAGTTTTCCCGACGTATAGAACATTGCATCACCTACTGTGCGTGCATTCAGGATGGTAGACAACTATTTCTTCTATCAGTATTTAAGGGGATATCCGTCAAGTTGTGTAACCGGCAGAGTTAAGACCATTGGACGCAATTATGTGGAGTACATGCTCGTGCGTCGGAGGTAGCATTTATGCACGCTCATTTACTACACATTTTTGAGTCAAGTAATCTAAATTCTGCCATCATCTGAATCTCAAGTAACCTGTGAGGTTGTCAGTCGAAATATCGAAAGAAAAAGTAACACATTCCCGGTTATAGGCCAGAGAGATTATGCAATACCTTGCAGTTGACTGATAGAGTCTGAAAAGTAACATTCTTGTCACCAAATTTGGCAATATTTCTACTATAAATTTCGAGGTATACTGCCATTAATCGAAGAAAATGTGTCAATCAGAGAAAGGACTTGACGAACCGAACTATCCACGGATATTGGAAAAAGCATTAGTTACTAGCAAAATACAAAGTGAACTGTGAATATTTCTCATTGTTTTTCACAGGCTTATATTTTTTTGTGATAGATACAGCAGCCGTACAAAATTTATAAATTGACAACATTTTTCCAATCTATCGCAATGGCAGTACTTCTTCCTCTCTTAACAAGTTTTCGTTGTTATACCGTTGTCAAATGGTAGCTAGCGGGGCGTCTGCAGACACGTCTTCGGTCCAGACTCTCACTGACTGGAGAATAATTGTCTTCAGTGATGAGTCCCGCTTCGAATTGGACCCCACCTGTACGTACATGCTATCCTAATTCTCGCTATTCGCAACTTTACGCGGTACACCCAAACATCGATCTCTCTATTCCTTTCATCTCTGCTCTCCCTTTCTACCTCTTCATCACCCTTTTCCCCCTCTTGCCGTAACTACGGCCTCAAAAAAACCTACACGGGACACCACCAACACGGCTCTGTATTGCTGCTATACATCCTCCACCTCAATACAGCTACTCCTTTCCTTGTGTGAATCAGACCATTTGTTGGACCGTTTCCTCAACACATCAGTGTGTCATCAGCTTTGTTCTAAAAACGTGGATTTGTTATCCAGTCTATAAACTTAATATGGTAGCATTCAATCCCTTTACAAGATAAGTCCTGTGTTTAGGCGCTAGGGTTGTCAGAGTTGTCAATTACTGACACCGATGTCATGAACTCACCTTCCAATGATTACATACACTGCCGGCAAAAAATGCAGCACCCTCAAAGATTGCCTTCGCTTGAACCGGGGTATATATATGCACATACTGAGCGCTCCTAGTGCTCGTGACTCATCTGTCACAGACATCAGCGGTGAGATGGTGCTCAACACGATTGTCTCAAGTGTACACCTATGCCTCAACGACGATGGCATACTGTAGTTGAACAGATTCAGCAATTTGAACGGGGTTGAACTGTGGGCCTGTGGGAATCTGGATGGATGTATCGACGGACTGCACCACATGCTGGGCACACTGATTTGCTGGTTTCTCTCTACTTTTAACAGTGGTATGCAGAACATTCTCACACCTACAGGGAAGGTTCTGGACGTCCACGTAGTACAGACCCACGGGAAGATCGACGCACTGCGCAACCGACGGTTGCTGACCGAACAACATACAGGAACGAAATCAGGGTACATATTGTACCTGCTGTGTCATTAGGAACCATTGTGAGCCTTCTACTTGCAACAGTATTACTATCAGGCCTGCCTCTGGCCAGGCTACCACTAACATCACGTCATTGCCAAGCATGAGTACTCTGGTGTCGTGAAAGCGTTGACAGGAGAGTGGAATGGCGCTGTGTTGTTATCTCTGATGAGAGTAGGTTCTTTCTGTATACCAGTTAGCCACGTATACGCGTATGACATGGACACGCATTCACCCACGCCACACATTTCTCTTCCTGGGCTGCATGGTGTGGAGGACCATCACTTACAACTTGTGGCCACATTTGGCGTCTCCGCAGGGTGAAGTAATCAGTATCTGCTACGTTGCACGGGCTGTTATCCCCGAGTTTCAGCCATTTCTTCGACAGGGAGGTCATGTGTTCTTTTCAGCAGGACAGTGCACCTCCACACACGCCTGCTGCGAAGCAACTAGCTCTTGTGTCGTGCAGAAACTGTCCTGGCCAGCATTATCACCAGATCTCCCCCCAATCAGACACGTATGGGAGCTTCATAACTTCGAAAGGCCTGTAAGAATCATTGCCGAATCGCAATAAGAAGCGCATAAATTCTTGGGACAGTCTACGACAGGAGCCCAATCGGTAGTGTAGTACCTTGTACTGTAAAGAAGCAAGGGAAAGGATGTTGTCATGGGTGGCCGGTATCCTCTTTCTACAACACATGTGCACACGTGGATTAATACGTTTCTTTATTTACATGATCTGCAGACTTAACTCGAATAAGAGTCCGTGTGTTTTGGTATGAGCTCATCCGTAATAGTCCCCTTGCGGACGATATCGCTAATCTTGCTATTACAAACTTTTATCTTGCTGCTGGTCTCCATCTGGTAGCTACGCACTGTCGTAGCTGAGCGAATCAGTAAGTTAGGTGAGGCCCTCCAGTCAGCGGCGGCAATCTAAATACATGCTGCTCAGAGGACTTCTGCATCTACGTGATTACAATGCTATTCACAATAAAGTGCCTGGCAGTGGGTTCAATGAACCACCTTCAAGCTGTCTCTTTACCGTTCCACTCCCGAACGGCACGCGGGAAAAACGAGCACTTCAATTTTTCTGTGCGAGCCCTGATTTCTCTTATTTTACCGTGATGATCATTTCTCCCTATGTAGGTGGGTGCCAACAGAATGTTTTCGCAATTGCAGCAGAAAAACTGGGGATTGAAATTTCATGAGAAGATCCCGTCGCAACGAAAAACGTATTTGTTATAATGATTGCCACTCCAATTCACGTATCATGTCTATGATACTATCTCCCCTGTTTAGCGATAATACAAAACGAGCTGTCCTTCTTTGTACTTTTTCGATGTCATCCGTCAGTCCCATCTGATGCGGATCCCACACCGCACAGCAGTACTCCAGAATAAGGCGGACAAGCGTAGCGTAAGCAGTCTCTTTAGTAGACCTGTTGCACCTTCTAGGTGTTCTGCCAGTGAATCGCAGTCTTTGGTTTTCTCTACCCACAATATTATCTATGTCATAGTTCCAGTTTAGGTTATTTGTAATTGTAATCCCTAAGTATTTAGTTCAATATACAGCCTTCAGATTTGTGTGACTTATCGCATAATCGAAATTTAGCGGATTTCTTTTAGTACTCATGTGAATAACTTCACACTTTTCCTTATTCAGGGTCAACTGCCACTTATTGCACCATACAGATATCTTATCGAAATCATTTTGCAAGTCGTTTTGATCATTTGATGACTTTACAAGACGGTAAATGACAGCATCATTTGCAAACACTTTTTTTTCACTAGCTGCTTATATTTTATGACCCACCGTCTAATTTCTTATGGTGGGTCGTATATTGCCACTTAGCTGCTGTGACTGGGTCCGGGGTCCGCAGTGACTGAAAGTAACACCACACCGGCTCCCGTCCCCACTCACACCGTTGCCCGTGTCCCGCCACGTGGAGGCGGGCTCTGTTTAGATCCATTTGATATCTTTTTTTTGTGCAGCATTAGAAAAACTTATAACTAATACAAAATCAAAAAAATGGCTCTGAGCACTATGGGACTCAACTGCTGACGTCATTAGTCCCCTAGAACTTAGAACTAGCTAAACCTAACTAACCTAAGGACATCACACACATCCATGCCCGAGGCAGGATTCGAACCCGCGACCGTAGCGGTCTCGCGGTTCCAGACTGCAGCGCCAGAACCGCGCGGCCACTTCGGCCGGCTAATAATACAAAATCAAGTAAGATATTAATAAACAAAACGAAATTAAATATTTAGAAAGAAGGAAGGAAGAGGAATAGAGAAGTTATAGGTATAATATTGCCCGTCACCTGGTTGTGGGCGGCGGCCCGGGTCTTGGAATGACCCTCAAGACGCTGGCCGTTGCTCACCATGCCTTTAACATCTACCATCCTAAAATCTACCTTAACTAGAAGAGATTAGGGTACGTTAAGGCTAGAAACTAAGACTAAGACCTCCATGTCCAGCCTGCTAAACTATTTACGATGTACAATAGAGAGGTAGCTGATTTTGTGCTTGGCTCAAAGTTGCTAATGAAAGGGTACTCGTGGTAAAAGTAATAAGGTAATGACGCTAACGGTTTGTGTTGAGCTTACAAGGCTCCTAGTAGAGTACATCAGGCGCAAGCACCTCCCGGCCCCGCCGACAACACGACCTGAACGGCGGTTTTCCCCGATCTACCATAGGTATCCGTCGGGTTGGGCTCAAAGGAGAGGAACCACAATTAAGATCCTTCCATCCAGGACGTGCGCCGCCTCTTACCAGGGGGGCGTAGGTCCCTTGAAGAGGTGCCCAACTTTAAGCTTCAGATGAGAGGTTCTTAGTATAGTGGAGGTTGAGGTATAGGCTGTGTAGGTTGGTTGTACAAACAGTTCACACTGAGCCAATGAGACTTACAATGATACGTGGTGTGGCAGTTAGCACCTTCCGGCCCCGCCAGCAACACAGCCTGAGCGGTGGTTTTCCCCGATCTACCATATGTATCCGTCGGGTTGGGCTAAAAAGAGAGGGACCACAATTAAGATCCTTCCATACAGACTGTGCGCTGCCTCTTAACGGAAGGCGTAGGTCCCTTGAAGAGGTACCTAGCTTTAAGCTCTTATTGGACATGGAGATGCTGTTAACTATTTATATATATGGTGCAATCTGTTTTTAGGATTGTGTGTGATTTGTGCACCTCTTGTCGGTTGTTCCACTCTGTTCTTTGAATTTGACTTGGTTGACACTATGGATCATCCGCGCCGGACGCTTCAATATCTGTGTTGGTGCCCTGGTCTGTATCTGTTTCTTCTTCATCACTCGTGGTGCTAATCATATCTGTGTCCCCCTGGGCATCGTGACGTCTGTTTGGACCGACTTGCCTTCGGTAGGGTCTGTTGCGCAAGTATTCTATTTGTTGGATCTTCGAGATTTCGTCCGTTAGTTTGTTGAGTTCAGTCCACCTTTCCGGGTCGCGTATTATGGAATGTAGTTCGTTCTGTGTGTTCAGGCGATTTATGTGTACTGTGTGTCTTATGTTCGTGCGTTGTCCGCAGAAGAAGACAGTATGTTCAGGGGAACCTTCTTCCCCGCATGTGCATCTATTAGTCTGCTGCAGACTCACGCGGTACAGGTGCGTGGGATAAGGGCCATGTCCTGTGATGAAATGTACCATACCGCGGCTGGGATCAATATGTTTTAGTTTTAGTCTTTCCCGGATGTTAGGGAAGAAGTTGTATACACGGTGGCCCTTATCGCTGTTGGCCCACTCGCTCTGCCAGGTATTCACTCGCCATGCTCTGAGTTGGCGTGTTGTCTCAATCGGTACACCAGTGATCTGCCGAACCTGGTCTATTCTCCCCATCCTAAGCCAGTACATTGCTGCGCGGTACCTGATGGTGATATCTATGGGGAAAATTCCCATGACGACACATAGTACGTCATTTGATGTTGTGTTGAATGCCCCTGTTAGTCGAAGTAGAACACTTCTTTGGCCTCGACGTACAATGGTTCTGTTGGTTGAGAGATTTAACCTGTGGGCCCACGTACTGGCAGCAAAGCATAGTACTGACTCGAAGAGAGCGCAATGGTATGTTCGTGTCACTGACAGGGGTAGTCTGAATTGTTCCGAATTTAACCTAGCCAGTTTGTGTAGTATCTTTTCTGCTTTGTTTGTGCATATTCGCATGTGTTCGTGGAAGTTCAATCGTTCATCAATGTATAAGATAGCGTATGACTGCTAGTATTTTTATGTTTGTGTCCCCGATTTTGACTATTGGGTTCCTGCGCAGGATACCCTTTAGCAATGCATAAGTTGTTTTGTTTCCTGCTATCTTTAATTTATTATCTGTGCACCATTGGGTTATTGTCCTAAGTGTTCCATTGGCTCTATCTTCTAGCTGGGCACGGTTAATTGCTGAAACTACGACGAGTAGATCATCAGCATAAGCGACAGCTCCATCTGTCAAGATGTGCTCCTCTACTAACTGTAGGAGCGGTTCTATAACTATGTCCCAGAAGATGGGGCCGCAGATCGACCCTTGTGGACAGCCTTTTGTAATTCGTTTAATCACTTTCTGGTTGTCCATTTGCCAAACGACCGTTCTGTCTCTGCAGTAGTCCATGAAACTATTATACAGAGACTCCGGTACCTGCAGGTGTCTGAGCCTCTTGAACAAGGCCGGCCACCAGAGGTTGTCGAAGGCACCTGAGATGTCTATCATAATTGTAAGTGTGTATTTGGAGGGTGTGTCGTGTACTATTTGGAGTGCTCTGTTACTTTCGTCGTCTATAGATTTCCCTTCCCTGAAGCCGTATTGGTGTGGTGTCAGTCCCCGTAGTGTTCGGTGTGCTTGTAGTCTTTTGCAGAGTAGTTTTTCTTGTACTTTACCGAGTGTATTGATAAGCAAATTGGTCTGTATGACCTGGGGTCTGATGGGTCTTTGTCTGGAGCCTTTTTGATGATAACCGCCTTCGAGGTCTTCCACACTGCAGGCACACGGCCCAGCCTTCATGCATCGTTTAACAACGTTGTGAGAAACGGGGTGATCTGCGGTGCAATTTGTTTCAGTACCTCAGAGTGGATACCATCCGGTCCAGGCGCCTTTTTGTTTTTGAGTTCTGAGATCGCTGTCGCCACTTCTTCCTGCGCAAATGGACAGGTGACGGTTGGTGCGGTGTATACTGTGTCTACTTCGCGTCTCAGTGCTGCATGTTGTGGTGTGTCTGTGTATAATTTGCAAACAGTCAAAGACGGCTACTCAGATTGTCTCCTATGTCGTTAATACAGATAAGGAACAATAGAGGGCCTATGACACTTGCTTGGGGAACCCCGGATCTTACTTCTGTTTTACTCGATGACATTCCGTCTATTACTACGAACTGTGACCTTCCTGACAGGAAATCACGAATCCAGTCGCACAACTGAGGCGATACTCCGTAGGCACGCAGTTTGATTAGAAGACGCTTGTGAGGAACGGTGTTGAAAGCCTTCCGGAAACCTAAAAATGTGAAATCTATTTGGCATCCCCTGTCGATAGCACATATTACTTCATGAGTATTTAGAGCTAGTTGTGTTTCACAAGAACGATATTTTCTGAAACATGCTTACTATGTGTCAATAAATCGTTTTCTTCGAGGTACTTCATAATGTTCGAGTACAGTATATGTTCCAAAACCCTACTTCAAATCGACGTTAGTGATATAGCCTGTAACTCAGCGGATTACTCCTACTTCCCTTTTTGGGTATTGGTGTGACTTGACCAATTTTCCAGTCTCTAGGTACGGATCTTTCTGTGAGTGAGTGGTTGTAAATAATTGCTAAATATGGAGCTATTTTATCAGAATAATCTGAGAGGAACTTGACTGGTATACAATCAGGATCGGAGGCCTTACCTTTATTAAGTGATTTAAGCCGCTTTCCTACACCGAGGATATCTACTTCTATGTTTCTGATCTTGGCAGTTGTTCTTGATTGTAATTCAGGAATATTTACTTCGTCTTCTTTGGTGAAGGAGTTTCGGAATACCGTGTTTAATAACTCTGCTTTAGTGGCACTGTCATCAGTGACATCATCGTTGTTATCGCGCAATGAAGGTATTTGATTGTGTCTTGCCACTGGTGTGCTTCATGTATGACCAGAATCTCTTTGGGTTTTCTGCCAGATTTCGAGACAGAATTTCGTTGTGTAAGTTATTAAAATCATCTCCCATTGAAGTATGCGCCATATTTCGAACTTTTGCAAAACTTTGCCAATCTTGGGGATTTTACGTCCTTCTAAATGTGGCATGCTTTTTTCTTTGCTTCTGCAACAACGATCTGACCCGTTTTGTGTACCATGAGGGGATCAGTACCATCACTTATTAATTTATGTGATATATATCTCTCAATTGCTGTCGATACTATCTCTTTGAAAACATTCCACAACTTTTCTACACTTACATGATAAGATCGGAAGGAGTGAAGACTGTTTTTTAAAAAGGCGTTAAGAGTATTTTTATCAGCTTTTTAAAGTAGACATACTTTGCGTTCCTTTTTTATGGTTCTCGATGTTACGGTATTCAGGCTAGCAGCAACTGCCTTGTGGTCACTACTTCCTGTATTCGTCACAATACTCACTATTTGCCCAGGATTATTTGTTGCTAAAAGGTCAAGTATGCCTTCGCAACCATTTACGCTCCGAGTGGGCTCATTAACTAATGGTTCAAAATAATTTTCTGAGAAAGCATTCAGTACAATTGCGGATGACTTTGTCGGCGTGTTGCTTGTCGATGTGTCTCTGGCCTCTCTTGCGACAGGCGCGCTTGATACAGCGCCTACTATCAGTCTTCGCACTACATCTTTGCAGAACCGGTGTGCTGGCGACAGTTTACGCCAGCACATGTAGCCTTGTGATGTTCGCATGTTACAGTGACGCCTGAGTTGACGCCAGAGGGGAATACACAGTCTATTGATTGTAGTATTTGGGCACCTTTTTCTGTGACATGTGTGTTTCATATGGTCCGAATTTGTGTTCATGCACTCCTGCCATGATGAACTGCCTGTTACCTCACTTGTCAATATAATGACCTTGTCCTTAGGGTGCTGCAGTTTTTCTGGGAGTGTATGTAACTTTCTCAACTGACCAACGTGGGAACAGTTCGTTGCGTGACCTACCGTGAAGCTGCTTAAATAAATTACAAACATCGTTGAGGAACTTAACGGCAAATTGTGCTACAGGGTAGTAGCTAAATAAGACTCGTCTATTTACTATTTTTAGTTGGTTTTCATTTTTCCATTGGATAATATATTGTTACCAATTCTCGGAGAAGCAAGTGCAACAGAGAGCAAAAAGGTCGAATGGTAATATAATTGCAATGACTCATAATTTCATTATGGATGGGAAAGTTAATAAAAGACACCAATGCAATAAATAAATTATGGAGTGGATTATCTTTTTTAAATTGGGACAATTTCCTTCCTTAAGCAATCGGATTAGTATCAGAATGCTATTGGCAGAATATTTCAAGGCATTTTCTGAAAGAAAAACATTATTACTGAGCAAGCGCGTGTTGGCCGACCCGGTCAGATTAGTCGCCCGCAGTCGGCACAGCTGTACCGAATTACGTGCGGATTAAGGCGGCGACGCTGGGACGGATGCATATTCATACGTAGGCGGGGATCTCGATTAGAAAGCAATTACCGGCAGAGGCGGCGGCAGGTGGGCGCTGGCCGCCGGCCACTGGACTATCCTGGCCGCCGCCCCCCGCCGCCCCCGGCTGTAATTAGTGTGGGCTCTGCCGCCCCGGGATTTGTTGCAGTCGGCCGGCGGGCGCTGCAGTGCCGCCGCCTGGCGCCCGCCGCCTGATTAACCCCGCGTTCTGCTCTGCCAGCTCCACTGCGCTTCGCAGTCTTACTGCCGTGGTCCGATGTCTCTCATGTGCACTTGGACATTTCAAAGGACTGGCATAAGAAAGCATTAACCCACGAATTGTTACGTGTAATATGTTTGACTGTGACCCTAAATCATAAATTTTGCTTGTAATTCTTACTACTAATTACACTGATGATGTGCCAACAATACTAAAATAGGCATGGGTATTCAAATACAGACATATGTAAACAGAATACGGCGCTGCGGTCAGCAACGCCTATATAAGACAACAAGTGTCTGGAGCAATTGTTGGATCGGTTACTGCTGCTACCATGGCAGGTTATCATGATTTAAATGAGTTTGAACGTTGTGTCATAGTCGGTGCAAGAGCGACGGGACACTGCATCCCCAAGGATAGCCGTAAAGTGGAGAATTTCTAGTACGACTATTTCACGAGTGTACCGTGAATATCAGGAATCCGCTGAAACATCAAATCTCCGAAATCACTGCGGCGGCAAAAAGATCCTGCAAGAACGGGACCAGCGACGACTGAAGAGAATTGTTCAGTGTGACAGAAATGCAACCCTTCCGCAAATTGCTGCAATTTCAATGCTGGCACATTAACAAGTGTCAGAGAGCGAACCATTCAACGATACATCATCGATATATTCTTTCGGAGCCGAAGGCCCACTCGTGTTCACTTGATGACTCCACAACGCAAAGCTTTAAGTTTCGCACGGGCCCATGAATACCGACATTGGGCTGTTGAAGACTGGAAACATGTTGCCTGGTAGGACGACACTCGTTTCGAATTGTATCGAGCGGATGGACGTGTATGGGTACTGAGCTAACCTACTGAATCCATGGACCCTGCATGTCAGCAGGGGACTGTTCAAGCTGGTGGAGGGTCTGTAATGACGTGAGCCGTGTGCAGCTGGAGTGATGTGGGACCCGTGATACGTCTAGATACGACTCTCACAGGTGACACGCACGTAAGCGTCCTGTCCGATCACTTGCATCCATTCATGTCCATTGTGAATTCCGACGGACTTTGGCAATTCCAGCTGAACAATACGACACCCCACACGTTCTGAATTGCTACAGAGTGGCTCCAGGAACAATCTTCTCAGTTTAAACCCTTCCGCTGCAACCAAACTCCCCAGACATGAACATTACTGAGCAGAACTGGGATGCCTTGCAACATGCGGTTCAGAAGAGATCTCCACCCCCTCGTATTCTTGCGGAGGTATGGACAGCCTTGCATGATTCACGGTGTCAGTTCCATCCAGCCCTACTTCAGACATATGTCGAGTCCATTCCACTTCGTGTTGCCGCACTTCTGCGTGCCCGCGGGAACACCACACGATGGTAGGCACGTGTACTAGTTTCTTTGTGTCTTCAGCGTATTACACTATTTTTAGGAATGTAAACTTCCTTATGGGTAAAAAACACGTAACAAATCCTAGAAGATTATTAACTTGTAAGATTGTATGTACTATCGTGGGTTAGCAGTGTCTTGACCCAAAAGTGCCAGGAATGTTTGTGAATTCAAATATGTGACTATGTCACATGAGAGACTAAACGTTAAAGAGAAAAAAAGGAACTATAGCAGTAGTGTTTTATGTAGTTAGCATTACAAAACAGAATAATGGAGAATCAAAATTTCTCACATAAATTAACTGCAATTCAATATGTGTAGGGCACTCACTATGAAATTATGTGGGTTTTTGATAAGTGCTGCCACAACACTAATAAAGCAATTTTCTATTTTGATTTTGGCTCATTACTCACTTGTAGGCTTTCAAAATAGAAATGATTTATAGGAGGTATGTAGCAAGTATTTATATTTTCAATTTTTTTATTTATGTTTTTGTTGAGAAGGTGTGGTACATAATATTTCTTGATAACTCTATGATGACAAGGATTGCCTCCCCGTAACTTTCTTGCAAGGCTGCATTCACTTGAATGTTCATTGACGTTATCAATTGATACCAATTTCTGTTAAAGAAAAAAAAAGATGGAAATAGAACTAACCCGTAATGTTTAACTTGCGGGAGAAAGAAAAGAGATACAACCCACAAATGCTTTTATTAAAGATCTTGCTATTGATAAGAGATATAACGAAAGAACTACTGTACGAAAATGAAAAAGTGGATCACTGTTGTCATTAACATCCTCACCAAATATTCAAATCTTTACTTCATTACAAAATTTCTGAGTCCCTGTAGTATTTACACGGTGGCAGGACAAGAACATATATGAAGTATCCTCCGCAGGTATGTAAAAAGTGAAGCCCCGACTATATATTCAACACCAATTTGATGTGAGGAAAGAGGACACAAAATTCCTTCTTGGAAATCAGTTTTAAAACTGTCATGAACAAAATACGTCCTTGTGGTCTGAACACAAACAGTACTTCCAGCAGGTCTTTTATTGGAGAAAACAAACAGTTTTGAGTTGAAGTTTCATACACTTAGTGTCGAATCAAAACTCCTGATGGGACCAGTCAAAGTCAAAGTTCACAATGATAAGTTTATTGAGCCCTGCGGAGCAGAAATTCAAGACGAATGCAGAAATATTACAAGCCTTCTGGTCAGTCAGCGTGTTGGACCCACGTCTTCTACTGAAAGCCCACGGTGGATGTCCAGGGACGTGAAGGCATGGACGACGGTTGTGACGTAGCGCTGTCTCCATAGTGAGCTCTTGATCATAGAAATGCACCATCATCCGGCATTTGCCCCGGAAGCTTACTCAGAGTAAACTGGCCTCGTAGGGCCCGTGCGCCAGGATACAGTAGGACTTCCTTCCTTTCACATGGACAGCGAAGGAAAGAGGTCCATGGAGCCAGCCACCATTGCTGATGCTGAGGTATGCAGCGTGGCAACCATTGACTGTTGGAAGACGGCACTTTGGGTAACTTGCGTGTAATGAGTATTGCTGACAGGCTAAGCGTAAATACATGATACAGCAGTAAATACGCTAAGGCAAAACAGTTTATATAGCCAACAAATGCGTTCTAGCACTTGTAATGGAACTACTTGTTACGAACTTACAGTGCAGTTGAAACTGCTATGAATAGCGTGACCAGACTAATTCCCACCAAACCGAGCATTAGCACTTTATGCTATGTGGCAAGCAAGAGGATATGTAATTTCAGCAGACAGAAGACAAACTTAGCTACTCCCAGCAGATAACCCGCAAATACTGTGTAACGGTAGTCCTAGCCTTGGTAATAGCCTCCTATCGAATAGAAAGAAGGGAATCGGTAAGGTCTTTCATGAACCTCACATACAGCTGAAGTCAGTCATTGATTCCTCTCCGGCCGTAGTGGCCGAGCTGTTCTAGGTGCTTCAGTCTGGAACCGGGCGACCGCTCCAGTAGCAGGTTCGATCCTGCCTTGGGCATGGATGTGTATGATGTCCTTAGGTTAATTAGGTTTAATTAGTTCTAAGCTCTAGGGGACTGATGACCTCAGATATTAAGTCCCATAGTGTTCGGAGCCATTTGAACCATTGATTCCGCACAAATAGTAAATTGCAGTGTGTTGGTTTCTGAGTTGCATCCGCTATTCCTAGTAATCCCAAACAAGATTCGGTGATTTGACGGGTCAATCAAAGTGTAATAGTGTGCCGAGTGGTCGTGAAGGAAGCAACATACGCGATCTCATATTGGAAGAGGGGAGTGTCCACAGCACACAGGAAGATGTAAAATAGAGGGCTACACATAGTCACCGAGAAGGTTGAAATAAACATCGGGGTCACGTTCACGGTAACCTGAATGAGTAGGATCAAGTCAGGGTACGCAAAGGAACCCCTGATTATTGAAGAACCACGTCTGGCCAGTATTACACCCACGACACACGTCGGGTTAAACTTGTGACAGGGTGGTGGGTGCGCTCAACGTTTTCCATTATTTCCAAAGCGGCATAATCGTGACTCATGGTGCCGCACTACAGATAGCATCCAGTTCGTGTGTTGTTTGGCCCATTCCAGTTGTGTAGCTGTATATGCTACTGTGAGCGATGGACTTTTGGGAGGTATCTGACTCCAGATGTCCAATGCTCTATCCGCCAGTGTTTGCTGGGAAAGTGACAGAGAGTTTGAAACAGACGGCCAATGCTGACAAGGCGCGACACACTTCTCTCATATTCCTGTCTGTCAGGATCTTTGTACACCACTGACATAAAATGACCATATGGCACTGATGGCTAGGAACCCCTCCCCCCCCCCCCCCCCCAAAAAAAAACCACCCCCCACCCCGACCTGTGGAAGGTCTGGCAATGAGCTGCAAATCCTTTCAGTTGACGCCACATTAGGCGACTTGCATGCTTATGATGATGAAATGGTGATGAGGACAACACAACACCCAGTCGCAGAGCGGAGAAAATCTCCGACCTGGTCGGGAATCGGACCTGGTGTCTCTGTCTGTCAGTCAGACGCGCTGATCACTCAGCTATGGCGTTGGACCTAAGTGCACGGCCACTGTAGTTATTCTGCATTATACGGCTGTGCCTTGTACACCATCCATTGTCGACATGTTATACAGCGCGTGTTGTTACACTGAAAAATCGGGGACCTTACTGCACGATGTGATCACTTCAAAACACGATAGCTCCTTTCTGCCATTCTGTCACGACTTCACGTCGAAAACATGTTACTACGCTGATTCCAGCACGTACACAACCCTGTGCTGGAGTTGTGGTGTTATAACATTCCGTTAGGGTATCCCTCAAAGTGTTTTTACATTTATACACTCCTGGAAATGGAAGAAAGAACACATTCACACCGGTGTGTCAGACCCACCATACTTGCTCCGGACACAGCGAGAGGGCTGTACAAGCAATGATCACACGCACGGCACAGCGGACACACCAGGAACCGCGGTGTTGGCCGTCGAATGGCGCTAGCTGCGCAGCATTTGTGCACCGCCGCCGTCAGTGTCAGCCAGTTTGCCGTGGCATACGGACCTCCATCGCAGTCTTTAACACTGGTAGCATGCCGCGACAGCGTGGACGTGAACCGTATGTGCAGTTGACGGACTTTGAGCGAGGGCGTATAGTGGGCATGCGGGAGGCCGGGTGGACGTACCGCCGAATTGCTCAACACGTGGGGCGTGAGGTCTCCACAGTACATCGATGTTGTCGCCAGTGGTCGGCGGAAGGTGCACGTGCCCGTCGACCTTGGACCGGACCGCAGCGACGCACGGATGCACGCCAAGACCGTAGGATCCTACGCAGTGCCGTAGGGGACCGCACCGCCACTTCCCAGCAAATTAGGGACACTGTTGCTCCTGGGGTATCGGCGAGGACCATTCGCAACCGTCTCCATGAAGCTGGGCTACGGTCCCGCACACCGTTAGGCCGTCTTCCGCTCACGCCCCAACATCGTGCAGCCCGCCTCCAGTGGTGTCGCGACAGGCGTGAATGGAGGGACGAATGGAGACGTGTCGTCTTCAGCGATGAGAGTCGCTTCTGCCTTGGTGCCAATGATGGTCGTATGCGTGTTTGGCGCCGTGCAGGTGAGCGCCACAATCAGGACTGCATACGACCGAGGCACACAGGGCCAACACCCGGCATCATGGTGTGGGGAGCGATCTCCTACACTGGCCGTACACCACTGGTGATCGTCGAGGGGACACTGAATAGTGCACGGTACATCCAAACCGTCATCGAACCCATCGTTCTACCATTCCTAGACCGGCAACGGAACTTGCTGTTCCAACAGGACAATGCACGTCCGCATGTATCCCGTGCCACCCAACGTGCTCTAGAAGGTGTAAGTCAACTACCCTGGCCAGCAAGATCTCCGGATCTGTCTCCCATTGAGCATGTTTGGGACTGGATGAAGCGTCGTCTCACGCGGTCTGCACGTCCAGCACGAACGCTGGTCCAACTGAGGCGCCAGGTGGAAATGGCATGGCAACCCGTTCCACAGGACTAAATCCAGCATCTCTACGATCGTCTCCATGGGAGAATAGCAGCCTGCATTGCTGCGAAAGGTGGATATACACTGTACTAGTGCCGACATTGTGATGCTCTGTTGCCTGTGTCTATGTGCCTGTGGTTCTGTCAGTGTGATCATGTGATGTATCTGACCCCAGGAATGTGTCAATAAAGTTTCCCCTTCCTGGGACAATGAATTCACGGTGTTCTTATTTCAATTTCCAGGAGTGTATATTTCGTTCCATTAAGAACGACATGCTATGTTCATCGTGCAAAGAAGTCCCATATCCAAATACAAATGTGCCCAGATGCTCACAAGGGAATCTCTGCATACGAACCCATTCAGATGTAGTGATTAGATGGCCCAGTGGATAGTCAAAAACCGAGCAAAGGCCAAGCATGAAAACAGGAAGAACATCCACTGCACTGAGAAAAAAGAAGCAACATAGAAATAGTGAACAGTCCAAGCTGAAGATGTGCAAAATCGAGCGAATTTGAATAGGCAGTGGTTCGTGGTTGTGTGGTCACGATGTTCGGCTGCGAAGGGGGATATCCGTATTCAAATTTTCCTCGTGACCCATAGTTTTATTTTCACAAACTTTTGATTCGTCTGTCCGGTCGTCAGCGTGTCTATTCGCTGTATTCAAATGTATGTCTGTGTCATGATGTAAAGTTCGTTTGCAGCAGCGACTTGTAAGGAAGGGACTTGCAGACGTACGTAGCTCCTACCTGTAATACACAAGTGCCCAAGTTATTACTCTTGCATTCCGTTTTGGAAGTTTTGACTCTTGAAATCCTTTGTTGCGACATAGTTCACACACGTTTATTTCTTGTTGTCATTTCCGGGATACGCCTACTCTCACTATTCATCACATTTACTTGTGAAGATAATTTATCCTTACAACATGACTCATGCACTATACACATTGTATAGTACGACAATTGCCAAGACTACAAAAGAGAACAAACACGTCGATGACCGGATAGGAAGGTCATAATTATCTGAAGAAAATGCGGCACGATGGAGATTTGAACACGGATATCCCGCTTCACAGTGCAACAGCGTGACCACACTATCACAACAACATAGGTCGAAGTTGCACATCATGAGCTTGGACCGTTCACTGCTTCTATTTTGCTTCTTTTTCCACAGCTCAGTAAGCCTTCTTCCTGTTTTCATACTTGATCTGTGTCCAGTTCAAATGGTTCAAATGGATCTAAGCACTATGGAACTTGACATCTGAGGTCATCAGTCCCCTACACTTAGAACTGCTTAAACCTAAGTAACCTAAGGACATCACACACATCCATGCCCGAATTTGGATTCGAACCGTCGACGGTAGTAGCAGCGTGGTCCCGGACTAAAGCGCCTAGAACCGCTCGGCCACAGTGGCTGGCTTGTGTTCAGTTTTTGAAGGACTATACACTGGGCAATTTTGTCACTAAATCTTGGGGGGGGGGGGGGAGAGGAGGGGGAGGGGGGGTACGATTCCTTTGTCAGTAACGTCGTATTTTGTTACTTTTATCGATTGCATAAAGCCCCACCGAACGTCTCCTGAAAGTCAAGGGAAACGTCGTGAAATAGTCGCCGTTCTTTTCGGCGTTTACGACCTTACGGACAGACAGAGCGACCCCGGTTGTGCAAGGTATGTGTATGTCGAACGTAGTACATGCTTAGAGCTGTGGAAGAAATTTTCGTTCTCTGGAAAAGGACGTAACACGTGACCATGCAACACAATTCACTTATGAATACTGCAAGCCACCCGTCCATTAATTAACTTTAAGCTGGGAGTTTCTATGAGATTATGATCCTGCCTTTCTACCCTGAAACGCTGCCTCTTTACATCGAATTTGACCCTCACGTAAACAAGCATAGTCTGACCGGATAGCTGAAGTTTTGGGACTTAAATTGATATACCTGCTGCGGACCGTCTGCATCTGTCAACTTTGTTCATAAATAAATTGGATGTCATATTTACAATCTCTACACCATATCTGTTTTTGCTGTCTTTGCCATGCCCTAACTAATAATCTGCCAAAACCCTTAGTTCATGTGGTAGCAGAAATTATATCGGTGACATAGTCACCGCCAGCACATGCCTCGAAGTTCCACAGCGATATAGACTTACGTGTACAACTGAAGTTCTTACATAATAGTGATCATTGCTTAATGGAGGCTGCTTCACCGCAGCTTTAAATACAATTAAAAGCGAATGATGTACATTTCGGGAAGATAATTCTTGGGTGAACCCATATGATACCAGGAAGGAGGATAATAGATTCGTAAGATGTCCGATCGTACTCAAATGTAACTCAGTGATCAATGCTCAAATTCATGACAACATACATGTTGATGAAATACAGTCCAACATACCACGTGCTGTTACAGCGCCACCGGATACGACAGACAAAATTATTACAAAATATTGCTATTCATTCCTGTAACCTTGTTTCCTATATCCGACTTGGTGAATACAGAGATGTTACCAAAGATACCGCCTCAGACACGTAATTCTCAAATATTTCAGGAATGTTCTCATATTTTCCTGACCGAGTGAGGTGGTGCAGTGATTAGCACAGTGGACTCGCATTCGAAAGAATTCCGGTTCAAACCCGCGACCGGCCATCCTGATTTAGGTTTTGGTCCCCCCCCCCCCCCCCCCAAATAAACCAACAAACACTTTCACGTGGTATAACAACAGATGGGCGCCGCGCAAATTCCGTTTCAGGGAGGAAAGCAGGGTGACATCAAGGGCATCGGGTCAAACTTTATCATCGACAATGACTAATCCAGATTAATATGCCTACCTCGTGAACTATGATAGAAGACCAGCCCGCCCGGTTAGCTGTGCGGTCCATACGCACTGTTTTCCGTATTGGGCAGGAGCGCCTGGTCCCCGGCACGTATCCTCCCTACGGACTTGTGTCGAGGTCTGGTGAGCCGCCCAGTTTGTGAATGGCCTTTAGGCGGTTTTCCATCTGCCTCGGCGAAAGCGGGTTGGTTCCCACACACACATAGGGATTATACTCGTCTGGTGTGAGACGTTCCCTGGAGGGAGGGAGGGGGGGGGGGGTCCACCGGGGGCCGAACCACACAATAACCCTGAAAGAATGGTTTGGTGTGGGGCGGCGAAGGGGTGAAGTGTGGACTGCGGTAGTCGTCAGTCGTCGTGGGGTTGTGGAACACTGCGGTTGCGGCGGGGACGAAGCCTCTCCGTCCATTCTAGGTCCCTGGTTAACATACCACGCAATACAATACAATGAGATAAGACAAGAGAAAAATGGAATTCATTCAATATTATGAGTAGAAAGCTTTGGATGAAGAAATTAAAAGTGGACACTGATCCCCACGTATCGCACAGAAGCGGAAACCACAAACAGCAATTTAGCTTGATAATGTATTGCGAACAGAAGTCTAGTTCTGTGAGATCTGAAAGGCTACGTAATTTTCAAGTTAGTAAATGCATCTAAAATGTGCCATGCCAGCAAAAATCTCACCATAATCCAGAATTAAGTCAGTTTAATGTACCTATTTGCAATAGCAAAACAAAGTGTTTGTACAATGAGGGAAATCGGCACGTACAATAGTCACGACAGCTGTCTCAGAAGAAGGGTGACCCTTCGTGCTGAGGTCACGTGGCTTCCAAACCAAGTATACCACTCGTCATTCAGATCATCCGAGGCTATCAAAGCTCACCCGTCCTGTCAGGATATACCTTGCAGCTAGTACCCAGAGATATACTGCACTAGCAGACGGATGCAGGGGTTGGAAAAGTACATGGAAGCACCTCGAGAAATACATGCTTGAATATAAAGGCAGATGCTAGCCAAGCCTGCAGGTTGCCCTGTTGTATTTGACCACGAATGGCACCTGTGCAGTATCTTTAACACATTGCAAGTGCCAGTTGTGGTCACAAGAATGTTCTGTAAACGTCTGAGTGCGTTAAGTCGAAAATAATTGAATTGAAACTTGACCAAATTGTCGGTACTCGAATGGTGGCTGCTTCCCTAACCAAAGAAGTCAAAATGTTTGTTGTTTCAAGAGGCACCGTATGAAGATTTGTACCGCTTTCAGGGAAAGCGGAACAACATCGTCCCCTAACTCAAAATGTGAACAAATACATGTGCTGCGTTATCGTAACGGTTCGGTCGTTGAAGCGGCTGGACGGAAAATATGAGGATGACACATACAAAAGTCACTGCAGACCTCAATATCACAGTTGCAAACCCTGTCGGTAACAGAAGTGAACTCCATGGGTGTAGAATTACAGGACGATCTGGAGTTACAAAGTTGCTCGTCAGGGATTCAAATGCCTGTAAGACGAAAACATGGTGGCGAATCCATAAAAGCTGGAGTATGAAGCAATCGCAGAAAATTATTTATTTAGATGAGTCTCGTTTCACACTGTTTCCAACTAATGGGAGAGCTTACGCCAAGAGTGAAACATGGGAGGGGGGAGGGGGGGGGCGTTCGGTGATGATTTGGGCAGCCATATCTTGATATTCAATGGGGCCCATGATTACTCTGAAAGATCACATTACTTTCGAGAATCATGTGAACATTTTGCTTGATCAGGTCCATTCCAGGTTACATAATAGTTGTTCGCCAATGGTGATGCCGCGATTCAAGACGACAGGGCCCCTTTTCACACAGGTTGCATCGTCAAGGACTGGTTTTATGAACACGAAGATGAATCGTTCGATCTCCCTTGACCACTTTAGTCATTAGATCTGTGTCATCTCGCCTTTGAAGTTTACTTTGGAGAAAAGAGAGCGTGATTGCTACCCACCTCGATCATCGTTAACTAAACTTGCAACTATTTTACAGCAATAATGATATAAGACTGCCAAAGTAAACCATACAGTGCCTGTTTTCATCCAGTCTGAGACCCTGGAAGATGTTTTGAATATCGACTGTTTCTTTTGCCGTATTAGGCATGGTAATGTGTCGTGTTCTTGATGTTTGTCGTGTGCGTACTGTAAGAGATAGACATGATCCAGCGAAAAGCAGCGCGATTCGTCATGGGGACATTTAGTCAGCGCGAGAGCGTTACGGAGATGCTGAACAAGCTCCAGTGGCGGACACTTCAAGAAAGGCGTTACGCAATACGGAGAGGTTTATTATCGAAATTACGAGAGAGCACATTCCGGGAAGAGATGGGCAACATATTACTACCGCCCACATATATCTCGCGTAATGATCACAACGAAAAGATCCGAGAAATTAGAGCAAATACGGAGACGTACAAGCAGTCGTTCTTCCCACGCACAATTCGTGAATGGAACAGGGAAGGGGGGATCAGATAGTGGTACAATAAGTACCCTCCGCCACACACCGTAAGGTGGCTCGCGGAGTATAGATGTAGATGTAGATGTAAGACCTTCGGTACACACACCATTAGATTATTTGACTTGTTACTCTAATGGAGTAGGCGAGTGTCAGCTATATGTCTCGTGGTCTTATTGTGACGTGTTTATCTTCTGCCGTTAGGTCAGACGATAGAAATGCGACTTGCACGCTTAGAGTAGCAGATTGACGGTGACCAACTTTAAACAGAACTTGATTAATTTTCACACACATTTATTAAAATAATAAAAAGCATAGACATTACGTAACTTGATTCTGGATGCTATTTACAATTGACAATCTGTAGTTCCTTTGGTCTTGGTACGTTAATCTTATTCTCACATATCTCCGATACTTGACAAAGTGTCTATAAATTTATCTTCATGGCTATGTACAGGAATTTTCTTGGGCGCAGACTGAAACTTGACTATAGACTGATACAGACTAATACAGACTGGTACAGACTGGTGCAGACAAATGCAGACTGACTGATCGAAGGTCTGTACACACGTTATAATACCTCGCGCATTCAGGTATCACTGCGCGAGTGTGATCCGCGAGGAGAAGAGGTTCTACGTTAGCAGCAATCTCATTGGCTGTGTTACATATTAATACGCGGATCGGCGGAAGCAGAATTTGGTCCATCTCTAAGGCAGCGCCATCTCGTCGTGCGGAGACGGACGAACGCTGCGCCTGCGCTGTTCTCCTTAGCAGGGCGCGCTCTAGTGGGAAAGTTGTGTACGCGCTGACAACGCGGAACTATGTACGCAACAATGTTTCTATATTTTTGTCCGAGAGCGGTGTGCTGACCAC
Source organism: Schistocerca serialis cubense (assembly GCF_023864345.2). Classification (NCBI taxonomy): domain Eukaryota; kingdom Metazoa; phylum Arthropoda; class Insecta; order Orthoptera; family Acrididae; genus Schistocerca; species Schistocerca serialis. The sequence goes on along the minus strand of NC_064641.1, from coordinate 142,961,204 downwards.
AAGCCCCTCCTATCGAAATCCTCGGCTGAGGATAACACGGCGGTCGGATGGTCACGATAGGCCACCTGTGCCCTGAAGAGGGAGCGGTATATTTTTGTCCATGCCCCGCAGGTGAGTGGAGATTTTTAGGGACGACTAGTGACTGTCGTAGCTCGCACACATGCACTATATGAGGAAGAATCTAGTGCCATACTCGGTTTACTGTGAAGTGAGATCTAAATGACGTCTCACTCGTGGCGACTACCTAACTCGTTAGCAGTCGATCCCACAGGCTTTGCTGATTTCATTCGCAGCGATTTAACCTGTGCTCTTTGGTTTCTGAGTAACCACAGCCTTGGGAATCACGACGTATTCAAGATGAAGAACGAAACATTTGTGAAAGCCAACATCGTAAATGGCATTGTTGCTCATTTCACACGCAGTGATTTGGCTGTACTGATAGGTTCCATCCAGATGTATACTTGAGACGAGGTAGGATACTAATCTCATCCTAAACTAGAGGTTTTTTAATTTATCTGAAGTCACACTATCGAACAAGCTCACTTCTGACACAGACTACGCTTATAAACAACATCGAATATTGCAGAATATGCTAGTATTATATTAATAAGAGTGTGCCAGAATCTACATTAGAATACAGCACCACACAAACCTACACTATGTAATCAAAAGTATCCGGATACCTGGCTAAAAATGGCTTGGTTCAAATGGTTCAAATGCCTCTGAGCACTATGGGACTTAACATCTATGGTCATCAGTCCCCTAGAACTTAGAACTACTTAAACCTAACTAACCTAAGCACATCACACACATCCATGCCCGAGGCAGGATTCGAACCTGCGACCGAAGCAGTCGTGCGGCTCCGGACTGAGCGCCTAGAACCGCTACACCACCGCGGCCGGCCTAAAAATGGCGTACAAGTTCGTGGTGCCCTCCATCGGTGGGATTTCAGTATGGTGTTCGTCCACTCTTAGCCTTGATGACAGCTTCCACTCTCGCAGGCATACGTTCAGTCAGGTGCTGGAAGGTTTCTTGGGGAATGGCAGCCTATTCCCCACGGAGTGCTGCATGAGGAGAGGTATCGATAGCGGTCGATGAGGGCTGGCACGAAGTCGGCGTTCCAAAACATCCCAAAGGTATTTTATAGGATTCAGGTCAGGACTCTGTGCAGACCACTATATTACAGGGACGTTATTGTCGTGTAACCACTCCACCACAGGCCGTGCATTATGAACAGGTGCTCGATCGTGTTGAATGATGCAGTTGCCGTCCCAGAATTGCACTTCAACAGTGGAAAGCAAGAAGGTGCTTAAAACGTGAATGCATGCTTGTGCTGTGATAGTGCCACGCAAAACAACAAGGAGTGGAAGCACCCTCCATGTAATACCACCGCTTCGAATTTTACTGTTGGCACTACACACGCTGGCAGATGACGTTCACTGGGCATCGCCACACCCACACCCTGTCGTCTCATCGCGACATTGTTTGCCGTGATTCGTCACTCCACAGAACGTTTTTCCACTGTTCAATCGTCCAATGTTTACGCTCCTTACACCAATCGAGGCGTTGATTGGTATTTACCGGCGTGACGTGTGGCTTATGAGCAGCCGCTCGACCATGAAATCCACGTTTTCTCACCTCCCGCCAAACTGCCATAGTACTTGCAGTGGATCGTGATGCAGTTTGGAATTCCTGTGTGACGGTCTGGATAGATGTCTGCCTGTTACACATTACGACGCTCTTCAACTGTCGGCGGTATCTATCAGTCAACAGACGAGGTAGACCTGTACGCTTTTGTACTGTACGTGTCCCTTCACGTTTCCACTTCACTATCACATCGGAAACAGCGATCTAGGGATGGTTAGTAGTGTGGAAATCTCGAGTACAGACGTATGACACAAGTGACACCAAATCACCTGACCACGTTCGACGTCCGTGAGTTCCGTGGAGCGTCTAGTTCTGCTCTCTAACGATATCTAATGACTACTGAGGTCGCCGATATGGAGTATCAGACAGTAGGTGGCAGCACAATGCACCTAATATGAAAAACATACGTTTTTCGGGGTGTCTAGATGCTTTTCCGTAGACTTTTCCGTAGACGCCGTAGCTTGACTTCTCTAGAAAACCATACCACAGTGAACACATGTACCTTTCATCAAAAGTGTCACTCATCTCACGATCTCCTTTTATCGCCTTTGTGTTATTAATTGACATTCAACAAGAATAGATTTTACGAAGACTGATGTGCTTATGAAAAATCTTGAAGGTGCTGTTGCCCTGAAACGGCATAGTGTTATAACGCACAAGCTACAATACCAAAACAATGAAATGTGTCGTAATCCCGTATGGCATCACTTCACAGCAATCCGAGCATGACAGTTTATCGATTGCCATCGATTTCCGTATTCGCGTCGAATGATACGTCATTGTGACGTCACTTTCAGGCGAGCCGAGCATAACACTGACCTATCCGGCTGTATGAAAGGCCGCCGGGCCAAAGCAGGCGCCTTTCAATATACCAGTCAGTCTGTTGTACAGAAAACATACTAAACAAACTGTTTGTAAGACAAAAGCTGCGGTTGCGCGTCTCTGATGCAATATCTTAGTGTGGTTCGTAAAGTAAGAGAAACCGGGGCATGCTATCGCCACCGATCGCAAGTGGACGAGTTCCATGCGCGGGAGGGTGCAAGGGTAGGGCAGGGCAGAAGAGGTGGTACCAGACGGCGGGGGCGGCAGAAGCACGTGGGCGGCGGTTCACCCACCCTTCGCCTACCCCCACGACCCCCCACGTTCCGCCCGAGTTTTGCGGACGCGTGATTTATTTAGGCAAACGTGCCCGCCGGGACCGCGGGCGGCGGCATTAAAACGCTGTCAGAATCAGCGGCGATAGCGCGTGAATTACCGCCAGTTCGCAGAACTTGTCGGCCGCCTCCGAGCGCCGGGGCGGAAGTCTTACGTGCCGACAGCCCGCCGTGGGACGTGCGCTGTTCTCTGCCCCCCCCCCCTCTCTCTCTTTCTCTCTCTCTGTCTCTCCCTACCCTCCCCCTCCCCTCACCCGACTGACGATCCGAACGTGCCGTTGCGAGCTACGCTCCGAAGACATCTGGCTGTATACTGGGAGTTTCTGCAGGTGATCTCGAAGTTATTCATTTGTGTGGCCATGATGTTTCGTTTTCTTTCTCTACGAAAGGTAGTCATTAGGTCTCAAGGCACGATTTTGGGTCCACTCACTCCTATACCATACACAATGCGTCCCTCCGGATGTTCAGTCGTAGAATTTTGGAACACGTATTATGGTCGAGCATAATGACTTTTCTGGAGACTAGAAATCTACTATGTAGGAATCTGCACGCGTTTCGAAAAACACTATCGTGTAAAACCCAGCTCGCGCTATTCGTCCACGAGACTCAGAGGGCCATAGACACAGGTTACCAAGTGGGTGCCGTGTTTCTTGACTTCCCCAAGGCGATTGATACAGTTCCTCACAGTCTTTTAATGAACAAAGTAAGAGCATATTGACTATCGGTCCAATTGCGTGATTGGATTGAGGAGGTCCTGGATAACAGAACGCAACATGTCATTCTCAATGGAGAGAAGTCTTCCGAAGTAAGAGTGATTTCAGGTGTGGCGCAGGGGAGCGTCGTAGGACAGTTGCTGTCACAATATACATAAATGACTTTTGGATAACATCAGAAGTTCACTGAGGCTTTTTGCGGATAATACTGTGGTATATCGCGAAGTTGTAACAATGGAAAATTGTACTGAAATGCAGGAGGATCTGCAACGAAATGACGCATGGGCAGGGAATGGCAATTGAATCTGAATGTAGACAAGTGTAATGTGCTGCGAATACATAAAAGGGAATAGCCTTTATCCTTTAGCTACAGTATAGCAGGTAAGCAACTGGAAGCAGTTAATTCCATAAGTTATGTGGAAGTAGGCATTACGCGTGATTTAAAATGGAATAACCATATAAAATTAATCGTCGGTAAAGCAAATGCCAGACTGAGATTCATTAGAAGAATCTTAAGGAAATGCAATCCGAAAACTATTACGCTACAGTACACTTGTTCGCCCACTGCTTGAAGACTGCTCACCGGTGTGGGATCTGTACCAGATAGGGTTGATAGAGGAGATAGAGAAGATCCAACGGAGAGCAGCGCGCTTCGTTACAGGATCATTTAATAATTGCCAAGGAGTTACGGAGATGATAGGTAAACTCCAGTGGAAGACTCTGCAAGGGAGACGCTCAGTAGCTCGGTACGGGCTTTTGTTGAAGTTTCGAGAACATGCATTCACAGAGGAGTCAAGCAGTATATTGCTCGCTCCTACGTATATCTCGCGAAGAGACCATGAGCACAAAATCAGAGAGATTAGAGTCCACACAGAGGCATACCGACAATCTTTCTTTCCACGAACAATACGAGACTGGAATAGAAGTGAGAACCGATAGACGTACTGAAAGTGCCCTCCGCCACACACCGTCAGGTGGCTTGCGGAGTATGGATGTAGATGTAGGCAGATACCTGAAGATGTAGGCAGATACCTGAAGTTCCGTTTTTGCAATGTGTGCCGGCCGGAGTGGCCGAGCAGTTCTAGGCGCTACAGTCCTGAACCGCGTGACCGCTACGGTCGCAGGTTTTATCATGCCTCGGGCGTGGATGTTTATGATGTCCTTATGTTAGTAAGGTTTAAGTAGTTCTAAGTTCTAGGGGACTGATGACCTCAGAAGTTAAATCCCATAGTGCTCAGAGCCATTTGAACTACACTCCTAGAAATTGAAATAAGAACACCGTGAATTCAATGTCCCAGGAAGGGGAAACTTTATTGACACATTCCTGGGGTCAGATACATCACATGATCACACTGACAGAACCACAGGCACATAGACACAGGCAACAGAGCATGCACAATGTCGGCACTAGTACAGTGTATATCCACCTTTCGCAGCAATGCAGGCTGCTATTCTCCCATGGAGACGATCGTAGAGATGCTGGATGTAGTCCTGTGGAACGGCTTGCCATGCCATTTCCACCTGGCGCCTCAGTTGGACCAGCGTTCGTGCTGGACGTGCAGACCGCGTGAGACGACGCTTCATCCAGTCCCAAACATGCTCAATGGGGGACAGATCCGGAGATCTTGCTGGCCAGGGTAGTTGACTTACACCTTCTAGAGCACGTTGGGTGGCACGGGATACATGCGGACGTGCATTGTCCTGTTGGAACAGCAAGTTCCGTTGCCGGTCTAGGAATGGTAGAACGATGGGTTCGATGACGGTTTGGATGTACCGTGCACTATTGAGTGTCCCCTCGACGATCACCAGTGGTGTACGGCCAGTGTAGGAGATCGCTCCCCACACCATGATGCCGGGTGTTGGCCCTGTGTGCCTCGGTCGTATGCAGTCCTGATTGTGGCGCTCACCTGCACGGCGCCAAACACGCATACGACCATCATTGGCACCAAGGCAGAAGCGACTCTCATCGCTGAAGACGACACGTCTCCATTCGTCCCTCCATTCACGCCTGTCGCGACACCACTGGAGGCGGGCTGCACGATGTTGGGGCGTGAGCGGAAGACGGCCTAACGGTGTGCGGGACCGTAGCCCAGCTTCATGGAGACGGTTGCGGAATGGTCCTCACCGATACCCCAGGAGCAACAGTGTCCCTAATTTGCTGGGAAGTGGCGGTGCGGTCCCCTACGGCACTGCGTAGGATCCTACGGTCTTGGCGTGCATCCGTGCGTCGCTGCGGTCCGGTCCCAGGTCGACGGGCACGTGCACCTTCCGCCGACCACTGGCGACAACGTCGATGTACTGTGGAGACCTCACGCCCCACGTGTTGAGCAATTCGGCCGTACGTCCACCCGGCCTCCCGCATGCCCACTATACGCCCTCGCTCAAAGTCCGTCAACTGCACATACGGTTCACGTCCACGCTGTCGCGGCATGCTACCAGTGTTAAAGAGTGCGATGGAGCTCCGTATGCCACGGCAAACTGGCTGACACTGACGGCGGCGGTGCACAAATGCTGCGCAGCTAGCGCCATTCGACGGCCAACACCGCGGTTCCTGGTGTGTCCGCTGTGCCGTGCGTGTGATCATTGCTTGTACAGCCCTCTCGCAGTGTCAGGAGCAAGTATGGTGGGTCTGACACACCGGTGTCAATGTGTTCTTTTTTCCTTTTCCAGGAGTGTATTTTTTTGCAATGTGTCAGCCCTGCCGAATATTCCTCATCACGTGCTTCATGTGACACCCATTGTCGATGGAAACCATTGGTTTGTATCCCGTTATAAACAAAATGATTTTTAAACCGGATTTTAAGGAGCCCATTCGATACAGCCGTCAAAAACTAGTCTTGTGGAGTATTTGTTCCACGATACACGAGGGAGGAACCGCCCCCTCTCACCACCCACCCAGCACCACCAAAAGAACAAAAAAAAACGAATAACATTCTTTAGTACACATTTCTGCCGCTAGTCGTGTGTAGCGCAACTCAATGCCAGTTCCGTACCGCCTGTGTTGTCGACCTGGCATGTTCTGTTCATCTGCAGTGACTGATTTTGCTAGCGCTGTTTTCCTCTTGTTTCGTTTGTTGTGATGGTAAGTTTAAGTGAACTATGTGCCGCGTTGAAATTTTGTTCTCTACTCGTGGAAAATGTTCCTGAAACTGTTTTAATGTTGAAAATCGCTTACCAAGATGATGGTGTGGGGAAAAACTCATGTGTGCGAGTTGTTTACGTGATTTAAAAATTGCGACATGACGATTGATGACAAACCTCGTTCTGGACGTCCATCAGCTGCCCAAATCGAAGGAAGTATTGAAAAAATTCGAGAGCTTGTGCTCACTGACCGTCGACAGACAATTGATCAACTGTAAGAGATTAGGGCGTTATCTTGAAGCTCGGTTCTGCGAATTTAAAAAGGCAGATTTGGGAACGAAAAATGTTGCTGCCACGTTTGTTCCTTGGGTCCTGCCTGGCAATCAAAAGGAACATCGAGTTGAAAAATGTCGTGCGTTGAAAGAACAGCTTGAAACTGATCCATATTTTCTATCAAAGGTCAGTACTGGTGATTAGTCATGGTGCTATGGTTACGATGCAGAAACAAAGCAACAGTGAAGCCAATGGGAAACGTCATCGTCACCTCTTCGAAAAGAATGTCATCAAGTCAAATTAAACCACAAAACAATTCTGATTTTCTTGTTTCATGCAAGGGGCGTTACTCTTTCAGAGTTTGTTCCCCAATATCAGACTGTCAATCAAACCTTCTATTTGGATATTTTAAGAAGATTGCGCAACAATGTTTGTCAAGAAAGCCCTAATTTGTGGCAGACAGGAGACTGGTTCTTCCACCACTTCAGATCTGGTGGATTGGGGCTGTTGTTGGGGGAGGAGGGGAACAGCACATCAATTGGAGCACGACGCTGTGTTCCTCGAACATCTCCATCACACTTCTGGCCTTATGACTGAGCCGTAGTAAAATTTTCTGTTTTGAAGAGTGCGCTGCAGCGCGTAGTGCAAAGCAGTCGCCCTCCGTTTCTGGCGGTGGCGCCGCTGTGGCAATCGCAGCTTTGGTGTCTCCCTCTGGTGGAAAAGGGGAAATGTTGCCTGTTCACGTGTATTGAAGGGGCGCTATGATCTCGGCAGTTAGTGAGTCTGTATGTCTGAGTCTAGTCAGTTGGTCAGCCGGATCAGTGTTGGGCAGTCAGTGTCTGTCTGTCTGTAGGTCTGCCATACGTTAAGGTAGTCAGTCAGTCGGAGGCCGTTGGGTAGCCAGGTCAGTCTGTCAGTCTGGGCGAGTCTGGTCAGTTGGTCAGCCAAGTTTGTCTGGGTCTGTCTCTCGTCCGCATTGCTGATGCGGTTAGTGTCTGTCGGTCGTCCGGAGTGCTAGTATGTGTTAAACCGTCGGCATACGGACCGTGCATCTGAACGTTGAGCGTTGAGCGTGCCGAGTTTCTGACGTCATAGCGTGGAATAGCACGTTCGGGAGTCTTTCCGAACGTGCAGAGCAATATCTGGCATGTCAGATATTCTGAGCGTGCGTCTGAGCGTTGACCAATGAGATGGCACAGCGCCACTACGTCACACGCACGCCGTCTCCCATCAGTACAGAGTTGTGAGGCGCCATATTGGCGCTCATTTCAAACCTATATGTATATATGCCGTTTCTGAGCACCAGCAAATTGAGAATCACTGAAAAACCCGTTGTTAACTGTGTGATTCGTTCCAATAAAACTGTGAGGAACATCGTATTCGTAGCAAAAGAATTATTGTAATCTGCGTATTATAAGAGTAGGCTATTTGAAGGCAGCGACACGCTGAAGATCCACCAAAAACGCATTGTTCTTGGTACAATATGTTATAATTAAATTTCAATTAGTAACATAATTATCTACGATTAACGGTTTTAGCAAGCTGTAATACAATATGATTAAGTACACCACATGTATTAGGGGTTTAGCCTAATGGTTAGCGTCTCTATCTAAGAAGCTCTTTTTGTTGGGGCGGTGGTTCGCGTCTTAACACTACAAAAAAATTTTTTCCTAACATTCGCATTATTAGGTTCTGATACTTTATTATTAGTTTAATATAATTATACGCTATAATATTTGATGTTATGTAAATATAAGGTCACCTTTATTTGAGGGGTGAATTTGTTCGATTGGCTTAATCTACAGGACAGCTTGCGCTACTTGTATAAAGTTATTTTGTTCCTTTTTCTTTTACGCTTCGTAATTCACATGTTGCAAGGATTCTGCTACTGGGTAGGAACAGTGATCAAGTAAGCCTGACCCTGGAGTTTTACTAAAATGTGGGAATGATGAAATAATGTTTATCGTATGCAGAGAAGTATTCCAACTTGTACCCCGCTGTTTGTAATGGAACTGTTATAAGCCTGTGTCCTTATTGATTGGACATGCTACTTTCCTTTTCGTGGACGATGGAGAAAATGTGCGTTTTAATAGAGCTAACGTGGGAATTTTACGCACGCCCGTTGAGTAAATAGTGTGATTTACGAACTACTAGAAACAACTGCTGCTGGAGTGCGTTGCGATCGCGTACACCACGTTGGGGCCCACGTACCGTATGCACAAGTAGCATCGTTCCTGAGCGTTCAGCAGCAGGCTGAACTTCGCACGCTCAACGTTAACGTTCGACAGCACGGTTCGTGTGCCGACGGCTTTAGGCTGCAGTCTGCTCGAGTTGGCCCTGGCAATGGGCATTGGCGGTTGGATCGTTCGGTTGGTCGGTCGCGCACTGGGACACAAGACGACTTGTCCGCTTGGAGCGTCGGCGCATGTGAGGTGGCCACGTGAGTCCAGTAGCCGCGCCGTATAGCGAGGGGTAGTGGCTTCGCGGCCGACACGAGAGCAACAGGAGTCAACCCACGACATCGGTCTGGCCGGAGCGAGCTGCGACGCCATGAGACGGGTGATCGGCCCGCCTTCCCTGCGACGCCTTGAGACGGGTGGTCGGCGCGCCTTCCTGCGTCCGTTGAAGCGGCTGGCAGCGGACGGTTCGAGAGAGCGTTTTGGGGGTGCTGCGCCAGGTCTTTGCCAGAAATCGCAGTTATTTTAAAGTTAAGTGACTACAGATGTGTTGTTTCAGTTTCTTGTTAAACTCTACTTGTGTTCTTGGTCAGTCTCTCGTCCCCAGCTTGCTCGTTTGTCTCTAGTCCATATTTGTTAAGCAGTTAGTGTCGGTCTGTCTGTGTGTCGGTCTGCCGAACGTTAATAGCTGCCTCTGTCATGTTTATCGGATTCGGTGTTAACGAACTTATAGAATTGAGGCCGAATTCCTGAAATATGTTTTTATCTTGCATATCATCTTGCAAGGCGGTATATGTGTAATGTAGAGCACGTTGTACATTTTATGTAAGTCTGAATTTCATGGGTTTCATTTAATTAGTCATTTTTATAAAGTTGCTACCCTTCCACCGTAAGAGCCCTTTTAAAAGCAAATTGCACTTTTGGTGGAAAATAAGTTCTTAGTGTGAGTGTTTGTACCATTTCCATCCCTCTTACACCGTGCATAGTTAATGTGTTTGTGTGAGTTGTTAAAAATTTTAGTTTAAAGTAATCTGGTGTGTTGCAGATTTGCATCAGTGTAGTTTTTCAGAGGTCGTGAGCGGCCGTGACTAAGGCCGTGTTGAAAGGGGGCGGAAGCTTCTCAGCCCGAAGGCTCCTACTGTGAAGAATAAAAAAAAATTTATTCTGCCTCTGAATAATTGTAACTTGATATTTCGAGGGTGCTTTTCTGCTTATGATTTTAAAACTGTTTTGAAAAATCCATAGGAATAAAATTCACATTTGTTAAATTGTAACTTGATATTTCGAGGGTGCTTTTCTGCTTGTAAATTTTAAATCTGTTTTTGAAGAGGCTTTTATGAATAAAATTTCCATTGGTTGAAATTTAATTTGTTCACATCAGTTACTCCTTGGCAATTATTTCCACGCTCACATGGTGTGTTAATGTTCTTGATGAATCGCTAGTAAATAAAGTAAATTCTTTAAGAAAAGATTTTGAAAGTAAATTTTCTACGGTTCAGTGACATACTGCATTATTTTGTTGAAAAATGCCACTGTCGTCGGGAAACATGATCGTCATGAAGGTGTTTACGTGGTTTGCCACCAATCACAGTCTGTCCACGGTCTAACTCAGAGAGATTGCGCCGCCTTCCCTATTCTACAAACTGACAGCACGCTCTCTGATACTACATGCATTGTGGTACGTCTGACTAGCAGTTATTCCTCGCCAGGTGACGCCACTGTCGGCTGGATCGGTGTATATCGGTACTAAGTCAGTGTTCATAAAGTTCTGGCTGAGAAGTGTGTGTGAATGACTTTTCATTTAATATTCAACAAGCAGATTGATACTTTTTGCAAAAAATAATAATGGCATAAAAAACTCTGTTAGAGAGAAAGAAACAGAAGAAATCTTCAAGTGTGATTTTTTAAATATTACTAAGCGGTACTCTGAAAGTGGATTTTCCATAAATTTTGACAAAACAAACAACGGGTACATTCAATTCTGTACTACAGACAGAGTCACGACAACAACTGATGTAGAACATGACCAGGAGTCAATAAAAGAGATAGAAAACACTAAATTTTTGTGTGTACATACTGATGTAAACTTGAACTGGAATAAGGATGTAACTGAGCTGGTCAAATAGTTATGTCCTGCTTCGTATAACTCATAGTCTTCGAAATAAAGGCATCGATCTCCTGACATATTTTGCATACTACCACTCAATAATGTTTTATGGAATAATTTTCTGGGTTAGCTCATAATGTACAAATGAAGTACTGATTGCATAAAATCGAACATAAAGGCTCGTGAATCTCAGTAATGCTGCACATCGGGCACAAAAACTACGCCTCACGCATGAAAGTCATGTTGCTTACAAGCGGAACAGGGTCTGTTCCGCAAAACTCAGGCATGCCCACATATTAACGGACAACTATAATAGAATAGCCGTCCTATGGAAAAACCAGCGTGGTCTCGGTAAAGGAAAGGAAAAGCTGAAGCTGGTCCCACAGACCAAGACGAGGAACTAAACCTGTACTTCATATTACCTACAATCACAGCTGGCTCATAAACGAAACAGAGACCCGTTGATTACTTCATGGGGGTCAACGACTGTAGCCACGAAACATTCTATCTAAAGCATATTTCTTGTAAATACCATCAAAGAAGCAATCTTGCTATCAGATCAACATCTACTGTGCATGATTACATACACTTCAAATGTCGATGCTTAGTAATTGACCCACAACTGCCCGAAATGACATATCTTCAACCACACCTTAACCACAAGTGTTTCCCTGAAGCCTGGAAATAGGGACTATTTAAGCCGGTACCTAAATAGGACGTTGCCACAGCACCCTTTGATTACTGACCGATTTCTATTCTTCCTGCGCTGATCAAGGACTTAGTATGTATAGTCCACGACAAGCTAATAAACTACGTAACTACAAACAACCTATTAGACGAATACCAATCACGTTTCCGTAAAAGTCGCAGCATAGCATCTGTGTGAATAAAGGCAACCGAAGACCCGAGGCATGCAATGGATGCACAAGAGGCAAATATCAAGTGCAACTTAGCCTTCGACAAAGCCCTTAACGCTGACACCTTCGACATTTTACTTGCCAAACTTAGCAGCCTAAATTTCTTGTGTAGTAAAGCGCAATGGATTCGCTCATACCTAACGTCTCGCCAGCTATGCGTCCGGTCCAGCACTGTAAATACACAACTGAGTCAGGTAGAGCCAGGCGCCCCCTCAGGGTTCAGTACTAAGTCTTACACCCTTTTCGTTGCACGTGAATGAAGTGTCTACAGTTTTGCGCTACTACATATACAGGGCTATTACAAATGATTGAAGCGATTTCATAAATTCACTGTAGCTCCATTCATTGACATATGGTCACGACACACTACAGATACGTAGAAAAACTCATAAGTTTTGTTCGGCTGAAGCCGCACTTCAGGTTTCTGCCGCCAGAGCGCTCGAGAGCGCAGTGAGACAAAATGGCGACAGGAGCCGAGAAAGCGTATGTCGTGCTTGAAATGCACTCACATCAGTCAGTCATAACAGTGCAACGACACTTCAGGACGAAGTTCAACAAAGATCCACCAACTGCTAACTCCATTCGGCGATGGTATGCGCAGTTTAAAGCTTTCTGGATGCCTCTGTAAGGGGAAATCAACGGGTCGGCCTGCAGTGAGCGAAGAAACGGTTGAACGCGTGCGGGCAAATTTCACGCGTAGCCCGCGGAAGTCGACGAATAAAGCAAGCAGGGAGCTAAACGTACCACAGCCGACGGTTTGGAAAATCTTACGGAAAAGGCTAAAGCAGAAGCCTTACCGTTTACAATTGCTACAAGCCCTGACACCCTATGACAAAATCAAACGCTTTGAATTTTCAGCGCGGTTGCAACAGCTCATGGAAGAGGATGCGTTCAGTGCGAAACTTGTTTTCAGTGATGAAGCAACATTTTTTCTTAATGGTGAAGTGAACAGACACAATGTGCGAATCTGGGAGGTAGAGAATCCTCATTCCTGCAGCAAATTCGCAATTCACCAAAAGTTAACGTGTTTTGTGCAATCTCACGGTTTAAAGTTTACAGCCCCTTTTTCTTCTGCGAAAAAAACGTTACAGGACACGTGTATCAGGGCATGCTGGAAATTTGGCTCATGCCACAACTGGAGACCGACAGCGCCGACTTCATCTTTCAACAGGATGGTGCTCCACCGCACTTCCATCATGATGTTCGGCATTTCTTAAACAGGAGATTGGAAAACCGATGGATCGGACGTGGTGGAGATCATGATCAGCAATTCATGTCATGGCCTCCACGCTCTCCCGACTTAACCCCATGCGATTTCTTTCTGTGGGGTTATGTGAAAGATTCTGTGTATAAACCTCCTCTACCAAGAAACGTGCCAGAACTGCGAGCTCGCATCAACGATGCTTTCGAACTCATTGATGGGGACAGGCTGCGCCGAGTGTGGGAGGAACTTGATCATCGGCTTGATGTCTGCCGAATCACTAAAGGGGCACATGTCGAACATTTGTGAATGCCTAAAAAAACTTTTTGAGTTTTTGTATGTGTGTGCAAAGCATTGTGAAAATATCTCAAATAATAAAGTTATTGTACAGCTGTGAAATTGCTTCAATCATTTGTAATAACTCTGTATCACATGTACGCCAATAATCTCCAGATGTATTTAGGTGAAAGACAACAAACCTGAAGACAGCTGTCGAGAATGTGAATACTGACCTGTGGGCAGTATCAAATGTGAGCAGGATATAGGGTAAAAGGTCATCCAATCCAAGATCCAAGCGTCGCTGATTGGTCATTCAAGGCTCATTAGCCCGAAGTATCGAGAGTCCCTACCATCTGTAACCATAAATGGGACATATGTCAAGATCTCTCGTTCAGAAAAGAGTCTGGGGGTAGTAACTGGCGAAAATCTAAATTGGATTGAGTACGTAAATGTAGTGCGCAAGATGGAATAAGCATCTCAAAAAGCTGTTCCATCTCGATGTGTGAAAAATTTGAACAAACATTCAGTTGTTGAGTATAGGGATCTTATCCTGCAAGGCCTTTCTCGGGAAAGCTCACAGCACCTGGAGTAGTAATGAATGCCTTTGTTCGTAATAACTGTAATGTTTGACTCTTTGATCATATTTCACCGTTATATGCACAGCTGTCTTGGCTGTGTGCTGACATACGTAGGTATCTCGGTACGCTCTGTCTCCTCTATTGTCTTATAAATGAGCACTATCCGTCATATCTCTCCTCGATCCTAACGCTCTTGTCTGAACGACATGGTGGAAACACCCGTTCCCATCAGATCAAAATTCTTTCTGCTCCACTCCATCGTTCAGTAATTTTCTCGACTTCCTTCTTTTACCATTCTCCCTGCAGGTACTCGTTACCATGGTTCATCCTATTTTCCAACCAGTTCTTCCTCTTTTCCCAGTATTCTTTGCTGGTGCAGTCTCCTTAGATTTACTTTCCCCAGAATTCCCTATGTCAGAAAACATCTTGCTTGAATGCATATATATTTTGACATCTGGCACTAACATTATTGTTATAACTGTCATTATTATTATTATTATTATTACTATTACTATTATTATTATCATTATTATTATTATTATTACTATTACCAATAATAGTTGCAACAGCTGTAGTAGTACAAGTACTGCCAGTGTTGATTCTATTAGTTCCTAGTCAGTAGTATTTACACACATTGACACTTCAGACACGCAAATAATTTGAATACTATTTGTCGTATTGAAATTGTCATTTCTTAGGGTCCTATGATGTAGAAAAAGTTACTGTATGCGTGGGATGATGGTCCGATGTGGGTGAGGGCCTGATGGCCGTAGTCATTTCAGATTAAATAAATAAAAATATGTGATGTTCAAACAAGGCCGTCATGTACGTGCCTCGTCAAGGGCTTAGGCTTTTTAACTCCACTATCACAACAGAAATATTCGCTAATGAAATTCGTCATAAATAATCTATTACGTTTTGAGAAAAATGATAATGTGAACATCTGCGAAAACAAAGGAAAATTACGTTTATTACCCATTTTTAAAGCTATCTGTGGTCCTGAAGGGACTTCAACGTGCAGCAAAAAAGCTTTTTCGTCATTTGCGTAGCATAAAATATTAAGTAGGTTTCAAAGTAATTTTTAAATCTGACCTACAATTATTTCTCCTAGAGAAATATCTGCTATGACTCTATGGACGAAATTTTCTTGAAAAACTGGTAGCTTGTAAAAAAACTAGCTTTTCATTGTAGTTGCAGGAGTAGGACTAAAAAAATATGGCAATTAATGATAACACTAATCACGTGTGTATTTGCGGTAAACTGACTCGTTCCGCATCATTCCCATAAAATAACAGTTCAAATGATCGATTGAACATACAGTTATCTCCTAGAAACTAATGAGTACCAATCACAGGATGAGAATCCAGAGAAAGTGCTTCTGGAACACTCCATTGTATGGTAGGGAATCACGAACTTTGGAAAAACCAAGAAATGGAGAGAATCGAAGGGTTTGAGATGTGACGGTGCAGAAGAATGCTGGAATGATGGGGTGTGCAATGAGGAAATTCTCCATGGAATCGGTGGAGAAACGATCGTACAGAAAGTAGTGACAAATAGAAGGGACAGGACATAATGATAGGATATATGTTAGAACACCAGGCAATAACCTACATGGTACTGTAGGGTACTGTAGAGGGTTAAAACTGTAGGGAAGACAAATAAAGGATCACATCCAATAAATAATTGACGACTTAGGGTGCAGGAGCTACTCTGAGGTAAAGAGATTCGAAAAAGAGAGCAATTCGTGGCGGGCTGCATCAGAACAGTCAGAAGACTGATGATCCAAGAGAGTGATAAACTGTCATCTATCACCGTGGTCATGTAATTGTTTTGTTTATTTGTCCTATGGTACTGAAGTGATTCAAACAGAGACATTAAAAGCGCAGTAAAATGCCTACAAGGTACACAAACGATTTGGAACTTGACAGCAGTTGTCTGTATAAAATGACCAGCTTGTTGTTGCACCCCAGAAGAGGGAGCTGTGCCAGTGCAAGGGTGGTCACCCCATTGTCGACTTGCACTGTGTTGGAGCACCGGTCTGTGATATGGTTCATTTTTAAGCCTGAAACGAAAAGGTCGATCAAGTATTTGCGACATAGCTCTTCGCCAAATTTAAAAATATACCGTACTTAACTATCGGTAACTAAAGTCATGTTCACTTTCTTTTCCGATGCAAAATGGATAATTTTGGAGCGTTGCTTGTAAAGAGATAAAAAACGTAAATTTCGGAGCATTGCCTGGAAAGGAGCTTAACAGTGACCAGTAATTCATACTCAAATCTGATACGATAACATCTTCGCCCTGCAGCCAGTAGCAAACTACGAGGACTTCTGACTGCAGTTGTCTTGTTGGATCACGACTATTCTCGACCCTGTTCAACTGTAGCAACAATACAGAGTACGAAATTTTAATACCTCGAACAGTCGCCTTAACATAAATTGCTCGGAACGATTCCCAAGTGTTCGGAGGACTCAAAGATGAGCTGGCATACAAACATTTCAGAAGCAATGAAGAGGCGATAAGCGCGATGTACGAGAATCTGCGTTCACAAACAAAATACTTATTTTCACTGGGATGCAATTCCGAAGCCGTGGAATACATGCATTACACGCCACGGGGATTACGTCGAAAAATAATACACCTGCAATTTGTAGCACCTCATTAGCATAATAATGAATAATTAAGGTTTTCATTTCAACCACCCTCGTATAAGTTTGCAGTCCTCGCACACACTGAAACCGACATGCTGTAATACCGTAGCACGCCGCTAGAGGAATCCAGAAAAGAATTCATGTACTGTGGACACGGGCAACACCATTTCGTTTGGATTCATCTAGCAGCGTGCTAATGTTGTATGGTGTGTGAATTTCAGTGCATGCCAGGACTGCAAGGAAAGAAAAAATTATTTACGCAACTTTATTTCTTCATGTTCAGAGTTAAAACTTTAAGACGATCCCTCGTAAAAGTTCGCAGCTCATGGTCGTGCGGTAGCGTCCTCGCTTCCCGCGCCCGGGTTCCCTGGTTCGATTCCCGGCGGGGTCAGGGATTTTCTCTGCCTCGTGTTGACTGGGTATTGTGTGATGTCCTTAGTTTAGTTAGGTTTAAGTAGTTCTAAGTTCTAGGGGACTGATGACCACAGATGTTAAGTTCCATAGTGCTCAGAGCCATTTGAACCATTTGAACCCTCATAAAAACTCGAAAGTGTTTGCAGTTTCGTCTTTTTCCTTACGTCTGGAAGTATCATCTACAGGCAATTTTTGCGTTTGGAAATGGTGTTTTTAGCACGGTTTCTCTTAGTCTTGTAGCACTATACAGCTGTTGACGTAAAAGAGTACTTAATAATGGAACACCAATTTTTATTTCGTGACGAAATGTGTAGCGGTGGAAGTCAGAGGAACTGTTCCGTAAAATAACAGGTACTTGTAAAATGAACATGCAGGCGCTTTCAGATGCAAACAACAACTGACGAAAATCCAACCACTTATTATATTTTAAAAGACTAAAGCGCAACGCTTATGGTAGAGTACATACGCGTTTTCGGCAACTGCAACGAAAGGATTGTTTAAATAGTGCAAGTAATACTCGAAATGTCTACGGTACATTAATCTATCCATAACAGTGATAGTTTAGCTTCGTGGTTGACGACTGAGTTACTTGAAGAAATGCATTTATTTCAAAGAGATTACGCTATACACGTCTATGCGATTTGTTACAAACGGTACAAAAACTGAAACTTCCTGGCAGATTAAAACTGTGTGCCCGACCGAGACTCGAACTCGGGACCTTTGCCTTTCGCGGGCAAGTGCTCTACCATCTGAGCTACCGGACACGACTCACGCCCGGTACTCACAGCTTTACTTCTGCCAGTACCTCGCCTCCTACCTTCCAAACTTTACAGAAGCTTGTAACGCCGGAAATGCATATCCTCCTATTTCCATCTATTGTACTATTATTTTTTTTCCTTGTTTTGTTACCTCAAGATATGACATTTCTGTCTCTTTATATATTGTAATTGCTTTACTGTTTGGATATATATATATTTATGCACTTATGTCGATGTATAATTGGTTTGTTTCGTAAATATTATTTGTATTTTTACGCTGGGTCTTGCCTAGGGAAAACTGCTATCGAACGATTACATCGATAGGTCGTGTGAAGACTCAAAGTGTGTAGGATCTTTGGTAGTGTTAACTCTGCCGCGTGGAGCGCGGGCTGAGCAGAGTCGGAGTCTGGCGGGAGTAGCGAGTGGAGGAGGTGTTGTGTGACGCTCCCGCGAGTTGCCGCGCTTTCGGGGTTTGGCAGCATGTAATTGCGCTCGACTCGCGATGATAGTTTCTGACATGGTGTCGCGGACGGGAAACATTAACTAGCGCACATCAAGAGCCGTTTCGTCTGGTGACCGTGTCGAGAAGAAGGCCCGCCAACATCCAGCTTCTGCAACAGCGACGGCCGACAATGAGTGACTGTCGCCACCTCCTCGATCGACGGCTTCGAACCTTCAATCAACCAACAAGGAAGACTAAAAGCACGTAAAGTTTCAGAACTGTATGGCAGACCTCAGCTTTTCAAATTGTTCCATTTGCCTCGCAAAATTACAGCAACTTAGCATGAACCTTTGTTGCTCATTGTCCCAATTGCATTGCCAAGCAGGGTCCCTTCCTTTTCCGAAATGAACCCGAGTGTCGTTGAAATTCAAACGCCAGCATTAAAATAATATAATTAGATTTCACTGCTTTAATTTCAAAGTTCAGTAGCTGGCTACAATATTTAGGTTACACGAGCACAAATTTAGAGTGCGAGTTTTGTTAGCATATTTTAGCTTACCTGTGACTGCAGCTCAGCTTGGTACGTACTAAATTTTACTATTGTTAATAGTTCAGAATCATTTAATTCAAGTTCAAAGTAAAATCTCTTGTTTCTAAATTGCGTAGAGTCAAGTTGCTTTTGAAATGATTGTTGAGGTAGTCCAAGACTAACCGTATTTTACTGGATTTCGATGTGCTTCAGAAAGAAAGCTCACTATTAACTTCAGTCACTAAATTAACTTTCGATTTTCCAGTTTTATTAATTCTTTTGCTAAATTAAGTCAGAGTGCAGCGAAATTTATTACTTCTGATAAACTTTCAGTTTTCACACTACACGTGTCAACCTTCAGTTGCCACGCTTCTAGTGTTAATTATATGTGTAATAACCTTTCTTTTCAGTTACTATAGTAATTGTCCTTAGGACTGGCGACCGTGATTTCCCCCAAATCTCAAATATCTAATTACCGCTAGTTAATTGTTAACGTAACGGCCGCACATTTACTTCCTTTATTAACTTTACCCCTTTTCAAAATTAATTTCCACCAGTTTCATTTGCATTTTTCCTTTCATTTAGATGTAACCCTTTCCTCCCTCTTTACCGACAGGTTAACTTCGGTGACGATTGCTTTTCCAAAACTCCCATTAGGTACACGCGGTTTCATTTTTCACTGTCATTAAGGTCGGTAAGTGAGGGGGAGGTTACACGTGGCGACCTGGTGACAGGACAATCTTCAGATTTGAGGTTGTTCTGGACACGAATTTTGTTTGGTGCAAATGTCGTAACAAAGTATTGGTTACGAACAGATAGTTACGTCAGCGAGATTAAGTAGTGGGAGGAATCCTAATTAGATTTGAGATTTGTTATTTATATTGAAAATTATTAAAATGAGTGAAGGCAACAATTACCAAAATTTGGTAGACTTGGATACGAAACAATCGGTCGAACAGTGGGAAACGCGCACGGCGGTTCCCATTGTTCAGGGGCAGGCGGCTAGCATGAAAGACGCGACCGCCGAAACGCAACAAAGAGCAGAAATGGAATTCCAAACTTTAGAAAATGTTTCGGAATCGGAAGCGAAAATCAAATCTGTACCCCTTGATGATGAATACGGGGGAACATGTATAGAGGAACCAGCTACGGAAGTAAAACCGGTAGTCTCCGGGAATTTAACTGATTTATTGAATGTTTTGATTAATGAAATCAAGAGTCAATCGGCAGAAATTATAGCTCTGTCTGCCAAGCAAGAAGCTCAGTCTGAAAAGATTGAACGAAAGCTAGACAATCAGAACAAAGCTATTAATGTTGTTAACAACAATGTTGGAGTTGTTAATACAAAAGTTGATAAAATCAAAGAAGATATTGTTGTAATTAATACCGAAATCGGTAATCTTAAACAGGAAATGATAGGCGTTCAGGCGGAAATTGCGAGCATAAATACTCGCTTTGATTCCGAAATTAGCAGAATCGAGAAAAGTGTAGGAGAAGCAGTTGCTCCGATCATCGAGAATAAGGTGACGGAACAAATTCAATTAGTGAAAAAAGAGGATCAACAGAAGGTGGAAACTTTAAAGGCTTTGGTGTCCGAAGTAGACACTAAAGTGAGGGAGCAGGCTAATACCTGCGAAGAGAAAAAGAGGGAAGTGGAAACGCTTGCGACAACCACTTGCCAAGTAATTACGAGAGTGTCGGAATTAGAAAAGAAATTTGATGAAAAACAGAGCTATGTGCCAATCTGTGCACATAGTTCGGAATTGTTGACGAAAGAGGAGCGGTTCGACCCCTTGAAAAAAGGCGGTATACACGCGACGGATTTCATTAAGAATTGTGAAAGAGTTTTACCCAGATCATGGACTAATGAGAGAAAAATTAATGCGGTTATTGATGTGCTGGCTGGTGATGCCAAGCGTTGGGGCTTAAACCTCAACATTACGAACCTGACTTTTGACGAGTTTAAAAATTTGTTTCTGGCTGAATACTGGTCAGAGCAAAAGCAGCAAAGTGTCTGGCGCGAATTTGTCGTATCGAGGCCTTTCGATGCGAATTCGCGCGGCTCGATGAAGGAGTTTTGTGAGGGCTGGATCCGCAAGTTG
Source organism: Schistocerca serialis cubense (assembly GCF_023864345.2). Taxonomy (NCBI): domain Eukaryota; kingdom Metazoa; phylum Arthropoda; class Insecta; order Orthoptera; family Acrididae; genus Schistocerca; species Schistocerca serialis. Next base: position 142,940,181 of record NC_064641.1, on the reverse strand, counting down.
GAATATTTGCGTGATCGCCGCACGGAATCCGAAATAGTCTGGGAACTCTACAAGAAGCTTCCAGATGATACAAAACGCTACGTAGGAAGCAATTACAGGACAATCAATGATTTCCTGGAAAGAGTTGAGGACGAGGACAATTGGCGCAATAATCGCGACAGTGGTAGAGGCCGTGGTAACAACAACGGGTACCACCCCAACCATAACAACGATAACCATGGGAATAATGCATACCGCAGCAATAACAATAATGGTTCGGACCGTAATAACAATCGGTACAATGCAAATAATAACAGGAATGACAGAAACCAGTATCATACTAACGTGATACGGGCTTCACAGAATAGTAATAACGCCAGAGGGTGTGATCAGCCGCCTCAGCAGCATCCGGGGAGCGTATCTGCTGGGACGAGACAGGGAAACCATTAGCCGCGCCGGTGAGGGGCCGAGCGGGCGTGGAGAAATTTTGGCGGCCCAATAACAAGAGAAAACCCAGGTGTCGCCGTTATGAAAATTCCGTATGGAATAATCAACGGCGGGAGAGTGTGCCAGTGTTAAGAGAAAGGAGTGCGCCCCCAAGTAGTAGATCAGCAGTATACACGGCAGTAGGTAGTACATTCACTGTCAGTGAGAACAATTTAAGTAGTGTTCCGGAAATCGATTATAAAGTGGCAGCTGTAATACCCACAGCGGAACTGGAGATTGAGTTTAAGAATGATTCGCAGTTGTTGAGAGAAGATCAGATGTCGGATAACACGTCCGTCATCGAGCGAGGGGATGCAGAGAGGGATGAGGTCTGGTTAAGGCAGTTCGGTCGCTTACACGACGAACTAAGAGATTATAGGGGTCTGTATGGGAGAAGCGTTTATGGGGAGCGCGTGAAGGATTTTCCGCGTCTCGTCCCGCAGGAAGATAGTGTTTGTGAAATGATAGAAAGTTCTGGCCCTAATCGGCAGACTTTACTAGAAATAGTTGATGTTAAGGGGGAGCACGAGCAAGATTCGTCGTGTTTCGTCCCGCAGGAGTTAGATGTTGAAGTAGTAACGGAAAGTTCTGGCCCTAACCGGCAGACCTTACCGAAAGTTTCAGTGGTAGAAGTAACCGACCCATCCGACGCAAACCTCCAGTTTAAACATTGCGAGAGTATTAAGGAGAAAGATTGCGAAAATTTTAGTGATAGCCGGACACGATTGGTAGAAAAGCACATAGATTACAACGTGTATGAGGTTAGAGCTGACATTATACGGTCAGACGATAGCAGTGTGGGTTGCGCAGATCTAGCGGAAGTAATTGCAGAAACTACTGGACACATTCCTCCAGGTAGATTGGCGGATGAGATTAATCTGACCAAAGTGGAATCAACGAAGGTGACGATTAGTGAATTGATAGCAAAGCAACACTCACTAGTTGACGAGTTACAGGAAAAGGTTTCGGTATTGGAGGCGAAGCTACAGACTAAGCCTCAGGACAAACGTGTTAAAATTAAAACTGTATGTAAACAGAGGCTGAAAAAGCCGCCAGATAAATCGGATTTAGGATCAAAGCCGGATGTTTTTTTCTGGAATGACCTGGATATAGACGAGGATTTACTGTGGGAAAATAAAGAAACAGTCGAGGACAAGTGTAGACAGATAGTAGTGTCTGTTAATATGCACGACCTACAACTAAACGTGTTGATTGACACCGGTGCAGAATTGAGTGCTGTATCTGGGAAAATATTTGAGTTACTGAAAGACAGACCTGGCATCGTAGTTATGCCAGTAACAGGAGTGAAAATTATCGGTGTTACTGGGAAGGCCAGTAAACCGGTCACAAAACAGATTTTTGTCAACTTCGAGATATGTGGGGCACGATTTGAACAAGAGTTTGTCGTCGTGCCAGACTTAACTACGGAAGTAATTATCGGGTTAGATTGGCTATTAAAGTACCGTGCAGTGATTAACTGCGAAAGCAAAACTTTGACATGTATGTCACTAGATAAAACAATGGTAGTTGGTTTTGACGAGGCAGGAGACGGTGTGCATAGGCAATACCAGCCTATACACATTGTTAACTGGCCGGATGACATTGACGTAGGAATGAGTTTGAACTGCCATAACATGAGGAATTTCGGCATTGACAAAAGTGTAGAAAGTGAATTGGAAGAGATAATCAAATTCCCTCCACGGATTAACATTAGTATTGGTGTGAAAAAAGATCGTTTGCGAGAAGTAATGAAGCTAAAAGCCGATGCTCGCATACGTCGTCATGACGCTAAAGCGCGTTTTGCTAAGTTTGCAATCGGAGACTTAGTACTTGTAAAAGCTCATGAGAAATCGAGCGAGATAGACCATGAAAACTCTAAATTTAAGTTTGTTTATAATGGACCATATAAAGTCATTGGTATGCCTCACACAAATGCTTACGGAATATTGTAGACTTGAAATTGTACCAACCTAGGATCGATTAATACCACACAATGGGTAATTTATACAGTACGTAAAATAGAGTGTAAGATTTAACGATTTGCTAGATTGCCATGCTTTTGACTGACCAAGGTCATTAAAGAAGTTGTAATTAATAAGTAATTAATTTTGATTAATCAATTTAATTTTAATCAATTTAATCATGATCTAATCAACTGAAAAATCCAAGCTGCTAGTTTAAGTTTTCAGCTGAGTCACAGTAGATTAAGGAATGTAAATATGATTTTGTAAATAGCTGTAAGATTTCATAAATATGTGATTTACTAGTCATTGCCGATGTACTTAGACGCTGTTTTAAGTTTCAGGCTAGTACATGCGTGTGATGATGGACAGTGTTGAGTTATCCACTGTGATAGTATTAAGGGACTCCTTGAGATTACTCGGGAGTGAGTTCTTCCTAAAGAATTCAGTGAAGCGGACGTTCTGGAAACGCCGTCACAAGGGCGAGTGAGATCAAGCGTGCCGCACACGCGGGCGCAACAATACTGGCGAGGCGAGCCGCTGTCGGCTCTTGTGCCGCTGTTGGCTCTTGGGCCGCTGTCGGCATTCTTTGTACTTGCGAGTACGGAAGGCGGAATTGTTTTTCTTCCTGGACAGCTGAAAGAATTCTACTGTCAATATTTATGTTTTTTTCGATCTGATGTAGATTATTTTCTTGTTTAGCGTTAATTGGAATAACGAGAAAATTAATTATAAAAAGGTTACATAAAAATGTGTATTCTATGTAATTAATCATTAGTTAGCGTATTTTGATAAACCTGTTTTTTTATGACCATGTACTCTGATTAATTTTGCAAATAGTATTCCATTTCTTATAGTGTTACGAATTTTAATGATTTTGGAATAGCTAAACCATTTTCTATGTTTTCTATGAATTTTGATATGTTGTCAACCTGTTTTATTTTGTGCAAGATGACAGAGTGGAATAAGATTAGGAGTGTCTCCACTCAATTATTATTGTCTACAAATTGGTTTATGGTTAATTAGACGAATGCTAAATTTTGTTGATGTTTTGAGCATATGCATTTCCGCTGTTTCTTTTTTTGGGACATTTTCTGATTCTGTTTACGTTACACGAACATCCTCAGACAATGTGGGGCACGTGTAACGCCGGAAATGCATATCCTCCTATTTCCATCTATTGTACTATTATTTTTTTTTCCTTGTTTTGTTACCTCAAGATATGACATTTCTGTCTCTTTATATATTGTAATTGCTTTACTGTTTGGATATATATATATTTATGCACTTATGTCGATGTATAATTGGTTTGTTTCGTAAATATTATTTGTATTTTTACGCTGGGTCTTGCCTAGGGAAAACTGCTATCGAACGATTACATCGATAGGTCGTGTGAAGACTCAAAGTGTGTAGGATCTTTGGTAGTGTTAACTCTGCCGCGTGGAGCGCGGGCTGAGCAGAGTCGGAGTCTGGCGGGAGTAGCGAGTGGAGGAGGTGTTGTGTGACGCTCCCGCGAGTTGCCGCGCTTTCGGGGTTTGGCAGCATGTAATTGCGCTCGACTCGCGATGATAGTTTCTGACATGGTGTCGCGGACGGGAAACATTAACTAGCGCACATCAAGAGCCGTTTCGTCTGGTGACCGTGTCGAGAAGAAGGCCCGCCAACATCCAGCTTCTGCAACAGCGACGGCCGACAATGAGTGACTGTCGCCACCTCCTCGATCGACGGCTTCGAACCTTCAATCAACCAACAAGGAAGACTAAAAGCACGTAAAGTTTCAGAACTGTATGGCAGACCTCAGCTTTTCAAATTGTTCCATTTGCCTCGCAAAATTACAGCAACTTAGCATGAACCTTTGTTGCTCATTGTCCCAATTGCATTGCCAAGCAGGGTCCCTTCCTTTTCCGAAATGAACCCGAGTGTCGTTGAAATTCAAACGCCAGCATTAAAATAATATAATTAGATTTCACTGCTTTAATTTCAAAGTTCAGTAGCTGGCTACAATATTTAGGTTACACGAGCACAAATTTAGAGTGCGAGTTTTGTTAGCATATTTTAGCTTACCTGTGACTGCAGCTCAGCTTGGTACGTACTAAATTTTACTATTGTTAATAGTTCAGAATCATTTAATTCAAGTTCAAAGTAAAATCTCTTGTTTCTAAATTGCGTAGAGTCACGTTGCTTTTGAAATGATTGTTGAGGTAGTCCAAGACTAACCATATTTTACTGGATTTCGATGTGCTTCAGAAAGAAAGCTCACTATTAACTTCAGTTACTAAATTAACTTTCGATTTTCCAGTTTTATTAATTCTTTTGCTAAATTAAGTCAGAGTGTAGCGAAATTTATTACTTCTGATAAACTTTCAGTTTTCACACTACACGTGTCAACCTTCAGTTGCCACGCTTCTAGTGTTAATTATATGTGTAATAACCTTTCTTTTCAGTTACTATAGTAATTGTCCTTAGGACTGGCGACCGTGATTTCCCCCAAATCTCAAATATCTAATTACCGCTAGTTAATTGTTAACGTAACGGCCGCACATTTACTTCCTTTATTAACTTTACCCCTTTTCAAAATTAATTTCCACCAGTTTCATTTGCATTTTTCCTTTCATTTAGATGTAACCCTTTCCTCCCTCTTTACCGACAGGTTAACTTCGGTGACGATTGCTTTTCCAAAACTCCCATTAGGTACACGCGGTTTCATTTTTCACTGTCATTAAGGTCGGTAAGTGAGGGGGAGGTTACAAGCTCTCCTGCGAAACTTGCAGAACTAGCACTCCTGAAAGGCAAAGGTCCCGAGTTCGAGTCTCGGTCGGGCACACAGTTTTAATCTGCCAGGAAGTTTCATATCAGCGCACACTCCGCTGCAGAGTGAAAATCTCATTCTGGAAACATCCCCCAGGCTGTGGCTAAGCCATGTCTCCGCAATATCCTTTCTTTCAGGAGTGCTAGTTCTGCATGGTTCGCAGGAGAGCTTCTGTAAAGTTTGTAAGGTAGGAGGCGAGGTACTGGCAGAAGTAAAGCTGTGAGTACCGGGCGTGAGTCGTGCTTCGGTAGCTCAGATGGTAGAGCACTTGCCCGCGAAAGGCAAAAGGTCCCGAGTTCGAGTCTCGGTCGGGCACACAGTTTTAATCTGCCAGGAAGTTTCATATCAGCGCACACTCCGGTGCAGAATGAAAATCTCATTCTGGGTACAAAAACTGTTCAGGAATAGATATCCACATGTGCTCCGTTTGTTTCCCGTAGATGGTGTAAACTACACTCAGTTTCACTCCATGTCTGTACCAATATCGCTTCCGTCCTCGCATCTACAGAATCTCTTATTCGTGTCGTAATTCTTTGCACATCAAGAACTGGTGAACTGAACACTCCATCCTTAACATCTCACAAAAATGTCAATGCGATTTACGTCTGGCGAACGTAGTGCCCATGATGTTGGACCCTCTCTACCGAGACATCGGTCAGGATAAGATTCTTCCAAGACCTGGGGAACAAATATCACCTAGTGTGGCGGAACAGTGTCTTGTGGAAACGATAACCATGGGTGTAATTGCTGTAACTCGGGTGCAACACAAAGTTCCAACTAGTGCAAGTAAATTGTTTCCATAGTGGTAGGCTCAGTGAAAAACAATGGTCCAAAAATAATAACAGGGTGTGTTACGTTATGCCACGCCACACATTGACTTTTTGGATGTCCCTTATCCCCTACACCACGATATGTAGGTTCTCAGATCGCCAGATCCGGATAGTATGCCTGTATACTTCCCAGGAGATACGAAAAATCACTTCATTGGAAAGAAAATAATTTATTAAGATAGACATAAAAGTTTTTTCAGTATTTTACCACGTCATAAACTCAAAAACTATACTGAAGTAATCAACGGTTACAGTGGGTTTCTTCTGTGTCTACTGTTCAGTAGACACAGAAAAAGGCCATTGTAGCCGTTGCCGCAACGTTGAATTCTTCAGTATAGCTTTATACATTATGAGGCGGTACGATTCTCTACAACTTTTATGTCAACTGATTCTGGCAGCGAAAGCCTACGCAATTTCATGTATTAAGGTAGTCATTGTCTTCCTCGATTTGTTCCTGCGTGTACCTCGCAATATGTGCGTAAAAACACGCTCGTGTTCGAACGCAACGTTGTACCAAAATTCGTATTCTTGTACAGTTTTTGCTATCTGCAGCTCCCTCTGGTACCACAGAAGTCATTATTGATGTCTTAACAGATGTCTATATCCTGTCCTCCCTTCTAATCATTGTTTAAGGCATATCCTTTCCATGTCGATTCTACAGAGCGATTTTAATTATTTTTAATTATATACTTCAGCTTCAGGTCATACAAGTGACATCCTCATCGATTTCGACATATTACCTAGACGTTCTGATGACTGGAATATTTTACGTAGTAACTTGTTATCTGAAGAGTTTAGGAAGGACGCCAACAATGTCACGCCTTATCTTATAAATCAGTTTAATTTTCAGCACAATTCTGTTACAACTTATGTCATACCCCTCTTTTCTGGCTAACCTACAGTGCGTGATTCGCTTCCGGGCAATGCTGTTCTCTCACGTTCACTCTGAGACATTTGTACCCCAAATTGAGGCCTAGGTTCGATACTATTAGACTAATGACTGCACTCCCTCCTTACGCCCTTTACAAACCGAGCCTTTCTCTGTTGGTCTTCCATTGTTAGTTTTTCCTCTTAGTTCTCGTAGACTATGTTACCCATCCATCTGCGTAGTTCATATTTACTTTACAGAAATTTTCGAACATTTTGCAACACTTCATTTTGTTGAATGCTTTCTTATGAGGAGAAATCCTATGAAAGTGTCTTGATTTTCCTTAATTGTGACCTCCATTATAAACGTCAACCTCAGTGCTACATCTCTGGTGCCTTTACCTCACCTACAGCCAATGTGATGTCGTCTAATAGATCCTAAATATCCTTCTTCACTCAGACGCACATTATTATTTTCAGCAACATACTGTTAACTTGCTTGTACGATAGTTGTGGCATTTCGTGCCTTCGGGACTGTGTCGATGATAATCACCTGAAATTCTACTGGTATCTCCCAGTGTCACAGATTGTACACAGTAACTTGGTTGCCAATTTCTCCAATGAGTGTAGAATCTTCGAGGGAAGACCTTCAACGTAAGTCTTCCTACGCCCACTGAAGCTTTTATTACAACACTGGATCCCTGAGTCTTCCAAACTGAGACCAAATTCATGTTCTAATATGACAGTGTACTGTTTCCAGCTACCTGGTCACTACTCAACATGAGTAGTTGAATTCTTTTACACTTTTAATGTCGGTGGCTTTTCTTTTAACCTCACGTTCATTGACTTTTATATAGTGGTCTTCAGTACAGAGACTGGTTTGATGCAGCTCTCCATGCTACTCTAACCTGTGCAAGGTTCTTCATCTCCCAGTACCTACTGCAACTAACATCCTTCTGTATCTGTTTACTGTATTTATCTCTTGGTCTCCCTCTACGATTTTTACCCTCCACACTGCCCTCCAATACTAAATTGGTGATCCCTTGATGCCCCAGAATATGCCCTAACAACCGATCCCTTCTTCTCGTCAAGTTGTGCCACAAAATTCTCTTCTCTCCAATTCTATCCAATACCTTCTCATTAGTTTAATCTTCAGCATTCTTCTGTAGCACCACATTTCGAAAGCTTCTATTCTCAACTTGTCTAAACTATTTATCGTCCACGTTTCACTTCCATACATGGCTACACTCCATACAAATACTTTCAGAAACGACTTCCTGACACTTAAATCTATACTCGATGTTAACAAATTTCTCTTCTTCAGAAACGCTTTCCTTGCCATTGCCAGTCTACATTTTGTATCCTCTCTACATCGACCATCATCAGTTAATTTGCTCCCCAAATAGCAAAACTCATATACTACTTTAAGCGTCTCATTTCCTAATCTAATTCCCGCAGCATTACCCGATTTAATTAGACTACAATCCATTATCCTCGCTTTGCTTTTGTTGATGTTCATCTTATACCTTCATTTCAAGACACTGTCCATTACTTTCAGCTTTGCTGTCTCTGACAGAATTACAATGTCATCGGCGAACCTCAAAGATTTTATTTCTTCTCCATGGATTTTAATTCCTACTCCGAATTTCTCTTTTGTTTCCTTTATTGCTTGCTCAGTATACAGATTGAATAACATCGGGGACAGGCTACAACCCTGTCTCACTCCCTTCCCAACCACTGCTCCCCTTTCAAGCCCCTTGCCTCTTATTACTGCTGCCATCTGGTCTCTGTTCAAATTGTAAATAGCCTTTCGCTTCCTGTATTTTACCCCTGCCACCTTCAGAATTTGAAAGAGTATTCCAGTCAACATTGTCAAAAGCTTTCTCTAAGTCTACAGATGCTAGAAACGTAGGTTTGCCTTTCCTTAATCTACTTTCTAGGATAAGTCGTAGGGTCAGTATTGCCTCACGTGTCTATCATTTCTACGGAATCCAAACTGTCCTTCCCCGGGGTCAGCTTCTACCAGTTTTTCTATTCGTCTGTAAAGATTTCGTGTTAGTATTTTGCAGCCGTGGCTTATTAAACTGATAGTTCGGTAATTTTCACATCTGTCCACACCTACATTCTTTGAGATGGGAATTATTATATTCTTCTTGAAGTCTTCGGGTATTTCGCCTGTCTCATACATCTTGCTCACTAGATGATACAGTTTTGTTAGGCCTGGCTCTCCCAAGGCTGTCAGTAGTTCTAATGGAATGTTGTCTACTTCTGGGGCCTTGTTTCGACTTAGGTCTTTCAGTGTTCTGTCAAAATCTTCACGGAGTATCATATCTCCCATTTCATCTTCATCTACATTCTCTTCCATTTCTATAGTATTGCCCTCGAGAACATCGCCCTTGTATAGACCCTCTGAGTACTCCTTCCACCTTTCTGCTTTCCCTTCTTTGCTTAGAACTGGGTTTCCATCTTAGCTCTTGATATTCATGCAAGTGGTTATCTTTTCTCCAAAGGTGTCTTTCATTTTCCTGTAGGCAGTATCTATCTTACCTCTAGTGATATGCGCCTCTACACCCATACATTTCTAGCCATACCTGCTTAGCCACTTTGCACTTCCTGTAGATCTCATTTTTGAGACGTTTATATTTCTTTTTGCTTGCTTCATTTACTGCATTTTTATATTTTCTTCTGTCATCAATTAAATTCAATATTTCTTCTGTTACTCAAGGATTTCTATTAGCCCTCGTCGTTTTACCTACTTGATCCTCTGATACCTTCACTATTTCATCTCTCAAAGCTAACATTTCCTCTTCTACTGTATTTCTTGCCCCCATTCTTGTCAATCGCTCCCTAATGTTCTCCCTGAAGCTCTCTACAACCTCTGGATTTTTCAGTTTATCCAGGTCCCATCTCCTCAAAATTGCACCTATTTGCAGTTTCTTCAGTATTAATCTACAGTTCATAACCAATGGATTGCGGTCAGAATCCACATCTGCCCCTGTAAATGTCTTACAATTTAAAACCTGGTTTCTGAATCTCTGTCTTACCGTTATATAATCTATCTAAGACCTTGCAGTATCTCCAGGCTTCTAACATGTATACAACCTTCTTTCAGAATTCTTGAAACAAGTGTTAGCTATGATTAAGTTATGCTCTGTGCAAAATTGTACCAGACCGCTTCCTCTTTCATTCCTGACTGCCAATCCATATTCACCTACTACGTTTGCTTCTCTTCCTTTTGCTACTATCGAGTTCCAGTCAGCCATGACTAGTAAATTTTCGCCTCCCTTCACTATCTGAATAATTTCTTTTATCTCCTCATACATTTCATCAATCTCTTCGTCATCTGCAGAGCTAGATGGCATGTAAACCTGTACTACCGTGTTAGGCGTGGGGTTTGTATCTATCTTGGCCACAATAACGCGTCCACTGTGCTGTTTGTAGTAGCTTACCCGCTTTCCTATTTTCGTATTCATTATTAAACCTACTCCTGCATTACACCTATTTGATTTTGTATTTATAACCCTGTATTCACCTGACCATATGTCTCGTTCCTCCTGCCACCCGATTCACTATTTCCCACTATATCTAACTGTAACCTATCGATTTCCCTTTTTAAATTTTCTAATCTACCTGCCCGATTAGGGGATCTGCCATTCCACTCTCCAATCCGTAGAACGCCAGTTTTCTTTCTCCTGATAACAGCGTCCTCCAGAGTAGTCCCCGTCCGGAGATCCGAATGGGGGACTATTTTACCTCCGGAATATTTTACCCAAGAGGACACCATCATTATTTAACCATACAGTAAAGCTGCATGCCCTCGGGAAAAATTACGGCTTTAGTTTCCACTTGCTTTCAGCCGTTCGCAGTACCAGCACAGCAAGGTCGTTTTGGTTAGTGATACAAGGCCAGATCAATCATCCAGACTGTTGCCCCTGCAACTACTGAAAAGGTTGCTGGCCCTCTTCAGGAACCACACGTTTGTCTCGCCTCTCAACAGATACCCCCCCGGTGTGGTTGCACCTACGGTACGGCCACCTGTATCTCTGATGCACGCAAGCCTCCCCCCCAACGGCAAGGTCCATGGTTCATGGGGGGGGGGGGGGGGGGGGGGAGAGACATATACTGACCTAAAAAGCATCACAACAGCAAGAAGGAGTAGTGCGACATAAGAGAAAGTTGGTAGGCGAGCTTTTACATCTGAAAGATGATACCGATTCAAATTTCACGCCAGTCGCATAAGAGTGCAGCTGGTAGCGCCACTGTGAGGATGATTTGAATGCACGGTGTAACGGTCGTAACGTTAGTTAACAATCAGATTGGACGTCGGGGATTGATGTTAGTGAAGAATGCCTTAAAGGCTACGAAGACGCCATTATCACCACCGCACTAAATTTGAAAATGGTCGTCTAATAGGGCAGTGAGAAACTGGGCGCTCCTTCTGTTACATTGCAGAAATAGTCGGCACGAATGTAGCCACTGTACATGATTCCTGGTAGCAGGTGTCGCGAGAATGTACGGTAGCAAGAAGAGCGGGCTCCGCATTACCAAGTGGCACTAACAAGAGGGAAGACTATAGCGTTCGGAATATGGCTCTTGGTTTGCAAAAGCATTCTAAACAGCTGTTGGCATCACAATGACACATCGAACTGTTACAAATCAGTTGTTTCAAGGACATCTCCGTGCTAGACGCCTTGCAGCGAGCACTCCACTGACTCCAAACAACAGCTATCTGCGACAACAACGGTATCAAGCGAGAGCTCGTTGGAGGTGGAGTGGAAGTCTGCTGTTGGCTCCACCTCGGTGACAATGATGTCCGTATGTTGGTTAGGAAGAGGCCGATTGAGAGGCTACAGCTAACCTGGCTACCTGCAAGACACACTGTACCTACACCCGGATTTATGGTTTGGGGTACGTTTTTGTACGACAGCGGAACTCACGTGGTTAGTCCGCGCATCCGGACACAAATTGGTATGTGTATCAGGTGATTTGACCTGTCATGCTGACATGCATGAACAGCATTCGAGGGTTTCTTTCCAACAGGATAACACCCCATACACACACCGCCGTTGTAGCCCAACATGCACTACAGAGCGTCGACATGTGGCCTTGTCCTGCTCGATCACCAGATGCGTCTCCTGTAAAGTACATATAGGTCATCATGGGACGACAACTCCAGCGTGATCCTCAAACAGCACTCACCGTCCTTTTATTGCCCGACCAAGTGCAACAGGAATGAATCTCCATCCCGCAAACTGACATCCTGCACCTGAACAACTCAATTCATGCACTTTTGCATGCTTGTATTCAACATTGTGGCGGTTACACCGGCTATTAATGTACCAGCATTTCACATTTGCAATGGGTTATCTGGCGCTTACATTAACTTGTGATTTTGCAATCAGTTAAATATGCTAGGCCTACGTAGACAACTGTACTCCCGAAATATCATGACTGTACACCAATTATCTTTCGGAGTTGTGATTTTTTTCCGTCAGTGTGTATACTAAAGACCATTTTCTTTTCGATTTCTTCATATTTTTCCTGCAGCTATTTCACTCCAGCTTCTGTGATTTACATTTAGAACAAATTTATTAAATCTTGATAAATATTCTTCTCGATTCGATATTTCATCTTCGCTCATATCAAACATTAGTATGACCGTTCAGGATATCGTCTACAAGAAAAGTATGGTAATCGCTTGCTTACAAGTTAAGTTACTGCTGCCGTCATACAGTGCGTCAGATTGGTCAGCAGGTAGAGGAATTGGTGAGGCCTACAACTGTACCGTGAGGATCTCTTGTACCTGAAGGGCCGGTGCGGTGCGGCGCGCATGCTCTTTCGCTTATTGGTTTTCCATTAGCGACGCCTCTCCCCGGCTGGCGGGCAGGCCGTCTGTTTGTTCCCGATCGCTTAACTGCAGCAGCGGCAGCGCCCGTCTTCCCCTCCTTACTTCCCTCCCCCCTCAAGCCCCCATTCCCTTCTAGACTACCATCTGTCGAAACACTGCTGTCTCCTCTGGCTGTTATGAACAGCTATAAGCATTTATTATGTTTGAGTACGAAGAGCGATCAAGAAAGCAGAAACGCATAGTTTGCTACTTGAACCTAGGCAAGGCATAAGTCTTATTTTTGTTAATTTTATTAATTTTTGGCCTTTTTCTTTTCACCAGCCTTCCACGCAGTGCCACGTGGTCCATCACTAATCTCACTTCTTTGAGAATATCTTCGTCTCAGCCGGCCGAAGTGGCCGTGCGGTTAAAGGCGCTGCAATCTGGAACCGCAAAACCGCTACGGTCGCAGGTTCTAATCCTGCCTCGGGCATGGATGTTTGTGATTGTCCTTAGGTTAGTTAGGTTTAACTAGTTCTAAGTTCTAGGGGACTAATGACCTCAGCAGTTGAGTCCCATAGTGCTCAGAGCCATTTGAACCATCTTCGTCTCAGAACATCATTTACACCGAATTTCCTCAATTAGTTGTTGGTTTTCTTCTAAACTGTGCCTTCTCCTCCAGTTTTTTACTGTACGGCACCATCTAGTATTGCTCAACGTGTTAACTACTATCCTCCTATCTCTCTCCATTTTCTGTTCTGTCGTGTCTCCCATATGCTACTTTGCTTCGTTTCTGTGGACAACATCCTCACCTGTTATCTCATCAGGCCACCAAATTTTCAGCACTATTCTGCTGACGCTTCGATTTCCTTCTTTCCATGTTATTGATCCACCCCTCTTCTTTCCCCCCTCCATCGATCGCAGTCCGTAATTCACTTACATTCAATACAGTTTTCCAGACGTACATTCCTATTAATATCTTTCTCAAATTGAGAACTCAGTTTCTCTCTCCCAGCGAGGATTCTCTTGTATCTTCCTTGCTTCATTCGTCAAAGCTACAAAGTCCACTTTGGATGATGCGAATTGGAAACATTAATGCATTTGATTTTTGAATGTTATATTTGCCAATTATGATAGAGTGATAGTGACAAAAAATGGCCAACGGCTCTGAAATGTATCTACGAAATCAACTTGACACGCTCTTGCCGGCCGCTGTGACCGAGCGGTTCTAGGCGCTGCAGTTCGAAACAGCGCTGCTGCTACGGTCGCAGGTTCGAATCCTGCCTCAAGCATGGAAGTGTGTGGTGTCCTTAGGTTGGTAAAGTTTAGGTAGTTCTAAGTCTAGGGGACTGATGACCTCAGATGTTAAGTCCCATAGTGCTTAGAGCCATTTGAACCAATTTTGATACGCTCTTGTTACATAGAGAGCACATGAAAACTGCGTAAAATGAGAGTGATCTGAGAGGCCGCACGCACAACCGAATCTAAACTCAAGTTGTTGGCCTCTCACACACACTGGTAAGAAGTACGTATTCGCAGCGTTCGATGTTTCGAAGAAAGTAAAAGTCACTTTGCAGCACGACGTCCGGTGCCAACCAAACATCAAAAGACAAATTCGAAATGGTGCAATCTGTAAAATCATCACCGAGTCAGAGTGTGCAACAACACAGTGCTGGGCTTACTCGCTGCCCATACGGAATCACTGTTTAAACAACGCTCCATGGAGTGGCCTGAAATCACAACCAACATTCGTCAAAATGACCATTTCTCTTTCTTCTTTTGTTTCGTCAGTCTTCTGAGTTCTCTTACGCGAACCGCCACTAACGCATCTCTTGTGCTAACCTCTTCATTTCACAGTATCACTTGCGCCCAATTTCCTCAGCATAAAATTAAAATGGTAGTTTCATGCTATTGCCCTCCTTGTTCTTGTGTGCTACTTATATCCTCTTTGCTCCGTCTGTCCCAAGTTTCCTTTCTTGCGTGCGAGCTATCGTTATTGGAAGAAGTTTCTTTGACTGCAACGATGCGTGTGTTCTTCGAGCGTGACGGGGGCCCTGTACATCCTAGTCGTTATGTGACACTTCATCTAAACCTAACATTCGCCGAGCGAGGGCTCAGCAGACATGGTTACGTTTCCTGGTCACCGAGGTCCCCAGAACGTAACACTTCATGTTTCTACTTGTGATGGTTGTTGGAAGATGAAGTCTACAAATAGAAAGTAAACACAGGAGACGAATTAATCGCACGCTTTCTGAATGGCACTGTTCTCAGAGCACAGAGACAATCTCAGAACAACTACACTTGTTGTTTTAAACGGTTAATACGTTCTACTTCTGAAAAGTGTTCTGATACAGACTGACTGCCTAAACAACCTGGTATGCTCCTCTCACACCTTAACACACAGGAAGCGTGCTTTTGAATACCTGCTGCAAGTGTCAATGAAAATATAGGACATGCTTCCACTAAACCTGCCACTGCTTCGTCAACTCAGTGTTAAACAGATGCATCCACTTCACCTGTGTGACTCTGAATGTCCATCTTTTTTTGCGGACCTCGCCTGTTCAACGCAAAACGGCTAATAAAACATCATTCATCCGTCTAAATTTCCAAATTGTTATTTTACTGGACTACCAGTCGGCAGGTGATGTTTGACGTGATCGCTGTCTCAGAAATCCTACGGATACCAGTCATTGAATACTGGCCCTTATTTTGACTGGACTAGAGGTGGGAATCTTCCTACACGTCGGTCTTGGGGCCTGAAGATGGCATAATATATTGCCGAAACTGGTAGCCCAATAATATAACAGTTTGAAAATTTGGACGGATGAAAGCTGTTTGATTTGACATTCTTCACCTGCATGTGGTTAATCTCACGTCTTCCCTTGCATATAACAAGATGACTTAGCGTCAGACAGGCGTAAACCCATTCACACTTGCACAGAACGAGTAGAAATATTAAACCACAAAAATATTTGTATGATTCAGATCGATATGTTACTTTTCCATTTTCGTTCAATGGTTGTTAATAAATTTAACTGGAGTGGATTTTCTTCTGTACAACTG
Organism: Schistocerca serialis cubense; assembly: GCF_023864345.2. Taxonomy (NCBI): domain Eukaryota; kingdom Metazoa; phylum Arthropoda; class Insecta; order Orthoptera; family Acrididae; genus Schistocerca; species Schistocerca serialis. Next base: position 142,924,359 of record NC_064641.1, on the reverse strand, counting down.
TGGATGCATAATCTGTTATAAATTATTAACTCTATGATGCAATTTCTATGTAAAAGAGAGGTTCACTTGAAAAAAATAACATAAAGTGTCTATCGTGAAGTGTATTACTATGGTGTAGGGAATAGTGTTGTTCGAGTGTAGTATCTTGTGCTAACCTCTCCATCTCATAGTATCACTTGCAACGAATTTCCTCAACGTCCGTCGATTAGAAACCTCATTCTCAAATTAAGACGGAAGTGTCTTGTCGTGAAGGGGTACAAATGGACGTATTTTTATGAAACTTCTTAGAACGGCAACATTGTTAACTTCAGCTGATATCCAGCATAAAACACCATCTACCACTGTGCTATCAGCTAAGTGTGATTTCACTACTATCTAAAATTATGAGCTGATACATTTGACTGCAATAAAATTTTACGTTTGAAACTATTGATTGACATACTACTTGGGTTTATTTTTATTACTGTGCTAAATAACAATCTCTGTCTTTAAGATCTTTTACTGCTCTTCGCCGCTAGTTAATCTGCAGAAGTAGTGTTGAGTTTCGATGTTAACTGTTACTGATATGACGAGAATAATAGCTGCCGCCAGAGAAATGCACTTGCTTTCTCAGCTTAAAAGTATCTCCCGTTGCCGTCGACCATCGCTGGAGCATCGGATGTTCGGCAGTCCCCGAGTTATGTTGTGAGTGACCAAATTAGTTTATTAAAACACTATTCCGACTGGCGCTGTGGTGCGTCACATTGCCTTTAAGATTTCAATTTTACAACCTTTCAGAAAGGGTATGGGGCTGGGATGTGGTGGGATGGAACACATCTTTTTTACACACTGCAATGGATGCCCACGTAAGTACGTATTTCTAGTAGTGCAGCGCCTATTTTATTTAAACTGTCACTTTTATGTGTAGTGAGTGCTTTCGCCCTCACATTAAATGCCTTTTTAATATCAGTCGATCAATTCAATGCCTAACTTTTCAGACACAAGAAATCGATTGCAGTTACTTTTTGAACACAGACCATATCATTGTCGTAACTAAGAACTTCACCCTGTCTTTGAAACGAAATTACAGCTAACTATTTCGTATCCTGACACTAGGTGTAGGGTATACTCGCATTTTGTGATGACAACTGACCCATTGATGTACTTCCGGTGTCTCGATTTCTTTGCCTTCATAATCTTCTATGCTTCTGTGCCGGTCTTCTGCTGAATTTTAAGTGTTTAAAATCTTCTCTCCTGCCTCTCTCGTCTTGGATGATAAGATACACATTAAGTACCTTTTGTTGAAATGTTGGTACTTCACTGAAACAATGCTGCACTGATAACTGGCCGTCTGCTCCTGCATATCACCATTTTATACCGTCTAAAACTGTTTACACTGTTCCAATACGGTACGTCCCTTCCCCATGATACACCCTCAGACTGTTACTGTAAAACTGTCTCTCTTCCGCAAAATGCCACTCTTTTCCACTAATAATCTGTCGTATACCGTTCGTCCATCATTACACATCCACGTCCCAGCATCAATTATTCTATTTTCATTTGTCAGACCCATCTTAACAAAAGTTTGGACCAATTAAATTTTTCCTATAGGACCAGCGCACTATCTTTTACGTATGCATTACACAGAAATATGGGGATATAAATGTTTATATTGCGATTTATTTACATTTGTAGACAGTGTACGCTAAGTACATACTGGAAAAAAATAGAATGCAAGCTGCTCTGAATTAATAGTACAGACAGTGTGTATCATGAAAATAAATGATGTTTATTGAAATTGGATAAAATGTATAATATATGCTGTGGAGAGAATACCAAGGTGTGGCCGAGCGGTTCTAGGCGCTTCAGTCTGGAACCGCGGGACCGCTACGGTCGCAGGTTCGAATCTTGCCTTGGGCATGGATGTGTGTGATGTCCTTAGGTTAGATAGGTTTAAGTAGTTCTCAGTTCTAGGGGACTGATGGACTCAGATGTTAAGTCCCATAGTGCTCAGAGCCATTTGAACCATTTTTGTGTTGATGTCGCAGTGGGATTTATCAGAATAGCTTTGAACTTAATTTGCCTTTGCTTAAAATTTCCTGCTAGTATTTGTTTCAGTAATATAACAGCTGAACCTTTGTAATTGGACGCTCATGCGAAATTAGGCTTTCTTAGCGAATTTGACAGATGAAATCTTCTACAGTTATAATTCGAACAATGGGGTTGTGTTGTCGCAATGCCTGAAGATGACGAGTAGAAAACTCTTCGAAACGTTGTGACAACACGTCGCGACGACTCTATTGATACCGCAAGAAGATTTCATCAACTGGACCCATATTATATGGAATATTGTATTCGAATGTCGATAGTACCACATCCTAAAATATTTACTGTTCCTGTGAAACGGTCTGTGTGTGTGTGTGTGTGTGTGTGTGTGTGTGTGTGTGTGTGTCAGAGGGAGAGGGAGAGGGAGAGGGAGAGGGTGAGAGAGAGAGAGAGAGAGAGAGAGAGAGAGAGAGTGGGTGAAAGGTGGAGTGAGGAGGAGAGGGGAGGAAGGGGAGGGGTAGAGGGGCAGTGATAGAGGGGGAGGTGGAGATGGGGTGAGGGGTGGAGGAAGAGGTGGAGGGTGGTGGGGGGAGAGGGAGAGGGACAGGGAGATTGGTGACAATAGTTGATAACTAAACATATTACGGTGACGCACCATCCTACAGTGTAGTGGAACACGACAAGTGATCGGCGTCGGCCCCCAGCCAGCGTGCAGCAGTCTGCAGAGAGTGCATCGCCGGCAGAGGGGCCGTGAGTTGGTCGTTAAAGCAGACACCGAGGCGAGCAGTGGCCGGGCTGTTAATTACGCCAGCCGGCTGTATCTCATGCGGAATATTGCCGGCGCCATGCGGGCCGCGGTGGCGGCGATGCCACGGGCTAGGGGGTGGGGGTAGTTACGGCACCCCACCCTCAATCCTCCCTCCCATTAAAACTCTCGAGGCACCCGCCGCACTGGCTCCCACGTGCAAGACGACCTGTTTTTCTCCTTAACTGCAACCGAGGTGAACTCAGAAGTTAGAAAAAAAAAAAGAAAGGAAAACAACTGAGACGGAAGAAGAGTGTGGGGGTAGATGGGGAGCAGAAAGAGGGGGCGGGTGAAGAAGAATGGCAGAGTGAATAAAACGAGCGAGAAAAAGGAATAATGAAATAAGCAGCCAAGTTGGCGCGTAAGCAAGCGCCGGCTAATGAAATTAGGAGAGCCGAGAGCGAGACGTAAGTGGAGCAAACGACGTGGGATGCAAAGTGATTATGGGCCAGATCATTTTACGGCTGCCGCAGCAAACACGTTTATGGCGTTCCTTACCCGCTCGAGTCATTAGAAGACGAGATGCGCCTCCGGCTAATAAAGTCGTGCGACTCAAGTTACCCTCAAGTAAAAGAAACCAGGTGCACATCAGTCCTGCCACACAGACGGATGCACAGTGTTTAACACACTTCGCTTAGGCGGAGCTGGATTCTAATCTCGTACAGCCATTCAGACTTCCGTTTTTCATCGTATCTTTACATTAAGTGGAATTTTTCTTCTGTATATCAAACGACCGACTTACCTCTTGAATCCTTCCATATCACAAAACGAGCTCGTCCTATAATGAAGCCACCATTTGCAGCCAAAGTTGCTGCAGAGGTGTACAAATTCTCCTTCCAGCCTGCCTGCCCCTGTATTCGCCACAACCATTAAAGCAGCTTAAAATACCACAACGAAGAGTCCACGTATACTGAAGCACAGTGCTTAAAGCGGGTCAAATTGGGTTTTGCACAAGCTTGGCAAGCTTCAACAGGAACCGTTCAGCCTGCTGCACCCGACAACAGGTTGCACTACCAGACCAACGTGTCTAGCCAGGCATATGTTTGAGTAGGTAGTTTCGTTGTAGCTCATTTATCTTAACGGCGGGGGCAGCAAAATGAACAAACCAAACTTAAAGGCGACTGAGGAGAAATTAAGAATTGGGAATATATCGCCATCAAGAAACAAAGTACAGCAGAGGAAAACTTGGGTGTTTATGAGGCGCTTCGAATAAATCGATAGGTGTCTCGCCCAACGCAAAGTGTCTAAAAAAGTTGCTAAACACTCATTATGGAGCCTTGAGGCTGTTTCGAGGTATATGGAAATTCGTCCAGCAGTTTCCTCACTCCATAAATATTTTGAAAGAGGACAAAGACTTTGAGGCTGACAAGTGTGACGACGGTTGAAACCCGCTTCTGCCGACCCTGATTTAGGTTTTCCATGATTTCTCTATATCGGTTCAGGCAAATGACGGGATGGCTCCTTTGAAAGTGCGCCGCCGATTTCCTTCCCCATACTTCCCTATTCCGATGGACCGATGATCTCACTGTTTGGTTGCCACCCCCAAATCAAGCAACGAACCAACAAGTGTGTGGATACGTGAGCTAAGGTCTTGAGGCCACCTAGCAGTTAGTATATATGCTTCCTAAATTTATGGCAAACGTTGACTGAAGTAGAAAGAAAACATGACTCAGTGGACATTCAAAACCACATCTAGTGGTATTCTACGTTGTGCGAACAAGCTTGGTACGAAAGAAAAGATTCTTCTTTCAGGCATGTACTTTTCAGACCGACATAACGTGACAAACTACCTTCGTGTCTGCGTATATACATTTGGGAAATTCAATGAACCAGAAATACACATCCTGGAAAAGTAATGAAACTTGGTAAAGCTCGGGTTGTATTTGGCTGACACTACAATCACAGCAGTTACATTTCCAAAGCTTAGTTGGCGTTGCAGTATAACATACATCTTGAGGTTCTTCGGTGCGAGGGATCTCTGCAATCAGACATGGTTCTCATTACGACAGAAAACATGTATTAGAGGTGACGTCATGAAGGTATGAATTTAGAAACCCTAGTACTAGTCACAAGAGGGTAAATTGACCAAGGAAACAGTTCACAATAAAATAATACATAGAAAAGGAAAAACACGGCAAATAAAATCCACAGTTTTCTGGCCTACAATGACCCAACATGAGTATATGTGTCACTGAGCCTTGTATTGTGATGCTCAAGTAAAAAAAAAAAAAACTTTTCATCAACTTCCAAATGCTAACCTTAACACTACAACGACAGAGTACGGAATAAACTGCTATGCAGCGTAGCGCATTGGGGAGACGGAGAGACAAGAAAGATTCCTTCATCCTGCTTGGGTTGGGCATAGCTCGGCTTGGATGTGAGTAAAGTAGCCTGCCCGCTCTGCTGACAACGTGCGGCGCCTTGTCTGCCTGGCAACCAGGCAAGCATGCACAGTTTAAAAGCGGAATGTGTACACCTCTGGGTAATTGGCGGTTATGCCCGAGTTGGAGGTAGGCGATCCGAATCCTCGTGTGGGAACAAGTTTCTGTTAAACGAAGTGGACATGTTGACTTCGGATGGGCATATTCAGCTAGGCGGTCCACTTGGTGCTATCGAAGAGGAGTACGCTATATCTTAGGATACGCTGTATCTTAGGATAGGGTTATACCTTCTCCCTTCTTTCATCAAAAAACACCACACTGTAATCACGTCCGTTACCAGCGCCTACACTCAAAAGATATCCTTGAGACTTAAAGCCGGCCACTTCTTTATATTTTAATCTGGTGAGTTCAAAAAATATTCGTGGACAGTTCAAAAAATATAGTTCTTAAGTGAATACATGTAAAGATTTGAGTAAGGTAGAGAGGGGTTACAAATAAGTTCGTAAGAATCCAAAATTATACGAATACTGAAAGCATATATTATTACAACGTTCATAAAATGAATATAAAAACTCATGTTTCACATACAGGTAATACTCACTAGACTACATGATTTTAAATTTTCAGAAGAGAAAGAAAATTAGCCAATATTCACATTAACACCTATAATACGTATTACTTAATGAGCGAAAAAGCACAGAGATAAAAAACTTGCAACCCCAGATGACTGAATAAAAATTGGATATTTATTCCCACGTATTCTAACGAAATTGTGAATTCGATCAAAGAACGAATATTACCTGCCTTAAATACGACTGTAAATTATCTTGTCTAAATAAATCTGATGTTTCGCAAAGTACAACTGCACAGAAACAAAGCAAGCAAGCAACAAATGATCACAACCCAAAAAGGTGTCACTTCGAGAGCTCATGTCTTTATCATCCGACATGCGTTTATAATAAACAGTCTACCACGGTACCACTGTAGTAAGCGGAAGGGAAGAAAGAATCCCTTTATCCACTTGCTATGCGGCCCTCACTGCTTGTGCCCGCGAAGCACTTCTATTGGTCAGCTCACCTCAGAGTTTAGGCAACTTGCATAAGACATGTCTTGCAGTTCATAAACAAAGATAAGCTATTCCAGCAGATGGGTAAATGACTATACGTTGTTGGAGAGGGACAAGTACTTATCTATGCAATCATGAATGCATATCACGAAAAATGGCTAGTTAGTTAAAGCAGAAATTCGTCTATGAATAAGAAGCTATTCAGGAGACATGGTTTTAAATTAGATTTAAAACTTGCTTTGCTACCTGTCAGATTTATGTGTTATTGGAGAAATGATCCAATATTTTGATGTTGCATACTATTTCCGAGCCACTACAAGCAGATGTTCGGTGTAGCTCCAAGTTAAGCAGTATGAGACACAGTTTGGTTTGATATCAACCAGAACATTTATTTATTCCAAAGAAAAAAAAACATTGGATTATTCAAAGATATTACAATACATAATTCTACTTAATGCGCCATGAGAACCTTCCCACCACGGACAAACTCCAACAGTACAATGAGTTGCATAAGCATGGTAATCTCTCTTCAGTCCGGAATAGTGAGAAAGACAGTCCCATGAACTTCTTCTCGGCCAGTCCTTTACCCTTAGGTGCCTTGTCACAGTTCGCAGAACTCTCCCCGTCGGAGGTTTGACTCCTCCCTCTGGCATGGGGCGTAAGTTAGTTTAAGTTATGTTAAGTAGTGTGTAAGCTTAGGGACTGACGACCTCAGCAGTTTGGTCCCATATAACTTACCACAAATTTCCAAACTTTCCCTCGCTCTTTCCTATACATGTCGGGTCATGACGTCCTCTTAGAGAAGGACAATGTCGCCAAATCTGGTCTTCTGGCTTGTACCTACGTTCTGACCTTGATAAATGCGCCTGAGTAGTAGTAAATAGTCTTTGTTTCCAACGACTGCAGAAGTCTTCCGCTGGTTTCTGCTGGAGCTTGAATTCTTTCACTAACTCGGTTGATTTTGAAGGCCCGATACCTCTCGGTAAAACAGTAATTCCTCCTTCTACCAGGAAGTTCACTGTACTGAGCTGACCGTCACTACCCTGGGAGGTAGGTCTCAAGTTGAGAGCGTCTTCGATGCTCACAAGAACAGTTAAAAGGCTCTCCTCGCCCTGACTGGTTCAGTCGAGTACTTTAGGAAGGCACCGAATCACAGAATCAACCGAGCGAGGTGGCGCAGTGGTTAGCAAACTGGACTCGCATTCGGGAGGACGACGGTTCAATCCCGTCTCCAACCATCCTGATTTAGGTTTTCCGTGATTTTCCTAAATCGTTTCAGGCAAATGCCGGGATGGTTCCTTTGAAAGGGCACGGACTATTTCCTTCCTAACCCGAGCTTGCGCTCCGTCTCTAATCACCTCGTTGTCGACGGGACGTTAAACACTAACCAACACCACCACCATCACAGAATCAACCATTATGTGCCACCAGTCTCCCCACCAAGCCTAACATGGGGCGAAGAATTTACATGTGATACTTCTATGGACCATGTACTCCTGGGTTTTGGCACCAGAATCTTCGTTGTAACCTCTAGTAAATAAGTAAGACTGACCGTTTGCTTTCACGTCAACAACAACATTTATTTACTACAAAGAGAAAGAGAACGCAGCGACCCATACAAAGGTATTCTTCCTCTTCTTCTTCTTCTTCTTCTTCTGCACTTCGACGCTAAAGCAATATACCATTTCGTTCTCGGCCGTCCCATATATCTCCTTCCAGGGGCTTGCACTCGTTTAAACAGAGTCGAATTCTCTCTTCATCCGTCCGCTTGAGGTGTTGTCTCCATTCTTCCCTGAATTCCTCAATTAAATTATGAATTCCCAGTTCTGCCAGGATGTCATCATTTTTATGTGATCCCTCCTTGGGCAACCTCTGACAGTTATTAAAATCCCATTTCTGCTAATTGTAGATCATTTTTAACTCTATTTTCTCTCAATCATGGATTCGCTTCCATAAAGTAGCTCAGGCACTGCCATTGTTTCACACAGTTTCAATATCGTGGTTCTTCTAACTATGTTTTTGAAGTTTTATTTACAATTACATACACGTAGTGAAATTTGTTGGTTTTTCTTTTGTATCTCTTTGTCTATGTCTGGACGTATGTCAATGTGTAAATAACTGAAACTGGAGAATTACTAAAGTACCTTGTTTTCATTAAGAATCTTATATCGAACTGGAAATTTTCTGTACTGGGCCGTAAGTTTCTTTAGTAGCAGATATTTTTAGATTGCAATGTTTTCATTGTAATTCATGTAACTTATACAGTGTTTCTAAATCTGACTCTGTCTTTTGTAACACAATCACATCATCTGCGTACAGTATAGCATTTAGATGGGAGTTCGTTTCCAGGTGTGAGCCTACATGCACTTCTTCCTTCCGATTTTTATGAGATCTTCAACATAAATGCTCGAAACTATTTGGGATGTGCTACATCCCAGTCTGACACCTTGATTTATTATTATTATATCTTTTGAAAGAGCTTGTATTTATTTTGCTCTCATCATATACGTCTCTGTTCACCGGCATAAGATGTGTGGGGCATCTTCGCTTGTTCATTATCGTCCATATTGTATTTCTAATGAACGAGTCGAAAGGCTTTTTCGAAATTAATAAAAGTAACATGTGTTTCTAAACTGACTTGTCGTCGTTTTACTAAAATTCTCTTGACGGTAAAAATATCGCTGCAGGAGCGTCCTTTCCCAAACTCATTTTTGTCTTCTCCAAAACAAGCATCTGTTATTACTTTCAAGCAATCGTTTACTACTTTTGAGAGAACTGCATAAAGTGTGTTAGTGAGACTAATACCCCTGTAACTGTAAAAATACATTTCTTTGGCCCTTTTTAAACAAAAAAGTTGCTTCGGCGATTTTCCAGTCAAGAGGAATTTTATAACTTCGCCAGAATTCATTAAATAAATATAACAGTTTCATTTCGCATAGCATGCCTCCATACCTAATAACGTCAGCGTTTATTCCATCTGGACAACAAATCATGAGAGTTTTCGAACTATTCAGATCCTGTTGGATCTCATCTAATGTTACTGAATCGACTCTCTTGTTGTAATAGGGTGTTGGGTACACTCTATTTATTTCAGCTGTTTCACAGCTCAATAACTTCTTATAGTGCTGTATCCACAGTGCTTCATCAGTTACATTAATTATAACATTATTTACTTCTTTGATTTAAGTTCTTTAACATTTTGTAGGCGAAGTTCTCTTTTCTGTGTATATCATGTTCGATATTTGTAATCATTTTGTACCAAGAGTGTTGAAGTGCTTTTCTTATACTTTGTTCCTGACGCTCTATTTTGTAGCAGAAGCTGATATACCTTTTTGTTTTTCCTTTATAGCCTCTTCAATTTCTGTATTCCATATTTTTAAACCTCTTTTCCTTCTTACCTTTTTCTTCTTCTCACCAACTACTTCAAAAGCTGCTCTTAGAAATTATAATACATAGCTCTAATTAATGGGATACTACAGATGACTTTCAAGACGGAACTCCCACAAACCGCGTAGAAAGAAAAATGCTGTCCGAGTAGACAGCTAAACAAACCATCGTGGTCTACCAGCAACTGTAACATACATCTCTTCCTTTCTATAACGACTTTTTCGTCGACGGGACATGCACTCCAAGATAAGTCTATAGTCTCACCCGTTTCATTCTGTTACTGCTCTACTTAATTACAACGCACCACGGTCTTCGCTTGTGGCCAAGAAGTAGGAGATATTCGCGAATCAGACATCCGCTAATTAGGCACAAGGTGTTTTCAAAAGTTTCATCTGATTTCACAAGACTATGTCTATATGAATTTAGGTAGTTCTTTTAGTTCAATATTAACTTACACGTCGTAGCTAAAACTTGGTACCAGTTGTCATTTGCCCGTTCATGTCGTTCACGGTAATGGTCACCGATAAGCAGATCGCTCGCTTGCTCCGTTGTTCATTAGCCGTGTATGTCAAGTTGAGGTGACGATGAAGCAGCTACAAAATGCGTTTTGACCCTGTTTACACACATCTCGGAGTACCGGAATTGGTAGACAAGTGTGTCAGCAGCGAACCATCGATTACTTCTAATAAGAGTGTCCACACGTTCCAACATTGCGGAAGTCACGCCGTGTGCGGCAGGCGGCACAGTCAGGAGATAGGACAGGTTCCCGCGATCTTGTTGCAATAACGTCTCACACTGCTTTTGTTCACTACGAGATCTCCGTAGACGTTCCACAAGCGACAATTAATGTCTGTGATGCTCTGGTTTTCCGCCACAAGGAACTCAATGACAGTTATCTGCTTGGAACGTATCTCCGTTACAGACGTCAATTTGAAGGCTACGTACGGTGCCGCCACCTATCGGAACTTCGAGAAACTATAGCGGCCGAAGCGGTAGCATTCCACAATGTTCCACAAAAACGTCTGAATTTTTTTCAAACGAAACTGTACGAGAAAGAAACTGGATTCCTTTTTGAACGTCCCTCTTAATATCCCATTCATAATAGTAGCGTTTGCTGCCGCCGTTGCCAACTACGAGCTATGACATTAGTCCTTATCTGGATGCGCTAGCGGGGAAACCAGAAGGCGCATTACTGTAATGTCTTCTCCACTCGTCAGGAGAGCCTCAGACAACAATAGATGCTAGTCCGCGGCGCTGTAGAGACGCATCGCCTGACATTTAGCGGCGAGACTGATCTGTGTGGTGGACGGTAATCTCGCATACAAATGTGGTGGACGTAATTGTGCGAGTGTGAGGGTGTGTGTATGTGTGTGTGAGGCAGAGCCTTTCGCCTCCAGTGGCCGCGTGTTTCGGCGCGGCCGACTACGACGTCCAGACCAACCCCCCCCCCCCCCCCCCCCCCCCGGAACTCCAGCAAAGTAGCCTCGCAGTTAGTCCACGTATGGCGCGCCGTCCCAGGGGAGATTATTTCAGGTGGCCGCGGTCGGACGGCGCATTCGGAGATGCGCTAATGCTCTCGGGAATGGAAGCGTCGGGTATTGGAGATCGGGCGCGCGCGACAAAGAAGGTAATTCGTGTCGTCGGAGTGTAAAGCGTGTACCTGGTCCGTAGCTGGTCGCAGCAGCACGCACTTACCTGCACAGCACGGCAGCCGGTTGGAAGCTGGTGGAGGGGGGAGGCAGAAATACGTGGTACGAGGGAGGCAAAGGAGGAGCCGCGTGGAGGCAGGCGCAGGCGGTTACGGCGGTGTTCCCCAGTTCCCCAGGGATCGGTTTTATGCTTCGCGCCAACGCAAGTGGGATATTGACTTCTGGACCTCGCTGGTGCCGTGCGGGCATTCTACGTGGCCGAGCACACCGCAGCAGCTGGTTCTGGCACAGCGCTGCACGGGCTTTGGCCATCCACTTCCTAATTATAATCCCTTTTTTAAATCACAGTACCATATGAATATTGAATAGAATACCAGAGGGTTACAGGCAATGCCTAAAAGTCTCATATTGCCTACCTAAGTAGCAAAATACACAACGAGGTAAACTTGATGTAAAGGGTTTTCAAAAAAGGACCATTCAGCTCCACAAACCTGTGTCTTCTACATCACTTGTTACTGTGTGCAATCCGCTACTAGCCAACTTCATACACAGTCAGTTTCACAAGAAAATGTACGCCGTTTGTAAGTAGGCTGTTTAGGTTTTTATGTTGTCAACGCCACGTAGTGCTCTATATGAAAATCACTGACTTTGCTGTGTGAAATCTGTGGCTGGTTTGTATTGTTGGAATATTTGCTGTTGTAGTGTTGGGCAGCTGGATGTGAACAGCGCGTAGCGTTGCGCAGTTGGAGGTGAGCCGCCAGCAGTGGTGGATGTGGGGAGAGATCTGGCAGAATTTTGTGAGCGGACGATCTGGACGTGTGTCCATCAGAAAGAGTAAATTTGTAATACTGGATATCATGAACAGATATATATATATATATTATGTCTTTTGAACACTATTATGGTAAATACATTGGTTGTTCTCTATCAAAGTCTTTCATTTGCTAAGTATGCCTATCAGTAGTTAGTGACTTCAGCAGTTAGAATCTTTTATTTATCTGGCAGTATTGGCGCTCGCTGTATTGCAGTAGTTCGAGTAACTAAGATTTTTGTGCGGTAAGTGATGCATGAAAGGTATAGGCTATTGTTAGTCAGGGCCATTCTCTTGTAGAGATTATTAGAAGTCAGATTGCGTTGTGCTAAAACTATTGTGTCAGTTTAGTGATGATCAGAATAAGTAAAGAGAGAAATGTCTGAGTACGTTCAGTTTTGCTCAGCTGCTTGAAACTCAAATAACGTAAGTGATTTACCAGCACAATAATTCATTCATTTTTCTAAGGGAACGTTTCACTTTAACTGTATGAAATGAAAGACACTATTATAAATATATACTTTCATGAAAATGCAGGTTATTGCTAACTGCACAATTACCTAATAGTTAATCCAATCACCGCCATTATCGATTATAGCTTGACACGTTTTTGGCGTGCTTCTCACGAGATTTCCTGCATATTCTCTCGATTACGATATCCATATCGAGCTGATTTTATATGACAGCTGCTTCAACGTATACTGGCTTTCCCTTAAACTTCATCTTAATATACGACAAAACATTTGCGATCAGATTAGCATCCGAAGGCATTGCGGGTAAATCCATCGTGGACACCCTATTGTCTTGTTTCCACGCTGTACAGAGGCGATTGCGATGTTTCGAATCATTATGCTCTTGAAGTACCCAGCTTGTCTCCTTCGAAACAAATAGCTTCTTCACGGACTCAAGAAGGCATTTTTGATATATATTGCACATTTTTTTTCAGCTTCAGATATTTTGCTCTCATTTTAAACTGCAGCGGACAAAACAAAACATTCTGCTCTCACACTGTTTACCAATATACTGTGCAAAACCGCATTGAGTACAGATTCGAGACCGCTACCAGAGATGTCGCTGCGGACGTTATATATGAAATTATGGTGTACATTTTCATTTGGATCTGACTGCAAAGGGTTTTCGAAAAAGGACCATTGTTTCAAAAATCAATATCGTCTACATCGGTTGTCGCCGAGTGCAGTCCGCTACTAGCCTACACTCTCCTGATCCTCAGACCCGTATCGATCGCAATTCCGCCCCCCCCCCTCTCCCCCATCATCAACTTCAGCGTGTCGAAGAAAACGGTCTACTGACACATAGCACTGATTAAGAAAGTATCTTACTTGTGAAACACAATTAGCTCTTGTTCAAACGGGGTAATGAGTGCTGATGACGGGGAATCTCAAATTGATTCCATATTTCTAGTTTTACAAAAGGCTTATGACACACTGCCTCTTAAGCGCCTTCGAGTCAAATTGCGTGCCTATGGAGAATCGCCTCAGCTGCGAGACTGAATTCGGGATTTTCCTGTCACGAAGGTTACAGTTCGTAGTAAGTGACGAAAAGTCATTGATTACAAGTGATATCTCCCGTTCCTCAAGGAATTAATATAGGTCATCTGCTTTCCGGTTTTTTATAGTGTATTCAGTGTAGGCAGTAGTCACCCAACTTCAAACAACTGTCCAAATTCAGTCTCCAAATCGCTTTCCTGTGCGTGCTGCCTCGCCCCAGCCAACGTACGATGGTCACAGGCTCTCCACCGATGGTGGAGATAAGTAATATTATTGACTTGGTACATATGTACCGTGTATATGTCAAAAAAAAAATTATGGGGTCTTTTCGCTGTAGGTGTTGATTTTAGCCTTTGACTATGCCTATATAAGCAAGCTGTTTTATATTTGTTCTGAAGAAGGCGTGGTTAACCACGCTGAAACCTAGGTAAACACCAGATACTTTGTGCAATCGAGGCGGATTTCTCATAATTATTTCGATATTTACGATTGCTGACGCACTGCAATGCTGAAAGTTGTACAGTTGTAGTAGATGTAACGCAATGCTTGTTTAGTTTGTCGTAGCCATTGCTCTGCTTTGTATCAAACTCACTAGCACTGTAGCTTTGTTGAGGGCTTTCGTCGGTTAAACGGTTCAACTACGCTCCATAATCTCATGCTGTGCTAACCATTCGATACCTCCAGTTCCACCCCTGCTGCCATTACCAGCTAATATTGTGGTTGCATCTTAGACAACATGTGGGCTGTCAAATGCCGTAAAATATTATTGACCTTTTGTGACCTCGCACTCAAGTGTTTCCTTGACAGTAGCACTGGGTGTGTGACAAAGTGTCGTTTGATACTTTGGTGGCGGTTCCGAGACTCAGAAGATGTTAATTGTAGTCGACTACAAGATCGAGTAAGAGTAATCACTCCACAGCAGGGCCGATATCTGTCCGTAGCTGACCGACGAAAGCTGAATACACCTATAAGACAATTGCTGCAGAATTTTCTGCTGCCTCAGGAGTTGCTGTTTCCTGACAAACTGTGTATCGGAGACTCAGAACAGCAGAAATGTTCATCCTGCTCACTCCAGAACAGAGGCGGGCTCATGTATTGTGCAGTCGACAACATCAAAATTGGACCATGTATTAATGGAGGAATGAGCTGTTCATAGATGAATCCCTCTTCAATTTGGAAAATGATTCTCGTCGCACATTACTCTGGAGAGGACCTGGTAGCCGATACAACCCCAGGAACATTGTGGAGAGAGTCCGGTTTGGTGATGATGGCGTCATGATTTGGGGAGCCATCAGTCACAGTAGGGAGCTGCACATCTTCGTCGGTGGTCTGAGGAATACTGTGAATTCTCATGGGTACAGAGATGAGGTACTGCTAAAATATGATCGTCTTTTCAGAGGCACGGTTGGCCCAGACTTAATCTATACGGACGATAACCTATATCCTGATCGAGCTGCTCTGGTGGATGAATTTCTTGAAGATGAAGATGCCCGTCGTATGAAGTGGCTTGTGAACTCCCCGAATTTCAATCTTGGGTTGCATTAGCGAGGCGAACTGCATACCGTCAGCCTCCTCAAAGGACACCTCCAGCACTAAGCACCACTTTTGCTGAAGAATGAGATCGACTGTCAAGAGATCTCTTGAATCATCTCGTAGAGAGCATGTCACGTCGTTGTGAAGCGTGTGAGTCTGTGAAGGGTACCCACATCCCCTATCAACAGCTTCTTCTGTTGTGGTTGAAATTTTCCAGTTTCGTTATTTTCTTACATATGTTTAGCTTACCTATCAGAACTTTTCTAACAACTTTTGGGCCCTGTTGTCTGCCAGATGTCTTGTGATTAAGCTGTAGCTCGTTCAATAATGATTTAGACTTCCTTTTTGATTGTGTTTTGGAAACTTGTGAATTATAGCGAAATTGGGCAAAAAGCGCCACGAATATGATACCCGAGTTGGGCTTGCAATCATTAAAACAATGAAGATTTTCGCTGAGGCGAGATCTTTTCACAAAATTTCTGTTATCCACTTCCTCCTCTGAATGCGAAAATGATTTTGTTCACATTCACCTTCATAGACAGAAATATTCGTCGCAGTAAAATAAGATAAATCAGAGTTCGTGCGAGGAAATTTATGTTTTCGCTTTTCCCACGCGGTGTTCCAGAATCTAATTGTAGAGAAATACGATTTTTAAAAATTTTTCGTCGTTTCGTAGTTGCTTCAGTATTCTTGCAGATGTGGTTTCACATAATTCGACTGAACGAAAATCTATTTCTATTGTGCTATACACGTTTAGCAGCTTTTTAATACAGTTTGTTTTTGAGTATAATTCTTGTGTTATACGAGTGGTGTCCAAACAGTAAGCTACGAATGGTAGCGAAATGTAAACCACAGTGAATATCTAATTAAGCTTTACACAGACGTGTTGGTTAGTGTCTTACGTAGACACTTCGCTCACGTTACGTTGTTCTTTGCAGATACGAGCGCACACTGAGAATGTAAATATGTCTAGAACAATAAGGTTCCCTGCAAATATGAGTGCCTGTGAGAGTAGTCGCCTGATTTCATGCCGCCCACAAAACTTAGCTCTCTTGCATTACCTTCTTCACCATGATTCTCTGCCGCTCACTGACGTGCAGTTACGACGCCGCAGCAGTGTTCTCTATGGGAAGTGTTTGATGACCCGCCATACAGCCCAGACTTGCCTCCCCCTGATTTTCGTCTCTGCTCACATGAAGTGCTGACTATGAGGACAACATTTTGGCTGCAGACTAGAGAAAAGAACTTGTGGAATGCACAGGTGGCTTCTAAGACGAGGGTACTGAAAAGATGATACAACGCTACGACGAATATCTAAATCGGGCCGGCGACTATGTGGAGAATTAGCTGGAAGCTACAGCTAGATATCACTGTGGTTTCCGTTTTGCGACCGATCGGAACTTGCTTCCTGGACCACCCTCGTGTACTACTTGCAGATTTGTCACCAACTTACAGTTTTTCGTTATTTTTCTGTTTTTCACTGAACAAAACAATAACAAAAATTGTAATGTAGTAACAAATCTGTAGTTGGACTATATTAAAGACACATGTTGCCTTCAAATCCTTGCTCGGTTCTTTCCAAACAGTACGTCTTACAGTGCTTTGTCAGCATTGATTCCCTTTTCTTCAGGTAAACAGCTTTCCTAGAACAAACTATCTTATTCACTATTACTGACTGCACATTTCCATTTCTAACGTGGTTGCCTGGTAATTGTTTAGCTCAACACTATAAAACTATCGTTAAAAGAGATGTAATGTTTAACAAATAGTGTACCACAGCATTACTGGGTAAATCAACATTAAGAAAACAAGGGAACCTAGACTTGGGAATCGATCCTCAAACTCGAGTATTCTAACGCAAAACTCTACCCATTGCACTAACTGGGAAGCACGACTGCATAGGACACAATGAAGATACCTATCATAGATGTGACCGCAGTCTTACCAAACTGTCATTCTCTGACACCTGTTTTCTACCGAAAATACTCACTGGACAGAATTCTGCCACAGACGTATTTGTACTGTTAGAATGCTAGGAATCAACCCGTGGTGTCCAAGAGCGTGATACTTGGTTCACCCTATGTATAACGAGATGACTTTCGTGTTGGCTCTGTTGATAAAAAATAACCTAATTAAAAATACAGCATGTAGAAAATATGCGGCACTTGACGGCCACCATGCGATTCCTCATCCCGGTTCATGACAAAAGCGTGTGTAGTAAAACCCAGATCCGCAAATAAGTTTAATAGAAATTACACTTAATTCTTTTAAGTTCTGGCAACACCGCAATTGCACGCAGCTTGGCCAATAACAGTTACCATGAACTCTGCGTTGTGTTCGACCTCTCCTATTACCTCAGTGAGGTGGGGTATTGCTGCGTGGAACACATATGCAGACTCACCGATGTCAGAGTCACGTTCGCGCCAAACATTTTCTTCCAGTAAAAGCATCAAATTGCATCCAATGTATACTCCACACTGCGGTATATTGTGTATTTCTTTCTCTTCTAATTACCTTTATTTAAAGATTAAAACCTAACATTAAATTCTTACAGACGTAAACGAACATTTTGTTTCGCGCATGACACAAATAAAGCCAATAGAAAATAACAATGGATACAGTAACATCGTCGGTATGAGGTGAGGTACAGAAAACACTTTAGGTGGGTTACACTAGACTGCGCTGTATGCTACACACAAAAATTCCATTCTGGACGTTTGACGTCCAGGCTTATATTCACAGACACGGTACATACACGTAACAGCAATACTTCGTTTAGAGATGATGTTCTCAGGGACCACCCTGCATTTGCAAACACTTTCCCACTCACTGAATCATACTTTGGTTAAAATGGCTCTGAGCACTATGGGACTTAACTTCTGAGATAATTAGTCCCCTAGAACTTAGAACTACTTAAACCTAACTAACCTAAAGACATCACAAACATCCATGCCCGAGGCAGGATTCGAACATGCAACCGTAGCGGTCGCGCGCCTCCAGACTGAAGCGCCTAGAACCGCTCGGCCACACCGGCCGGCAATCATACTTTGCTGGGCAGTTTATACGTGGTTGGAGTACTATAAACTTGTTCACATAAGTGTCCCCACAGATAAAATTCTAGTGGATTAAGGTGCAGAGAAAGTGGAGGTCAGAATATTGGACCTCCACGACTAGTCCATTTCCCTGGAAATAGCTGCACTCATTCATTCCAAAGTGTGGTAGTGAACGGTCGTGCTGAAACCATAGCTGTCCCGAACACCAAGTTGAACGTTTTGTAACGCATCAGGAAAAGTATTGCAAAGAAACGAATGATAGAGATACTCATTCTAATTGATCGGCAATAGCGCTCTCCTCCACGAATCTAGCCCACAGGTTTATGCCAAAGTGTTCCTGAAAGAAACGTCTACGGGTGACATGTGTACCGTGTTCCGACCAATAATGGCTGCTGTCGACGTCGAAAATATCTTCAAGAGTGAAGCTAGATTCGTCAGCCAGTATCACGTAATTTATAAAATGTTCGTTATCTTCCACTTGGTGCAAAAGCCATTCACAAAACTGTACTCGTCGAATGCAATCTTCTGGTCGCCGGTCTTGTGTTAAGGTGTAATGATATGGATGCAGTTCTTCATCGTGCAACCACACAACAACCAGTGTTCCAGACATCTGGAACTGCTTTGCAATATCACGGATACTTTATCGATGTGACTGGTGAACGGTTTCAAGAATCACGTTCTCTGTTTGTGGATAAAAATGGTGCCAATTCAAATCTCACTATTCTGAAAAGTGTCAAAGGCGACACCAGGCTAAACATCCCCGAAAGACGGTCAACCAAAGTGGAACACCTCTGTCTATCACTTGTGGACAAAAATTACCGGTTTCCCGATGGCGTTGCTTCAGGCGACAAAATATACTTGTCGGTATGGTGCCTTTGAGTGTACCGTGCAGTATACGCACGAGCAGCAGCAGCTTGGTTATCGGGTACACCCAGCACCAAAAGCGTACCGACGTATTCATCGTTTGTGCTCTCCTTCGGGAAGCCACCCTACGTGAACTTGAAAAAACCAGTTACGGTTGTGTACTGCGAAGTTAGTGGACACGTACCTGCAATTTAATGGATCCCACTGTCATGTGATGGACTATTGTCATGTGACAAAATGGTGTCTTGTTTATAAAAGACGAGAAATATGGAATGGACGTCTAAAAATCACAATAGGAACCAAACGATGTTTGGAACTCTAGCTCCATGATGGAAAAGGTTTTAACGTTCCAGCAGTGTACTCACTGAGCTACGACAGATGGTACGGTAGTCCGGAGTGGTACACGTTCCTCTCTTCATACCGATTCGCTGCGTGATGTGACAGTGTTCTCAGCTCCTCGTTTCCATTCATGTGTTTTAAAAATGCAACCAATCTGACTTTTCTAAATAAATTTTTGTCTTGAATCAACACATATCAAAAAAATTTTGCGTCATCTCGGTTCCTAGAGCCCCGGAACCTGTACAAAAAATTAGAACAGAGATCAACAGAAACATCATTTCCGCCCTTTCTATTGCTCATGAAAACCACACATAGCATGTTGTAACACCATAAAGCGAGACCTTCAGAAGTCAAGGTCCAGATTGCTGTACACGCCAGTATCTCTAATACCCAGTAGCACGTCCTCTTGCATTGATGCATGCCTGTATTTGTCGTGGCATACTACCCACAAGCTCATCAAGGCAGTGTTGGTTCAGATTGTTCCACTCCTCAACGGCGACGGCGATTCGGCGTAGATCCTTCAGAATGGTTGGAGGGTCACGTCGTCCAGGCATGTTCGATAGTGTTCATGTCTGGAGAAGAAGCTCACCATTCCAATCGAGCGATATCGTTATCATGAAGATCCACAAGATGTGCACGATGGAGGCGCAAATCTTCGTCCATGAAGACGAATGCCTCCCTAATATGCTGCCGATATGGATGCACTATCGTTCGGAGGATGGCATTTACGTATAGTACAGCCCTTGCGGCTCCTTCCACGAACACCAGCGGCGTACGTCGGCTGACATAATGCCAACCCAAAGCTGCAGGGAACCTCCACCTTGCTGCACTCGCTGGTCAATGTGTCTAAGGCGTTCAGCCTGACCGGGTTGCCTCCAAACACGTCTCCGACGATTTTCTGGATGAAGGCATATGCGACACTCATCTGTGAAGAGAACGTGATGCCAATCCTGAGCGGCCAATTCGGCATGTTGTTGGGCCCATCTGTGACGCGCTGCACGATGTCGTGTTTGCAAAGATGGACCTCGCCATGGACGTCGGGAGTGAAGTCGCGCGTCATGCAGCCTATTGCGCACAGTTTGATTCGTAACTGCTGCTGGCTGCACGAAAAGCATTAATCAATATGGTGGCGTTACTGTCAGGGTTCCTCCGAGACAAAGTCCGTTCGTAACGGTCATCCACAGCAGTAGTAGCCCTTGGGCGGCCTGAGCGAGGCACGTCATCGACAGTTTCTGTCTCTCTGTATCTCCTCCATGTCCGAACAACAACGCTTTGGTTCACTCCAAGACTCCTGGATCCTTCCATAGTTGAGAGCCCTTCCTGGCACAAACTAACAATTCCGACGCAATCAAACTGCGGTATTGATCGTCTAGGCATGGTTGAACTACAGACAACACGAGCCGGGTACCGCCTTCCGGGTAGAATGACTGGTACTATTCGGCTGTTGGATCCCCTCCGTGTAATAGGCGCTGCTCATGCATGGTTGTTTACGTCTTTGGAAGGGTTTAGTGATATCTCTGAACAGTCAGAGGGACTGTCTGTGATACAATATCCACAGTCAACGTCTATCTTTAGGAGTTCAGGGAACGGAGGTGATGCCAAACTTTTTTTTTGATGAGTGTACATGAGGGATCACACGCGCATTTTTTCTTCACACTGTATTTCTATCCTAAATAAATAAGTCGCAGACATTCGTGCATGGCTGTTATCATAAAGCACAACTTCATAAAATTTATCTTCCCACTTGACTCCTCCATTACGTTATGGGAGACAAACGGTATGATGTGGAAGGAAGACAGTGGCCATTTTTCTAATTTCAAATGAAGGAAACCATCCCGACAGTTGTCTTCAGGTAAGAAAGGAGCAACGGAATACATATAATTGGACGCTTGTATCGGGATTTAATCCCCTGCTCTCGCGAACGCGATTTCGCTTTCTCACATTTAATTAAGCATTCCTGGCTGCTACGCCATTGTCGAATGAATTTCACATTTAAGCCCAAAAAGCGCAATAAGTAGGCTACGCTAGGTTGCACATTATGCTACGCACAGTGATTCAATTCTATACGTTTGACGTCTAGACTTATCTTCACGGAGTTGGTACACACAGGTAGCAGCAATGTTCACTCAGCTATTGCAAACAGTTCTGCAATATTGGGACGGAAAACACGATTCAGCTGTTGCTGGGTCCGCCTCATTGTCTACGATTTCGTAGAGCGATTAATATTACACTAACGGAAAAAGAAATTGCAGCACCAAGAAGGTGTTGCGACACAACAGCGAAAGCTGGTAGACGTGTTTCTATATCTGGAACCTTCATATTTAGATTTCGCGCCAGTCGCATAAGAGTGGCGCCGAAGATACAAATCAGGGTTGCTTCAAACCCGCGCTACTTGAGATTGGACGTGGTGAATTGATATTATTCATGAATGCCTTTAAGACGACAAAGATGCCTTTATCAAAACTTCACTGAATTTAAACCGGGTCATGTACGAGGTGTGTTTTTTTAAGTAAGTACCGTTTTGAAATTTAAAATAAGACGTGCTAAGATATCTCAATAATTATATTTTTACATGAAAGCCTGTACCTTAATCTACTTTTATACATAATTTCCGTCAATATTGAGGCACTTGTCATAACGTTGTACCAGTTTTTGAATACCCTCCTCACAGAAGTCTGCCGCCTTTCTTGTTAACCACTGTATGACCACTGTTTTGACTTCATCATCGTCAGGTGTTTCTTCAAGTGCAGGAACAGATGGTAGTCACTGGGCGCAAGATCGGGGCTGTACGGAGGATGATCTAGAGCTTCCCACGGAAAATATGTGATGAGATCTTTGATCTGATTCGCCACATGCGGACGGGCATTGTCTTGCAGCTAAACGATGCCCTTGTTCAACTTCCATGGACTGTTGCTTTGACTCTGGTGTGACGTAGACCACCCATGTTTCATCGCCCGTAACAATTTGGCTTAAGAAATCATCACCGTCTTTGTGGTACCGCTCAAGGAAAGTCAATGCACTGTCTAAAAGTTTGGTTTTGTGCACATCCGTCAAAATTGTCGGTGCCCAACATGGACACAATTTTCGGTAATTCAAGTGCTCGGTCACAGTGCCATACAGAACACCTCGAGAAACATTAGGAAAGTCATCCCGCAAGAAGGAAATCGTAAAGCGTCTGTTTTCTCTCACCTTATTATCCACTTCCTGCACCAAACTTTCATTAACGACCGAGGGACGCCCACTCCGTTGTTCATCATGCACATTTGTGCGGCCATCTTTAAATGCTCTCACCCACTTTCTTACCATTCCATCACTCATAATGTTTTCTCCGTAAACTGCACAGATCTCAGGATGAATGTCGATCGCTTTTAGGCCTTTAGCACTAAGAAATCTTATAACAGCCCGTACTTCACAGTCGGGGGGACTCACGATTATCGGAGGCATCTTAAACAGTACACAACGTAAACAAGGAAGAGTCAGACTATAATCGCGTCAGTGCATAGATTAAGGTACAGGGTTCCATGTAAAAATAAAATTATTGAGCTATCTTAGCACGTATTTTTTTAATTTCAAAACGGTACTTACTTAAAAAACACGCCTCGTAATAGGAATACGATGAGATGGATGTTCCTTCTGCGATACTGCAGAAAGACTTGGCGGGAATGTAGCCACTGTACGTGACTGCTTGAGGCCATGGTCACGAGAATGTAGGTCTCAAGAAGAGCGGGCTCCCGACTGCCACACGGCACTAAAGGGAGGGAAGACCGTCGTGTTCAACGTATGGCTCTGACGCATCGTACTGCGTTTTCAACAGCAATTTGAGTAGCAGATGGTACCCCAGTCACACAACAAGCTGTTAAAAATCGGTTACTGCAAGGACAGCTCGAATCAGGCGCCCCATATCGTGCATTCCACTGACCTCAAACCACCGTGATTTGCGACTTCAAAGGTATCAAGCGAAAGCTCATTAGACTACAGAGAGGAGGTTTGTTGTATTTTCTGATGAAAACGGGTTCTGCGTGGGTGCCAGTGATGGTCGTTTGTTGGTTAGAAGGAGGACAGTTGAGGGCCTGCAACTAATTTGTCTGCGTGCCAGACACACTGGACCTACGCCTGAGCTGTCATCTTGGATGTGATTTCGTATGACAGCAGGAGCACCCTCTTGGTTATCCCGCGCACACTAACTGCAGAGTTGTACGTCACTCTGGTAGTTAGACGTATTGTGCAGCCATTCATGAACGGCGTTCCAGTGAGAGTTGGCAATACTCTCTTAGGATTTAGAGGTTGGCTACAGCGCGCATACACAAGCTCTGGAATCTAAGATATTGTTGTCGCGCTTCGCAGCGCACGGATTAATTAGAGGCAGTTTGGAAGCCAGTGTAGGAGCCCGCCTGCTGTGGTACGCACGTGTGTTGAGTGAGGGGTCGTCGCCGAGCTGCCGTACTGCCGTGTCCGCCAGCAGCGACATAGGATTTGGTACTGAGCTAATATTTTTTATAATTTGCAGCACGCTTATTAATTTAAAGAAAAGGGTTTGTGTACGTGTGTAGCAGCAGACGGTAATTTTGATAGTGGTAGGAGATAAATTCTTAAGGGAACCATTGTTAGACGAATAGATTAAGTATTGATTTTTGTCATTGATTTCTTTCGTAATTGTCAGGGAACTGTTTCACTATGTATTTAATTGAGAAGCATTTCAGTTTGTCTCAAGAATTTGATTAATTTGTGATATTGCTTTAATGCCACTGGAGGCAGATTTACATACGAAGCGATTGTTCAAAGAGCTTCTAGCGCTTTGTTAATTGAACGAGGAAGAATCACTTTCAGAATATAGTTTTTGAAAAACAGGAATTATTTGTCTGGGTTATCATTTATCGAGTTCAGATTTGACCAAACCCTTTCTCTTGAATTATATGTAGTTGTAGTAAGCAGCAGCAGCCGCAGCAACAGCAGGAGCCGCCATACAGAACATGCATTGCACTCAGCATGAATAATAGGTTTTTTTATGTTTTTGTTAAATAATGGAATGCAGCAGATCAAGCAGTGGCAGCAGAAAGACCAAGTAAGTTATTTGTTGCGCACAGGACCAATTAAAAAAAATAAAGTTCAGCCGATCTCTGTAATAGTAAAGTTAACCAGAGTACAAGCACGAGATTTTCAGTAGAAAACACGAGATAAGAAGATAGAGCTCGCAACATTCAACAGGGGATGTTTTCCAAAAGGATAACGTTCGCCCACATACCGCTGTTGTAACCCAACATGCTCTACTGAGTGATCAACAGATTGCCTTGGCCTGCTCGAAAATCAGATCTGTCTCCGATCGAGGACATATGGGACATCATCGGATGGCAACTCCAGCGTCATCCACATACAGCATTAACGCTCACTGTTGCATGGGGGCTTAATTATATAGAATGCAAATATTTTTTAATTTTTTTTGGTAGCTGTATGTCCGATTACGCTGTTTCGTAAACGGTTGGCCCTGACTAGTTTTTGTACGCAATCTGACTGCATAGAACAACAACAAAGAATGAAATGAAAATTCTCGTTAACACAATTAATTAATTAAGTCCCCAGCAACCATAAAACCTACGAAACCAAAGCACAAGTATAACTGTTCTGTGTGTGGAAGTATGACTCAACGTACACATCTGGCACGGTTCTTCTTCAATACGCCAAGAAATTTCAAATACCATTTATACTGAAGTGATAAAAAAAATTAGAAATACTATAATTGCGCAAGAAAACCAGAATTACACTCTAATACAAGAACACAAGCCAGATGCTTTGTTGACTGAACCTGTAATGACGCATTATTCAGGACATTGAAATAATGAGAAAAAAAAGAAAAGGAGTTTTGTTACCTTCATTTATATTGATGAAAAGCACTGTAATCATTACAATATCTCCACACCGACTCGCTACTACCACATCTCAACAAGAACTGACTACTGCCACATCTCGACAAGCACTGCACTCCGCTACTTTTCAACAAACACTGCCTACTACTGCCCTATCTCGACAAGAACTGCCAGTGGAGGCGGCTGAATAATACTCTCTGGCGCAATCTCTGGTGCTGTGGCTCAGTGTAGCCACCTTTCACTGTATTGACCGACTAAGTGCAACAGGCATGGAACACCATCCTATAACCTAGCCTTCCTCACTTGTACACCTCAATTCATGCAAGTTTACATGCTTGCTTTCAGCAACACCGGTTGTTAAAGCACCAGCATTTCACATTTTCAATTGCTTATCTCGCGCTTACATTAACCTGTGTTCTTGCAAAGTTAAACATTCAAATATGTCACCTAGACTAATGGATTCGCTAAATTTTATTACTCTACATTATTTTTTTCTTTTTCCGTCGATGACTCAGAGAGAGTAAACGCAGACCATGGATTTAAGAATCCCCGATAAAGGTCACACAGCGTCTGAAATGGTAGATACTTCTTAACCAGAAAAGGCATCGAAGTGCGAAAACGGTCCTCGCTGCACAGTTTACAGCTGAGAGGGTGCGGAGATACATTTCAACTTTGCGACTGGCGTCTGAGGCGCCATGTCCCACAAATCGCGAATTTACCGCGGCGCGGGAGACAGGGAAGATTATTTCCCTAACTTGGATAATTTCCGTTTTATGTAAAGCAGAGGATTGATTAAACAATTAAATTAAAGTTGGCGTCGCTGCGCCTCCGGCGGGCTGCAGAAGTGCCTGTGGCTGGCGAGAGGCTATTCGCATGCTGATCGCGCGCGCCTTAAACCCGATCCCAAGTTGGGCCGCCCGCCGACTTGATCTCCGCCGCGCGATTTGCGCTCCAGCCGCGCGCTGAAAGCGCTATGAATTCAATGCGCAGAATCGGCGCAACCGAGTTCGCAGCCGGACTTCAATTTTATACGTGTCTTCTCTCTCTACTGCCAAACTCCACCATGTACAAGCAACATTTCGTACAGTTTCAGAGGGTGAATTCTTTTATCTGTGATGATAACAGACATAGATTCTTTTATGAAGGAATAAGAAAACTTTGTCTTTTTCACTTTTTTTTCAATTCTCAGTGTATACTGAGAATATTTTCACCAGTTTAGTTGTAATGGCGAAGCATATGGTAAGTTTGGAATTTCTTTCGTTATGTTTGCTTTCTTTATTTTATGGATGTAGTCTTCAGTCTGAAGACTGATCTGAAGCAGCCCTCCATGCTACTCTATCTCCAAATAAGTACTGCAACCTGGATCCTTCTGAATCTGCTTATTGTACTCATCTCTTGGTTTCCCTCTATGGTTTTCACTTCCTACGCTTTTCTCAAGTACTAAATTGGTGATCCCTTGACGCCTCAGAATGTATCCTACCAACCGATCCCTTCTTCTAGTCAGGTGGTACCACAAATTTGTCTTTTCTCCCCAATTCTATTCAGTACATCTTCATTAGTTAAGTGGTGTACTTGTCTATTCTTCAGCATTGTTCTGAAGCACCACATTTCAAAAGATTCTGTTCTCTTCCCGTCTCAACTGTTTATAGTTCACGATTCACCCCCACACACGGCTACACTCCATACAGACACTATCAGGGGAAAAAAAAACCTGACACTTACATGTATATTCAATTTTAACAAATTTCTCTTTCTCAGAACCGCTTTTCTTGTCATTTCCAGTATGAGTTTTATACCCTGTCTACTTCTGCCATCATCAGTTACGTTGCTGCCCAAACAGTAGGATTCATCTACTTCTTTCAGTGTCTCGTTTCCTAATATAATTCACTCAACATCCATTTGATTTAATTTGACTGCATTCTATTGTCCTTGTTTTGTTTTTGTTGATGTTCATTGCGTCAACTGCTCTTCGAGGTCCTTTGTTGTCTCTGACAGATTTACAATGCCGTCGCTGAACCTGAAAGCTTTTATTTCTTCTCCGTGAACTTTAATTCCTCCTCCAAACATTTTTTGGTTTCCTCTGTTGCTTGCTCAATGCACAGACTGAATAACATTGGGGTAGGCTACAACCCTCTCTCGCTCCCTTCTCAAACACTGCTTCCTTTTCGTACCCCTCGACTCTTATAACTACCGTCTCGTTTCTGTACAAATTGTAAATTTCTTTTCGCTGCTTTCATTTTACCACTATCACCTTCAGAATTTGAAAGAGAGTGTTTCGGTCAACACTGAAATGCTTTCTGTAAGTCTACAAGTGCTAGAAATATATGTTTGCCTTTTCTTAATCTGTCTTCTAAAATAAGTCATAGGGTCAGTACTGCGTCGCGTGTTCCAGCATTTCTACGGAATCCAGCCTTATCTTCTCCGAGGTCGGCTTCTACCAGTTTTTCCATTCGTCTGTAAAGAATTCGTATTAGTATTTTGCAGCCGTGACTTATTAAATTGATAGTTCGGTGATTTTCACACCTGGCAACACCTGCTTCTGTTCGAGGATGGCCGGCCGGAGTGGCGGTGCGGTTGTAGGCGCTACAGTCTGGAACCGGGCGACCGCTACGGTCGCAGGTTCGAATCCTGCCTCGGGCATGGATGTGTGTGCTGTCCTTAGGTTAGTTAGGTTTAATTAGTTCTAAGTTCTAGGCGACTGATGACCTCAGAAGTTAAGTCGCATAGTGCTCAGAGCCATTTTTTTGTTCGAGGATGATTCCTCGCAATAGCAAAATCCTTTTTTGTGAACAACACGTCATTTTAATCATGTAGTCAGATTTTCATGTTTTCCTCACTTTTACCGTCTTTCTTCATAAAACGCAGAACCTCTGCACATGTTCTCCTGCGTATTCCCAAAATCTTATTGTTAAGTGTTGTTTTGCTATGATCGTTCTAGATTCGTTCTTTTGTTCTGATTAAGACCTCAGTGAAACTAAATTTTCAATGAATGTACATTTGAATACTTAGAACTGGTAATGCCTTTTTGCTTTGAAGTGATAAATAATAGGAGGAAGCAACAAAAAGCTGTCCTACACTGACTGACTTGACAGTAAAGAGCAACTATATATAATATGAATGTTAACTGATTTTACGAAAGCGTTTCAAAGTGTTTTCCACATAAGCCGTTTATACTGGATAACATTTTCTAACAAAGATTTCCTTAATTTGTAATCTCCTGGGTCTGCTGCGTAATAAATGTCTTTCAAGGACATGATAAATTTTGTACAACCAAATTCTCTGGCATGTATATCTTTCTTTTTTTTTTTTTTTCAACTATAGGCAAAATGTTAGATGATCATAATTGCTGTCACGAAATTTCGTCTTCAAATTAAGTTTTGTTTCTGACTTTCATTAATGAAGTGTCAAAAAATACAGGAACGCTTAAGTGATTACTATGAAACGAACAATGAAACAGTGCAGTCAGTAAACAAATAGACAGCAACAGAATCAACGAAATTGCAAGGAAGTCATGAGTTGTGAACATAGCCTGATGATGGCTGTATAGCTGAAGTAAGCCTGTAGTTCTAATAAAAAAATGATTCCAGTAGCAAAGTAACTGATTATACAAAATTTATTGAAGTTTTTCCCTTTAGGTATTAATCCTTTTATGATGTTTTATAGTAGGGAACATTGAAGGAGTTTGTGTACCTAGAACACCTTAACTATGGAAGAATACGAGTAGCTAGTGGTTATACTTGCAGATTAAACCTATGCAATAAGTATCATATAACTGAAAGACGACGTTAAAAGTTCCTAATGCTAGTGGTCCATATATTTTCCATTAAATCTTTATCAAGTTTACACTACTGGCATAAGTTGTCCGTCACGCCGCTGTTGTGTCTGAAAAAATGCATTAGACACCCTATCGTTTTGATCAACAAGTGAAGTATGTGCGACACGTTTCAGGGGCAGGCTGTCATATTTTATTTTTGTCTAATGTTTTCGAAACAGCTCCCACTTTTTTGTGGTATCACACCGGCGCTAATGCCGCTGTAAGGGTGCCTTGTGGCCGCTATTTCTCAGCATTATAACGCAAGTTTTCGGATCCGCAATCTTCTTCCCCTTGGTCCATAACTCGTGTTAACGAAGTAACGGTCTACTAAATGTCACGCAGCGTTGCAAGAAATTAGTGGGGAGGTCTTAACAGGGCAAAGCGAGATGGGAGAGGAAGAGGGCGGGGGTTGGGAAGGCGCTTTCAGAGCGCCAGTAATTTTCTTTCATTTAGCGATGACGTCACTATTAAGTGTTATCTGACTGCTGCAGCCGCCGTGCTGTTACGACACCGGCCATTAAGCGAGAGACACCAGTCGTCCGCCCGATTATATAACGTCTCGCCGCAGAGTAACAAGCAATTTGTCGTCGATAATTACCGTTAGCCTCCATTATATTTGTAACCTCCAGGAGGAAGCGCTGAGATAGGTGTACATCCACGAAATATTATCGAACTCTTGCACTTAATGAGTCAGTTTTCAGATTCTCCAATTCCACTGCATGTCTACTACACTACTGGCCATTAAAATTGGTGCACCAAGAAGAAATGCAGATGATAAACGGGTATTCATTGGACTAATACTATACCTGACATGTGATTACATTTTCACGCAATTTGGGTGCATAGATCCTGAGAAATCAGTCCCCAGAACAACCACCTCTGACGTAATAACGCCCTTGATACGCCTGGGCATTGAGTCAAACAGAGCTTGGATGGCGTGTACAGGTACAGTTCCCCATACAGCTTCAACACAATACCACAGTTCATCAAGATTAGTGACTGGCGTATTGTGACGAGCCAGTATCTCGACCACCATCGACCAGACGATTTCAGTTGGTGAGAGATCTGGAGAATGTGATGGCGAGGGCAGCAGTCGAACATTTTCTGTATCCAGAAATGCCCGTATAGGAACTGCAACATGCGGTTGTGCATTATCCTGCTGAAATGTAGGGTTTCGCAGGGATCGATAAAGGGTAAAGCCACGGGTCGTAACACATCTCAAGTGTAACGTCCACTGTTCAAAGTCCGGTTAGTGAGAACACGAGGTGACCGATACATGTAACCAGTGGCACCCCATACCATCATGCTGGGTGATACGCCAGTATGGCGATGACGAATACACGCTTCCAATGTGCGTTCACCGCGGTGTCACTAAACACGGATGCTACCATCATGATGCTGTAAACAGAACCTGGATTCATCCGAAAAAATGACGTCTTGCCATTCGTGCACCCAGGTTCGTCGTTGAGTACACCATCTCCTGTCTGTGATGCAGCGTCAAGGGTAACCGCAGAAATGGTCTCCGAGCTGATATTCCATGCTGCTGAAAACGTCGTCGAACTGTTCGTGCAGATGGTTGTTGTCTTGCAAACGTCCCCATCTGTTGACTCAGGTATCGATACGTGGCTGCACGATCCGTTACAGTCATGCGGATAAGATGCCTGACATCTCGACTGCTAGTGATACGACGCCCTTGGGATCCAACACGGCGTTCCGTATTACCCTCCTGAACCCACCGATTCCATGTTCTGCTAACAGTCATTGGATCTCGACCAACGCGAGCAGCAATGTCGCGATACGATAAGCCGCAATCGCGATAGGCTACAATCCGACCTTTATCGCCGGTCGGTGTGGCCGAGCGGTTCTAGGGTCTTCAGTCTGGAACCGCGCGACCGCTACGGTCGCAGGTTCGAATCCTGCTTCGGGGATGGATGTGTGTGATGTCCTTAGGTTAGTCAGGTTTAAGTAGTTGTAAGTTCTAGGGGACTGATGACCTCAGATGTTAAGTCCCATAGTACTCAGAGCCATTTTTTTGAGCCGACCTTTATCAAAGTCGGAAACGTAATGGTATGCATATCTGCTCCTTACACGAGGCATCACAACAACGTTTCACCAGGCAACACCGGTCAACTACTGTTTGTGTATGAGAAATCGGTGGGAAACTTTCCTCATGTCATCACGTTATAGGTGTCGCCACCGGCGCCAGCCTTGTGTGAATGTTCTGAAAAGCTAGTCATTTTCACAACACAACATCTTCTTCCTGTTCGTTAAATTTCGCGTCTGTAGCAAGTCATCTTCGTGGTGTAGAAATTTTAATGGCCAGTAGTGTAGATTAGTGAAGTTGAATGCTACACAGCAAACCACAACATCAAACTCTCTTCTGAATTAAAAATAATCATTTGACCTTAGTGACAGTACACTGACGGAGAAAACCGGAACACCAAGAAGGTGTTGTGGAACATAAACGAAAGCTGGCGGGCGTGTTTCTGCATTTCAAAGATGATGTCTGTTGAAACTTCGCTCCAGTGGTATAAGCGTGGACCTAGTAACACCAGTACGAGAATGCAAATCAGGTTTGCCTCAAACACAAACCGTAATGGTTGTGAGCATTAGTTACCTCTGATACTGGACGTGGAGAGTTGTTGTTAGTCACGAGTACCTTTAAGACGACAAATGCGCTATTAGCAACATCTTTCTGAGTTTGAACAAGATAATGCAATAGGCCTACGATAAGTTACATATTCCTTCTGCGATAATGCGGAAAGACTTGGCAGGAATGTAGCCACTGTTCACGATTAGTGGCAGCGGTGGTGACGAGAATGCACAGTCGTAAGAAGACCGGGATCTGGACGGCCACGTGGCACTACCAAGGAGGTGCATTCTGGTTAGCGTATGGCTCTGACACATCGCACTGCATCTTCATCAGCAGTTCGAGCAGCAATTGACACCACAGTGACACAAGGAACCGTTAAAGATCGCTTACTTCAAAGACAGTTCAGAGCCACATCCCCTGTAAGGTGCATCCCAATGACCCCAAAGCCACAGCTGTCTTCGACATAAGTGGTGTCAATCGAGAACTCATTGGAGGTAAGGGTGGAGGACTGCTGTGTTTTCTGATGAAAGCTAGTTCCGTCTCGTTGTAAGTGATGGCTGTGTTTTGGTTAGAAGGAGGCCATATGAGGGCCTGCAACCAACTTGTCTGCGTGCTAGACACGCTGGACTTACACCTGGAGTTAGGGTGTGGAGCGCGGTTTCGTATGACGGTAGGAGCACTCTCTTGGTCATCATATGCATCCTGTTGCAAAATTTTACGCGAGTCTGGTGATTCGCCCTGTTGTGCTGCCATTCCTGAACAGCAATTTAGGGGGAGTTTTCCATAGGATAACACTCGCCCAAATACCGCTGTTGTAACCGAACGTCCTCTGCAGAGCGTTGGTATGTTACCTTGGTCTGATCTTTCATCATGTGTGTCACGAATCGGACACATATGAGACATTATCGGACGCCCAACTCCAGCATCATTCACAAAAAAGCATTAGCCGTTCCTTTATTGACCAATAGTGTGTAGCAGGTGAGGACCACCGTCCCACAAACTGAAACCAGCAACTGTACAACGCAATGCTTGCCCATTTACGCAATTTTGTTCAACATTCTGGTGGTTGTACAGGTTAGTAACGTACCGGTATTTCACATAGTCAGTGGATTACCTTGCAGTTACATTGACTTGTAATATTGCGATGTTAATCACTTAAATAGCTTAACTAGACAAATTTATTCCCGAAATTTCATTAGTCTACATTAATTATTTTTTGATGTTACAATATCTTTTCGTCACTGTATTAGTTCATAAATAATTCCAAACTGATGACGTCGACATCTTGTCACAATGTTTCGACTCAAAAGCATTAATCTATCCTCAGGAGAGTATTTCACACTGGTGGTGCACGTCACTAAGTTTGTACCAAAAATGGCGCAGAGGCGTATAAGCGTAAGTTGCCGTTACGTGAGAGGCATGTACCGCACTGTATTATTTTGCTTCAGCATGCAAGTGCGTTCTCGTGGTACGGGTCCACGGAGTTAAAATTCAAATGTCACCATAATAAAATTAAATATGTCGTTAGGCGTTTAATGTTTTCTTCCTAAAGATATTAAAAATATCACCGGAACCACGCATCATTTACTTGAAAGCCACCATCACGATTAGTAAGATCTTCTGTCAGATGCATTTAAGAGACTCTTGAATAATTTAATTCTAGAAGGATATCGTCGGCACCAAGATTTCAGTGGCAGAATTATTGATAGAATATCCAGTGGGAATAGAAGGACCTGCTAGGGCGTTCATGCATAATGACACTGACAGCGACTATTGATTTTATTACGTTTGCATCTGAATTTTAATAAAGCAGGCCAGTAATGCGAAAGAAGGCGTGCATGCAATACCACCATTACACATGCGCCTGTACACCTCACATTGAGCTACGATTGCAGATGGTGCTCAAGTCCACAGAGGGAGCTCAGGACGCAGTTATCTATACACGTTTAATTCCGCGCCAGTGTTTTGCATAATCGTAGCGACGTGCACCAGAACTCTCCAGTGCAAAACACTTACCTGAAGATAGTTGGATGGTTGTCAGCCGAAACATGGTGGCGAGATATCGGCATCATCCGGCCGCAGTGCCAAAATTTAGTGGACTTCGCCGGGAAAACTTCAAGGGTCACGCTATTAACTAAAATTATGTGGTAACTAGCCGGGTGGTATTGATTTAAAAAAACTGATTTCCGAATTGACGAATTTTGCTATTGCCCATTCATCAATAAATTCTGTACCATAAACAAAACACAAAACAACGATTTATGTAATCATTTGAGTGTTTTAGTCAGCTACGAAGTAATACACGATTATGTTCACTTCTTAATATCCCATTCACCAGTTTCCTTCAATACATGACTTCTTCGTGCTTCTTCAGAAAATGCATACAGTGCTGTGTGACTGTATACTTTGCCGACATGAAGTACTGACGAAGAGCTGTCGGTTCTGTACGCGGGTGGTAGCGCTGTGGCGTTTCGACAAGTGTCACAGTTATCATCTCTTCTGGCGAAGTGTTGATATTAATGGATGTCATTATATTTATCCACCTGGCTGGAAGCAGCTGTGTGTGTGGTTGTGTTTGTGTGTGTGTTGTGTGTGTGTGTGTGTGTGTGTGTGTGTGTGTGTGTATGTGTGTGTGTGTGTGCGAGTGTGTGTGTGGCGGGGATCGGGAGCGTGCGGTTTAGTGATGGGATAGATGTGGTTGGAGTGGAGAAGGAATGGAGTAGCTAGGGTGGCGGAAGGGCTGGTGGCTGCGTTCGAACCTCTCCTTGGTTATTCC
Organism: Schistocerca serialis cubense; assembly: GCF_023864345.2. NCBI lineage: Eukaryota > Metazoa > Arthropoda > Insecta > Orthoptera > Acrididae > Schistocerca > Schistocerca serialis. The sequence goes on along the minus strand of NC_064641.1, from coordinate 142,889,894 downwards.
GGATGCGTCTTGCGCGCTTGGTAGTGCTGGGCGCACTCTCGTCGTATTACCTCCAACGCAGGGTTCCGTGCTGCACGAAGTTGGCAACCTTCGTCCTTACTGACTAGATTCTCGTGGCTCGATATTTATATGGGTTCCTTAATAGTGACCGCCGGTGTGGCCGAGCGGTTCTAGGCGCTTCAGTCTAAAACAGCGCGACCGCTACGGTCGCAAGTTCGAATCCTGCCTCGGGCATGGATGCGTCAGATGGCCTTAGGTTAGGTAGGTTTAAGTAATTCTAAGTTCTAGGGGACTGACGACCTCAGATGTTAAGTCCCATAGTGCTCAGAGCCATTTTGAGCCTTAATAGTGTTTTCATTATAGCCAGTTGCTCAGCGTAGTTATTCGGCTTTCTCGAAGTCAGAAGCGTTCTCTTCGTTTATGCTGTGCTCGACGATGGCTGGTACTTTGTGTGTCCCACTCATATAATACCGACGTGTTCCTCGCAGTGTTTTGAGATACAGAGCTGCGTTTATCCACTGCATTGACCGCCACATATACATGGGCTGCTGTACAGTTGTAGGTTTCGTGTCTGATCAGCAACAACTGTGTAAGCTGTAAATAACTTTGGTTTAGTGTTGCAAGCTTATCACAGAAATATACGCATTTACACAATTTACTATGGGACAATGTTAAAACGGTTGTCAAACGAACGCATGTCGTCCTCAGAAAGTGAAATAAACCTAACACAAAAATGGTAAGTTTTAACTAGAAGCTTTTTTACAAAATTATTCTTACAACTACGTCATGGTGTTGGCTAGTACTACGATAAATCATCCGATTCCGTTTCACAGTTCGGTACTATTTAGGATGACAATAAAGCCTACGGAGGATGGTTAGTTTTGTGATACGTTGAGCAAAAGATTACCCAAGATCGCTCGAGTTTACAGTGGACGCAATCTGGTGAACCAACAAGTTTACACCTCTGCTCGCGATATTTACCTTATCTGCGATGAGCTGTCATCTTCATGGCTGCTCTCGTCCTCTGAAATTCGAATAAAAACTAATTAAGCCTTTGCTGATTTTTCCAGCAGAAACTCTCCCTATGTTTCTTGTTACGCAAGAAAACATGTACTCTTCCCCAGTTTTGGAATATGACGACGTTCACGGGCATGGCTGAAGCAGTGCGCATATTAAAATGCCCTCTCAGTCCTCGCAATGACAATTAACTACCTGGCTGGTTTGTACCTCTGCTGTTGGAGGTCAACGATGTACAGCTAATATTTAGCTGAATGTCAGCTGCAGTGAACGCAGTGTTCACAGAAATATCTCCTTCGCATGGTACAGAGCGTTATGCGCCCCGTTCTGCGCTTGACGCCAGTTCTGAGAAGAGTCTCGTCTCTCTCGTAGCCCAACTCTCTCCCCACTTGGGTTCTTTCGTTCTGCGCAACATGGCTTTTTTCGACCAAAGGAGTGTTCCTGTTATATTGTGAATACTCCCTCTGCCAATCGCAAGGGCGCTACCATTGAAATGCATCGAAATCTCGGCGCTTTACTCTTTCCTAGTTCGTTTCCGCCAGTCGAACGTTTCGTGCCCGCTCAGATGTGTACCATTCGCTGTTCATGTGATCAAATGCGTCACTGGTTTTGTTTGTATCCATCTGGAATTCTGAAACGTAGTTTTCTAAAGCTTCTTTCTGTCCTACTTCTGGTGGCCAGATACTCGCTCTGCAGTATGCGTCACGTGTCCGGTCGCTGATTCCCGCCACAGGACACCCCCCCTTAAGAGCTTACCGTAGTGCCTCCCAGGATGCGGCCTCTGCGTCTGGCCAGGGGTGGGGCAAATAGCGGCCCGCGGGCCAAATGTGTACCGCGGGGGGGTTTTGTGTGGACCACCAAGACATGTATAAAAATCGTAGGAAAAACAAAATTTCCCTTCCCCGCGCGACTAAAAAAATCCGCGAGCGTCTGCGCTACTTGGTAGCGCGTACTACCGACAGATGTCTCTACAGTCACGCAACCAACCTAGTTGCATGTGGACGCGGTGGATTATGGGAGCACTGCCATCAGCCACCACGGGCACGGAAAAAACCACTGTGCATCCTGCTATTGGCGCTAATTTATGCTCCACGCGGTCGCTGATGGGAGCGCTGTATTTCTCCCGCTCGGAGTGAATAGTACGACGTTCAGAGCAATTTTCATCTTTTTCGAGTGGTGTACTTGCGTTTTGTCTGTGCAGCAGTACAACGTACTGCACTTCAGTGCAATCATGACTCCTAAGAAGATGCGTAAAGTCGGTGATAAGTGCCGTCTGTTTAATGAAGAATGGACGGCCAAATATTTCCTAATTGATGCAGGAAATAAAGCCGCATGCTTTCTATGCCATGATGAAGTTGCCGTATTCAAGGAATGCAATCTGAAACGACATCACGAAACCAAACACAGTGACTTTGGCTGCAAACTTTCAAAAAATGGTTCAAATGGCTCTGAGCACTATGGGACTTAACATCTATGGTCATCAGTCTCCTAGAACTTAGAACTACTTAAACCTAACTAACCTAAGGACAGCACACAACACCCAGCCAACACGAGGCAGAGAAAATCCCTGACCCCCCCGGGAATCGAACCCAGGAACCCGGGCGTGGGAAGCGAGAAGGCTACCGCACGACCACGAGATGCGGGCTGCAAACTTTCAGATGAAGAACGAAAAATAAAAGCAGCGGAGTTCGTGAAACGCTTGACGAAGCAACAAGCGTTATTTACGAAGCAAACACCCATTCAAAATAGAGCTACAGAAGCAAGTTTCATGGTTGCCTACAACCTTGCTAAACGAAACAAACCTTTTTCGGATGGCGAGTTTATTAAACAGTGCATGGTAGAATGTGCAAGTGTGTTGTGTCCTGAGGTTAAAACCGAATTTGAGAGCATTTCGTTGTCAAGGAGGACTATAACGCCGTGCACTGATTTAATTAGCGACGAACTTGCAGACCAGGTAAAGACTGTGAGCGAAGATTTTGTTTGGTTTTCACTGACAATGGACGAAAGCACAGATATTGAAGACACTGCACAAGTACTCATCTTTATCCGTGAAATTAATGAACATTTCGTCATCACCGAAGAATTAGTTGGTATAGTATTCATGAAAGATAGAACCACTGGTCAGGACTTGTTAGAATGTGTTGCTAATTGTGTGGAAACAAGTGGCTTATCCTGGAACAAAATGGTAAGCATTACAACACATGGGGCCAGGGCTTTCTGTGGGAAAAAAATAGCTATGATGAAACTTTTAAAAAACAAGTTACAAGCCGAAGACACAGACAGTGATATTTTAGATTTTCATTGTATTTTACATCAAGAAAGCCCCTGCAAAACTGCACTAGGCATAAAACATGTGGTAGATCCTGTTGTTGGTGCTGTGAACACAATCAGAGCAAGGGCACTCCATCACAGACAGTTCAAATCTCTCCTTGAGGAGGTGGGGGCAGAACATGAAGATGTAATTTTCCATAACAGTGTGAGGTGGTTGAGCTTGGGCGAAGTATTAAAAAGAGTCTGGGCATTACAGGACGAATTTATTTTATTTCTAGACACTATGGAGACATCTCATGATTTTATTGCAAAAATAGGATGTGAAGAGTGGAGATATGAGATGATGTTTGCAGCTGATATTTTTGAAAAACTGAATGAGCTGAACGTGACATTGCAGGGAAAGGGGTTGTTTGCTCATGAAATGTGGACACGTGTCAAAGCATTTAAAACAGAACTAGGTCAGTTTGCATGGCAAGCAAATGAAGGCAAATTTTGTCATTTCCATTTACTAGGGAAACAGAAAGTACCTGGAAGTGTTTCAGCTAAGATTAGGGATTACATGCAGAGTTTAGAGGATAAGTTTACTACAAGATTTCAGGATTTTGAGAAAATTGAGCCTCAATTTAATGTTTTATCGTATCCCATCACTGCTGATATTGACACTGCACCACAGGAGCTGCAACATGAACTGATTGACATGCAGGCAGATCACGCAGTGAAAGAAATGTTTACTGCTGTAATTTTAGTTGACTTTTATAAATCTTTGTCAGCTGAAAAATTTCCATGTATCAAGAAATTTGCAGGCAAAATGTTCTCCATATTTGGATCGACGTATATTTGTGAACAAAGTTTTTCTTGCTCGAAAATCAACAAGAGCAAATACCGAAGCTGTTTAACAGACAGTAATTTGCAGGCTGTGATGAGAATATCAACTAGCAGTCTGATTCCTGATTTCAAAAAAAAGTGCAAAATTTTGATAGGATGCATTTTTGCCATTAAACTTGTTTTAAAATTTAATGTATTTGGAGATGATATTAAATTAGCAAAATAAATGAAATTGAACACAACTATCTTATTTGAGGATGTCAGATGGAAAAAGGCACAAGTGACTTTAGTCTTATACCCCTTTGTTTCTGACTCTTGCATTTATATCTAATGATTTTTATGATACATTTTATGAAATGTAAAGCTAACTAATCAATGCATTTTAAGGCTTTCACTGCTCCACCCGAAATTGCAACTGTATATGTGATACGTGATTGGAAATAAAGAAAACTTGCATTTTCATAAAAATTTCGGGAATACTGGACACACACACACACAAACCGGGTGATCAAAAAGTCAGTATAAATTTGAAAACTTAATAAACCACGGAATAATGTAGATAGAGAGGTAAAAATTGACACACATGCTTGGAATGACATGCGGTTTTGTTAGAACAAAAAAAAACAAAGTTCGCAAAATGTCCGACAGATCTCTTGCGCGCGTCGTTTGGTGATGATCGTGTGCTCAGCCACCACTTTCGTCATGCTTGGCCTCCCAGGTCCCCAGACCTCACTCCGTGCGATTATAGGCTTTGGGGTTACCTGAAGTCGCAACTGTATCGTGATCGGTCGACGTCTCTAGGGATGCTGAAAGACAACATCCGGCGCCAATGCCTCACCCATAACTCCGGACATGCTTTACAGTGCTGTTCACAACATTATTCCTCGACTACAGCTATTGTTGAGGAATGATGGTGGACATACTGAGCATTTCCTGTAAAGAACGTCATCTTTGCTTTGCTTTACTTTTTGATGCTAATTATTGCTATTCTGATCAGATGAAGCGCCATCTGTCGGATATTTTTTTAACTTCTGTATTTTTTTTGTTCTAATAAAACCCCATGTCATTCCAAGCATGTGTGTCAATTTGTACGTCTCTATCTACATTATTCCGTGATTTATTCAGTTTTCAAATTTATACTGACTTTTTGATCACCTGGTATACATATATATATATATATATATATATATATATATATATATATGCTGCCAGTATAGTATACATACAGCATTAGAAGTGAAAGGTTTATAAGGTGCAGCCCTCCGCAAACCTCTGTGTCTTTAATGAGGCACCAGAACCAAAACTATTGCCCACCCCTGGTTTAGACTACTGTCCAGCTTTTCTATGACAAAAGTTGTTTTACCACTCTGTAGCATACCTCTCCGTACCGTTGTGTACGAAGACATAAGCAACATGCACCATTCGGACGTACAGAGAAATCAGCAGCTGCAAAGCACAGCATTAACGAACACACTCTCCACTTTGATGGAACCGTGTTGCTATGCCGAGTAGCCGGCTATCGCAACACCATTATTAAGGAACCCATAGAAATCTGGTGAACAGGGACGAAGGTTATCAACATAGTTTGTCAGTAGTGTATCAGAACTCTCCATTACATTGAAAACCATATAGCCAACTTAACGCTATTCTTTGCCTTGTGTAAAACTGGGAATAAATAAACACTCAGATATCGATATTAACAATATGAGGGCGAAACATGAGAGCGCGATTCTAAGCATTATTGGTAGACGAGTCAGCAGTGCTGGCCGAGAGCTCGGAGACAGAAGATGTGTCACACTACCTTTGCGTCGGTGATGGCAGATCTTATCACACTCAAAGCTTGATTTCATTTATATGGCCAGGAAAGGTTTACATGGCTTAACTACGCTTGAAGCTGTAATTCAAGGTAAAATTTGCAAGCATAGTGTAAAGCGGAAGTACAGGGTTAGGCTCGTGATTGTTAGCCCGAGTTTGCAATAATCCATTACTTTGTTTATCAGTTAAAGAAGCGTCCTTATCCTCCAAATAATAATAATTATTCTCCACATCCAATTCAAAAAAATCCTGTAGTTATTAATTGTCAATGTAACTTTGAAACTGAAAAATTTGTTAACCTGGCACTGAGCCATGATTGATACTTATGTCATTGTCAGGCATTTTGCCATTATTAATATTTGTCATACTATTATTGGTCATGATGATTTGTGAAGTTTTAAGTAGACTTAATGTATGAAATCCCTTCTTAAAATTTATTCAGTAGTTAACAGGACCCAAGAAAACTCCTTTCTTTAAATTCATTCTTAGTAACAATAAGCTTTTGCTGCGAATTGCTGTAAACCACTTGGATAAAGGTAGTGATCTAAAGAAGTGAGTACAAAACTTACGGCCAAAACAGACACATTGACACACCACAAACAGATAATGTACTCTAATTCAGTAAATTCCGTTGCACAAGCCAGTCAGACAGCTTATTCTAATGTCAGTTTTAAGTTTTTCATGTAACGATCTGTGAGGGCTCAAATTACAGTGAAAATAACACTCATACACAGTGATATGCAGGTTATATTCCGATTACTGATAGCTCACGTTACTTATCAAGTCAATTTTCACAGACGAACATAGGCAATATTTGTTGTAGGTAAGATACATATATGTTGTAGGTACGTTACAAGTTAAGCACGGAATTCCGCGTAAGCGACAATATCACGAGAGCGCGCCCACCACTGCCCAGCACGGAAGGCGCATCCAGGTCCCCCATGCAGAGATTTAAACGAAGTCTCCATCCCCACTCCGGATACACGCACCACTGCACCCATACCCCCCTCCCCCCCCCCCCACCACCCCACCCCCCCACCCACCCTCCATGCACGCCAGCTGCACAGCACCCAGCCATCTGCAGCCACGTCGAGGGGCTCACTACTTGTATAATTATTGTGACGTCCCAAACATTTCGGCACTTCGCCAGAACTATTCGTCGAAACGTCGTGGTACCTCAACGCTGCCGCCCTGCTGGATGCCCGAGAGAATTCCACTACTCAAAGTTGTTAATGGTTTCTCGTCGGATAGGCCCCTTATTCTACCTATTTTTTGCTGAACGTCTCATCGTTCTCTATATCTTCGTCACATATCCCACATGTCCCTCGATCATAATGTTCTTATGTCCACATGACTTTATTTTCCAGGTAAGGAAGTATCGTATATAATCCCCTTGTTCTTTACACCTGTTAGCTCCTTTCCTTTATCCATAGATGCTAGTCTTCATTTCTTTATTGTGGTAGATACCTCTTCAGAAATGTAATTCGAATCTTTTTCTCAACTGTTTTTACTATTCTCGGCCTCAGGATCTGTCACAGAAATGCCTTTTAATTTCTAATTATTTATAAGAATAACTTATTTGTTTGTGTCTCCTACGAATCATCACATGTGGCAGCATAAAATTGAGCATATTGTGAAATGTTGTGGAAACCAAAGCTGTCATTATTGTGCATTAGAAATAAATTTAAATGTGTTTAGTATGTGTACGTGCCTCTAAAGATTCTAACTACGAATAATTAGTGTTGTATTACTTTTCTGTTTGTTACAGGTAAGCGAATGGGGTGAAAGACACAAACGAGACATCTAACGTAAGCATATTCATTAAAAAGAACACTGAATTAGTTTTTTCTTAGATTCTCAAACATTCTGTCTGACACATCCATGCATAAAGGGCAGTTTAATACTATTTCTCTATATATATTGCTGAAATTAAAATGAATAAAGAAACGAATGATATAGTAGATTAAAAGAGACTGCCGGCCGGTGTGGCCGTGCGGTTCTAGGCGCTTCAGTCTGGAACCGCGTGACTGCTACGGTCGCAGGTTCGAATCCTGCCTCGGGCATGGATGTGTGTGATGTCCTTAGGTTAGTTAGGTTTAAGTAGTTCTAAGTTCTAGGGGACTAATTACTTCAGAAGTTAAGTCCCATAGTGCTCAGAGCCATTTGAACCATTTTTTTAAAAAGAGACTATAGATATTGCCTGAAATTTAACTTCTGTTTCACAGCCACACGTCTGTGACACAAGTAGGACGGTCTAATAGTAATGACATGGTAATGCATTTGGTGAATTAAGACTGAGATTATCTCAATAAAAGATTGTTATGGCACTGCCAACAAGCGTTAAGAAAGTATCACTCTTCAAAGAGATATCATACGTGTATTTTAATATCGTTAAAGTTTGATTTCTTCTACACATAGCCATCACTGCTTACACAGAGAGACCGAATGTCCACAGCCGTATAGTTTTACTATTCAGAGCATCTCATTTTTTAGGAATATTATCTGTTTAGTACATGGCCAGAAAAATGACAACAATGTTCTCTTCAGTAATTACGTTGAAGAAGAAGCAACTGCAGGAGGATGATGTGGTAGAAACTATCAAACACATTATTGCATCCCTGCAGGCTACTACTACCAATACAGATTTGTAATGTCGATATTGTACAAGGTCTGTATAGGGCTACGCAATGTAGTATGACACTGCTTAGTAGTACACAGACATTGTACAGCACAGACATTTCATACTTGTGTTACATGCCGAGACACTTCAAAACTACGGTAAAAAAATCCTCTCCCTGCCTCTCCTCCCGTTTTCTGTGCTGTATAATGCCAGACGTACTACTTACCTTGCGACACATACGTTATTTAAGTGCAGCTGATGCTATACCAAATACTGTCAGTTGTGGAGTAAGATCCTTCTTCTACACTTTAAAATAAAATTAAGCTCTATGCTGAAATGAGGAATTGAGCATCCACATAAACTGAGTTTAACGAAGGCGATGTTGGCCTGATATATTCGACGATGCCCTTTGGCTACACTAACTAAAGGATTCTTCTAAGAAATACCAAATTAAGATAACCTGAAGATGACTAAATAAGGCGAAACGGGTCGTTGAAAAATAAAAAAACTAACAAGCAAGACTGTTTTTAACCAATACAGTTCTGAAGACGATATGTTTACAAATATCGGAACCATTGGTTACGGCTCGGGAGTCTGGGCGCACAGGCTCACGAGGGTGGTGCCTGCCATGACAGTGAGAAGAGAACAGAGAAATATGAGATCGGTGGGGGCATACAGGACTACGCCGGGAGGAGTCATAATAGGGCTCTGCCCCCTGGACATCAAAATTCGAGAAGAGGCCGCTTGGTATTGGGCAAAGAAGGGGAATATAGAGAAAACGGAGGAAATTTTAGGTAGCAGGGCTGGGAACAAGGCTGAGATTTGGTTAAGAGGGGACCAGTTATGGCAACAATCGTGGGAAGATGAAAAAACGGGACGCAGAACTTTTGATTTTCTTCCAGATATTAGGGCCAGAGTGGCCGAGCGGTTAAAGGCGCTACAGTCTGGAACCGCACGACCGCTACGGTCGCAGGTTCGAATCCTGCCTCGGGCATGGATGTGTGTGATGTCCTTAGGTTAGTTAGGTTTAAGTAGTTCTAAGTTCTAGGGGACTTATGACCACAGCAGTTGAGTCCCATAGTGCTCAGAGCCATTTGAACCAACCAGATATTAGGGAACGGATGGGAATGGCATATTTCGAACCAACCCAGGGACTACTTCACTTTCTCAGTGGACATGGACCCTACTCAACATACTTATGTCGATTCGGGAAAAAGGAGACATCCGCGTGTGACTTTGGTGCTCCGGAGGGTACTCCTGACCATGCAGTCTACGAGTGCCCCCTTTCAATGATGTAGCTTCAATGTTACGCGACCAACTGCCACACTATGACACATACATATTACTAAGACAACACGACACCTTTCAGACCATTAATAAACTGGCTAACGTGGTATCACAGAAAGTCTTAAACGATTATCTAAGAGACTTAAACCAGCATTAATGAGAGATTTATTTAAATACCGATAGAGTCTGGTACCCTACTCCCAAACCGCCCGGGTGCGAAAAGGCCGACTTCCTCAGTCTGGAATCCGCCGAGCCTTGGGACTCATGGGGAGTGGGATGCAACTTCACCGATCTCGACAACGCACCGGATTTGACCTTAGAATAAGTTTAGTTGCAGGACTTAGTTTTTAGGTACTATTTCTAGGAACCTGCAGCGATCAACATCTCGGCATGCCCAGTGTCAGGGGCACGCTCATTGGGGTTAGCTCAATGAGCAAGGCTCTATAAGTAGGTTTATACTTTCAACTGACACATGTGTAACGCTGTAGGCTTTAGTAACTAGTCAATAGTTAGGTTACCTGCTTTCTAATTAATTAACAAAACTAATTTGCCCATTACACTTATCCCATAGCTAACAAAGTAACTAGTTACTTAAATATAACTTAGATTAGCTGCAATTGAAACTATTGTGCCACTTTTTCGGCCCACTAATCATATAAGGTAGTTGGTTAAATTGTATAATTAATAAGTTTTGGAAATAAAGGAATTTTTTTTTAAATGTCGGAACCATGGTCAAGGGATAATAAACCTTTATTTGCAACTGGTTGGCTGATTTTTCAATCTATTCTAATAGAATGTATGTATGTCATTACATGTGCATACCTTACTTTGGCTAATATAAACTGGGGGCAAAGAGTTTCTGATTTGCCCTCGTAGTTAGGGCTTATGAAGTGGACGTCTGTTAATCTCGGCAGCACACCCTGTCGTACCCTGCTGAATACTGAAGCGGACTCGGGTGCAGTGGACCCACGAGCTTGAGATTTGCTGCCGGATGAACAAGGGGACGGAGTGGTCCGCTACTCTGGGAGAGTTCCTGCGCGCGGCGGTCCCGGCGTTATAACCGCTGAGTAAAACATGGCGCAGACTGCGCGCCTACGTGACCGGCGTCTCGTGGAGTGGAGGGCGGCGGCGGCGGCACCACCCGAGCCAGCCAGTAATTTATTTATCGGTGGAGCGGTGCGCGGACTCCGGCTGCCAAGTGTCTCCTCCCCCCCCCCCCCCCTACTCTACTACTCCCTACTCTGCTCTGCGTTGCTGCAGCCGCCTCGCCTGCGGGTAACGAGGAAATGAAGCGCATGCTGATAGGCGCGCGCTGTTTTCGCCCGGGACGGAAAGTGCCGACAGCAGCGGCCGTCCCGCGTCGCCACTGTGCGCCGACTCTCAAGACGACGACGGCAGGCGTCGAGGCGCCGGATAACTCCTTTCCCAATATCTGCCGCTGCCGCTCATTGCTACGAGGCTTCGTTGCTGCGAGCACATTCAGACTGCAGGCGTTAGAGAGCCGTTCTCTGGTAATGCGATCCTAACGAGTCAGACACGCCCACGCGGGGTAATTCGTACGCCTCGTGTTCCGTTTATTGAGTCTACGTGCAGATAGCAGTTAGGAGGCAGAACGGGTGCAATACAGTACATCTCCAAGAATTCATCAACGACTGCTGCTAACTACGTCGCACTAGCCTTTGCAGTTTTCGCCTCGAATCTGCCAAAACGGGCCTGGCCAAGATCTGTGCTCTCTCTGAGCGCTCTGACTTTCCCTATCACTGCGCTATTTCGAGCCGGTATGTGAGTAAGGGTGAATACAGACTACTCTGACGTGATGTGGAAACACGTAGGCTCACGTCATAACGCGTGTGACATAAAAATCCAACACAGGATTTTCTGCGCTTCAGTTTATATTGAGCTGACGTGACGTGGGAATGAGTTGGATGATGCAATCTGACTCCACACGCCTTATCACGGGTGGAAGGAATATCTAAAGCTCTAGAATTTCGTCAGTCGTGGGAAGGCGTCAGAAGTGTGAAGTGGTTTGAAATGGCTCTGAGCACTATGGGACTTAACTGCTGTGGTCATCAGTCCCCTAGAACTTAGAACTACTTAAACTTAACTAATCTAAGGACATCACACACATCCATGCCCAAGGCAGGATTCGAACCTGCGGTTCCAGACTGTAGTTCCTAGAACCGCTCGGCCACTCCGGCTCGCGCGAAGTGGTTTCTCCTGTACCGTTTGCAGTTATTATTTGAAGATGGAGGAGACGTTGATTGAATACGTTCGGTCAAATCCGGTGCTGTATGACCCTACAAACCTGGAATATCGTAACCAGCATTCAAAGAAAGAGGCTTGGGACGAAATAGGAGAAAAACTCGGCATTACAGGTTAGCGAAAACAGTTACTTTTTCCATATTTTTTATTAGGTTTTCTTTTTTACAATTTATAATAGTTCAATAGGCGTTATGTTTTATATTATTAGGAAAAAAGTATCAACCCATAACAAGTAAAACCAGATATGAATATAACAGGTATCTATTATGTAAATTGGATTATATGAATTCTAATTAAAAATAACACCCAATTGAACTTAAAACGGTCGGTTATAACGAATGCGCGTATTCAGTAAATAATACTGGACGTGTCATGGAGCAACTCTATTCTTTCGAATGGAGTGCCATTGCCAAGGAAAACTTGCTGAACCATAATCAGGAACGAAGCACTTTTTGAACTTATCTCTGGTGATGGCCGCTTCTCTCACGAAAGTTCTACGAATGGGTTCGAGGTTGGCTACACCATGAATGTGTTCACTTTCCATACTGATTTGTTCCTCGAAAGGGGAAATATTTGTTGATGTATTCCGAAGTATGTTGTGTAGACAGGTGGAAACTAAAACTATTAGATCGGCAGTTTCTGGTTTAGTTTCAATAGGCTTTAGAAATACTCTCCAGTGCCCGGCTAGAATTCCGGATGCATTTTCTACAGTCCGTCGAGCTCTTGAATGACGGTAGTTGTATACCTTCTCTTCGTCACTTGTAATGGCTGCTTTGCTGTATGGACGCATCAAATAGCCAAGAGAAACAGCAAGAAAACTTTTCTAATTTGTAATTACATTTCTGATGTATAATAAAACGCACTTTGTGAAAACAAAATCAATAAAAATTCCAAAATGTCTCTGTGATAATTTTTTTCCCTCCCAGACATATAATACAATAAAGTATTAGCACTTACATCAAGCAAACTGCAAGTCGTATCTCCGCCGGAATGCTTACCCTCAGTTGAGTGGAGCGTTTTTCTATTATCGGACCAACCAAGCTCAAGAGATGGTAGAACTCAGTTTTTGTCATTCTGTAATACCACTTAAACCGCTCTTCATCTTCTATTAGTTGAGGCATTAAATTTTGGAACTTCCCGAATTCGTCTCGCCCCATATTGATAGGATGCACCCATTGTCTAGACGAGCAAATGGATGCAATACACAGAGCAGCCATTTCTTCTTCTTCTTCTTCGAGCATGTCAAAAACACGCAGTACATTCATGGTTGCAGGTTCAAAACAAACTGTCGGAAAATACAATGCAGACGAAGTAGTTGTTTCATGCTGCTATACGTTAGGCCAAGGTGAACACAGCTTCATGTCTGACGTGGTCCCTCGCTGCATGACGTGACGTGGGAAAACGTCACGTCAGAGTAGTCTATGTTCACCTTAAGACGTCTATATGACGAAGGCTGCACTCGCGGGAAAGTTAGGTAGACGTGTTTGCGCTACAGTAGAACTACTTCTAAGAGGAGAAGATTGTAGCATTAACACTATTAAACTTCCTGGCAGATTAAAACTGTGTGCTGACCGAGACTCGAACTCGGGACCTTAGCTTTTCGCGGGCAGGCTTTCTACCAGCTGAGCTACCCGAGCACGACTCACGACCCGTCCTCACAGCTTCAGTTCTGCCGGTACCTCGTATCCTGCCTTCCAAACTTCACGGGAGCTCTTCTGCACTCGAGGAAGAAAGAATATTGCGGTCCGGCATACAGTTTTAATCTGCCCGGAAGTTTCACATCAGCGCACACCCCGCTGCAGAGTGAAAATCTCATTCTGGAAACATCCCCCAGGCTGTGGCTAAGCCATGCCTTCGCAATATCCTTTCTTCCTAGAGCACTAGCTCTGCAAGGTTCGCGGAAGAGTTTCTGTGAAGATTGGAAGGTAGGTGAGGAGGTACTGGCAGTTGAAGCTGTGAGGACGGTCGTGAGTCGTACTAGGCTAGTTTAGATGGTATGTCCCGAGTTCGAGTCTCGGTCCGGCACACAGTTTTACCCTGCCAGGAAGTGTCATATCAGCGCACACTCCACTGCAGAGTGAAAATCTGATTCCATGAACACTATTATTCAATCATTCGTCTAATTTATAAATCTTTTTGTCTTTAAAATTGAAACGGCCAGGTCGGAAGTTAAGAGGAAACATCGTTCTGATACCTCTGGCAGTGGACCTCTTCCACTGCAAGCTGTCGGGTTTCCATGTTTATGGAGGAGGTAGCGTGGACCAAAACAAGAAGAAACGTCCAATAAAGATGGGCTCTGAAGTACATACCTTAAGAGCTATGAACACTTGTTAATTTTTACCACTTTTGAACACACAAACACATTACTTCTCCTGAACAAATAATCGTAGCTCATAAGCTGCGAATATTACAGCCCATGTCTACAAGAATATTTTTTCTTGTTTTGGTGCGTACCACCTCCTCCCTAAATATGAAGAGCAAAGAGCTTGCAGTAGAAATCGGTCAATGTCAGAAGTATGAAAATGATTATCACTAATAACTTTCGAATCGGTCGTCTCCGGAACAGGGACCCTTACCTGAAATTGATACATTCACCCTTGTCCACTATAACTGAAAGTTCGCAACATCATGGCGGCACCCTGTATAAAAGAAATCGCCGAGTTTCGTAGACCAAAGTGGTGACACACACACACACACAGACACACACACACACACACACACACACACACACACACACACACGAACAAACAAAATCCTCGTACGTAGTTGCCTCGGAAACAGTACGTTAGAGGACTAAAATACAATTAATTCTTTCCGCACTACCCAGGAACATATTTTTCGCGGTTATCAGGGGGGAAACGAAACTGAAAACTCTCACCAAATATTGTAATGTCAAATCTCCTTCTTGTACTTCCTCATTGGATGGAAATGGAAATAATGGACGATTAGTCTGGTAATTCACAAAAAACAGCCGGCCTGAATGATATAATCGAACAATAGAGAGGTAATAGGATTACATACTAAACGAATGTTTGTCGAGTTTCCGGAGGGACGAGGAGCATGAGAAACAGTTTTGGCGTTGTGCTTAGTCATGTGAAATAGATTTAAATTGTACGTCACTAACGCACATACGATGGTGTCATATAAAATAATTACTGATAACAGAAAATAAGACTTTAAAACGATCTTTTGTCCAGTGGCAGAAGATCATACACATGGACCTAAACTATTAGTATATTTCAGTAACGTTGATACAGAGGTGATGGTTTATAGAAACAAGTCTGTAATTAAATATATTACTCTTGAGGAGCTCACTTCACTTTGCATAACTGCTGTAGCCTTTGGTGTAAAATCTGGTATTCATGTGGCACTGCCTAGCGGTAAAGCACGTTGTTGGGAACGAGAAGTCTTGAAATAGAATCCCCCCGACCAAAAGAAATTTTCGGTCGGTGTTTAGTGTAAACTTCCCCCCTCAAGGATGTGAGGAGTCACCAAAATCAGTTAGTGGGTCCCATTTCACTTTAAACCTTAGGACTCCTTTCACCCTGGAATAGGTGTGGTATGTTAGGGCCATGTAAATCACCTAGATGACGTCCAATTAAAAACCTCGCATTGGCTATTGAGTCAAACACAGTTGTTATTACAATACACTTATATCGGTTGTGCCCAGTACGAACGGTGTTTCTGCTGGTTTTTATTGTGCTGATTATGCGGCACCTGTTTTCATCTTGCGTCCTCATATTGGCGACAACTGTTCTTTTTCTTGTGTCATCGTCCCTCATCGGGGCAGGATCGGTAACACAGTTGCAATTACAGATATTTTAGTTTTAATGATCAGTTGAAGCGTAGAAACAGAAGCTTTGTCGATGGCTTTCGGTGTCTTCTTAAATTGACGTAGCATCTGTATCGACTTTCCCCACGCTGTTTCGAGATCTTATTTTTCTGA
Source organism: Schistocerca serialis cubense (assembly GCF_023864345.2). NCBI lineage: Eukaryota > Metazoa > Arthropoda > Insecta > Orthoptera > Acrididae > Schistocerca > Schistocerca serialis. The sequence goes on along the minus strand of NC_064641.1, from coordinate 142,873,851 downwards.
AAGACCTAGTAGATTGGTTGGCTGATTTGGGGGACGGGACCAAACGGTGAGGTCATCTGTCCCATGGGATTAGGGAAGAATAGGGAAGTCGGCCGTGCTCTTTGAAAGCAACCATCCTGGGACTTGCCTGAAGCGATATGGGGAAATAACGGAGAGCCTAAATCAGGATGGCCGGACGCAGGTTTGAACAGTCGTCCTCGCAAATTCGAATCCTGTGTGCTACCCATAGTGCCCTCGCCCCTCAAAGACCTAGTCTGTCATTGTTCGCGGTTCTAGGCGCGCAGTCCGGAACCGTGCGACTGCTACGGTCGCAGGTTCGAATCCTACCTCGGGCATGGATGTGTGTGATGTCCTTAGGTTAGTTAGGTTTAAGTAGTTCTAAGTTCTAGGGGACTGATGACCACAGCAGTTGAGTCCCATAGTGCTCAGAGCCATTTGAACCATTTTTTTGTCATTGTTCCACTTTAACGTACGTCGTAGTTTTGTTGACATTTGCATAGGTTTATATGCTTTTTTATAGTTTTTGTCACGTTGCTGTTTCTGTATGTTATTTTGATGCAATTTTGTTAACATTTTAAGCGAATTTTGTGGTTGGAAACGCTTCTTGTGTGAGCACCAACTTGCCATAATTTTCCTGTTGGCATGTCCCTTCTGTCCTGTTAGTTGTCTGTTTGTGTGTACGATTCACGTCTTCCTTTAGATGGATCATTTTTACTGTTGACTCTTATGCCTATGCCATAGCATTTATAGGGATCGTTTTGCTGTTCACTAAGCCCTATGACTTCATTTCTCTTTTTTCACATTCTGTAAGAAGTAACTTCATTTTATGTTTCCACTATAGGTAAATTTGATGTTTGTTTATGCTGAATTTATGAGTTCCAAGCACAGGTTGTAATATAACCTGCTCTCAGATGTTTTTATTTCTTCTGAGGAAGGCAGGTTTACGTCTATCGGAACGTAGGTAAAAGTTTGAGTAAACTTTTGAAAAGCAACTGGTTGGCTGTATAATTCCCACAGTGTCAGATTTGGCATGGTCAGTTTAAGAAGGGGTGGTCGGATGCCCTTACTATCGCCACACTATAATGCGACAACCCGTCCACCTGCTACCACTTAGGGAGGAACATGTGTACACCAACGCAGCCGTCACGCGAAGCACATCCGACGGTACAGACGAAAGCTGTGGATACCACCGTAGAAGACAACCGCCAAACGTTGAAGTGAGGGAAAGTTTTCTAAATGTTGGTGTATTGTGTAACTGAGGCTGGCCTTGGTACCGCCAAGCAAGGTGGCGTATTCTAGAGGACGGTGGTTCAAACCCACGCCCGGCCATCCTGATCTAGGTTTTCTGTGATTTCCTAAATCCTCTCAGGGAAATGCCGGGATTGTTTCCTTGAATGGTCACGTCCAACTTCGTTCGCTATACTTCCTTAATCCGATGTGACTGATGACGTTGCTGTTTGGTCCCCTGTTCCATATCAACCGTCCAACCAACAACTTGGGTACCAGCCCGATATTCTCCTAGTACGATGTGGGAAACCACCTAAAAACCACGTCCATCCTGGCCGGAACACCAGCCCTCGCCATTAATCCGCCATGCGGATTCGACCAGGGGGCGCACTTCCCCGTCCTGGAAGCGGCATTCTAACACGAACGGCTACCCATCCTCGTACAGGCGATGTACGCGAAAATTCAAAGAAAGTCACCTATTTAGCAAGGTAGGTACTCCCTTTGCGATGCGACGGCAAATCCTGGATGTAATTGTTTGCTGCGAGGATCGAGATTCGTTTCTTCTTCGACTTTTTTTTCTTTTATAACCGGGGAAGCCATTGAGTTATAGCAGCACCGTAGCTCGTTCTGCGCAAGAAAATGGATCCACTTACAGCTATGAATGCTCCGCCGTTGAAGAATCAGTAGCTTTAGGAGCACAAAAGTTCTATTCGCGACGGATTAACGACGATTGGGAACGAATCGAGGACGGTCCCGCGGAAATTTGCCCACCTCTTTCCTACCACCGGGGGTGGGGCCGGCAGCATCTTTAAGCGTGCAAACGGCGTCGGTGGCGGCAGCGGCGCCGTCTTACCTTCCCACTGCAAGCGGCCCCAAAATCCGGTGCAGGCCTTTAAGAAGCCCGCGGGACACGATCCAGATGAGGACGAGCGTGGAAAATTCGGCAGCGGCGCGCACGATCCTATTCACTTAAGCCAGCGCCGGCGAGGGGGCGGAACGCCAAGCGTCCTGTCCTCTCTCCCTCTGTCATCCGCCTCTCTCTCATTCTCTTTCTCTCTTTCTTTCCCTCTCTCTCTCACTCTCTCTCCGCCTCTCCCCCAGTGGCACCGTTTCTTCGTCCGCTATCCGACTCGCCGCTTCTCTCTCCCCGCGGAGCCCGCGGCCGCCTAACAGAATCTGTATGCCCGACAGTTTGTCAGTTCATGTGTAATTCACCAGACAGCCTGCCCATTCATAGCGGCGCGCTGCCGCCAGCTACCGGGAGACACCGAGCGCCACGCACACACAGGCGGCTGGCTCCTCCAACCTCCTCTCACCACGCCGCCTTCTACTACTACCAGTACTACTGCTACGACTCTACGCCGGGGCTTACGTGAGGTGGTGTAGCGGCGGTGTTTCTGGCACTGCGGTCCGGATCGCCGGCCCGGGAGCCGCCGGACACTAAAAAGGTATATATTGGAGGGGAGGAAGTAGCGGTGACGGGGTCGGAGAAGCGTAGGGGGAGGATGCTCGGGAAAGAGAAGGCGGTTTGGGCGCGGTGAGCCAGACCGGGAAGCAATGCGCTGCTTCGATATTGTGCACGCAGCCGTCACGCGAAGCATACCCGACGGTACAGACGAAAGTTGTGGATATCATACTAGAAGACAACCGCCAAACGTTGACGTCGACGCTGCTGAACGACGTAGGGAGCACAGTCGTAAAATCATCAATAATCAACTTTATAGAAGGTGTATCTACTCTGAAGAGCCAAAGAAACTAGTAGGCCTGCCTAATATCGTCCAGGACTCCGAGAGCATGCAGTAGTGTGGCAACACGACGTGGCGTGGACTCGACTGATATCTGAAGTAGGGCTGGAGGGAAATTAAACCAAGAATCCTGCAGGGCTGTCCATAAATCCGTAAGAGTATGAGAGGGTGAAGATCTCTTCTGGATAACACGTTGTAAGGCCTCCCAGATATGCTCAATAATGTTCATATCTGGGACGGTTGGTGGCCACAGCAAATGTTTAAACTGAGAACATTGTACAAGGAGTTACTCTGAAGCAATTCTGGACTGTGGGGTGTTGCATTGTCCTACTGGAATTGCTTAAGTCCGCCGTAATGTGCAGTGGGCATCAATGGGTGCAGGTGATTAGACATGATGTTTAAATACGTGTCTCCGGTCAGAGACATAACTAGAACTATCAGGTGCTGCATATCATCCCAACTGCATAAGCCCCACGCCATTACAGAGCCTCCAGCAGCTTGAAGAGTCCCTGCTGACATTCAGGATCCATGGCTTCATGAGATTGTCTCCATACCCGTAAACGTCCATTCGCTGGTTACAACCTGAAACGAGACTCCTCCAATCAGTCAACATATTTCCGCCACGCGGGATTAGCCGAGCTGTCTGAGGCGCTGCAGTCATGGACTGTGCGACTGATCCCGGCGGAAGTTCGAGTCGTCCTTCGGGCATAGGTGTGTGTGATTGTCCTTAGGATAATTTAGGTTAAGTAGTGTGTAACCTTAGGGACTGATGACCTTAGCAGTTAAGTCCCATAAGATTTCACACACAAAATCAAATGGCTCTGAGCACTATGGGACTTAACATCTGTGGTCATCAGTCCCCTAGAACTCAGAACTACTTAAACCTAACTAACCTAAGGACATCACACACATCCATGCCCGAGGCAGGCTTCGAACCTGCGATGGTAGCGGTCACGTCGTTCCAGACTGAAGCGCCTAGAACCACACGGCCGATTTCACACACATTTGAACATTTCTTTGAACATATTTCCAGTAACCAACAGTCCAATGTCGGTACTGACGGGCCCAGGCGGGGCGTAAACTTCTGTGTCCTGCAGTCATCAAGAGTACGCGAGTGGGCCTTCAGCTCCGAAAGCTCATATCGAAGACTGAGAGCGCCATAGACACGGGTTCCCAGGTAGATGCCGTGTTTCTTGACTTTCGCAAGGCCTTTGATACAGTGCCGCACAGTCGTTTAAGGAACAAAGTAACAGCATATGGATTATCGGACTAATTGTATGATTGGATTGAAGAGTTCCTAGATAACAAAACGCAGCATGTCATTCTCAATGGAGAGAAGTCTTCCGAAGTAAGAGTGATTTCAGGTGTGGCGCAGGGGAGTGTCGTAGGACCGTTGATATTCACAATATATATAAATGACCTTGTGGATAACATCAGAAGTACACTCAGGGTTTTCGCGGATGATGCTGTAGTATATCGAGAGGTTGTAACAATGGAAAAATGTACTGAAATGCAGGAGGATCTGCAACGTATTGTCGCATGGTGCAGGGAATGGCAATTGAATCTCAATGTAGACAAGTGTAATGTGCTGCAAATACATAGAAAGAAAGAACCTTTATCATTTAGCTACAATATAGCAAGTCAGCAACTAGGAGCAATTAATTCCATAAATTATCTGGGAGTAGGCATTAGGAGTGATTTAAAACGGAATGACCATATAAAATTAATCGTCGGTAAAGCATATGCCACACTGAGATTCATTGGAAGAATCCTAAGGAAATGCAATCCAAAAACAAAGGAAGTAGGTTACAGTACACTTGTCCGCCCACTACTTGAATACAGATCACCAGTGTGGTATCCGTACCAGATAGGGTTGATAGAGGAGATGGAGAAGATCCAACGGAGAGCAGCACGCTTCGTTACAGGATCATTTAGTAATCGCGAAAGCGTTGCGGAGATGATAGATAAACTCCAGTGGAAGACTCTGCAAGAGAGACGCTCAGTAGCTCGGTACGGGCTTTTGCTGAAGTTTCGAGAACAGACCTTCACCGAGGAGTCAAGCAGTATATTGCTCCCTTCTAAGTATATCTCGCGAAGAGACTATGTGGATAAAATCAGAGAGATTAGAGCCCACACAGAGGATTACCGACAATCTTTCTTTCCACGAACAATACGAGACTGGAATAGAAGAGAGAACGGATAGAGGTACTCAAAGTACCCTCCGCCACACGCCGTCAGGTGGCTTGTGGAGTATGGATGTAGATGTAGATGTAGATGATGTTCCTTTGAATGGTTCGCACGGTGACAGTTGTTGATGGCCCAGCATTGAAATCTACAGCAATTTGCGGAAGGGTTGCATTTCTGTCACGTCGAAAGATTCTCTTCTGTCGTCGTTGGTGCTGTTCTTGCAGGATCTTTTCCCTGCCGCAGCTATGTCGGAGATTTCATGCTTTACCACATTCCTGATATTCTCGGTACACTCGTGAAACGGTCGAATGGGGAAATCCCCACTTCCCCGCTCCCTCGGAGATACTGTGTACCATCGCTCGTGCGCCGGCTATGACACAACGTTCAAACTAACTTAAATCTTAAGAACCTGCCACTGTAGCAGCAGTAACCGATCTAACAACTGGGCCAGACACTTGTCGTCTTACGTAGGCATTGCCGACCGCAGCGCCTTACTTTGCTTGTTTACTTATCCCTATATTTCAATACGAGTGCCCATACCAGTTTCTTTGCCGCTCAAGTGTATATCCACTCATTAAGAAAAAGTCGCTACACTAAGAAAGAGTTGTTGGACACAAACGAATGTTCGTCAGCGTGTTTCTGCACCTGGAAGATGACGTCCATTCAAATTTCGCACCGATCGCATCAGATTGGTGCTAGTAGCGACACTATGAGGACGCAAATCAGGATTATATCTTCTGGTCGTGGAAGCCTTCATACCAAATCAGGATTGCCTTAAAACACACTGTAACGGTTGTGAGCGTTAGTTTCCTTTGAGATTGGACGTGGTGAGTCGATGTTAGTCAAGGATGTTCTTAAAGCGAGAAAGTCTTCATTATAAACGCCTCACTGAGTTCGATCGAGGTCGTGTAATAGCGCTACGAGAAGTTGGATGTTCCTTCCGCTGTATTATAGAAAGGCCTGGAGGGAATGTAGCTACTGTACATGATTGCTGGCAGCGGTGGTCATGAGAATGAACGGTCGTAAGAAGGTCGGGCTCCGGAAGAGCAGTTAGCGCTACCGAGCTGGAGACCATCGTGTTCGTGCCCTAGCGCATCGTACTGCATCTGAAGCAGCAATTTCAGCAGCAGTTGGCTTCACTGTAACACAACGAACTCTTAAAAATCGTTTACTTCAACGACAGCTCCGATCGATACGCCCTGTAACGTACTATCCACTGACCACAAACCACCGCCATTTGCGACTTAAATGAGAGAGCTCATTCGAGGGCAGGGTGTAGTCCGTTGTGTTCTCTGGTAAATTTTGGCTCTGCCTCGGTGCCAGTGACGGCCTTGTGATGGTTACGAGGTTGTCAGTTGAGAGACTACAACCAGTCTGTCTGTGTGCTACATAGACTTGGGCGTAGACGAGGAGTTATGGCTGTGAGTGAGATTTCGTATGACAGTAGGAGCACTCTAGTGGCTATCCCACGAGCACTGACTGCCAGTCTGTGTGTCAGTCTGGTAATTCGACCGACTGTGCTGTCATACACGAACAGGAATCTAGGAGGTGTTTTCCAACAGAATACCGCTCATCCACATACCACTGCTGTCACCCAACATGCTCTAGAGATTGTGGACATGTTGCTTTCGTCTGCTTGATCACCAAATCTGAACTCTTTCTTTCGAGGACAATTGGTATTGTGCCTCTGCATGGATTGCTGTTTTGCTTCCGGTTAGAAGTGAGAAATCCTTGTTTCATCGCCAGTGATGACGTTCGACAAGAAGCTGTTACGAACAGACCCGTATGGCGCAAGTAATTCCGTACAGATTGTCTTCTGTTGCTGCTTATTGTCTTCTCTTAGGCCGCTAGGAATCCAGCTGGGACACATCTTTTGCGTAACCAACTGGTGGATGAGTGTATACGCACTACCAACAAGGTTGTCCAATTGAGCAGGATGGTTTCATTGTGATTCGTCGATCATCTCGAATGAGAGTGTCCGCACGCTCCAACGGTGCAAGGGTTGCAGTTCTGCGGCCGGCCGGTACACACGTAAGATCTGACAGATCTGCGCATCCTTGTTGTGATGATGACAGAGTCCTCGCCCAACGACTCACCGTGGTTATGTTCACTGCCACGTCTCCGTAGACCTTCTGCAACAGCATATGAATATCTGCGATTCTATGGTTTTCGGCCAAAAGAAACTTAATGATATCGCTCAGCTGGGAACTCACTTCCATTACAGACGCCATTTTGAAGGCTACATATAACAACTACGTATATAGGAACTTCCTAATACTACAGGGGCTAAAGCGGAAATACACCACGATGTCCCACAGCAAATTTAGCATTTTTTCAACCGAAAATGGCGAAGAAAAAAAGTGTTGTATTACTCACAGAACGCCCCTCATATTTGAATTACCCTGCTCCATTGTCGTTGGCTTTTCCTATCTTGGATCAGTTCATTAACTGGCCGTTTCAGTGTAAACAAGTAGAGTATGACTGAATCTGTGCTTCCTAAAAACACTCTCTCACAACAATGTCTTGTAAATGAATAGCGACTGCTGTAATAACATGCAATCTTATCTTGAATTAACTTGTTTTCCCGGGTCGGGAACCTGTGGTGACCTTGATGTTTTATAAGTTGCTGCTGACGTCGTTGAGCCTGCTATATGTAATGTGCTGGTGTATCCATTGTGCGACTGGGCACAGAGTTAAAAGCATAGATTGGAAATAGCTCTGCAGGAGCACTATGAAGCCGATCTCTGTCCGATCGATTCCAGTGGTTATGGGTTCTGCAAGTACTTGCACGACACGGTAATAGCATTTCGAACCTCTTATGGTTTTTTTTTTTTTTTTTTTACTTTATTGTTATTTTAAAACCTGTACAATGCAGGTAGGCTGGCAGCGGCACACTACGCCGCTCTTCAGCCATAGCGTTTTACAAGAGGATGAAACATGGTGAATGACAATGATCAAAGTGACGGGCAAAAGAGAGAGGTCACAGAGACATAAAAAACACGGAGTCGTTCACAGGTGACGATAACAACACTGAAAACACGTTGGCACGGCGCACAAAACACTGGTGAGTCCGACGGCACAAGTGAACGTAGGAGTGGGACGGCGGACACCAAAAACACTATACGACGTCACACACACGAGACACAAAAGGCGACGATCTCCGGCGCGCGAATGTTCACTATACGTGTGCGAGTCCGGGGACCTGCCAAGAGAGGAGGAGGAGGAAGGGGAGTGGGAGAGCGAGAGGGGAGAGCAGAGATGCCACGGGCAGGGGAGATAGGGGGGAGGGAGGAAGAGGGAGAGGGAGCCCGGGGGAAGAGGGGGAAGGGAGGGGACAGGGAGACGGAAAAAGAAGGGAAGAGAAGAGAAAGGAGGGAGGGTGCCGAAAGGAAAGGACACGGGAAGTGGGGGGCGGGGCAGGGTCAAAGTTGATAGGAGGGGTAGATGGAGGGGACGAGGACATCATCAGGGAGAGGGAGTTGGCGGAAGCCACCTTGGGAGAGGGTATGGAGGGTGGAGAGATGGAGACCGGGTGGGACGTGAGAATACAGGCGCGGCAGCGGGCGGGGGTGGGAGAGGATCGGGGAAACGAGCGGGTGAGGAGGATCAAGTTTACGTGAGGTGTACAGGATACGAATCCTTTCAAGGAAAAGGAGGAGGTGGGGGAAGGGGATGAGATCATACAGGATCCGCGTGGGGGAGGGGAGACGGATGCGATAGGCAAGGCGGAGAGCATGGCGTTCAAGGATTTGGAGGGATTTATAGAAGGTAGGGGGGGCGGAGATCCAGGCTGGATGGGCGTAACAAAGGATAGGGCGGATGAGGGATTTATAGGTGTGGAGGATTGTGGAGGGGTCCAGACCCCACGTGCGGCCGGAAAGGAGCTTGAGGAGACGGAGTCGGGAACGTGCCTTGGCTTGGATTGTCTGGAGATGGGGAGTCCAGGAGAGGCGACGGTCGAGGGTGACGCCAAGGTACTTAAGGGTGGGAGTGAGGGCGATAGGACGGCCATAGACGGTGAGATAGAAATCAAGGAGGCGGAAGGAAGGGGTGGTTTTGCCTACAATGATCGCCTGGGTTTTGGAGGGATTGACCTTGAGCAACCACTGGTTGCACCAAGCGGTGAACCGGTCAAGATGGGATTGGAGAAGGCGTTGGGAGCGTTGCAGGGTGGGGGCAAGGGCGAGGAAGGCGGTGTCATCGGCAAACTGGAGGAGGTGGACGGGGGGCGACGGCGGCGGCATGTCCGCCGTGTACAAAAGGTACAGAAGGGGGGAGAGGACGGAGCCTTGGGGCACACCGGCGGAGGGGAAAAAGGTGTAGGAATCGGTGTTATGGATGGTGACATAGGAAGGACGGCGGGAGAGAAAGGAACCGATCAGACGGACGTAGTTAATGGGAAGGGCAAAGGTTTGGAGCTTGAAGAGGAGACCGGAATGCCAGACGCGGTCATAAGCGCGTTCGAGGTCAAGTGAGAGGAAGATGGCGGAGCGACGGGAATTAAGCTGTTCGGAAAGGAGATGAGTGAGGTGAAGGAGAAGATCGTCGGAAGAGAAGGATGGCCGAAAGCCACACTGGGTGACGGGAAGGAGGCGGTGCTGGCGGAGATGCTGGTGGATGCGGCGGGTGAGAATAGATTCTAGGACCTTGCTGAAGACCGAGGTAAGGCTGATGGGACGGTAGGAGGAGACTGCGGACGGCGGTTTGCCAGGTTTTAGGAACATGAGGATACGGGAGGTTTTCCACAGGTCGGGGTAGTAACCGGTGGACAGGACTACATTGTAGAGCCTGGCCAGGGTGGAGAGGAAAGAGACAGGAGCTTCACGAAGGTGACGGTATGTGGCACGATCGTGACCAGGAGCGGTGTTGCGTTTTGTGCGGAGTGTATCAATGAGATCCTGTGTAGTGATAGGGGCATTGAGTTCCGTGTGTGTAATGTTGTCCAAGTACTGGAAGCCAGGAGCGAGGGGAGGGGAAGAGGTGTCAGTTCGATCGCGGACATCTGGGAAGAGGGAGTAATCGAACTGGGGATCATCGGGGACGGAAAATACATCGGAGAGGTAGGAGGCAAAGTGATTGGCCTTACTAAGGGAGTCAGGGAAAGGGTGATCATCATGGAGAAGAGGATAATAGGGGGAGGGTTTAGTTCCGGTAAGGCGACGGAAGGCCGACCAGAACTTGGACGAGTTGATTGGTAGGGTTGCATTTAAATGGGTGCATGTCTGTCGCCAGTCCCGGCGTTTCTTAGCCGCGAGCAAATTACGAACGTGTCGCTGGAGTTGCCGGTGGCGTCGTAGTGTGTCCGGGTCACGCGTGCGGAGGAAGGCACGGTAGAGACGACGGGATTCACGGAGGAGGAGAACGGCCTGTGGGGGTAAGGGAGGACGGTGGGGTTGGATGGCGACAGTAGGAACGTGGGCCTCCACGGCCTCAGACAAGGTCCGCTGGAGAAAGGAGGCGGCATGGGTGACATCGTCAGGGTGGTGGTAGGTGAGAGGGTGGCTATCGACCTGGGTGGAAAGGGTATCCCGGTAGGCATTCCAGTCGGCTCGGGAATAGTCGTGGACATACTTAGGGGGAGGGTCAGTACGAGGGTCGGGGCGAGGGCGACGACCGTCTGAAACGGTGAGGAGGACAGGGAGATGGTCGCTACCAATAGGCTCCAGGACATCCACCGTGATGCGGCCAAGGAGGTTGGGGGAGGAGAGGATAACATCAGGAGTGGAGTTGGATTCAGGACGGGTATGCCGGGGGATGGGGACGAGGTCACCTTGAAGGGTGGAGAGGAACCGATGCCATCGCCGTAACTGGGCAGCGGAACGACTATGGATGTTGAGGTCGGCGGCGATCACGTAGGAGGAAAAGGTACGATCGATGTGGGAGAGGAAGTCGAAGGGAATAGGAGCGTTGGGGCGGACATAGATGGTGGCGCAGGTAACGGCAAGGCCGGGGAAGAAGAGACTAAGGGTCAGGTGTTCGGTGGGGTCGGGAAGGAGAGGTTGGAGCCGAACGGGGATCTGGCGGTGGTGACCAATGGCAACTCCGCCACGCGCAATCGGGAGGGGATTATCAGAGCGGTGGAGGAGGTAGGGCGAAGTGTGGACTGTGTGTTGGGGTTGCAGGAAGGTTTCATTGAGGAGGAAGGCATCCACGCGGTGGGTGGCAAGGGTGTGCAGGAACAGGTTTTTGTTGGCAGGAAGGGAGCGTATGTTGTTGAAAAGGATACGTTGCTGTCGCGCCATGAATGGGATTTAAACGAGGGTGTCAAGATGGGAGAAGGTGAAATGGGCCTGGTTGTTGGAGTAGGTGGCGTACATCTTGAGTTGGAAGATGGAACGGGCAGCAAGGGAGATCTGCTGGAGGGTGTGAGGGCGCTGAAAGGGATGAACATTCTGGAGGACGATGGTGAGGAACCTGATGATGTCCTCAGCGGTGGGTGGGGGACGAAGGGAATTGCCAGGGGGGGTGGGGGCGTCCAGAGGACGGACAGGTACGGTGAGGTCAGGAGTGGTTGGAGGGGGTCGGGCTTTACACTTTTGGGAGTAGGTGGGATGAGGGAGATTGCAGGTATTACAGGAGGGAGGGGATTGGAGGTTAGGGCACTGCCGGAGGAAGTGCGCCTGCCGACAATGCGGGCAGGTGGGGGCCTCGCGGCACTCAGCTGTAGGGTGCGCATTATAGCGCAGACACCTCTGGCAGCGCAGGGATTGAGGAGGGGAACGGGAAGGTGGTGGAAGAGGAGGGCACCCTCCTTCAGGAGACGGTCAATGGAGGGGGCGTCCTCAGAGAAAACCCGCATAAGGCGGGTGGGGCCGGCCGAGTTGAAAATGCGGCGGACCGCCCGCACCTCCAGCGTGGGATGGGCCTGGAGCTCCGCCAACACCTCCTCCTCCGTGATCGACGGACTGAGCCGCGTGATCACGGCGGTGAGGGTCGGCGGGCGACGCGGGGGTTGGGGTTGGCGGGTAGGAGATGGAGAAGGAGCAGGGGTAAGGGAGGCGTTGGGACCAAAACGGGTGATGGGGAGACGGGAGAGGATGTCAGTATGGAGGGTTGGGCTGGGGGAGGAGATGAGAACAGAATCTCGGCGAGGAGTGAGGAGGGAGATGGGGGCACCAGGACAATGCTGGCGAAGGAAGAGGGTGAGGTTCCGGGCTTCAAGGAGAGAGGAATCAGGACGGGAGAGGAGGTAGCGGTAGGAGGAAGGGAGAGAGGAGGAGGATGAGGGGGCAGGGACAGGGGGGAGACTTCCATGGCATCAAGGGTGGGGGAAGGAGGACGAGGTGCAGCCTTTTTGGAAGCAGAGGAAGCAGGGGTGCCACCGGGGCGCTTGACGGCGGTGGAGGAGGTGTGGGGGATGGGAACAACGGGAATGTGGCGGGGAGGGGCAGGTCCCGGGGCCGGAGTCGGCGCCGGAGATGGTGACGGTGACGGTGAAGGCGACGATGACGATGACGGAGGCAGAGGCGGCGGTGATGGCGAAGGTGACGGGGAGAGCTGAGCGTGGGCAGTGGCCCGACGGGCCTCCACCCGAGCTGGAGCTGCAGTGACAGGCTGGGGGAGTGGGGGGAAGGGATCAGAACGAGAGGAGCGGGAGGAAGAAGCGGGAGAGGGGGCGACAAAGATAGAGGGTGAAGGGACAGTGAGGAGAGGTGGAATGGAAGGAGGGAGGTGGGACTGGGCACACCAAGTTATAGTGGTGGAGGCGGCGGAAGGGGAGGTATAGACAATGGCGGTGGTGGTAGTAGTGACAGTGGTGGTGGGGGCGGACATGACGGGAGAGAGAAACAAGAACGAACAGAACGAAGAGGAGAGGACAGAAACCGGGGACAGACAAAGACGAAGACGAATGAAGACGAAGACGGCCGTAGACCAGGGTCAGGACGGCGGCGATGGTGGCGACCAGGCGGCACCGGATGGCGGCGGCGGCGGCGGCGGCGGCGGCGGGCACCGGCGGCGGCGGCGGCGGCGGCGAGCACCGGCAGGCGGCGGGCACCGGCGGCGGCGGCGGCGAGCACCGGCAGGCGGCGGCGGCGGGCACCGGCAGGCGGCGACCAGGCGGGGGCGGCGAGCCCCGGCAGGCGGCGACCAGGCGGGGGCGACGGGCGACGAGCCCCGGCAGGCGGCGGCGGCGGCGGCGGCGGCGGCGGCGGCGGCGGCAAGGACCGGAAGGCGGCGACCAAGCGGCGGCGGCGGCAAACAGACGACACGGCAAGGATCTTCCACGTCGAAGGCGCACCCTGAGAGTAGCCCAGGCAGTGAAACTCTTCGATGAAGAAGAGAGGGAATCCAACCCTCGAATGCCTCTTATGGCTAGAAAGAATTTATATATCATAACACGACTGGAAAGGACGAAATGCGCGCTTTCAAGCAGCCTGCTCCATCCTTTTACGGCACGAACTGGGAAAAGGATATAGGGCCCGTTTTGTGACTATATTCATGGTTTCGTAGCAGACATTAGTACAGGGTGGTCCACTGGGCGAAATATCTCACGAAATAAGCATCACTCGAAAAAACTACAAAGAACGAAACTCGTCTAGCTTGAAGGGGGAAACCAGATGGCGGTATGGTTGGCCCGCTAGATGGCGTTGCCGTAGGTCAAACGAATATCAACAGCGTTTTTAAAAATAGGAACCCCCAATTTTTATTACATATTCGTGTAGTACGTAAAGAAATATGAATGTTTTGGTTGACCACTTTTTTCGCTTTGTAATAGATGACGCTGTAATAGTCACAAACGTATAAGTACGTGGTATCACGTAACATTCCACCAGTGGGGACGGTATTTGCTTCGTGATACATTACCCGTGTTAAAATGGACCGTTTACCAGTTGCGGAAAAGGTCGATATCGTGTTGATGTATGGCTATTGTGATCAAAATGCCCAACGGGTGTGTGCTGTGTATGCTGCTCGGTATCCTGGACGACATCATCCAAGTGTCCGGACCGTTCGCCGGATAGTTACAATATTTAAGGAAACAGGAAGTGTTCAGCCACACGTGAAACGTCAACCACGACCTGCAACAAATGATGATGCCCAAGTAGGTGTTTTAGCCGCTGTCGCGGCTAATCCGCACATCAGTAGCAGACAAATTGCGCGACAATCAGGAATCTCAGAAACATCGGTGTTGAGAATGCTACATAAACATCGATTGCACCAGGAATTGTATGGCGACGACTTTGAACGTCGTGTACAGTTCTGCCACTGGGCACAAGAAAAATTACGGGACAATGACAGATTTTTTGCACGCGTTCTACTAAGCGGCGATGCGTTATTCACCAACAGCGGTAACGTAAACTGGCATCATATGCACTATTGTGCAACGGAAAATCCACGATGGCTGCGACAAGTGGAACATCAGCGATCTTCGCGGGTTAATGTATGGTGCCGCATTATCGGAGGAAGGATAATTGCTCCTCATTTTATCGATGGTAATCTAAATAGTGCAATGTATGATGATTTCCTACGTAATGTTCTACCGATGTTACTACAAGATGTTTCACTGCATGACAGAATGGCGGTGTACTTCCAACATGATGGATGTCCGGCACATAGCTCGTGTGCGGTTGAAGCGGTATTGAATAGCATATTTCATGACAGGTGTATTGGTCGTCGAAGCACCATACCATGGCCCGCACGTTCACCGGATCTGACGTACCCGGATTTCTTTCTATGGGGAAAGTTGAAGAATATTTGCTATCGTGATCCACCGACAATGCCTGACAACATGCGTCCGCGCATTGTCAATGCATGCGCGAAAATTACGGAAGGGGAACTAATCGCTGTTGAGAGGAATGTCGTTACACGTATTGCCAAATGCATTGAGGTTGACGGATATCATTTTGAGCCTTTATTGAATTGATGTGGTATTTACAGGTAATCATGCTGTAACAAACCTTTACGCCTCTCCTGGGTCCGTTGGTTTGTTGATGTCTGGAAACATGTTGCCTGGGTGGACGAATCTCGTTTCAGATTGTATCGAGCTGATGGACATGTACGGGTATGGAGACAATCTCATGAATACATGGATCCTGCATGTCAGCAGGGTCTGTTCAAGCTGGTGGAGGCTCTGTAATGGTCCGGGGCGTGTGCAGTTGGGGTGATATGGGACCCTTCGTACGTCTACATACGACTCTGAGAGGTGACACGTGCGTAAACATCCCGTCTGATCACCTGAATCCATTCATGTCATTTGTGCATTCCGATGGACTTCGGCAATTCCAGTAGGACAATATGACAGCCCACACGTCCACGAGTCTACAGAGTGGCTGCAGGAACGTTGCTCTGACTTTAAACATTTCCGCTGTCCACCAAACTTCCCATTTATGAACATTATTGATCATATCTGGAATGCCTTGCAACGTGCTGCTCAGAAGAGATCTCCACCTTCTCATATTTTTACGGATTTATAGACCGCCCTGCTTGATTTATGGCATCAATCTCTCAGCACTACGTCAGACATTAGTTGAGTCCATGCCTTGTAGTGTTGCAGCACTTCTGCGTGCTCGCGGGGGCCCTACACGATATTAATCAAGATTACCAGTGTATTTCGTTTTTCAATGTAAGTTGTTGTTCGATTACACTATTGGCGATAAATCACTGGAACGGTAACAGCTGTAAAACACAGTGGAGTGATGGATTGGAAATACCTAAATTATCAGACATATTACTTGAAACTAGTGATACGGAAATAGATGGCAGAATGACATTCATTGCAAGAATCATAAGGAACTGTACTATACTCACAACGTAATTGTGTTGCAAAACACTTGTTCGTCCGACTGTTCAGTAATGCTATTCTGTCAGGGACCCTTTCCAGGTTGGAGTAATAGGAGTGAGAGATAGAGATAGTAGATGCAATGAAGGAAAAGCATTATTATGCGAGCTGTAGCGTTACGGATATGGACAACAAACTCCATACGCTGAAGCTGCAAACGAGCTGTCACACGGAAATTTTTTGTTGAAATTCTGGGAGTGGGCGTTCCAAGAAGCGTGGGACTACATATTACCTCCTCCCACGTACGTCACTCAAAATGTCAGGATAAGGATAAAAGAGGAATAATTATAGCTCAGGCGGCTTTGTAGCCATAGCCGTTGCGTTTTGTACAACCTCCGAGAGCGTACGTTGCAAGAGGATTCGAGCAATACATTGTATAGCTTACTCCAACGTACATCACTCAGGCTGTCATGAGGAGAAAATCAGAGAAATCAGAGCTCGCAAGGAGGCCTGGCGATAACCGTTCCTCCCACGCAACATTCGTGAACGTGACAGGTAACGGCCGATAAAGCATTTGTAAAAACAGTGGACGCAGGTACAGTGTGGGTCGGTAGGTTAAATAATTTAATAATGAGAATCAGTCGTACGTAATCGGAGAAAATGTTTGAAATTCTGGAATACTGTTGAATTGCTGTAAATATTTTACGCCGTCTTTTATGAGAGTCTGGCAACTATTTCTGTTGTCAGCCAGAAAGCGATGGAGTACATACTGACCATAGTTCCCAGTGTGCAAGTCCACATTCTTGTCCAGCCCACTGAAAGAAAAGTTGCTATTCTCTATTCGCTCAGCGTCATCAGGACTACACTTATAAATGAAGATTTAGAGTTGTAATTGGTCCATAAAGTTTCCATTGCACAACATTATAGTTTTCATTATGTTCATACTGACAGTCAATCTATCCTAAACAGCACTATGAGCAGTTCCTACTAAATTATCTTTCGCCCTGAGTACTGATAACCAAAGTAAATGTCCGCCAAAAAAGTGGAAAATAAATGTCAACACTTGTCACACAGATTTGTTAACATCAAAGGCAGCACACTAACAGTTACTTATGCGAAATCTAAGCGATCCAGGACTGTGTACAGTCCTCGCGAGTTCACTTTCTATTAGTACTGAAAACACGCGTTTTGTAACAGCCTGTCTCTGACGTCATCCGAGGAAGCGCGCACTGCAGCGTTTGACTGACGCGGATCGTACGGTGGATTGGTGCGAAGTGAAGCCTAGTCTTGCCTCTCTGGCTGTATTTGTATAACAGGCGCAGCGGACGGCCAAGGGATCACCTGCTGTGATCCGCCCTATCCACATGGCAGCAGTCTCTAACCGGCCGCTTTCACGGACACATAAGATTTTATAAAATGCCATAAAACAGTTTTGAATCTTTTTAATTTTATATGAATGTAGTTAACGCGGTTAAAATCATAGAAAAGGCTTTAGCTCGCCTGCGTTAGAGCTTTGCCTCCTACAATTTTTAGAACGGAGCTGACAGTGGAACCTGACCTCTGAACTACAACTTCAAGAGAACTTGTATTTGTTAATATTTACATCCATGCCTTGAAACTTTCTATAGCTCTATTATTTAATAGGTTTCATTACTTGATGCAGTGAAAAAATTTCTAACATTAATATAACAGATACTTAATCTACAACAAAGAAGGTCGTTTCTGTTCCAAATTTAGTTTTTAGTAAATTACTCGAAAACTATTAAACGTAGCTTAATTGGTTCATGTAGATATTAATTTTATGTTGTACGGAAGTGTCATACAGATTTTCACATTTCTAAGTCTAATATTTAGCGCTTTCAACTTTTCTTAAACACGTGGATTCTGACCAAAATACTGCTTTAATCACATTGAGACTTGTACCAGTTAATTTAGATATACATCTGCACATTATGACCATATTCAGGCCTCCTAGCTTTTTTATTTAGCGCCACTTATGTTTTTCTTAAAGAGATGTAGTTAGAAAAAAATATTAAGCTAGTCAATCTGAGACTCGACATTTTAAATGTTGACAAAGTTCGAGCCGGCCGCCGTGACCGGGCGGTTCTAGGCACTTTAGTCGGCAACCACGGTTTTGCAACGGTTGCAGGTTCGAATCCTGCCTCGGGCATGGATGAGTGTGATGTCCTTAGGTTAGTTAAGTTTAAGTAGTTCTAAGTCTAGGGGACTGATGACCTCAGATGTTAAGTCCCATAGTGCTTGGAGCCATTTGAACAATTTTCTTTACAAAGTGTGGAAAAACAACTATAACTTTTAATTTCGTTCTTAATAACGGTGCAATTCTCGTAATGGTGACGTGGGGCTACAAGCAGTGAACTGGGGTAAGTCCAGCACATTCGCACGCCTCTGTATCTCTCAAAAGCTTGTTTCGCCAGAGCAGATGTAGCTGCTACCGCGTACAGTGACTGTTCACGTAAAGAATGAATTTCCTGCGAAGTATCCCGTAAACACACACATGTTCAAGGCAAAATGTAACGTGCAAGTGATGTATGCGATGCGTTGGAACAAATGTGGGTGAAAGAACGCCAGAAATCGGCCAACTGGTGCCTGGAGACTAATGAATACTGTAACCTCCCAAAGATAATTATATAATAACCTCCCAACAGTGAAAAATATAGTTCTATAATTCACATTCAGCGTAACCTCCCACAGATAAATTACGTAACCTTGGAACAATAAAATGTGACTAATCTCCTAATAAAAAAATGTGACTCATAGATAACCTTTCAATAATTTATTGTGAATTTAAACTGGTAAATTTTGGACGTCAGCAGTGTTGCGTCATGGCCTGAAAGATCATACTGAATAAATTGAAAATTCTTACCTCAGTGAAGGCGCCGGATAACGCATATATATCTGCTCTTATAATAAATATTTCTGGCACAGCCCAGTGCAATGCTGGCCGATAGATTTGTCATGTATAAAAGGAAACAATTGATTTTTCTTTACAATAATCAGGATGACCATGGATTGGAGAAATTAGTAAATTGTTTAAATTGAGATGTATGACTGTCAAAAGATAATTTTAATGCTGTTGTTACCTACTGCAACCTACATCCTTCTGAATCTGCTTAGTGTATTCATCTCTTGGCCTCCCTCTACGATTTTTACCCTCCATGCTGCCCTCCAATACTAAATTGGTGATCCCTTGATGCCTCAGAACATGTCCTACCAACCGATCCCTTCTTCTGGTCAAGTTGTGCCACAAACTTCTCTTCTCCCCAATCCTATTCAATACTTCCTCATTAGTTATGTGATCTACCCATCTAATCTTCAGCATTCTTCTGTAGCACCACATTTCGATGGCTTCTATTCTCTTCTTGTCCACACTATTTATCGTTCATGTTTCACTTCCACACATGGCTACACTCCATACAAATACTTTCAACAAAGACTTCCTGACACTTAAATCTATACTCGATGTTAACAAATTTCTCTTCTTCAGAAACGCTTTCCTTCCCATTGCCAGTCTACATTTTATATCCTCTCTACTTCGACCATCATCAGTTATTTTGCTCCCCAAATAGCAAAACTCCTTTACTACTTTAAGTGTCTCATTTCCTAATCTAATTCCCTCAGCATCACCCGACTTAATTCTACTACACTCCATTATCCTCGTTTTGCTTTTGTTGATGTTCATCTTATATACTCCTCTCAAGACACTGTCCATTCCATTCAACTGCTCTTCCAAGTCCTTTACTGTCACTGACAGAATTACAATGTCATCGGCGAACCTCAAAGTTTTTATTTCTTCTCCATGGATTTTAATACCTACTCCGAATTTTTCATTTGTTTCCTTTACTGCTTGCTCAATATACAGATTGAATAACATCGGGGAGAGGCTACAACCCTGTCTTACTCCCTTCCCAACCACTGCTTCCCTTTCATGCCCCTCGACTCTTATAACTGCTATCTGGTTTCTGTAAAAATTGTAAATAGCCTTTCGCTCCCTGTATTTTACCCTTACCACCTTTAGAATTTGAAAGAGAGTATTCCAGTCAACATTGTCAAAAGCTTTCCCTAAGTCTACAAATGCTAGAAATGTAGGTTTGCCTTTCCTTAATCTTTCGTCTAAGATAAGTCGTAAGGTCAGTATTGCCTCACGTGTTCCAGTATTTCTACGAAATCCAAACTGATCTTCCCCGAGGTCGGCTTCTACTAGTTTTTCCATTCGTCTGTAAAGAATTTGTGTTAGTATTTTGCAGGTGTGGCTTATTAAACTGATTGTTCGGTAATTTTCACATTTGTCAACAACTGCTTTCTTTGGGAATGGAATTATTATATCCTTCTTGAAGTCTGTGGGTATTTCGCCTGTTTCATACATCTTGCTCACCAGATGGTAGAGTTTTGTCAGGACTGGCTCTCCCAAGGCCGTCAGTAGTTCCAATGGAATGTTGTCTACTCCGGGGGCCTTGTTTCGACTCAGGTCTTTCAGTGCTCTGCAAACTCTTCACGCAATATCGTATCTCCCATTTCGTCTTCATCTACATCCTCTTCCATTTCCATAATATTGTCCTCAAGTACATAGCCCTTGTAAAGATCCTCTATATACTCCTTCCACCTTTCTGCTTTCCCTTCTTTGCTTAGAACTGGGTTTCCATCTGAGCTCTTGATGTTCATACAAGTGGTTCTCTTGTCTCCAAAGGTCTCTTTAATTTTCCTGTAGGCAGTATCTATCTTACCCTAGTGAGATAAGCCTCTACATCTTTACATTTGTCCTCTAGCCATCCCTGCTTAGCCATTTTGCACTTCCTGTCGATCTCATTTTTGAAACGTTTGTATTCCTTTTTGCCTGCTTCATTTATTCCATTTTTATATTTTCTCCTTTCATCAATTAAATTTAATATTTCTTGTGTTACCCAAGGATTTCTACTAGTCCTCGTCTTTTTACCTACTTTATCCTCTGCTGCCTTCACTACTTCATCCCTCAAAGCTACCCATTCTTCTTCTACTGTATTTCTTTCCCCCATTCCTGTCAATTGTTCCCTTATGCTCTCCCTGAAACTCTGTACAACCTCTGGTTCTTTCAGTTTATCCAGGTCCCATCTCCTTAAATTCTCGCCTTTTGCAGTTTCTTCAGTTTTAATCTACAGGTCATAACCAATAGATTGTGGTCAGAGTCCACATCTGCCCCTGGAAATGTCTTACAATTTAAAACCTGGTTCCTAAATCCCTGTCTTACCATTATATAATCTGTCTGATACCTTTTAGTATCTCCAGGATTCTTCCATGTATACAACCTTCTTTCACGATTCTTAAACCAAGTGTTAGCTATGATTAAGTTGTGCTCTGTGCAAAATTCTACCAGGCGGTTTCCTCTTTCATTTCTGTCCCCCAATCCATATCCACCTACTACGTTTCCTTCTCTCCCTTTTCCTACACTCGAATTCCAGTCACCCATGACTATTAAATTTTCATCTCCCTTCACTATCTGAATAATTTCTTTTATTTCATCATACATTTCTTCAATTTCTTCGTCATCTGCAGAGCTAGTTGGCATATAAACTTGTACTACTGTAGTAGGTGTGGGCTTCGTATCTATCTTGGCCACAATAATGCGTTCACTATGCTGTTTGTAGTAGCTTACCCGCGATCTCTATTTACCTATTCATTATTAAACCTACTCCTGCATTACTCCTATTTGATTTTGTGTTTATAACCCTGTAGTCACCTGACCAGAAGTCTTGTTCCTCCTGCCACCGAACTTCACTAATTCCCACTGTATCTAACTTAAACCTATCCATTTCCCTTTTTAAATTTTCTAACCTACCTGCCCGATTAAGGGATCTGACATTCCATTAATTTTAATAAAACGATTATTATTAATAGATTTTTTGAACATTTACATGGGACTTGATGTAACAATACTACATATGCGCGAGGCTGCTTTTACCTTATATTACGAGGGTTATTCCAAAAGTAAGGTCCGATTCGCCGTAACTATTGAAATTTGGCGCCAATGACAAAACACGCATGCGCGCCGACTCCCGGCAAGCCTTGCGCGTCAAACGCCGCCATTCGCTTTGTTACTGTTGCTGAGTGTAGTTCACAGTGTCACTTTACAATGTTTAAGACAATTGATCAGCCCGCCGATTGTGAAGTAAGGGCAGTGATACGGTATTTGTCTGCAAGAAACAATTCAGCGGCGGAAATCCATCGGCAGATTACTGAAGTGTACGGTCCTAACATAATGAGCGACAGTAAAGTGCGCAAGTGGGTGCGAGCTTTTAATGAAGGACGGGATAATGTGCACGATGAACCACGGTGTGGCCGACCATCAGTGATTTCAGACGATTTGGTCAATGCGGTTGACAAAAAAATTCGTGAAGATCGCCGATTCACTATTACAGACGTAGACATGCATTTTCCGAATGTGAGTAGAACAACTTTGTACAGAATTGTGTCTGAACATTTGAAGTTTCACAAATTGTGTGCCCGTTGGGTTCCCAGGCTGCTTACTGAGCCCCAACGAATGAAAAGAATGGCTTTTGCTCTTGATTTTTTGGAGCGATATCATAAGGAAGGTGACAGTCTTTTAGACAATGTTGTCACAGGGGATGGCAAGCGCTTCGACACAGATGATGAAGTGAAAGAAGCAGTTAAGGACTGGTTATCGTCACAGGCGGCCGATTTCTATAACATGGGCATTCAAAAGCTTGTTGAACGATGTGACAAATGTTTAAATAAGTATGGAAGTTATGTAGAAAAATAGATAAAGATGTAAGGAATGTAAATAAAACAATTGTTTTGAAAAAACATTTTAGTTTTGATTTTTTTTTTTATAACCGGACCTTACTTTTGGAATAACCCTCGTATATCGCTCAGACACCGCCATCGCTTCCCACGACCGGGCCAGCCAACTCCATACACAAACTGCTAGCTAATACTACTACATCTGCTACAGACACTGCTCTTACTGCATACAACACTGCTCTCTGGTCTGAGATTCTCTTGTAGCTTACATATCGCAGGCAGCACGTGAGCAATCCTTCGAAATTACGTCTGCTCGAGTGTGTTAGCAACAAATTCCTTAATCATGGACCTCTTACAACACATCGCCAGGCATACGCGCATGTGCTAAGAGCGCTGTAAATCTTAAGTAACTACGAACGATAATTTCACATCACGAAATTTGTGTCACAAAACCTAAAAAACAAGAGAGAACATGACAAAATGTAACATAATAACATACTGTAACTACCCCAAATATATTAAATGTATGTATAAAAAGTAACACTTATTACAAGACAATGAAGACGCTTTACAAATAAAATAAGTGAAACGCGTAAGGCAATAAACAAACTGCCTTCAATTAGTTACGTAGACGGAACGTAACTCCACGAGAATTACTTTAATTATTTCAACAGTTGCTCAATCTCTCAAGACTATTATGTCGACTATAGTGATCTTGAGTTGCATAGTCATTGCTGCGGAATTAGCACCATCACGACGCCCTCTTTGAGCGGCGTTTCTCTTCTCTGTTGGTCACTTGAGTCGTACAGTGCGGGGCGCCTTCCTCGCTAAATTATCATCGCCGAAGGGTGGTTCTCCATTTGTTTACGGACGCTATCAAAATATGAGGGAAAGGTTGCAATGTACGTATGCTTCACAGATGGTACAGTACGAAACATGGAACTAAACAAATACCCACATCGTGTTCTTACAATAATACCGCGATTTCTCCCTATCGCTTTCCTTGTTGTAAGCGATATATCTTTTTATAGAATAGCTTTCTTCTCTAGACGTTACAGCATTGCTTGGATTCCGGCTTTTACGTAATGACAAGGGGTTTTCGTCTTTCGGTCGTTGACCTCTAAATGTTTATCTTTCTCGTGACGTTTCTCTTCTCACGAATAATAGGCAAATGGAAAGCGGTCATTCATAGAGTTATCCCTATATGTATTTCGTAAATAACTTATAAATCTACACTACTGGCCATTAAAATTGCTAGACCAAGAAGAAATGCAGATGATAAAGGAGTATACATTGGACAAATATATCACACTAGAACCGACATGTGATTACATTTTCACGCAATTTGGGTGCATAGATAATGAGAAATGAGTACCCAGAACAACCACTTCTCGCCGTAATAACGGCCTTGATACACCTGGGCATTGAGTCAAACAGAGCTTCGATGCCGTGCACAGGTACAGCTGCCCATGCAGCTTCAACACGATACCACAGTTCATCAAGAGTAGTGAGTGGCGTATTGTGAAGATTGCGACGATCCAGTTGTTCGGCCACCATTGACCAGACGTTTTCAATTGGTGAGAGATTCGGGGAATGTGCTGGCCAGGGCAGCAGTCAAACACTTTCTGTATTCAGAAAGGCCCGTACTGGACCTGCAGCATGCGGTCGTTCATTATCCTGCTGAAATGTAGGGTTTCGCAGGGATCGAATGAAGGGCAGAGCCACGGGTCGTGACACATCTGAAATGTAACGTCCACTGTTCAAAGTGCCGCCAATGCGAACAAGAGGTGACCGAGACGTGTAACCAATGGCACCCCATACCATCACCCCGTCTGAAACGCACGTATGGCGATGACGAATACACGCTTCCAAAGTGCGTTCACCGCGATGTTGCCAAACACGGATGCGATCATCGTGATGCTGTAAACAGAACCTGGATTCATCCAAAAAAGTGACGTTTTGCCAATCGTGCACCCAGGTTCGTCATTGAGTACACCATCGCATGATCTCCTGTCTGTGATGCAGCGTCAGTGGTAACCGCAGCCATGGTCTCCGAGCTGATAGTCCCTGCTGCTGCAAACGTCGTCGAACTGTTCGTGCAGATGGTTGTTGTCTTGCAAACGTCCCCATCTGTTGACTCAGAGATCGAGACGTGGCGGCACGATCCGTCACAGCCATGCGGATAAGATGCCTGTCATCTCGACTGCTAGTGATACGAGGCCGTTGGGATCCAGCACGGCGTTCCGTATTACCCTCCTGAACCCACAGATTCCATATTCTGCTAGCAGTCATTGGATCTCGACCAACGCGAGCAGCAATGTTGCAGTACGATAAACCGCAATCGCGATAGGCTACAATCCGACGTTTATCAAAGTCGGAAACGTGATGGTACGTCTTTCTCCTCCTTACACGAGGGATCACAACAACGTTTCACCAGGCGACGCCGGTCAACTGCTGTTTGTGCATGAGAAATCGGTTGGGAACTTTCCTCATGTCAGCACGTTGTAGTTGTCGCCATCGGCGCCAACCTCGTGTGAATGCTCTGAAAAGCCAATCATTTGCATATCACAGCATCTTCTTCCAGTCGGTTAAATTTCGCATCTGTAGCACGTCATCTTCGTGGTGTAGCAATTTTAATGGCCAGTATTGTATAACACATTGTTATTACAGTGTATGAAAATTTAATTTTTACAACAGTTTTCGTATTTCTTAGAACGCAGTCTTTGGCACGCCTGCCTACTGTTCCCGTTTATTATTATCTAACACGCATTTCGTTTACAATTTTTCAAGACTGGTTTTATAGGGATACCACTATCGATAGCCTTACCAATATTGGACTTTGTAAATCACTCCCGGCCACAATCAACTGGTTTGGAATCGAGAAAGTTCAGGGTGTTAGCACTTTTCGCCCAGGACTGGGCATTCCTTGGAAGACTGCATACGGCCTCAAGAAGGACGGAGGCGGTAGAAGTTGACGAGCGGCCGAACGTGAAACTTGGGGTTGTGGCCCTGTTGCGAAAAAACTTCAATTTTTCGGAAGGAACATTACAAAAGGAATACTGCCATACACGAAGGATGGAAACGTCAAACGTCCTAAGCGGCACTGTTGCACAAAACGCGTTTTCAGTGCTGTTGTCTGCTCGGTAGTTCCAAGGGTCAATCATAGAGAAAATATCTCACTGATGCTTCAGCAGTGTATATTCCTCATGGTCTCTGTGCCAATCAATATGCCTCCGTCTAGAGTTCCAAGTACAATGCCTCAAGGTCTTCCCATTTCGTCGACGCACAGTTTGTGTGCTAAGCAGAGTGTGTGTAAGCTTTCGTTTTATCAGTAAAACGTTATTTCAATGGAAGGTAGATTTTGGAGCTATAGGATAGTGAAGGAAGGAAAGCAAGACCTTTGGTCCTTATGATTCACACTGGAGTGTTGAGTCAGCTGAAACTATGAACCTATTCCATATAATTCCAATGCATACATCTGACTTCTCTGGTTTTAGAGATGTTGCCTAAACATTGTTCTCGATGGAGAGTTGTAAGATCTTCAGTAACGTAGGAAGATGCAAGTACCTCTTACTCGCCGATATCAAACAGATGTTCAAAATGCTTACTCTGAAGCAGAAGAAAGAGGAACTGTCAATGTATTCAAAATAGGAAATACAATGGCTGATGTATGGCATACTGTATTTCATTTGAATGACCAGTCATGTTTATCAGTTTTAAAGCACAATTACGTTTTGTCGATTTATCACTACTTCTTCAGCAGTGCAGGTAATTCTACAGCGTTAGCTACAAGAATGGAATTGTGTAAGAAACAAATGTCAATATTGAGAGATATTTTTCTTGGATTTAATTTTGTTTTCTTCCTGTAAGAAATTTAAATATTTAAGAAATGGTTTTTGTTTACCACAGTTTTATTAAATTAAACCTGGCTGCTGTATTTTGATACATATATTATCACGGTTCAAATGTAGTGCTTTAGTATTAAAAAAAGTTTCTTATTGACCCAAGCAACCAGTCATTTCTCTAGTATGGTGACTAGAGCGTTTTTAATGTATTATTTATTTTTTTAAATTAGTTTTTCGGTGATGAGACAAAAGCATAATTCTGTGGTATCAGAATAATCTCTCAGTTTTTCGAATGTAAACCGGGTGTCTCTCCTAAGCGTCGCCTGGCAGATGTTTCAGCAGATATTTGCAACTTCTTTTTCTCCTTGTGTGACTGGAGTCATCTTAAACAAATGGTGCTTATCATGTCTTTCATGTGACACCTATAGTCGACGGAAAACGTCGGTTGGTTACCTGCTACAAACAAGATATTTTTTTTACGTGGAATTTTGCGAGCCCATTCGGTAAAGCGTTTTCAGGTTAATCTAACTAATGTGATAGCTGTTTTATCGACATGTATTAAAAGTGACTGCGAAACATGCAGAGAACCAGTTTTCCAACAGCGACAACACTATTTGGGTCCACGCTGACTACTACCGCCAAGCATGCAGCGCTACTAACTCGCTACTGGAGTACTCTTTATTCTTCGAGTTCTACTGTCCCTGCTAATACATATCGCTAAAACAAGTATCGCACTAGACTAATCTGGGACCGCTCCATCGAATGATGACGTAAAATTCTGCGTTAAGAACCATTTTGCTTGTGACGGGAAACAAATCGACGTTTCCTGTGGACAATGGGCGTCACATGAAAGACATGACGAGCAGTAGCTGGTTGCGCCGATTCTAGCTACGCGATGCAAAAGCAAAACTCCAAATATCTGCGGATACACCAGAGGAAACACACCTGAAGACTCTCAGGAGAGACACCCGGTACAAATTATGTACAAAAACGATCACTGGACAGTCTGTTAGTGGTTTGTCCCTTCTACAACATAATCTAACTTCTTCATTGATTTGGCTCTATCCTAATGACTTTCTCCATTTCTTTATGACTTTTCCAAGAACACAGTTAAATAGCAATGGAGATAGACCAATCTCCAGTTTCAGTCTCAGAACTTCTAGACATTTCAGCTCTAAATTTCATTTTAAAATTGGTGTTTGTCAGTGTTTGCTTGGTAGTTATTACTTTTTCTTCTCGGGTGAATCAACTAAGGACCATGTGCCAATTTCAGTTCCTTATTCCTTCTTCGCTTCTGTTCTTCCAGTACTCTTTCAACAGTTCAGTTATGTTTTTGCTTCCTGTCTTCTGGCCGCTTCAGACCAGTTTTTTCACGATCCTACCTTGGAATCCT
Organism: Schistocerca serialis cubense; assembly: GCF_023864345.2. Taxonomy (NCBI): domain Eukaryota; kingdom Metazoa; phylum Arthropoda; class Insecta; order Orthoptera; family Acrididae; genus Schistocerca; species Schistocerca serialis. The sequence goes on along the minus strand of NC_064641.1, from coordinate 142,845,984 downwards.
TCCGTACTCAATTCTTTTTCCTTAAACACTTCTCTGTCAGTTGTTTCTTCATATTTTATATCACTTTCTCTCTAAATCTCCTTTACTTCCTGTAACGAACATGTTTATTTGTTGTTAGCCGGCCGAAGTGGCCGTGCGGTTAAAGGCGCTGCAGTCTGGAACCGTAAGACCGCTACGGTCGCAGGTTCGAATCCTGCCTCGGGCGTGGATGTTTGTGATGTCCTTAGGTTAGTTAGGTTTAACTAGTTCTAAGTTCTAGGGGACTAATGACCTCAGCAGTTGAGTCCCATAGTGCTCAGAGCCATGTTTATTTGTTAGTCCAAATATGTTTGGAGATCCTCTTGGTTAATGTACTGTCTAGCATTCAACATAAATGAGACCTGAGTTTCTCCTGGCGTATACAACTATCAAATAACTTCCGGGAATTCAGCCAGGTAACACTTTCAGCGACCGCCGATATTTCGGCGGGAGAACACCCCGCCATTTTCAAGGCAAACTGCAACGGACAGGCGGCGTACATGCAAATTTAATACCTCGGTTTTCGGACCGAATCAGGAAAGATAACACACACACACTGAACACTAGTGCCGCCAAAGATGGCCAAAGTCAGAGCTATCGATAGTGAGACTATGAATTCGCAGGTGAGGTAGCATTGAGTCTGTCCCTCTGTTTCTTGACAAGGGAGAGAGCCGGATTCCAAACAGAGTTTAAACAGAAACCTCCATCCCTGTTAACAAGGTTGCTCGCTAATTTAATCTCAACTGCCTCCCGAATCACACTGTCCCAATAGCTGGACGTGCATGCCAATATCTCGGTGTTATTATATAACATGGGGTGACCAGTATCCAAGCAATGTTCGGCAATAGCAGATCTATTAGGCTGCTGTAATCGTGTGTGCCGTTTATGCTCAGTACATCTGTCCTCCACGGTCCTGATAGTTTGACCACTATATGCCATGCCGCAGCTACAAGGGACACGATATACACCCGCCTTACGCAGTCCAAGATCATCCTTAACGGAACCCAAAAGTGCTCTAATTTTAGATGGAGGTCGGAAAACGCATTTCACGTCGTATTTCCGTAAAATACGACCGATCTTATTGGATGTGTTTCCTACGTAAGGCAAGAAGGCAGTAGACTTAGGTGTTGACTCAGAATTATCATCAATCACCTGATGTACAGTTGGTCAATAGCGCAACGCACGTTCAATCTGTCTATCACTGTAACCATTTTGACGAAATGTAACTTCAAGCTGGGACAGCTCAGCTGGCAAAGTCTCAGCGTCAGAAACGATATGTTCCCTGTGTACCAAGGTACGAAGTACCCCTTCACGCTGAGCCGAATGGTGACAACTATTAGCTTGTAAGTACAAGTCGGTGTGAGTACGTTTCCTGTAGACTGCATGTCCCAATGATCCATCATCCTTCCTCCTAACCAACACGTCGAGAAAGGGAAAGTGGTTGGACGGTGCCTCATGGACCCAAGCTGACTGGGAGTACAACTCCGTTACTGCCCGGCATTTGGCAAAGTTTGAACGTTTTCATCGCGCGGAGTCGGATGTTATATCTCGACGTTCTGTGATAAATCTCACAGAGAAATCTTTTGACGACGCAACCATATCTCGACGTTCTGTGATAAATCTCACAGAGAAATCTTTTGACGACGCAAACTTATCCCTGCTAGGGAAGGGATTAAATTTTGCACCCACTCCGAAGAATTTGCCGGTAGTTGATTTTATTAGTTCAATTGAACAGGCAGTTTGCAAACTACCTCCTGACGCTGCAGAGGAAGTTAGGAGGGAGGCATGCCGTGTTTTGACTAGGGCTCGTCCACCCAAGAGTAATGTAACAGCAGCAGAGAGGGCTGCTTTACGCTCTCTCAAAGTTGATCCCAGTATTGTTATTTTACCTGCTGACAAGGGCAATGCCACCGTTGTTTTAAATAAACATGATTATGTACATAAGATGCAACGTTTACTATCTGATTCAACGTATCGCAGAATCGATGCTGACCCCACGAAAAGTGTTGAGAGAAAGACCAACAGCCTCCTGAAGGAAAGTGGTTTGTCGCAGGACACAATCAAGAGGCTTAACACCTATAGTGCGGTTCCCCCTAGGTTATATGGCCTTCCAAAGGTTCATAAGGAAGGGGTTCCTTTCCGTCCTATAGTGAGTAACACCGGCGCCCCGACATATTGTGTATCCAAGCATCTTGCTTCTCTGTTGAGTCCACAAGTAGGACGGTGTGAACATCATATCAGGAACTCAGCTGATTTTTTACGTCGTTTGGATTGACTGAGGCTGAATGACTCTGATATTTTAGTGAGTTTCGATGTGGTCTCTCTCTTCACTCGTGTTCCTCTGTCTGATTCGTTGCGGTTAATTGAAGCCAGGTTTGGTGCTGATTTAACTAATCTCTTTAGGCATGTGTTGACATCCACTTATTTTTTATTTAATGACCAGTATTACGAGCAAACAGATGGAGTTGCGATGGGTAGTCCGTTGTCTCCTGTGATCGCAAATTTGTTTATGGAAGACTTCGAGGAACGTGCATTGGAGTCGGCGCCTTTAAAACCCGCCTGTTTCTATAGATACGTTGACGATACCTTCGTTGTTTGGCCTCACGGTAGGGAGAATTTGAATGTCTTTCTAGAACATCTGAACTCGATCCACCCGAACATTCGTTTTACGATGGAGGTGGAAAAGGATGGTTGCCTTCCCTTTCTCGACGTGTTGGTTAGGAGGAAGGATGATGGATCATTGGGACATGCAGTCTACAGGAAACGTACTCACACCGACTTGTACTTACAAGCTAATAGTTGTCACCATTCGGCTCAGCGTGAAGGGGTACTTCGTACCTTGGTACACAGGGAACATATCGTTTCTGACGCTGAGACTTTGCCAGCTGAGCTGTCCCATCTTGAAGTTACATTTCGTCAAAATGGTTACAGTGATAGACAGATTGAACGTGCGTTGCGCTATCAACCAACTGTACATCAGGTGATTGATGATAATTCTGAGTCAACACCTAAGTCTACTGCCTTCTTGCCTTACGTAGGAAACACGTCCAATAAGATCGGTCGTATTTTACGGAAATACGATGTGAAATGCGTTTTCCGACCTCCATCTAAAATTAGAGCACTTTTGGGTTCCGTTAAGGATGATCTTGGACTGCGTAAGGCGGGTGTATATCGTGTCCCTTGTAGCTGCGGCATGGCATATATTGGTCAAACTATCAGGACCGTGGAGGACAGATGTACTGAGCATAAACGGCACACGCCATTACAGCAGCCTAATAGATCTGCTATTGCCGAACATTGCTTGGATACTGGTCACCCCATGTTATATAATAACACCGAGATATTGGCATGCACGTCCAGCTATTGGGACAGTGTGATTCGGGAGGCAGTTGAGATTAAATTAGCGAGCAACCTTGTTAACAGGGATGGAGGTTTCTGTTTAAACTCTGTTTGGAATCCGGCTCTCTCCCTTGTCAAGAAACAGAGGGACAGACTCAATGCTACCTCACCTGCGAATTCATAGTCTCACTATCGATAGCTCTGACTTTGGCCATCTTTGGCGGCACTAGTGTTCAGTGTGTGTGTGTTATCTTTCCTGCTTGGTCCGAGAACCGAGGTATTAAATTTGCATGTACGCCGCCTGTCCGTTGCAGTTTGCCTTGAAAATGGCGGGGTGTTCTCCCGCCGAAATATCGGCGGTCGCTGAAAGTGTTACCTGGCTGAATTCCCGGAAGTTATTTGAAAATTCAACATAAATGTCCAAAAAGTATAAGCCTTCTTCTCTTCATTAGTTCTTATATGGTTTCTGTGTTTCAATAAATTTCATCATTACTACGTAACTTCCCACTTTCCATAGTCTTTCGGGTGCTGATATTTCCCTAACGATTCGCATTCCTCGTATTTCTAATTTATTTAAATTATAATTTAATGTTAAATATTCGCTTGCTTATAGACATTATACGGTCTCTACTTTAACACCATAGTTTTGCACTTTTAAGCAAACATTTTTTGCTGTAGAAGTCTTCCGTTATACCCTAAGCAATTCCCATTTTATGTATAATTTCCTCTGTGGCAGCTTCATCCAAACCATTTTCTTGTATTATCTTCCAAAGTTTTAAAATTGTTTAACCTTTATGTCTTCAGATATACCATATGACCTATCCATTTTACGTATAATTTCGTCTGTGGAAGCACCCTGGTAACTATTTTCTTGTATTATATCCCCAAGATTTTTAAATTTTTTAACGTTATCAACTTGGCCGACATCTTTTTGTCAGGAATTTCGGTGCACTTTCAAAGTTTGTAAAAAAAGTTTGTTTTTCTGCATAATCTTAAGCCGGCTCTATCTTTTCCTTTGTTTCTTCCTTTAAGCCCTTGAAAATTCTACTTTGCTCTGAATTTTTCTTTCTATTATTATTATTGTTATTATTATCGTTATGACTATTACTATTACATCAGTATTGTAACTATTATATCTTGATGCCATTTAATATAGCTCCTGAAGTAGTTCATCTAACATTCATTGCCATTTACTTTTTAAATACAGATAAGATTTTTGTACTTCGTCGTTTGGATAACACACACGATTCTCGTACGCAGTATCGAGTTTAATTCCAGCCAGCAATATTATGTGTACGGGAAAAATATGGATTACTACAGTAGTTATGTCGATACGTAATCTCTGCTGACATGATTCACATTTGCAGAAAGTGAGAATTTTTTACCACCATTTCGTAGAGACGCAAGCTCGCTAAGTCACAGTCTGGTAAGCTCCGAAATCTCTTTCTCATCCCCTGCCTTTTTTTCTGAAAAGCCTCTAGATAAGACTGCGTGCGGACGACTTACGCATCCGTGATCCTCGACGATTTCCTCGTCGTCTCCGCTTTCCTCCTTTCTAAAAGCTACCAGCATATATCACCGAGCCATCTCCACTTTTGGCTTGGACGTGGCACTGCCTATGTTAACAACGTGTTCACTGTGATTCCAGTGGGAGCTCAAAAACCGTGGCAGGGACCGGCAGGCGTGATCGATTGCTCCCACCACTGTGCACCTGTCCGACGTGTTTGCAGAGCCACCCTTACAGGTCCCGGACAGCTGTTTCTGCTTGACGAAAATCTTCAACGTAGCTCTGGTAACTTCGTCCCTAAGCTTATAAACTGGGATTCCAAAAGAAAGAGAAAAATAATGTCCTATAGCTTGAGATGTCCATAAATTTTGTTAGAAGAAAGGCTGCAGCTTTAGGAGACGTGGATAACTGGAATTCCTAAACCAGTATGAGAGTTTCAAAACCACCTGTTCTGATTGCGATACTGCTGATTCGAATATTATGCTCCATCGAATTTACAAATTATATTTTCTTAGTATACTTTGAATGCTATCTACGTATTTAATTTTGATGGGATAAGGTAAAGACATTTTAAAAAAACTCCTTGAGGAAGTGTTAAGTCATGAAACGAGCATTTGTCGAAGCGTTTTCGTTTTAAAAACATTTTTCAGCATCGGCAACTCCGTGCGTACGAGAACTTAGGTTGTAAACATTCACTGTTATTAATCCCCCCTTAAGTTTTACATACATACATCCATTGTGTATTCTGTGCCATGTATTTTTTTGTTGTAGATTTCAGCCACAATAAACAACTAGGTTAATTAGAATCTCACAGTTCAAGCATATGAGCATTTTAGGTATTCACTAATTACCAAAAACAGTTTTTTATACCCCAAACATGTGACTTGTCTCTGCTCCTTCGCTGCAGGAACTGGTATACCTTTCTTCTTTGACAGACAGTTTTGAGTGCTGCTTTTATACATAATTGTTTCTACGATTCTACTATCGCTATACATACGGTGTCCTCTGTTTCTCGATGTGGTTGGTTGGTTTGGGGAAGGAGACCAGACAGCGTGGTCATCGGTCTCATCGGAATAGGGAAGGATGGGGAAGGAAGTCGGCCGTGCCCTTTCAGAGGAACCATCCCGGCATTTGCCTGGAGTGATTTAGGGAAATCACGGAAAACCTAAATCAGGATGGCCGGACGCGGGATTGAACCGTCGTCCTTCCGAATGCGAGTCCAGTGTCGAACCACTGCGCCATTCTCGATGTGGGGAAATGCTACAGGTGTTCGAACGCAAGGCTGCATCACAAGCTCTTGCCAAGATCAGTTTTATTATCGGCAACAAAATAGAATCGGAAAGAGCAGACAGATAGTGAAAAGGCTCTGGAAGCAACATTTATAAAAATAAGTACTTCACAAATGTCTGGCTCATGCCGGCCGAAGTGGCCGTGCGGTTAAAGGCGCTGCAGTCTGGAACCGCAAGTCCGCTACGGTCGCAGGTTCGAATCCTGCCTCGGGCATGGATGTTTGTGATGTCCTTAGGTTAGTTAGGTTTAACTAGTTCTAAGTTCTAGGGGACTAATGACCTCAGCAGTTGAGTCCCATAGTGCTCAGAGCCATTTGAACCATTTGTCTGGCTCATGCCTCATCAACAACTGAATGACGCAACATTTACTAAGGAAGACAGAAGATAAAAAACAAATGGACTGTAGGTAACATAAAATCTGCAAGGCATTACTGTGGTTTGATTTACAAATAAAATCATCCTCTTTAGGACTACGACCAAAAGACATAATGCAAGGATTTTAGTGTAGTTAAGAAGGGTGAAAGGTGAAATTCATCAGGCGTTATAGCTTGAGCAACGGAAATGGGAGGTAAAGTGTTACTGGAAAACAGAGACTATGAGTGCGGTACGCCGACGTTGGAGAGTTGAATTTGGAACACCACCACCGACGAAAGTAACAATTACAAGAATCAGAGATAAGTTTGAATTTGAAGGAACGGTGCACGATATGAAGAAGGGACGTGGCGGACGAAAGAGAAGTTCAACTCTAAGAGTTCTCCATGCTGTTGACGAGGATGATCTCGATAGGCGAAGCGAATTTTATGAGCGGTTCATTAACAGATGTGAAGAAGAGCAGCGTTTCCAAGATCGAATTCTTTGGTCAGAGAAGCGACGTTTAAACTTGAGGAAACAATTAACCGCCATAATTGCGTGTAATGGGCCAGGGAGAATCCATACGCAACCGAGAAAAGGCGTGTTAATCTACCAGGGGTAACAATCTGGTGTGGTCTGTCCTCTAGATGGTTAATCTGGCCCTACTTCTTTGATCAAATTGTCACGAGCGACTCATACTTGGAAATGATAACTCTTGGTCTTAAAAAGTGTGTTGTGATTGGAAATGAACTACAATTAACCAAATTTGAATTTTTTGAAGTTTTTTTGTGTTCACCAAGTACCTCTCTATTCAATGTGAACAATACAGAAGATGCATTCGTGTTCCTAATATTGTGTTAAAATATATTACAGGTTCTCTGGCTTACTTGTACAGGGCGGAGCCAATAAAAGCGGCCAGGACACAATTCCACATTACAAAGAAACGCAGCAGACGAAAGGAAATACAGTACTAACGTGGTTATAACAGATCTTGAAAGTGTCCGCCACTCATCTCCTGGCCACTGGCTCGGAATGTTTTTTTGAGTTGTTCAAAACAGATCCTGTTTGATGCCGGCACTTTGACACCACTAAACTTCTCAGCAAACAACTCACCACACCATTTCCATTTCTTTGTTGTCACGTAGCTTTCCACAAGTACCCCCACTGCTCCACTGTGAGTACCATCGTCCTCTTTTAACTGCTGCGCTCACCTCGTTACAGCCCGCACTATGCTCTGAACTGGTGCTGATCACATGGCGGCCGTACACGTGGTGTCTGCTCCACGGGCTGTGGTTATATGCATACGTTCACGTCCAAACGTATCTGCTTGCCCGGGATACTTTCATTTGCCTCACCGTTTACATCATTGCCTACTTAGAAAGTACGTTGTTAATAAAAGTTAACCATATTTAACGAAGCTTGTTTTTTCATTTTTTTAGTTTCTTTGTGGTGGACACAAGGCACCTCCCCTCTTCCCCCACCTTGGCATTATGTGCTATGAAAACTGCGTTGTTATTGCTAGAGGTGAGCGCAGAACGTTTCAGGGAAGGCTCGTGATGCGTTCTCACTATCCAGAATCGTTCGTGGCCATGCATCATCGTAAAATTGATGCTACTGTTTCATTACTATATACTTTAATTACGGAACGTATACACAGCCACCTTGGTCGAACAAAATTTTGTCAGTTGACCACGGTTTCGGTTGCACTAGGGCAATCATCATCAAAATAAAAAGTTAAGTGGAATACATGCAATAACACCGTGGTCACATGTATTCCATCTAACTTCTAATCGTGACAAAGATTGCCCTAGTGCAATCGAAACCGTGGTAAACTGACGAAATTTTGTTCAACCAACGTAAAGTATATAAGAGATTATAATTATATATTAACGCCGTCAGCTGCTCACGGGCGTTGATATACATCAACGGAAACAGGTGAAAATGTGTGCCACGACCGGGGCTCGAACCCGGGATTTCATGCTTACATGGCAGACGCTCTATCCATCTGAGCCACCGAAAGCACAGAGGACCGCGTGACTGCAAGGGCTATCTCGCGCACGCCTTCCGCGAGACCCACATTCTCACCTTGTATGTCCACGCACTATATTCGTAGTGTCCTACACCAACACACTCATTACTCGTGGAAGACATTCTTACCAAGTCCCGTAAGAGTTCGGGGAATGTGTGTGCATCCGCACGGAAGAAGAAGATCATGGCCGGTATTGGCAGAACTATATATACTTATATGGATATGGTGTCTGTTCTTTCGGACATGTCCGTAAGAACAAATGGCTCTGAGCACTATGGGACTCAACTGCTGAGGTCATTAGTCCCCTAGAACTTAGAACTAGTTAAACCTAACTAACCTAAGGACATTACAAACATCCATGCCCGAGGCAGGATTCGAACCTGCGACCGTAGCGGTCTTGCGGTTCCAGACTCCAGCGCCTTTAACCGCACGGCCACTTCGGGCGGCCCGTAAGAACAGACACCATATCTGTATAAGTATATATAGTGTATATACGTTCTGTTATTCAATAGCGTAGAGTTGCTGGATCACAGCCAATAAAATGTGTGATGTCGCCGCCAGACACCACACTTGCTAGGTGGTAGCCTTATAATCGGCCGCGGTCCGTTAGTATACGTCGGACCCGCGTGTCGCCACTATCAGTGATTGCAGACCGAGCGCCGCCACACGGCAGGTCTAGTCTAGAGAGACTCCCTAGCACTCGCCCCAGTTGTACAGCCGACTTTGCTAGCGATGGTTCACTGACTACATACGCTCTCATTTGCAGAGACGACAGTTTAGCATAGCCTTCAGCTACGTCATTTGCTACGACCTAGCAAGGCGCCATATGTATTCTGAACAGATAATATTGTGAATCATGTACCGTCTAGAGCGACGTTCATCAATAGTGGATTAAAGTTAAGTATCAAACTAGTTCCGTCCGCTTTCTGAATTCGAATTCCTTGTCATGTTCCAGATCTCACGTCATTATAGTTCTTCCCTCCTCACGCCAACCTGCGTTAGCTAAAACGCGTGCATTTCGGCCTCCATTCGTAACACAGTGTTACCTCTTGTCCCAACACAGCAAAATGTTCAAAATTTCACTGTATACTCTTACAATTATGGAGCGCCCTTGTGATTATAGCAGATATAGACAAAACAGTTAGAATAAAATCTCACATCGTTGATTTCAAATGAATGGTAGTTTGAAAAAATATGCTAGATGAATTAATAAAATGTTGGCTCTGGGAAGGAAGGCACTAGGAGTGATTTCATTTTAATGAATGTCTTATTACATTATTTACACAGTTCGCTTATTTCACGTACACTTACCGAAAAGAGTATCATACGTCACACTTACGTCAAAGAAACGGTTTGTGTCCTCACGTATGTTCACAGTCATGTCAATCGCGGCGCATGTAAAATAAAAGACCAGTCTGGGTAACGTGGGAGGCGTCCAAAAAGGGGAACTGTCAGCAGTCAAGGCGGAGCATTTCTTTTCTCTCGACGCTGACAGAAATGGCTGATGTCGCTGTATCGGTGAAAATGTTTCGAATGTCTGCTACAGAAGCGTAGCGTCAAAGACGGCAGTACGTGTTACAAGAAAGGGCCTCATGTTTCCTTAATGTGACTGAAGCCCCACATTTCTGAAATCCGCGCACGTCGGTATTGAAATCAAGATTGATGCTAATAAGAAGCTGTGTCGGCGGAGGGCGCGACGGGTATCGGCTTCTGGCGTCTGGCCCCGTGTCTGCAGAGCGCCGCTGCACCAGCAATATTTTCGCAACTTTCTTTGGAACCTTACACCCGTGAAATCGAATCCCGGGCCCACATTGAAATGTATCACGCAGGGGTTGTTCTCTTCTCCCGCCAGCCACTACAACTGCTCCCTGCGCTCTCCCGCTCCCCAGCGGCACAACAGCGCGCGCGCGCGCGCCCACACACACTCCAACGCACACGCACACACACACACACACGCTCTCACGCATACCCGGAAACATACGAACAGTGATACTGACGCTCTGGTGGGTTTCCTTCTGACACCTTGCTGCCGGCAGCGACGTATCTTTAAAAAGTCGCCGTGTCTCGCCTTCGAGATTCCCAACTCGAGCGTGAAATATTCTGCCGTGGAGTGTGGGGGCAGCTGCGTCCCTGCTGTGACGGGGCGAGGAGCCAAGACGGCAATTGCACTGCTTGCCCTGTCAGCCACTATTCCAATGGGCTCACACCACATCTCGCTGCCTGTGTCAGCATTCTATTACTCTCTAACCTTGCCAAGCGGCACAGTGGTAAGATTGCGCGAAATGTGTCCGCTGATACACGAAACTCCTTTCATGCCACCTATTCGTGTGCGCGATGGTAGCAACTTGTCAGCCTCAAAGATCTGTTCTCACACACATACCTGCCGAGATACCACATCTTTGGAAGCAAACTTAAGAGTTCTTCCTTGGCGGATGGTAAGCGTGTATGAATGTTTGGTGTCTGTTCTTTCGAACATGTCCGAAAGAACATGCAACGGTAAGACCGACCACCTTAAACGGTGATCTATACTAACGTTAAACGTCTGCGAGGAATTGGCTCAAAATGGTTCAAACGGCTCTAAGCACTATGGGACTTAATATCTGAGGTCATCAGTCCCCTAGCCTTAGAACTACTTAAACCTAAATAACGTAAGGACATCACACACGTCCATGCCCGAGGCAGGATTCGAACCTACGACCGTGGCGGCAGCGATGATCCGGACTGAAGTGCCTAGAACCGCTCGGCCACAGTGGCCGACTGCTAGGATTTTTTGATAAAGGATAACCAAAGTGAGATTCTGTTTCGAATCACTCCAGCAGAGTAAAACCAACAGTAAACAGGTGAGTCAGGAACAGACATACTAAAATCGTTCGCCAGCCTAATTAGGCATTCTTGTGTCAATCAATACAATAAAGCAGAAGGCAGTGCTAAGGCTAACCTAACATTCCTTGACACTCACATTAAACTCTTTGCTCACATCTGTTCCTACTACAACACAGTAACCTAACTTTGAAGATAAATGTGCTACTAACTAGTAAGTAAGATAAACAAATATCCAATAAGATAGTAAACAGAAACATATGCCTCTCAACAACACGTACCTTAATTGAACTAGGAGCAACAGTTTATAAAAACAATTGCCGACACACATGAAACTAGCAGCAATACTGAACATGGAAAAGCTTGAAATGATTATGAATTTAAATCAGGGAGTCTACTAATGAACATAATGTATGGCTTCATTGCCTAATACAGGGTCTCTATGCCCGTGAACTAATCAACTTGCATTAGAATTGATAACACAGTAAGTACATCTTTCTTAAACTCGGATTGAAGCAACTAACTAGAAAGCAAATCTAACTACACTGGCCCTGAAGGAGCCTTTGCATTGCTTCATTACCTAACTAGCCTACCAAAGGAGGACCGTTAAATTTTCGTGGTTTGAAAAACCATGCTAGTCAACAAAACTACACAGGTATGTTTGAGAAAAGGCAAGTGTTCTTATTAATAATGATAAATTAAGGAAAGCACAACAAACTATAAGTCCTTAAATAACAGATGTGCTTTGATAAACAGTTTCTTTAATCTACTCAAAATGTAGTTGGCTGTGCACATACCAACACAACATTAATTTCAAGTTCACACACTTTCTCATTAAACGAATACTGATCAAAATGCAGAAATGCAACAGTTAATAATCTTTTTAGCTTAAGGTTAAATTTAATACTTTTAGGCAGCTTTTCAAGTATGCAAATTATTTAAGAAAATAACGGCAGATTGATTTAAAAATGCACTGGAAGTGGAAAAATTCTCAAATTGTAACACTGAACTTTAAACACTGTAACTCTACACATTAAAAAGCGGTCACAACCACTTCTACAGTCACCGAATTAGCCTTTCTGTACTAAATTAGAAAACTTGGAGTTAAATTCGTTATGCTAGGATTCATGTCCAGGTTTGAGATTTGGGATAATGACGGGTATAAGCACGATTATTATTGAGGTTAACCAAATTTCACAAATACCTTGTCCATTTACATAGTGTCAAATATAAACAATTTAGTGGAAGGCTTGTAGCACTGGTGGCGTAATTGGCAGTGGCTGTTAACATGGCGGCGATACTGTCACGTCAGTACTATTGGTGTCGCCCTGTTTAAGATCTTCTTGACGTCGGAATTGTATTTTTATATGGCCAAAAGCCGTGCCATGGTAATGGTATTACCAAATGCAGCATCCGCGGCCCATAAATATTGCTCTTAAGCTTTTCTGTCCTCAAAACTCCAGGAATATGAGCTACAATGATACGCTAGAGCTAGCAGGATGTTAACCACAGCACTGCTCAGCCCAGACTCCTTACCCATCACAAGGAACGAGTTGCCACTTGAGCGCTAACCACACCTTTTCCACTCCGTCAGGCTACTTCCGTAGCTGCGTGGCTGCCCCACATCTTTTACGTTCATCCCCACGATCCCTAACTATGGACCTAGTCATTTATAGTACATTATATAACAATCATTCCAGTTGTTATTTAAATCCACAAGTACATTTTAAACAACATAGTACAAAAAAATACACATAACTGAAACATGTATACATAGTGAAAAAATTTCCATGACAGATATAACATTCTATATAAGCAACACTACAAACTGACATAGAAATATCGATGCAGAAAAGAAAGTCTAAAATAGGTGTTACAAACAGACACCCCGCATTCATGTAACTGATACGCCTAGATGAGCAAAGGATGCACCTTCTTCAGTGCGGATGCACAAATGCATCCGACCTCCTGTGGGAATCTCAGAGTAGCGAACGGTGAGTTAATGGGCAGCGATCGCATACAGGTGGCACTCGGTGGGAATGTGGATTGGCTGTGAGGCGTGCCGAGATAGTCCGCGTAGTTGTGGTAACGCAGTGTCACGAATAGCTCACTGATTAAAACACCTGCCTAGGAACACGGAGATCCCCGGTTCGACTTGCGGACCGGTAAATATTTTAGCTCCTCGCCGCTGATTCCGCGTATTGTCCTGCTTCAGCTGACATCACTGATCCCCTTCATTTTACATAGGTTCGTACGAGCTTCGACGCGACCCGACCAACAGGGAAGCTAGACGGGCAAATTCGTTTCCGCTAGGACACTCTTCTTCTTGCTGCCGTGATAACGACGTGTCAATATGATTAGCACACCGCTGAGCAAAAGCAAAGGACGAAAGCAAGTTTGACATTATCTGTCTCGGCCAACGTAGACTGACGGAACGTAGGTTATACACAGAAAGAACAGCTGTAGTTTCGTGCACGAGGTATGTGAAAGACATACGCAATGACACGAAAAGAAATGGCACTTTTTTTTTTTTGCAGAGACCGTATCTGGACTCATATCAGCTCGATTTCTGATGATCCTCTGGACATTATGAACGGCAGTACGTGGTTCTTAATACGGGGTGTGATCGACACAGACCATAATTCATGCTCTGAGAGAAGCTCAAATGCCGAACACCAGTTCATGCGGTATGATTCATCGGACAGCGCGGCTGACAACTGATGGAAGGTGTTGGTACACGTGCGCGTGCTGCAGTGCACCTCCCCAACACATCCGACACGTTCCTGATGGGATTTAAGCCGCGGGATCGGACGGAACAGTCCACCCGCCGAGTACCCTCTGGTTCCCATAGCTCCTTACTTGCTCAGTTTGATGCGGTCGTGCATGGTCGTCCATGAAAATAAAGTCAGCACTGAACGCAACCCTGAAAAAACATGCATGGGGAGGGGGTACAGTGTCACAATAACATTGACCATTGAGTGTCCCCAGTTCACAGATTTGAGGCACAGTCTGTGCTTAACGAAGTGAGCATCATTAAGCCTCCTCACACCACAACATCTGGACCAGTCCGATCAGAGTCGACAATGCTGGACGTTCACTCATATGATGAGACGTGGATATACACAATGCTCGCAGCAACATTGTGAGATATTATTTTGGTGGTCCAAGTGTTACGGCAATTACGAGCATAATGTTGCGTGGAAGTTATGATATCTAAATTTTTGAACACCGCACATCCACCGGACAACGTTACTGTAACACTGTGCTTCCTCTTCATGTGCGTTTTTCCGGGGTTGCATTCGGCCCCGACTTCATTTTTGTGAATGGTATTGGACGACCGCAAGGAACTGTGCTGGCGGAGGAGACCTTGGGGCGCGAGGATATTCGGCGAATTAAAGAGCTTGCCCGTTCTTTCGACTTAAACTCCAAAGAATACGTGTAGGATCAGTTGGGGGGAGGTATTAGAGCAAGTCCATGTGCACCAATGATCGTCCAGCAGTTGTCAACCGTCCTGATGGAGGACTGGAACTCCCAAGCATGAGAACTTCTTATCAACATCGTGCCAACACGGTAGCACTTTACAGAGCATGACTTTTCGTACGTAGCTGTCATACTCGTATTAAGAACCATGTCGCGCCTTTTGTTGTGTCCTGGGAGCAATCATAAATCTCAGTGATTTGAATTTACACTGAAGCGCCGAAGAAACTGGTATAGGCATGCGTATTGAAGTACAGAGATATGTAAACAGGCAGAACACGACGCTCCGGTCGGCAACCTCTCCACAGCAACAAGTGTCTGGCGCAGTTGTTAGATCGGTTACTGCTGGCACAGTGGCAGGTTATGAGGATTTAAGTGATTTTGAACGCGGTGATATGGTTGGTGCATGAGCGTTGGGACGCAACATCTCCGAGGTAGGTATAAAGTGGAAATTCTCCCATACGACCATTTCATGAGTGTACCGTCGACATCAGTAATTCGGTAAAACATCAGATCTCGGACATCACTGCGGCTGGAAATAGACCTCGCAAGAACGGGACTTACAACTACCGAAGAGAGTCGTTCCACTTTGCCAGAAGTGCAACCCTTCCGCTTATTGCTGCAGATTTCAATGCTGGGCCATGAACAACTGTCAACGTGCGAACCATTCAACGAAAGATCATAGATATGGGCTTCCTCAGCCGAAGGCCGACTCGTGTAGCCTTGATGACTGCATGACTCAAAGCTTTATACGTCTCCTGGGTCTGTCAACACTGACACGGGACATTTTATGACAGAAAACACATTGCCTCATCCGATGAATCTCGTTTCAAATTGTATAGAGCGGATGGACGTGTACGGGTATGCAGACAACCTTATGAATTCATGGACCATGTATGTCAGCAGGGGACTTTCAAGCTCGTGGAAGGTCTGTAGTGGTGTAGGGCGTGTGCAGTGGGAGTGATATGGGACCCCTGATACGTCTAGATACATGTCTGAAAGCTGATACGTACGTAAGCATCCTATCTGATCACCTGCATCCATTCACGTTCACTGTGCATTCCGATTGACTTGGGCAATTCCAGCAGGGCAGTAAGACAGCCCACACATCCATAATTCTACAGACTAGCTCCGGGAACACTCTTCTGAGTTTAAACTGTTCCGATGGCCACACATTCAACATCATTGAGCATATCTGGGATTCCTTGCAAACGTGATGTTCAGAAGAGATCTCCACTCCCTCGTACTCTTACCGAATTACGTTTATCCTTGCAGGATTCATCGCGTCAATTCCCTCCAGCACTACTTCAGACATTAGTTGAATCCATGGCCTGTCGTGTTGTGCGTGCTCGT
Source organism: Schistocerca serialis cubense (assembly GCF_023864345.2). NCBI lineage: Eukaryota > Metazoa > Arthropoda > Insecta > Orthoptera > Acrididae > Schistocerca > Schistocerca serialis. Next base: position 142,829,801 of record NC_064641.1, on the reverse strand, counting down.
TGAGGCCCTACGTGAAATTAGGCAGGTATGCTGAAGATTAGATGGGTAGATCACATAACTAATGAGGAAGTATTGAATAGGATTGGGGAGAAGAGAAGTTTGTGGCACAAGTTGACCAGAAGAAGGGATCGGTTGGTAGGACATGTTCTGAGGCATCAAGGGATCACCAATTTAGTATTGGAGGGCAGCGTGGAGGGTACAAATCGTAGAGGGAGACCAAGAGATGAATACACTAAGCAGATTCAGAAGGATGTAGGTTGCAGTAGGTACTGGGAGATGAAGCTTGCACAGGATAGAGTAGCGTGGAGAGCTGCATCAAACCAGTCTCAGGGCTGAAGACCACAACAACAACATCAGTTTCTTTGCTCTTCTATGTGTTACTGCCTTTTCTAAAAGAATCATTTGTGTTCGTCTCTGTGATACCTTCAGTTACCTTGTGCATTGCAGTGTAGCAGTTAAAATATCCATGTATCGTCGAAGTTTCCATGAGCAATGTTACTGGACAATGAGACATCATGTGGAAGTTCGTTTCATTCCTCCATTTTGCACACTGGTGTAGTACGGACTTTTTGTGTTGTGATGGTGAAATGAGCACTTTCATCCGATTTCGTTATGAATTATGGGAAGATTTTTGCTAGCTTTGCATATTTGCGCAGGATTTAAGCTATTATACATTTGGCAAGCCCACTACAGATTTTACATACTGTACTCCTAACTTACAGCATACTATACAATTTTTATAATTGATGAATACGTGTGGTCTTGCAGTCTTCTGATCTAACGAGCTTACGCCGCAAACATTTATTTTGGCTCCTGTATTGCAGGTTGGCCGCTCGAAGTGGCCGAGCGGTTCTAGGCGCTACAGTCTGGAACCGCGCGACCGCTACGGTCGCAGGTTCGAATCATGCCTCGGGCATGGATGTGTGTGACGTCCTTAGGTTGGTTAGGTTTAAGTAGTTCTAAGTTCTAGGGGACTGATGACCTCAGCAGTTAAGTGCCATAGTGCTCAGAGCCGTTTGAACCATTTTTATTGCAGGTTGTTGTGACCAGCAGCGATAGAGACAGTATGACCCTTCCGGAATTGTGGCCTATATTAGATCATGTTTTAAATACGTGCGACGATGCTACGCTGATTTTGTGTGTATTTTGTGACGATGCCACCATCCCTTTATTATTTTAGGACATTTTATAAAACAGATATGCCTTGTTATATTTTAAGCACCTGTTTTCACATCCATATAAGTAATATTTTCTGTTATGGTGTATTTTCTTGCACTAAGACGCAATATGTTCACTAGTTATATTTCATTTTTAACGTTTCGCTGCAGCTCAGAAGTTGGTCATTTCTGAGCGGAACCGTTAGTTAATTTTGGATATAAAATGTTTTATCTTGTATCACCATACTGGTCATTATTCCAAGTTGCATATAGTTGGAATTTTTACGAGCTCGTTGTTACTTTAGCTGGTTTTTGTTCAGGTTAGCCCTCCATGTATAAGATCATTTGATGGCAATTTTCTAGAGAGCTGAAGGAATATTGGGCTCACAACTAGGAGAGTATCGAGCATGATTTTGAAATGAAAGGTCTTGTGCAGAACAAATACTAAACCTAATGAACATAAATCTTTGTGATCATTGGCGAAAATGAAAGAAATTCATTTTATACTTCTTGGATCACTGTTTTCATTTCCGCGATACATTTTGCAGTCAATATCCATTCAGCCGTCCTAGATTTCCAGTAGCTTCTCTCATTGCCCTTCCACTCGTAAAATAATATTTTAAGTATTAATACTAGCATATGGTGATGTTCTTTCATCTGTTATATCTGGTGGTAATGCAAAACTACACGGTCCTTTATATTAATTTTGCATATAAAATATTTTATCTTGTACCCATGTATTGGTCATTATTTCACATTGAGTATGATTCAAATTTTTGCGAGCTCATTATCATTTTCCCTGGTTTTTGTTCAGGTTAACACTCCATGTTTAATATTTATAATATTTACTCATGCGTTCAATCAAGAACTACTGTCGTTCGTTTAAATAGTATTTAAAGTTGTGAGAAAATGTCCTGACTTGAGTAGGGATTTGAGTTATGTAAAGTAAAAGTTTCAGCTATAAGGACTAATTTGCGCAGCTGCTGAACTGAGATGGTGACATCGAGATGGTTTGTTCAACTAAACTAATTCTGGGATCTCAAATTATTGTTGTGTAATGTGTGGTACGTAGCGACGAAACATTTGGAGTTCACTAATTTCGTCTATAAGATGCAGTTCCTTTACTCGCATTTTTTGTAACTGTATGAGTCTACTGTGAGGATTATAATTTGAGTTTTGTCTTCGTTAATTCTAGTTAGCAAACCTCTTTTGTCATTCTGTTGACATTTACAAAACTCTTTGCCCTTCCGAAAGGTTAATGAATTCTGTGACACTGCCTTTGTTCACTTAGGGATAAGATTTAATACAACATTCTAAAATAGTTTAAAGGAGTACACACCATCATGTCTACAGTTTACAGATCCAAAAACACAAAAGAGTGCGTATAATAACAAGGAGAATTCTAAGGGAAATACTGGCACCTGGAAGTAATAGTGCTTTTGAATACAAATTAAGATCAAACACACAGCTCTGTTTGAAACTGAACAGCTAACTGATGGGGTGAGGACTAGAAGACTGCAGTTTTACGGCCAAATATGCCGAATAGATAGTAACAGACTAATCAAGCAGATCTTCAATTTACAATCCCCCTTAGATACAGAAAGTAGATGACGTTTCCCTAGCCTGCTACTTCCAGAGGCACTGAAATGATAATCATGTGCCTATCGAAACATGTAGTACACTAAATGTCAATTTTACGCTCGGTGCAAGGCGTCTTCATGATGCACCAATTTTAATGGCCAGCATTGTATATACCAGAGCCATTCAATACACAATGAAACACTTTTTTTTCTCGGCCTGTTCTGGTCGCAAAATGCAGAATTTGTTACGGGACGTATTGGAATATTCCTACTTCAGACTCTAAAGTTTCATGACGCTCCGATATGTGGCGGCGACATACGTAGCCTTCGAAATGGCGTCTGGAACGGATGTGCATTCCAAGAAGAGACGTGTCATTGAGTCTTTTCGCGGAAAACCAGAGTATCGTAGACATTCACAGGCGCTATTAGAATGACTACGGAGAGCTAGCAATGAGCAGAAGCTCGGTGAGTCTAGGGCGAGGCGTTTGTCATCATAGTAATGAGGTCACACAGACCTGTCGGATCTCCCGCGTGCCTACCTGCAGCATACAGCGGTGACTCCTGCAATGTTGAAATGTGCGGACACTCTCATTCGCTATGATCGACGAATCGCAACCAGATACTACGCCACTCAACTGAGCGTCTCTGATAGTAGTCCTGACACACCCGTCCACTAGTTGGGGTACTGACGGGTGGGTTCCTCAGCGCCTAACAGAACACCATAAAGAGCAACGAACGACGATCTTTGCGGAATTGCTTCCGCATTACGTTACTGGCTGTGACAATTTTTTCTCGTTCATCGCCACAGGCGAGGAAACATAGATTCATTAAGTCGAACGGGAAACAAAACGGCAGTCCATGGAGTGGTGCCACATCATTTCTACTCCAAATAAAAAGTTCAAAGCAGCATCACCAGGCCATAAAACCATGGCGACGGTCCGCTGGCACTCTGAAAGGGTTATTCTGTTGATATCCTCCAACATACTGCCACAATCATCTCTGAAGTGTGTTGTGCTATCCTTAAGAAACTGAAGAAACGACTTCAACGCGTTCATTGCCACAAAAATGCTAACAGACTTCACCTTCCCCATGACAGGGCAGGTTCCAGCACAGGTCTGGGCATCCTACAAGATCTCACAAAACTTCATTGGACTGTTCTCCCTCATCCTCAGATCTCTCACATTCGACTTCCCTCTGTTTGGGCCAATGAAGGATGCACTCTGCGCGGAGCAGTACGTGGATGATGGGGAGGTTGTTCATGCAGCAAGACGTTGCCTCAGACGTCGGCCACTAGAGTGGTGCCATGGGGACATACAGGCGCTGACGGTTAGACGGTGTAACGCTGTCACCTTTAAAGGAGATTATGTTAAAAAATACGGATTTGTAGCCAAAAGGGCGGGCAATAATATGACGTGTTGGGATCATGAATGAAAGCAACCTGCTCTCGGAAAAAAAATGTGATGCATTACTTACTGAACGCCCCTCGTAACATAGTCACATGTTCAAGGAAACTGCCGATGTTGAACACAGCACGCTTATTTCCCGTGCTACATCTTGCAATTAATAGGCCCAGGTGAGCGGTTAGATTCTCTTTTAATAGATTCCCGAGAGGCGTTAGACACTGATTCACATTTTAATATAATCAAAATACGAGTATGTGAAGTAATGTGTATGACATTTGATGGGTGCGAAGAAATTTCACCTGAACACAGTAAGCTATTCCGGTTTGCGAACATTTAACAGGTAGGAGAATAGCAGAATCAAACTATCACAGCCTATGAGGACGAACTTCAGTAAATAACTCAAATGGTATCGAACATAAGCCTTAATTTAAGAAAAAATTTCTGAGGGTTTACTTCCTCAGATAGTGTTGTATCGAAATGAACTACAGAGTGAAGGAAAACTGGAAAGTAAGATAATCGAAACTTTTGATGTTTTGTGTTACGGAAGAATGTTGAAAGTTACTTGAACTCGCAAGGTAAAAAAAGGAAGAAGTTGTTCGCAGAATTGGAACACGTGGCTGTCTAGACGAAGCCGTATGGTGATAGGGATGTGGTAAAATATAAAACAATAACTTAAATGGTACTAGAGGGAACTTCACAAAGCACAAGCTGGAGAGGAATGCAGGTATTGGAAAATATCCAAAAAATAATCGAGAACGATTGGTGTAATTGCTATCCTGCTCACTCTTTCCACATAAAAAGATAGTAACATGGAATGTGTTAACTTTTTTTAGACAGTATAAGCAGCTAGCAGCTCTTCGCATTCGCTGCGTGACGATGCAGTTGGACGTCAGTACGAGGTACGACTAGGAATATCCACTTATTGTACCTGACGACAACAGTCTTTATAAATCCAAAAGAAAGCAAAACAAGAAGAATTACTCCAGTCGCATCACCTTACAAGATTGATGACATACTTACATAGCCTGTCAAATCATTGAAATAAGTACGAATTGATTCAAAACGGAATGAGCCGGTGAAATTAGTAGTACGAAGAACGACTGGAGTGCAAATGTACTGGGAAGATTTGGAGAAAGTGAGTTACATCTTGTAATCTTAACCTCCCACACAGCACCAGTAAATTTTCAGTCTCTTCATTCGTTTCAAAAGCTTCGAGAGGCGTAAGATGTACAAATAACTTTTTTACTTATCCTCATTTTCTCGTTGTTGGCTGCAGTTCGTCACGTCTAAGGGTAGATTCTTGACGATCATTATTTTTTTTAACTTTGTGGGTTCTCGATGACTAGATAAATATTAAGTAAACCTGTTGCTTAATTTCTGTTTACACGTGATTTTCCTATGTTACATTCTTCTATGTCACACTGACTTTACAATTTCTACTCCCATAAAACCAGAAATTACATTGTTATTTCCAAAACTAAAAAATCGTCCGATTACATCAGGGGCATGCCCACCACTCCCAACTCATTCTGCCATACTAACAATATTCCAAAAAGTTTACAAAACAAAAGAGTTTACGAACTTTCTCAACAAAAGAAAAATCATCCTCAACTTAATTCATTATTTTGTAAATGAAACCCGAAATAAATTTAATAATTAGCGTTGGATTGTGGAATTAATAGTATGAATTTTAATTATGCCACATATTTCGTAATTTCAAATATTTCTGAGGGAAGAGTAATTTTATCTGTACACACAGAGTTAATACACATCGATTGTAACACATTAATTTCTTTTTTACATTTTAGCATGAAATATAACACATCGTATACAAAATCATATGAAGCTCTTTTAGTGAAATAGCAGAGATAATGTTCACCTAGACAAGATTCGAAAATATTCCTGGTATCGACTATTTCTGTTAAAGAGAGGTAATGTTCGAACAGTGTGTCCCATTACAATCTGTTAAGCTAATCACACACAAGACGCTAATATGACAAATTCTGCAGTATAGCTGCAGCGTTTGGAGTCGCTCTTTAACAGCAAATACCTATCGACGGTGTAATGAATAAACTAAGTGAATTTTTGGGCCATCGAATCAGAATTATGCTGTAATTTAACTGCCGGTGCGAGCAGCTTTCACCTGTAAAGCTGACACAGTCACGTCATTGTTGGCTCTATGAGCAGAACTTTCATCTCGCCTTCCAGGGAACTCAGAAATGCAAAATGGTAAATGGAAAACAATATGTGTGCTTTGAATGGGATATTTAAACTCTATCATTTCACTCATCACTGTTCTGCAGCTCGCTAAATATTTGCGATGACCGCTGCGATGGACAGCCTTTAGCTATCAGCGTTCTTTTCACTGGCAATCAACGCAGTGCCGCAGTTTGAAATGTTTACTGCGTGCCATGTATATTCAGTATCGCATACCACCGATAAGCTATTGGAATTTGATAGCGCTGAATGTAATTGTCATTTCCATTTGGCAGGTGGGAGTCGAACATCGCTAATTCTAAACAAATTTGCACTGACTCTGAATACAGAGGGACGGCAGGTGTGAAACTAACAGTATGACGAGTACTTACACTACCTAGTATTCCGTTCCTCACACGCTTTAGCTTTCTTGAAAGATTGTGTCTTGGAATCTGTTTTCGCGGATCCTTGTATGACAACATTATAATCAGCTCCCAGACCAGCTGTGTAGATGTGGTAGAATGTAACTGACATTTGGCAGTCAATATCAGATAAATGTGATTATGCACACCCTAACAGGGACAGTACACATGTCAAGATCGCACAGCATTCATTACCTGATGTGTAATCCCTTTCATGAAAAATGAAACAGTGTTACACATTTGAAAAAGTTATGGTGATATTTTAAAAATGCTCTGCCGGGATGACATTCATAAACAACTTCAAGGGGTCATGTACCTGAGTGGAAACAAACTGTAGACCAGCGTCCTAAGCGTATACTATGGCGACAAAGCTACAATTACGCTCATCTGCCATGATTTTTCTTCATATCCACCTACGGTGTTGGTCCTCTTCCTTTGACTAAAAATCGTTTGTGGCTATACTTTCGTTTTGCAGTTAGTTTAATTTAGTGATTCTTTATCTTCCCTCTCCTATGGTCATCATATAATTACAGTACATCTACGATCACAAATTTACTCGATCTTCGTTATACGTATCTCAGTCGCTCTTTCCGTGTCATTTGTTGTCCCAGTTTATGTATTTATCTGATACACTAAAGAACCAAAGAAACTGGCACATCTGCCTAATTTAATGTACGGCCCCCGCGACCACGCAGAAGTGCCGCAACACCACGTGGCATGGACTCGACTAATGTCTGAAGCAGCGCTAGAGGGAATTGACACCATGATTCCTGCAGGGCTGTCCATAAATCCGTAGGAATGCTAAGGGGTGGAAATCTCTTCTGAACAGCATGTTACAAGGTATCCCCGATATGCTCAATGATATTCTTGTCTGCGGAGGTTGGTGGCCATCGGAAGAGTTTAAACTCACAAGAGTGTTCCTGGAGCGACTCTGTAGTAATTCTGGACGTGTGCGCTGTCGCATTGCCCTGCTGGAATTCCCCAAGTCTGATGGGATGCACGACGGACCTGAATGGATGCAGGTGATCAGACAAGATGCTTACGTACGCGTCACCTGTCAGAGTCGAATCTTGACGTATGAGGGGTTCAGGGGTCCCATATCACTCCAACTGCACACGCCCACACTATCACAGAGCCTCCACCAAGTTCAAAAGTCCTCTGCTGACTTGTGGAGTCTTTGGATTCATGAGGTTATCGCCATACCCGTACACGTCAGTCCGCTCGATACAATTTGATAGGAGACTCGTCCGTCCAGGCAACATGTTTCCAGTCGTCAACAGTCCACTGACGGTGTTGAAGGGTCCAGGCGAGACGTAAAGCCTTATGTCGTGCAGTCGTCAAGAGTACACGAAAGGGCCTTCGGCTACGAAGGCCCGTATCGGTGATGTTTCGTTGAATGTCCCAGCATTGAAATCTGTAGCAATTTGCGGAAGGGTTGCACTTGTCACGTTGAACGATTCTCTTCAGTCATCGCTGGTCATGTTCTTGCAGTATATTTTTCCGGCCGCAGCACCGGAATCTAAATTTAAATCAATTTCACACCGTCCTCCTTCCTATTAACGGCGTGAAATTGAATGACATTTGGATTCCGGTGCTGAAGAAGATGTGTACCAGTCCTCCACCGCGGGATGATAGCAACAGCGGACGATGGCCAATTGCGCTAACGTACTCAAAACGAGTGATTTCACGTCACTGCGAGAAAGCTCGCGGAAGCGGAATTTCACTGTAGTCAGTAGCGAGCCATTGTTTGAATCGGACTTTCAAAAAAGATCACCCTTGAAACTGTCCTCCACAGATGGGGACGAAACGTCGAGTTTTAAGGTGACATCCATTCGACCACGGCATTATGGCCCGGAACATTTTATTAATTGTGAAGAGGCTCTCGCAGTGTAGACTAGCGTTGAGTGTTGAACCAAATCAGTTTTCGGATTAATGACAACAATAACAGTGACAACACAGAATGAACGACAGTAGGCTAACAGCTTTTAAACCATCTCTAGGACAAGAGATTAACAAGCCTGGTCTGAGAAAAATGTGAAAAGTAAAAACAACAACAGAAGCCACAGATAGAAATTTTCTAAAAAAAGATGTGATAAATTTATTATTCTAATGTATAAGAGATAAGGGAATATGTATGAAATGGTCTAAGCGAAGGCAAGGGATACTTTCTGGAAAAATATGAGATCACTGTAGGAAAAGCAAACATCATTTGCGAGCAAGTGAAACAAAGTTTGGTGGTAGGAGTCACCATTTATTTATTCCCTCAAAACGTTTCGGAGATTCAAATCTTCAGAATCAGTGGGATTTATGTGGATTAATATGGCATGTATGTGCTGTATTAGGACTTTGGAGTAAACTGTGGCATTGTGGCACTCTCTACATAGTGCCACAGATAACCCCTAATCTCGTAACAGAACAAGTACATGTCATATGAATCGACATAATTCATCTGATGATGAAGGCTGAAACCTCCGAAACGCTTTGGGAAAAATAATAATAATAATGATAAATAGTAGTAAATTTTTTGTTTCATTCGGTATCAGTAGCAGTCATGGTGAAACCTAAATAAATATATTCGCATTTGAGATTCATTGAGACTGAACAGAAATTCTTAGCTGCCCATTAAGGAGAAGAAAGAAGACTCTTAACTAGAGAGAAATGCACCAATAGCCGTAATATTAAAGTAAGTACCAATAACACGTAACATTCATTTTAATGTGTAACCCTTCTTCGCAAAATTTTTTCTATTCCTCACAAGACAGTTACAGCATTCAAACTGCAGTTGGGCTAAATGGTACATAAGCGTACCACCTGAGCTGTTCTAAGGCATATCGACTCGAGACATCGCACGACCCAGTCGACGTGTGTGAGGGACGGAACCGTTGTCATGAGGGCGTCGCCCTGGAGGTCGTGGCAGCACACACACACACACACACACACACACACACAAGCACACAAACAGGAGCCACAAGGGACAGCGCGCTCTAATCGGCCTATCTGAATGGTAACCGAGTCGTGCTGCATTATTCGGCGCCGCTGTTCAAATATTAGCCGTTCAATTAACAGAGGGCCTCGCCCGACCGCGCCATCACTAATTCATCCCCTTCTCCCCCCCCCCCACCTTCGCGCCCCCTCCACCCTACCACAGCCCACCTCGCCAGCCAACAGTTCCTCGCACCGCACTGCTGTTTCGCGTGCGTTCCGCGGCCATCGCGAATTATTTGTGACACCGCAAATAAATTTTAAAATTTACCTGTCGACAAAATTAATCGCAGGGAGGTGATCTCGCAGCCGCTCTGCGCCGATCCCCGCACTGCAGTGTTCGCATTCCTGCAAAGTGCCGCAGGTCGCTGCCGAAATTATTCAGCAGCTAATTAACCTGGCAGCACAGCCCGACTTTCGCTCTGACAGACGTCCGTCACGATGTGCTATACGTGTTACACGTATTGAAAGCTTCTACGACTAGACAACAGTTCATTTGGTAACAGTTGGATAAAATAGCTCAGCTCTTCAAGTCCTACGTGTACAGGATACCTACACGTACATACAAACACCCCAAGCTACTAGCGGATGCTTCTTGGTGCCATAGCTATATATTTCTTTCCTTCCGGAATTGCATACAGGAAAGAAATCAGTGATTGTACATCTCTCTGCAGGTCCTGATCTCTTTTATAGGGTTCCCTACCTCAGTCGGTAAAAACGGAATCCTTATGGGAACACTTTGTTTTCCGTCTGCTTGTGCTTCTGTTTTGACCACTTTTTCCCAGGACCGGGTAGAGGTATTAATTTGAAATTTATGTAAAATACCATGGTCTAATATCTGATGCAGTTCTCTATGATAGTCTGTCCTGCAAATCTCTTCATCTCTGACTACTGCAACCTACATTCTATAGTGAAGATTTGGTCTTGCTCTACAGCTTGTTCTCACACTACCCTCCACTACCTAACTGACAATTCTTCCGTCTTTCATATTATGCCCATGAACCAATTTTTTTATATAAATTGTGCCATTGATTTCTATTCTCTGGAATTCGATTCGGCACCTCCCCATTTGTTATCATATCTACCCATCTAGTCTTCATCATTCTTGTGTAGCACAAGACAAATCGAAAATAATCCTCGAGCACCATTATTTAGGTCTGTCAGGGGGTAGTGCACAGGCATTGCATTTTATGCGAAGTTTTATGTGGGATTATTTTCGAAATAGTAGTGCAGCATCCTTCCAAGAAGTTTCGAGTCTGATTTTAATCCGCGAGTATAACCGTGAGCAGGGCAGTAACTACGGCGCCAGTTAGAACTAAGAGTTGCAAACAACAGACGTGCATTCGAATCGTCAGTTGTGAACAGAGAGGGTAAGGTAAAGGGGTTGCTGATGCTTCAACGCTTTTGTATAGCACGTCGCAGTGGAGAAAATCTGTAAATTAAGTGTTCAATAAATACCCCACAAGCTTTTGAAGAAGAGAGTAGTGCTTGAAAATTTTATTACACTTATTTTGACTCCCAAATAAGAACAAAGATGCAGTGACGCCTACCGCCACTTTATTGAAATGCAAGACACCGACAATTCCTTTCTGTAAAAGTATCATCATGGATAATGAGGCTTGATCTTCTCACTGAGAACCTACCACAGAACGACAAAGTGGAGAAATTTAGGTCAAGAGTCAATGCCTTAACGACATAACCAAAACTCAGCCCAGTGTCACGCACAAGTAGTACAATGTCCCAAAGAAAGGCTTTTTGATACTTTCACATGGTTGGGTGACCGTTAAATGTGTTGAATTCAAGTTGCTGGATATTATATAAGTCGGCCGGAGTGGTCGTGCGGTTCTAGGCGCTACAGTCTGGAACCGCGAGACCGCTACGGTCGCAAGTTCGAATCCTGCCTCGGGCATGGATGTGTGTGATGTCCTTAGGTTAGTTAGGTTTAAGTAGTTGTAAGTTCTAGGGGACTGATGACCTCAGGTGTTAACTCCCATAGTGCTCAGAGCCATTTCAACCATTTTTTTGATATTATGTAAAAACCCCGAGGCATTAAAACTACAGTGTTAACATTTCTTTATTTTTTGAGTAATCGAGTCTCGAAACTTTTCGGCCTGAGTGTTACGTTACATTTCCTCGACATTCAATCCAAGAGAGATGGAGCGTCACTTCAGTTGGGAAGGACATATAATAAAGGGTGCTACGAATACGCTATCGATATTTCTCAGCAGAAGTCTAGAATATAAGTTACATAAATTTTATTGGAAGAAGGAGACTGTAAGCTCACTAGTTGGGTCACAGTGAGTTGTTAATAGCAGTAAGTATTGCGATTGGCTGTATAACTATATTGTTACACTATTGGCCGTTAACTTTGCTGCACCAAGTAGAAATGCAGATGATAAACGGGTATTCATTGGACAGATATATTATATTAGAACAGATATGTGATTACATTTTCACAGAGATTGGATGCATAGATCCTGAGAAATCAGTACCCAGAACAACCACCTCTGGCCGTAATAACGGCGTTGATACGCCTGGGCATTGAGTCAAACAGAGCTTGAATGGCGTGGACAGATACAGCTGCCCATGCAGCTTCAACATGATACCACAGTTCATAAAGAGTAGTGACTGGCGTATGGTGACGAGCCAGTTGCTCGGCCACCATTGGCCAGACGTTGTCAGTTGGTGAGAGATCCGGAGAATGTGCTGGCCAGGGCAGCAGTCGAACATTTTCTGTATCCAGAAACGCACGTAGAGGACCTGCAACATGCGGTCGTGGATTACCCTGCTGAAATGTAGGGTTTCGCAGGGATTGAATAAAGAGTAGAGCCACGGGTCGTAACACATCTGAAACGTAACTTCCACTGTTCAAAGTGCCGTTGATGAGAACAAGAGGTGACCGAGACGTGTAACCAGTGGCACCCCATACCATCACGCTGGATCATACGCCAGTATGGCGATCACGAATACACGCTTGCAATGTGCGTTCACCGCGATGTTGCCAAACACGGATGCGACCATCATGATGCTGTAAACAGAACCTGGATCCGTCCGAAAAAATGACGTTTGGCCATTCGTGCACCACCTAGGTTCGTCGTTGAGTAAACCATCGCCAGCGCTCCTGTCTGCAATGCAGCGTCAAGGGTAACTGCAGCCATGGTGTCTTAGCTGATAGTCCATTCTGCTGCAAACGTCGTCGAACTGTTCGTGCAGATGGTTGTTGTCTTGCAAACATCCCCATCTGTTGACTCAGGGATCGAGACGTGGCCGCACGATCCGTTACAGTCGTGCGGATAAGATGCCTGTCATCTCCACTGCTAGTGATACGAGGCCGTTGGGATGCAGCACGGCGTTCCGTATTACCCTCCTGAACCCACTGATTCCATATTCTGCTAGCAGTCATTGGATCTCGACCAACGCGAGCAGCAATGTCGTGGTACGATAAACCGCAATCGCGATAGGCTACAATCCGACCCTTATCAAAGTCGGAAACGTGGTGGTACGCATTTCTCCTCCTTACACGAAGCATCACAACAGCGTTTCACCAGGCAACGCCGGTCAACTGCTATTTGTGCATGAGAAATCCGTTGGAAACTTTCCTCATGTCAGCACGTTGCAGGTGTCGCCATCGACGCCACCCTTGTTTGAATGCTATGAAAAGCTAATCATTTGCATATCACAGCATCTTCTTCCAGTCGGTTAAATTTCGCGTTTATAGCACGACATCTTCGTGGTGTAGCAATTTTAATGTGTAGTAGTGTATTTAATGTTCACCATGTAAACATCTCCAAAATCAAAATCAGCTCTTTCCGTTGCTGAGAAACGAAGGAAGATTACAGTTTAACGTCCCGTGGAGATCGGGGTTGTTAGAGACGGGTAAACGCTCAGAATATTTCAAAGATTAGAAAAGAAGTTATGTGTGCCCTTGTCGAAGGAACCACGCCTGCAGTGATTTAGAAAAATAACGTTAACCTAAATCAGCGTCACTGGATGCAGATTTTAACAGTTCTCTTCCCGAATATGAAGCCACTGTGCTAACCACTGCACCACTTCGTTCGATTCCGTTGCTCTGGAGCGTTGTTATGAAACTTCCTGATATACTGAAACTGAGAGTGGACCTCCAGTCCTTGCCGTCCGCCAGTATTTGAATACCGATTCAGCTGTACAAGCACGATTCATGGTCCCATATTACCAGGACCTTCCTCCTACTTGCCGGCCGGAGTGGCCGTGCGGTTCTCGGCGCTACAGTCTGGAGCCGAGCGACCGCTACGGTCGCAGGTTCGAATCCTGCCTCGGGCATGGATGTGTGTGATGTCCTTAGGTTAGTTAGGTTTAATTAGTTCTAAGTTCTAGGCGACTGATGACCTCAGAAGTTAAGTCGCATAGTGCTCAGAGCCATTTTCCTCCGACATCTACATCTACATCTACATAGATACTCCGCAAACCACCGTACAGTGCATGGCGAAGGGTACCCTGTACCAGTAACAGTGATTTCGTTTCCTGTTCCACTCGCAAATAGAGAGGCGAAATACAACTACTATATGCCTCCGTATAAGTTCTATTTTCTCGTATCAAGTATTCTGCAGCAAGCCGAAGTTAGGAATATTGGTCTCTATTTTTGCCCGTCTGTTCTTTTACGCTTCCTGTATACCGGAGTCACCTGGTGTTTTTGTTGTTTTTGTTTTTTATTTATTTATTTATTTATTTGTTCAGTCGCTTGTGACTTTGTGCTGGCGAGAGGTTCACAGTAAATGCGGCTTAGGTAAAGGACCAATGCCTTAAAGTACTCTTTGTAAAACTTTCCTGGCTATCCAACGTAATTGCATAGCCTAACTCGCAGCGTGCTGGCATGCGATAGATGAAAGCGAACCAATTCGGGATAGAATCCGCGCGGTGGATTAACGACCGTGGCTGGTGCTCCAACCAGTCTGAGTGTGGTTTTTTGGCGGTTTTCCAATTTAGTTTAGGTGAATGGTGACCTGGACCCCAATAACCGCCTCAGAAAATAAGTATCACAAACACTTAAAATACGACAAAGCATGCAACGAAGTTCACACTGTTCATAGACGGTAACGGTAAAATAAGGTCCGTACTTTAGGTAAATGACTACTGCTCTGACATAAAGAACATCCGACCGCAACAGAAGCTGCCAGACCGTGAGTACAGCGGAGCCCGTCTTCGACGGAGTAAATCAGAAGAACAAGGAAAACACAAGCTGTCCTAGTCCGAAGTGAGAGAAGGCCTGTCTGTGTATCTACATATGAATGTGTCGGTCTATGTTCTAGGACACTTTGGAGTAATTAGAGCAATTTGCGCCGAACCTGGTAAGCATAAATAACATAGCGGCAGGACATACTTAACTTTAGTGGGAGATATCCTAAAATCCTTTCTTATTGGGGGGGGGGGGGGGGGGGTAGGGAGTGGGGAATTAGAAAATGGCAAAAAGCAAGCTTTAAGACAGGAACGCCCGGTATAGTTTTAACCACATTTGTTACACGTATGACTTACTGACTCCAAACAAGTATTTGCGGAGAAAAGGCGGAATAAGGTATCCATAGAAACGCTGAGAATGATGGTGGCTGTGAGAATTCCTTAAAATGATAAAATAAACAGAAACGAATGGTTTTTATGTCGAATTTATATTTTCCACCATTGTTTGGCTGATTGTTGACAGTTACGATGACGTTACAACCGTAGGAGTTTTGTGAGGATGGGGAAGGAATGACTCCTGGGCGACCTGTAAGTTAGTGACACGTGGAACAATTTCAAGCAGACTTCGCACACATAGCACTTAACATTTGGCCTAGCACCCATGCGAGGGAATGAGAGGAGAAGGGAGGGGAAAGGGGAGGAAGCTTAGGGTTTAGCGCCATGTACTCACAGATGACAAGGCAGCTGGACTCTGACTGTGAGGCGAGAGTTGCAAAGTGTTTATCCAAAATGACTAACACTACTGCAATTTTTAATTACCTTCGGCCTTGTTGGCTGATTGATGACAATCCCGATTATTTTCAACCTTACTGGTAGGTCAGAGGTGGGTTCTGGTTGAGACAATCATATCTAACGCGCAGCTACATTAATAAAAGAAATACGTGACCAGCATTGCACACTTGGGAGACAGGTGTGGCAGGGGATAAAACAGTCACATCCTAAGAGTTGTTTTATTTAAACAATTTACCTCTCTACTGTTCCTCTCTCAACCAGTCTGTGAGAGAAAAGTTGAAATAATTCTTTACCATTTCTTGGAATTCTGATTTTACGTTGTGAAATAACTAGTTTCAAGACAAGCAGTCTCATATTCTGTATGTTCTACATCACACATATCACAATTAAAACGCAACCAGAATACTTTGCGAAGATGAACAGTTTATCATGATGACCGCACGTCATACGGCTTATTCATCTGTAAGCGTCGATAAAATTAGAGAAAGCCTTACAAGACCCATCACCAGTAGCCACAGTAATAAACGCTCATATCTCAGCATTTCTCGAGAAAGACATACTGGTTCTCTATGTCAGAGAGTGTCGTCGAAAAACGAAATCTGGGAGTATCCATAGCGAGAGATTTAAGTGAAACGACCACATAAAACATAGAACAGGCCGACTCCAATCTGAGATGAATTCTAAAACACCCTAAGGAACAACGCTTAACTCAAGTAGGAGGTATTTCATGAGATTTTCCACTCTACAGCCGAGTGCGCGCTAACGCGAAAGTTCCTGCAAATTAAAACTCTGCGTCGGACCGTGACTCGAACCCCAGATCTTTGCCTTTAGCGGGCAAGTGCTCTACTGCATGAGATACTCGAGCATGACGCACGACCCTTCCTTATTGCTTACTTCGGGCAATATCTGGACTCCAATCATCGAAACATCGCAAAAGGTAGGAGATTCGTTTCAAGTATGACGTAACTTACAACACCCTCGTTGACAAATATATTATTGATTATCAGTCTATGTACCTTACCAGGTAAGACTGATAGAGAACATCCAAAGAAAAGCAGCACGTTTCGCCATGAGCCCGTTTAGTAAGAACGAAAGTCTCGGTTATGTTCATTCAGCCACCAGTGCAGGCGCTGAGTGAGAGCCATTATTCACAGCGTGGTTTACTGTTAAAAATTCTAGTGAGTACCTCCAGTCAGGTAACAAAAACCTCGCGTGAGGTCCATGAAGGTAAAATTGGAGACATTTGTGTTCATTCACAAGCTTACCAAGAGTCGTCGTTCCAGTACATCATTCTTGGCTACAACATCAAAGAGGACAGACGACAGCGATACAAGAAATAACCTCCATAATATTCCTTAACGTGCTTTTTTGAGTATAAATAGAAATGAATGGAGCTGGTGTACTTTTGTTAGTGTAGAATGCATCAAATTGGATAGATTTTGCCTTAGACTGTAAGGAAATGATTTTCTCTTTATTTTGCAATTATCGATTTCGAGGCTCCAGAATCATCATCAGATGTATCTGGTATGAAGAATGTTCTATAATCCACGTTACACTCTGCAGAAGAGACTTAGTACGTAAAAGTTCCATAAGAAACCTATGTCCGGGAATGAACCTTCCGAAATTCCTTCACCAAGGAAGACGAAGTAAATATTCGAGAACTCGAGTCAAGAACAGCTGTTAACATGAGTAACTTAGAAGTAAATATCCTCGAAGTAGTGAAGCAACTTGAAACACTTAATGAAAGCAAATTTTCCTGTCCAGACACTATACCAGTTATGTTCCTTTCAAAGTATGCTGATCGATAGCTCCATACTTAACAATCATACACAACCGCTCGCTCGACGAAAGATACGTACCGAAAGACTGGGCAAGTTGCACATGTCACACCAGTATTAAAGTAAGGAACTAGGAGTAATCCATTCCATTAAAGCTCTTATAATTAACGTCGATAGGCAGCAGGATTTTCGAACATATGTTGTGTTACAACAAAACGAATTATCTCGAACAGAACAGTCTATTGGCACACAGTCAACACGGTTGTAGAAAACATCATACTTGCGAAATATAACTACCTCTTTACTCACACAAAGTATTGAGTGCTAGTGACAAAGGACTTCAGATTGATTCATACTTGTAAAATATAACTAGCTCTTTACTCACAGGAAGTACTGAGTGCTAGTTACAATGGATTTCAAATTGATTCCGTATTTCTAGATTCCCGGAAGGCTTTTGCCACTGCACCTCACAATCGGCTTCTAGTGAAATTGCGTGCTTATGGAATATCGTCTTAGTTATGCGAGTGGATTCTTGTTATCCTGTTACAGAGTACACAATTCCAAGTAACTGTGTAATCGAGTCATCGAGTAAAACAGAAGTGATTTCTGGCGTTCCTCAAGATAGTGTTGTAGGCCTTCTGCTATTCCTTATCCATATAAACGATTACGAGACAATCTGAGCAGCCGTCTTATGTTGTCTGTAGAGTATACTGTCGTTTGTAGTCTAGTAATGTCTTCAGAAAATTAAAATAAATTGCAAAACGGCTTAGAAAAGATATGTGTGTGGTGCGAAAATTGGCAGTTGGCAATAAATAGTGAAAATGAGGTAATCCACATGAGTGCTAAAGAGGACCCTTTAAACATCGGTTACACGATAAATCATTCAAATGGCCTTTAGGTAATAAATTTAACTAAATACGTAGGAACTGCAATCACGAACAACTAAAATCGGAATGAATACAAAGAAAATGCTGTAGGGAAGGCGAACCAAAGACTGCGATCTATTGGCAGAACACTTAACAGATGCAGCAGATCCACTATAGAGACTGCCTACACTATGCTTCTCCGTCCTAAAAAAAAAATTGTTCAAATGGCTCTGAGCACTATGGGACTTAACATCTGTGGTCATCAGTCCCCTAGAACGTAGAACTACTTAAACCTAACTAACCTAAGGACATCACACACATCCATGCCCGAGGCAGAATTCGAATCTGCGACCGTAGCAGTCCCGCGGTTCCGGACCGCGCGCCTAGAACCACTAGACCACCGCGGCCGGCCTCTCCGTCCTCTTTTGGAGTACTGCTGCTGGTATGGGATCCTTACAAGATACGATTAACGGAGTGCATTGAGAAAGCTCAAAGAAGAGCAGCACGTTTTTTATTATCGAGACAAAGGAGCGAGAGTGCCACGGAAATGATACAGGATTTGAGGTGGACACCGTTGTAAAAAAGGCGTTTCTTTTTGCGATGGGATATTCGCTCTAAATTTCAATCGCCAACTTTCTCCTCCAAATGGGAAAGTATTTTGTTAACGTCAACCTACGTAGAGATAGACCATCAACGTAAAGAAATGAAGGAAACCATAGCTTTAACGGAAAGATATAGGTGTTGGCTTTCTCCGCCCACTATCTTAGAGTGGAGTAATTGACAGTTATTGTGAAGGTGGTTCGGTGAGCCCTGTTCCAGGCACTTAAGTGTGATTTGCTGAGAATCCATGTAGATGTAGATGGATAGTTGTGATGCAAAGGAAGTTTGAAGGTCGGGTCACTTTGAGATCTCCCGCTTCACAGTAGGCACACATCGGGGACGTTGGTCTACAGTAGGGCATGACAGGGCCTGTATATTGGGAACTCGTCGTCGGGTTCTCTTCTAAGTGACGAAGGACGTCCTCTTCAAGGTTTAGGGTGGGGCATTTGTTGAGAACAACAGACAATCCAACTTGTTGAAAATTTCTCGCAGTTGATGTTGTAGTCGGACTAAAACGATATTTTATATCGTAATCACAACTGCGAATGATATTGATACCCTGTTGTCAGTTTGTGTGCTGACTGAGAAGAAGATTTTGGAAAGTTGTCTGACCTCCTACCTTAGATCCAAACGGTACATTTCTGTACACGGGTTCCTAAGGCCCCTCTTCATCCAACACAGGCTTGTAATAGGAACTGTGAAACACTCTCGATGTGTATACAGGGTATAAAAGAAAAGAAGTGATGAATATTTCCAGAGGTAGCAACAAAAATCTTTCGCCAACATGGACTGTATAACGCATACCTGAAGATCTATAAGAACTTGTTCAATAGAAGAGATTCATATAACAGTAAGGAAGATGAATAAGTACTCATAGATTCTCTTGGCTAGCCATTCTTTCTTGTTTTGGTGGATACTACAGCCTGACAAAATGCTTGATACCGTTTTCTATCACTCCGTTTATTAAATCAGAATGTGGTGCATACAGGGATATTCTAAATGATGGACCCATTTTCTAAGCATCGTGTTTATTCAAGTACAAATTCAAAATGAACAACCTTTATACCCAATGAAAAAAGGAAGTTTCAATTTTTATCATAATATTTGATATCATATATTTACTAACATGGTATCTGTTCTTTCAGACATGTCCGAAAGAACAGATACCATCGGTGACCAAGCAGCTCGTTAGAATAAAATTACAATGAAATGAACACCCTTTGCTGCCTACAGATGAAAATGTGTGCCCCGACCGGGACTCGAACCCGGGAACTCCTCCTTACATGGCAGACGCTTTATCCATCTGAGCCACCGAGGACACAGAGGATAGCACGACTGCAGGGATTTATCTCTGACACGCCTCCCGCGAAACCCACATTCTCAACGTATTGTCCCGTACTACATTCGTAGTGCCCCCGCCCATTGCCGGCCGTGGTGGCCGGCGGTGCTAGGTACTTCAGTCCGGAACCGCATGACTGCTACGGACGCAGGTTCGAATCCTGCCTCGGGCATGGATGTGTGTGATGTCCTTAGGTTAGTTAGGTTTAAGTAGTTCTAAGTTCTAGGGGACTGACGACCTCAGATGTTGAGTCCCATAGTGCTCAGAGTCATTTGACCCCCGCCCATTATACTCTTTACTCGTGGGGCGTTGCCGATTCCCGTAAGAGTTCGGGCACTGTTTGTGCATTCGCACAGAAGAAGAAGGTGGTCAAGTGGCCGGTGAGCCTTAACTATATATTTACTAAGATGCTATCTGTTCTTTCGGACATGTCCGAAAGAACAGATACCATCGGTGACCAAGCAGCTCGTTTAGAATGAAATTACAATGAAATGAACACCCTTAGGTGCCTACAGGCGTTGACATACGTCAACAGCGACAGATGAAAATGTGTGCCCCGACCGGGACTGCAACCCGGGATCTCCTGCTTACGAATGTAGTTCGGGACAATACGTTGAGAAAGTGGGTTTCGCGGGAGGCGTGCCAGAGATAAATCCCTGCAGTCGCGAAATCCTCTGTGTCCTCGGTGGCTCAGATCGCCGGCACGGTAGCTCAGCGTGTTCGGTCAGAGGGTTAGCTGCCATCTGTAATAAAAAAACTGATTTACTCGAGCAACAACGAACATAAACGGGTGTCTCGCGACGTCCGCACCGAGCAAATACAACGAACGAAAACGAAACAAAAAATAGATTAAAAAGGAAAAAAAGATGGATAGAGATCCCGGGTTCGAGTCCCGGTCGGGGCACACATTTTCATCTGTCCCCGTTGACGCATGTCAACGCCTGTAGGCAGCTAAGGGTGTTCATTTCATTGTAATAGTTGGTATCAATTTAATAAATTTAATGATTAGTAATCATTTGTAATTAATCAGTTTTTTATGATCAATTATTAAATGGAAATGTGATAAATTTTGTAAATGTTCAATGTGGCCGCTGTTGACCGCACGGCAAACATCGACGCGGTAACCGAACTCGTCCCACACACGCGAAAACGTATCTGCTGTTTCTGAGTGCACGGCAGTAGTGATCCGGTTCCGCAGATCGTTCAGAGTGGTCACATAAGCCCATAAGAAATATTCGCAGGGTGTGAGGCCAGGAGATCTCGGTAGTCAGAGGTGGTGCAGAGCCAGGACCTTAAGTCCCCTGCCACCAATCCAGCGCAGAGGAAGGGAGTCATTCAAAAAGCCTCGTACATCACTGTGCCAATGGGGCGTAGCTCTATCCTGTTGGAAAATGAAGTCCTGGGAATCTTCCATAACTTGGGGGAACAAGCATTGTTCCAACATGTCCAGGTACGTGATTCCCGTTACATTTCTTTCCTCAAGGAAAAATGTTCCATAAACCTTTGTACGGGATACGGCACAGAACACGTTGATTTCAGTGAGTCTCTT
The DNA here is from genome assembly GCF_023864345.2 of Schistocerca serialis cubense. Classification (NCBI taxonomy): domain Eukaryota; kingdom Metazoa; phylum Arthropoda; class Insecta; order Orthoptera; family Acrididae; genus Schistocerca; species Schistocerca serialis. The sequence goes on along the minus strand of NC_064641.1, from coordinate 142,807,986 downwards.
TCATGTTGCAATGGTGAATGTAGATTTTTCAAGTCCCATATGCGAACATTGTGTCTGTTGCCTTTTCCACTACGGTGGATCGTCGCTTCATCGCTAAAAGCTACACGCTGTAGAAATGCATCCTCCATCTTTGCTCGCACGTAACTAAATAATGTGAGACTCTTCTCGTTGTAATTGGGGTTGAGAGCCTGCACAAGTTGTAATCGGTAGGGGTTGTGCAGCAAACGCCGTCTCAAAACTTTCCATACAGTTGGTTGGGATAGTCCAAGTTCTCTACTGGTTCTGTTGGGAGACTTATTGGGACTGCGCATAAAACTGTATTGAATCCGTCGGACATCATCCTCTGACACACGTGGTAAGCCTGTGTTTTTCGCTTTGCACTTACTCCCAGCCTATATAAATTGCGTATAACAACGGCTAATACTTTTGCGTGTCGGCGCTTGACCACCGAATTTGATACAATATGCCCGCTGCATTGCAATTTGCGATTCACTTTTCGCGAACCCAAGAACGCAGAAAACCTGTTCCACAGTCGCCATCTCACTCACTACTGACAGTAATACGGGATGACGGCCCTATTGCCGCTTGAACTCTGCCGACCGCTGCTGAAACCATCACCGCCCGCCTACCGCCGCCCGCGAAAATCTTTGAGACTTCCTCTAATCATTCATATGAAACTTGCCCATTTTGGATTTTTACTTGAATGCATACGAATTTTTGAGAATGAGTCCACCATTTACAATAACCCTGTGCATTGTAGAACCATGTAGTCTCAATATGAATAGTCCTACGAAAGTGTCCAGGATAGACTAGCATGGACAGCTGCATCAAACCAGTCTCCAGACTGAAGACCACAACAACAACAACAAAAACAACAACGACAGTGTCCACTGTCAAAACACCGACTTTAGCACCAGTCACGAAGCGACGATCTCTGTTGTTGCGCTGTATTCTTTCGTGTGTATTACCATAGACTTACGTCCAAACACCGACTACAGAAAATACATGTATATATTTTTGTACCGGATCAAAACCTTATGCAGCTGTGTAAGAAGTATCTGCTTCGATATAAGACACGCTGTTGATGTTCACGTTTTAGGACTGGCAGTTTTGGCAACATTTTATTAACATACCGCAAGCCAAATCTGATGTGATACCATCATAGTTGAGCCCAAGACGTCTTCGCCACTCTGTCACTGACGTTGCCAAGCACGTGGGTGTTACGACAAGAAGATACTTGGCCAATATATGTTTAGTCGGCGGCGCCGACCCCTCCCTATGGTTCAGGGCGACACCGCTAACCCCGGCCTTAATGAGCCAAGTTTAGCGGGCGGCACGCATTCTTGACACCGCCGACGGGGACTTCGCTTCTCCTCGTGAACATTCCACGCCAGCGATCGGATCGACGCTGCGGTAACGCTAAAGGCCGCTAGCGGAAAACCCCGTCTGAAGCATAACTGTTTCTAACAAGACACATTTATAGGCTCAGGTTAGTTAAAATTCTCAGAAATTTATTCGGTATCGTCTGCTTCTGTGTGGCATACCTCACAAGGAAGTGAAAGAATAAACCTTGCAAAAATAAAAAAAAACTTCATCGACAAATAAAGTAGAACCATACTGCTCCATTATGTGCCCTGTTGTGCGTTTATATCGTCTGTCACATGCTGTCCACAAGATACTAGTGCGGAAAACTGTCCCAGGTTCCGACGCCCAGCCTCCCAAGAACTTCTACAGTATTATTCCCTGATGGAGAATTCAGCTGAATTAACTAACTAATAGTGACACATGATTTTTATACTGGTTGTCGCGAGCGGCCGCCTTGACTACTTCGGCTATCCGTGCACACTCCCCAGACCGATCATAACTTCCATACGCCACACTGTCTACATGCCCATATACTGGCACGTGATGTGATTCCCATAACAGGGAGAATGAGACTACAATGAAACAAGGCATTTTTAGTAGTGCCCGTCGAAACATGTAGTACTTATTCAACCTACAATTAAGTTGTAATTTACATAATCCATGTAGAGTGCCAGACAATCTATCTGCTTAATTTACACTTACGATCCAAAGCGTTATAACATCTGTTTAATAGCTTCTTAGGGACACATTTGGACTCAAATACAGCAGGCATTGTACGTGGCGTGGATTTGAGAACTTGTTAGTAGGTTTCCAGAATGAGATTTTCACTCTGCGACGGAGTGTGCGCTGATATGAAACTTCATGGCAGATTAAAACTGTGTGCCGGACCGAGACTCGAACTCGGGACGTTTGCCTTTCGCGGGCTAGTGCTCTACCAACTGAGCTACCCAAGCACAACTCACGCCCCGTCTTCACAACTTTACTTCTGCCCGTATCTTTCCTTTCAAAGGAACCATCCAGGCGATTTAAGGAAATCACGCAAAACCTAAATCTGTATGGCCCGACGCGAGTTTGAACCGTCGACCTCCCGAATGCAAGTCCAGTGTGCAATCTACTGCGCCACCGCGATCGGTCTGCTCTCTATACAGTTTTTTCACCCTGCGACAAAATTTATGAAGCACGCTCACCTTTTGGGCCAAGAAACTGCATAACTACCCTTTCTGCTGATCGGGAGGAATTCATTGTGCAACGAACTGCTGGAACAACTCTCCAGAAATGAGGAAATTGCTGCGAAGTATATAGCTCCGCTTTTCCAGTTGGGAATACCACCTCGCCATCTCTCGGTAATCACATTCATCCATTGGAATTACGTAAGTGCCGCTACGGGGATGGTCTCCTTTTCAATAGCGAATTCCTTACAGAGTCAGCCTCTGTAGCACCGAGGTATCAGACGATCCCGACCCAGATTCGATTCACGGTACTACCAAGAATGTTTCGTTTCTGAGAAGACTGACGCGGGGAGCGCTCAGCCTCTTGATGCCAACTGAGTAGTTACTTGGCTGAGTATTAGCGGTTCCACAGTCTGGAAAGTCGGCAAAGGTGCCGAGAGGGCAGTGTGCTTACCACACGTCACTCCACACCGCATCTGCATGACGCCGCGAGACACAGGGTGACATGGCGGCCGGTAGACATCCATTAGGCTCTCACGGCCTGAACGAGGAGCTCGTTATATCTTACACAAACTACGCTAGCTATGAGGGTACTGCACGGATTTGCTCGAGCAGTTTACAATTATTGGAATTCAGAGTTGTTTGAATGTTGCTTAGTAGAAAACGCAGGCCGCGTAAGTTGACGTACCAGATGTCTGACTTTAATTCTCTGGATTTTTCAGTCTGGGACGATCTCAAAAGAGGACTGTTACATACTGATGAAGCACTGGAGCTATGAAGTAAACAGTCTTATCTAGAATTACGATATAAACCTGGAATTATTGAAAGAATCCATAACTCACTCCAGACGCGGGTGCATCTAAATGGTAGTACGATACGTGGAATAGTCACTTAACAGGCGCGAAAGCACCGTTATTTGTAACATGAAACTTGCTGTAACCACACTGTATTATTTGTTAAGGCAGCTCATGTTTGAAATTAGAACCTATTAAGATACAGACTTGTTAGTAAATTTACGTAGCAAATACATTTCTATTAATTAGGTTACTATTTCGTACAGAAGTCAGTGGCGTATGGTAACTACACATTTGCAATAAACAAAAAGCTTCTAATGAACTTATTTCAGGAAATGCATGGTTTCCATCCTACAGACCATTTGTTCAATCACACATTGTTACAAACACTGCGGTCTATTACACGCTGTACCATGCAGTCACAGTTACTATATGCATGTTTTCCTCCTGCTGGGTGGTACTGTTCCTCATACGTCATGCCCTAGAGCCCTCTCCTGCCATAGAAATTGGTAATGTTGTTTCCATTTCACTTCTCCTGCTGGCTCACCTTGTCTTGGATGTGATACAGCGTTGTACACAACGGTTGAATATTCGAATCGAGAGCTTGGTGACATTGTGTTCATTTACGGAACAGCAGATGACAATGGGAGGTGGACAGTAAGTTTGTATCAGTAGACCTATCCCCGCCGACAACAACCATAGAATTCAATGTTTGCAACAGTGTTTCGCCGTTTGTCTGAGACAGGGTCGTTTGAGGTACAAGGTTATCATGAAGGGCGTACCCGAAATGATCGGACACCTGAGTAAAATATGATTAACACTGTGCAAGGCGTCAGTACCAAGCAATTTACACGCCAGTACAGGGTAAGCCAGACCACCGTGTGGGACATTCTCCATGACCATTGTTACGACCCTTGCAGGACTGACTAGTGACAGACTTACGACACTGTGAGCAATTCTGTCACTGGTTTCTTCACCAGGCAATCACGATTTGGGGTTTGATGTCATCCATCCTATTGACAGATGATGTCACCTTTACGCGGAGTGGTATCTTCAGCTTTGATAACAGTCACCTGTGGGATAGTATGCTGAACCCTCAGCGAGTTATCACCATCGGTGTAGCCGTGATGTGTGTGCCGGGATAATTGGCGACCCTACTTTGGGACCAGCCTTCCTTCCACCTCTCCTAGGAGGCCTGACTTCCCCGCGTTTCTTGCGGGTGACATTGCCTCCGCTGCTGGAAGAAGTGCTATTGGTGATTGGAAGGGTTATTTAACTGCTACATGATGGTGCTCCAGCCCATTTAATCGTTAACGTCCGGACGCATTTCAGTCGTGTCTTCCCGCGTCGAAGAATCGGACGAGGCGTCCAGGCGCATTGCCTGCTCGTCCAGCTGATCTCAATCCTTGTGATTCTGCTTATGGGTCCATCTCAGAAGTATCGTGTATGCAGAGCCCATTCCAGATGTGGAGACACTGGAGCAGCGTATTCAGGCTGCCTTTAACACTGTTCATATGAAGAAAGTGGGATAATCCTCAAATGCAAAAGCTTAGTGATAAGTGTTCTCATCTGATGCTGGGTAGGGGAACTATCAAAATTGACATTGTTGTAACCCCTAAGTGATATTTGTGGATGAGACCAACGGCAATTTTGATTGATAGCCCGTTTTTCCGCTCATGTCTTCGTCTGAAGCCTGGCCGATGTGACATGTGAGGCAGAACATGCTACGACGCGTACGTGCATGCGTTGAGACACGTGGAAAGTATTTCAGCACATACTGTAACCGTGACTGCATGGTAAAGCACATATTAGACCGCAGTCTCTGTAACAATGTATGGCTGAATAAATGCTCACTAGCGTGGAAACCATGCATCTCCGGACGTAAGTCCATTACAACTTTTTAGTTCCGTATCCTCTCCTCGATCAATCTCTAGTGTTCCTCCGCGGTGGAAAGATCACCTTGCGTACCCGCCTCACTTTTCGCTATTAATTATGATACTTGCTGTAAATAGTTCGCTAGTTGTCAGTCTCACACCACATTACTATGTGGCCAAAATCAGCATTTCGTGAGACACGGTCGGTGAACGATTATAGTTTCTGTGTCCACACGCAGTTTGGACATACCCGAGAAATTTGTACCTCTATTGTTCCCGTGAGAGCCAACGGCCTTGCCAGATTGCTAACACCGGTTCCCATTAGATCACCGAAGTTAAGCGCAGTCGGATTGGGCTAGCACTTGGATGGGTGACCGTCCCGTCTACCGAGTGCTGTTGGCAACCGGGGTGCACTCAGCCCTTGTGAGACAAATTGAAGAGCTACTTGATTAAGAAGTAGCAACTACTGTCTCGCAAACTGACATACAGCCGAGAGAGCGATGTGCTGACCACGTGGCCCTCCATATCCGCATCCATTGACGCCTGAGGCCTGAGGATGGCACAGCGCCCGGTCGCCACAGTTGGGCCTTCAAAGGGCTGTTTTGACGGAGTTTTGTTCCCGTGAGACGCTTATTCCATAAACTCACATAAATCCTATTGAGCTTCCTGAATGGTTGCTTCCTCATGTATCGTGAATGAAGCTTTCCACAAAACATGATGCGATAGCATTTTTGGGTAGCCCCCTTGTTCCATTTCATACCAACTCACAGTCTTTAAGCACTAGTTCGTTGGTTGCTTTGGGGGAGGGGACCAAACAGGAAGGTCATCAGTCCAATGGGAATAGGGGAGGATGGGGAAGAAAGTCGGGCGCGCCTTTTCAAAGGAACCATCCCCCTATTTGCCTGAAACGATTTAGGGAAATCACGGAAAAATGAGGATGGGCAGACGCGGCTTTGAACCATCGTCCTCCCGAATGCGAGTCCAGTATGCTAACCTCTGCGCCACCTCGTTCGGTGCTTTTAAGTAGTATCGGTCCATTTCATAATAGCGAATGACGCTGATTGCGGGCAGAGCGATTATCTCTGCATATTCCATATTTTATGCTTAAGCATAAAAATTAAAGAGCTGTTCTTTGTAAAAAAATGTATTGCACCTTTCAGTACTTTTAGATATGGTCACGACGGAGATGCGTATAGCACGTATAAACACTCATACCCTGTTTTCCATAGACGCCTACCTCATTCTCTCTCTAAGGAAAGGTTGACGGCAGTAATGATGAAATACGCGGTCACCAGTCCTTACAATCCACGTTGTTTTTCTAAAACAGAGTTGTTAAGTCTCCGTAAAGTATCTCGGCTGCAGTCCTTACGGAACTAAAACGATATGTGCATGATTCCCTCAAAGTACCAATGCGTGGTAAGACCAGGTATAACAACCGCCACCACGATATGATGACAGCTTATAACGGAAAGTCAGTTACCGGTCGGACAAATTATCAGCCATGCAAATACTGGGTCGGTGCATAAGTTCGTAGTGTTTTTGTTCTGGATCTTGGTACTCCGGTCGCTAAGGATTTATTTGTCCATTGTCATTTTCTATTTGTTGTTCATTCTTGCTATTTGAGTTAACATATTGTCATTTTGCCATTTGGAGACAGTGAGTGGAGCTGTGGACGCTAGGAAATGAATTGAAAAGTAGAGGCAACCAAAAACATATGCATTGTATATGGCGATGATGCCACTGGACAGCGCTCGACCAGAAAATGGTTTTCGCGTATGAGGATCGTTTTGATATTAGTGACTCCCCACATTCAGGAAGGTCTCCGTGGCTTGAAGAAGATCGTTTAAATGCATTAATCCACAATTACCCATGTCAGTGTATTCGAGAACTGGCGAATGTGATGAACTATGATCGTTCCACCATTGTATGACATTTGTATGCAGCGGGAAAGGTTAAAAAATCGAATGTGTGTGTACCACATGCTCTACGCCAAAATCACAAAAATCAGCCGGTGACCCTGTGAACACCTCTGCTTGGTCGCTATCATTTGCCTTGCGAACAACACCAACCAATTCTATGCTGTATCGTTGCTGGGGGCGTGAAATGATGTCTAAAATAAGGAGAAGAAATGACTGGTAAGCCCAAACTGATGCGGTGTACCATGAATTGCTTCTACGAGATGAAAATATCATTGCTACATTTATTATCATTAACTGAGACGTCTTGCAGACGCAGTCCAAGAACAACTACGAGGAATATTGCGGTTCTACGCGCTTCAGTCTGGAAACGCGCGACCGCTACGGTCGCAGGTTCGAATCCTGCCTCGGGCATGGATGTGTGTGATGTCCTTAGGTTAGTTAGGTTTAAGTAGTTGTAAGTTCTAGGGGACTGATGACCTCGGATGTTAGGTCCCATACTGCTCATAGCCCTTTGAACCATTTTTTTGAGGAATATTGAATGAAGTGTGTTACTCCATGATAACACCCGCACGCATACTATGATGGAGTTGTGTTGGAAGTCAGTCCTCACCTACGTTATTCACCTAATCTTCGGACATGTTCCTCACTTCCTGTCGAACAACTTTCAAGGATGAAAATGCACTCCGAACACGGCTCAACGAGTTTGATCTCTACAGTCGCGGAATCGAAACACTACCCCGGCGTTGGCAGACTGCTGTACATAGTAATAATATATTACTAATGACCATAGTCCCTGTAGTGTATATCTGTTGTTTTTATTAAGGGCCCAAAGGTACCTAGCGACGGCCATGTCATCCGCAGCTAATAAGCTGCTCTGGGTGCGGATATGGACGTTCATGTGGCCAGCACACTGCTCTCCTGGCCGTTGTCAGCTTTCATGAAGGGAGCCGCGAGTTCTCAGTAAAGTAGCTCCTCAACTGTCCTCAGAAGGGCTAAGTGCACCCTGCTTGCTAACAGCACTCGTCAGATCCGTACGGTCACCCATCCAGGTGTTAGCCAGGCTCGACAGCTTCTAACCACTGTGGCAAGGCCGTTCGCCATTGTGTTTATTAAATTTATGGAAAAATGTACCATGCCAGTAATATTGCAGAATTGTCTGATACATCAGCAATCACTGACACAAGTGATATTACTCTTGCAAAATGGCGCCTGTGAAGTGCTATCATTCTTACGAGATATCTGCTATGAGGTGATGTGACTCTTACAAAAATAAATAATAATAAAATGAAATATTATATTTGTAGACATCAGCAGCGTACACATTAAATTCGTTTCAGGAATACTCCCGTTCTCGTCCTCAACCCCTTCCACTATAAACAGAAAAAGACGAACATATGACGGATTATTCATAACAACCGATTTGCCTTGCTTGATGGAAACACTTCACTTGTCACTATATTATGTTTATTGTTAGGAAATTGCTTATATAATGCCCTGGTAAACTTTAAATACATCATCGTGCCTTTTTTCGGCATTTGATGTATTCTGCACATCGCGTGTGTAGTTAGGTGCAAAATAGGCTGGTTGAGTCCAGTGATGATCCACCGCTATATGTATTCAATTAACTGGACCCAATTATCGCCCGAATCCGTATGTATACAGATGATAATCACCATATCCTTGTTACGTCCCCTGCTTAATCTATTTGCTCCTCTGTGTGGGTAGCGTAACTAATGCTGGTTGGCATCTGCTTCATTCAGGGGGTAGTCACAACGGTATGAAGACTAGCTCGAGTGATACTATTTAGCTGTAAAGAAGTGTAAATTTTTTGTCGCTTCTTTCGCATTATTATTTTTCGTTTTATTTCATTTTTGTTTCGGGGTACTAGACAATTAGTAACTTACATAACAGCTAGAAATATTGTAGTTGAGTGTCTATTGGAAGTGGTTCTTTACATTTCTCAGTCAACTCTCTTACTAACTGCACCCTCTGGAGATTTCTTTCCGTCTGCCTGTCACCTTCTCTGTTTTACTCCTATGTTATTTCTTCTATACTATTTCTAATATTTTTTCTCGAACTCTGTTGACAAGAACGTAAATTATCTCTAAGGTTGAGCACACTTTCCCAACATCAAGAGCTTCACGAAAACTGTTACATCCAGGTGGCCTAGCCGGCCGGTGTGGCCGTGCGGTTAAAGGCGCTTCAGTCTGGAACCGCGTGACCGCTACGGTCGCAGGTTCGAATCCTGTCTCGGGCATGGATGTGTGTGATGTCCTTAGGTTAGTTAGGTTTAATTAGTTCTAAGTTCTAGGCGACTGATGACCTCAGAAGTTGAGTCGCATAGTGCTCAGAGCCATTTGAACCATTTGAACCAGGTGGCCTATAAACAGTTCTTTTTGCAAATGAAAATCTGTACTCTGAACGCCTCGAATGACATTTCCTTTTAATGTGTGAGTGAGGTGTTACCCTCGTTTGGTAGCTGTATGATCGTTTTGGGGAGTATCACTATGAACAATAAAAAAAATGTTTGATGTGGGAAAATGAATCAATGATCAGTTTTGTTAATATTTCACTGATAATGCCACTATGTACATTTTTAAGAATGCCTGTTGTCATTTCGAAGAATGTATGGCCGTATCAACTCCTGCAGATGCTCTGTTGTGAACAAAATGGTTGCTTTACTATTCGTAATTAAAAAAAACCTAGCAAATATCAAAATGCTGCCTAGTTGCTAAATATGTATGGTAACTGGATATACGTCCTAATGCACTTTTTCCCTCTCTCTGTCCATCCCCTTAACCCCACCTGTGTTTCTCCATCTCCTCCTCATACACTTCCTCTCTCTGTGTACCACCTCACCCCACCTCTCTGCCCATCTCCCGTATCATCTTCTCTATGTCCACTTCTTCCCTTCTCCTATCTATTCACTTCTTCTTCCCCACACTCTCCGACCATGTGTCGTTTTTATTGGTATTGCAAACGAAACTTTCATTGGGATCTGAAGTCACTTAAAATGGGTTGTGATCACTGGTAATGGGGTATGAGAGATACCTCTCCGTTGCCTGATCTGTGAGGATAGTTGCTTCAGTGACGGTAATTTTATAGTTCTAATCTGCAAATAGATAGGACTGCAAAGTTTCGGACGATTGAGATTCTGTAACAGTATTCTAATAGCCTATGTCTGTCCGAATGTCCATTAGAGTATCCTGTAAAAATTTAAATTAAGTCTAACAACTCTTCAGATTTTTGATAACACGATCTCCCCTTTGTAACGTATATATTTATTAAAAATGTATTTACTCTGTGTGAATCGAATTGTTCATCAAAGTGACGTGTAAATATTCGAAGGAAATCGGCCAAGGATTTTTCGAGATATTTGTTAATAACCTTTCCCTTTTGTATATTACATATACTATAACGTATTGTATATATCAAAAATTATGTTACCTATGACCGTCCTAATGTTCATTAGAGTATCTTGTAAAAATCTGGAGTAAATCGGTCAAGTACGTTTTGAGATTTTTAGTAACATCGCGAAACAGTAATAACATTCCTCTGAAAGTGACTGTCAGTTTTACGTGAGTTTAATGAACTCATGAAGATAATGCATCAAAGACCAATGAAACATCAACAAGAAATGCTCATCTCAGTTCTCATTAAGGGTACTCCAGACTTCATCGGTTTGTGCTGCCAACATCAGTGTATCAAGACGCGCGAAAACTCTTAACAGATTATCATCCGACCATAGAAACAGGAGAATGCAAGAGCATACTCAGGATTTGAACGTCTAATGTGACGGAATTGGGGGTTGGGATGAGGGTGACCTCATATTAGTTCCACGGTTATTAGAGAAATAGATTTGAGATTTCTCAGCAAACAGTAATTGGTGGACTTGCTACTAGTCAATAATATCCGTCCTGCCTTCCTTGAAATATGATTAAATGATACATCTGTCTCTGTACCACGGTAGTATTCGAATTTGGTTTATAAAGGTAATTTCTCTATGCAATCTCGCTGGATGCATCCAAGCTCAGCTACATCCAAGCTCAGCTACAATCACACTGTTGTTTTGCCACGAGAAACAATTAATGATGGACACAAATTAAGTACAACTTGGCTTTTATACACTAAAGACAGTCAGTTTTGGAAATGGGGGAAGATACCTACGATTCAGTAATGATTTCCCACCAAACACTCAGGTCGAATTTCACTCACGCACATCCTTACCAACAACATCACTACCATTATTAATCACGGCTGGTGAACGTCATCTTAATATTATTGAGATACATTATCAGCATGGTTCTAGACAAAGTGCATGTGAGATTTTCCCAAAATTAGGAGAGTTACGGTTTAGCTGAAGTGCTTGTTACACTCAGAAAGTGTTTCCCTGTTTAAAATCTGATACATAGGAAGACGGACATCACCGAGTCACAGACACGTGGGGAAAATTCGTGAAAGCACGGGTGTTTTTTTTTTTACCAACAAGTAGATTTGTTGTTAGGTCTACACTTTATGGACAACTTAGGAATGCCTACAAATGCTTGAAGAAAATCGGTAGCAGTATTCAGTAGCATAGAGATTCAGCAGTTAGCACTAGGAAGCGACACAACTAGGTTCTGCGGAGCATGACGTGAGATTTCCCAGATATCACACCAGCCACCGCAAGGTCAGAAATTTTCACTCTGTATGAAAGTTCAGATGTGTGGTTACACAGGGTCGATCATTCATTGGGTGAGACTGCAGTTTCAGGCCATCAGTGACAAAGGCGATACTGCGGGAAATTCAGTGCCTTAGAAGGACGGAGTAGGGAGACAAGTAACATAAGCCAGTTTGACGGGTCAGTCAATAAGCAACCAGACAGAGAAGAGTCAGAAAGCAGGAGAGAGACTTTGAGTTTATCTTACGGAGGCATGCTGGCCTATCGTAGACTCATTTGTAAGACGTGAGTCAGATCCCGCATTCATTCCGATATGTATCGTCAATCTGTGACTTTCTAACTTTCCATTCTTGCCGAATGGATTCACTTGTAGTTGACGCTAAAATCGTCAGGCATTCAAGTCTTCTTTGCCAGATGTCACATTCAAATTGTTATATTGACACCGCCTACGGACGATAGCCAGATAACATTCACCAAGTGCAGTCACAACAATACCACATTGGCCATCTGGGCCATGTTCTATGTAAAGGGATGAAATAGTGATAAGGGAACGAGTTGAGCCGTCTTCAGCGCACACCTCCCAGCCGCAGAACCCGGAAGATAAAAATGACCACCTGTCAGTCCACAGTCACAGAAACGTGGAGCGATGATCGATACATTTCACCAACATCATATTCATTTCACCCCCACCCCTCTGCTTCTCCACCTACAGTCAACCGTTGAAACGTGTCTGTATCTAATCAAGAAGGCCCTGGGAATATATATGTATTGTTGATCGAATAATAAAGGTGAATAATTTGTTTGTATTAATTTCCTCATTGATTTCCTTTTGCGTTATGTCTTTGGTGCCCAGCTTACCAATATGAAGCGACCTCGTTTTCTATGGCACAAAACAAATTCAGTTTACTAGAAGTGGTATACGATTTATGTCTCGAAGTTGAAAGCTGTACTTTCATGAGACAGGGTAGATAAGCTTCAACAATTTTTTAGCGTTTTCTTTCTGTTTTAGAAGTGACATAGCACCAGGATTTTTTATGTTAACGTACTGATAATGTGTGGAAACCCTCATGGCAAATATGCTAGACCTTGTTAAACGCAGTTTGCAACGGTATCAAGTGACTTCACTTACGGATGACAAGCAATACTGTTTTGCACTTTCAGCTACCTGCAAATTACAGCTTTAGGAGATATCGAAAGCGGAATGATCATTTATTAGTAGACATAACTTAATGGAGAAGGGATGCCACATGTGAAATGAGATTCGCCAATATTCTTGAGGAAGGGATATAGGTCCGTTACTGCTCATAATACACATCCATGTTCCCTTGGGCGACCTCGGAAGCCCCATGTAGAAGTGTGCGGATGATGCTGTTGTGTACACGGACGTCAAAACGGCAGAAATCTGTAGCGAAAAGCTGCTAAAGCTCCCTAGGATCAATGTTTCCCGCAGAATCTGTTAACTGACTAACAAACACAACTGTATGTACTCGGCGTATGTAAGTAGAAAAAAGCATAATTTTACAATTAGACCTACACAGTTAGGCTTAGCAGACTGGTTGTTAATCACTATTCGCATTTAAACCATAAGGTATTACATTTTCCAGTCACATTGATGTGACCAGCTTTCAAAAGCTTGAATAACCAACTCTTGAAGCACACGCCGCTGAGAGAGGAGGATGAAGAAAGACGATGAAGTTCTGGAAGGCACCAACAGGGATGTGGAGCTATGCTGACTCCAATGCCGTAGTACCTGCGCTGGGTTTTTCGGCTGAGCATCCAGTGGGCATACAGATCTGTCGAAATGCTGGCACAGATTCTCTATTAGGTTTAATTCTAGGGAGTTTGATGGCCAGTGAATAACGGTAGACTCAATCTGTTGCTCCTTGACCACACGTGTACACGGCGAACTGTGTGACACATTGCATTGTTCTGGTGCCGGATGCCATCGTGCCGAGGAAAACCAGTTGGGGTGGGCATGGACCCTAAGGATTGATGTATAGTGTGTGGATCTACAGTGCTTTCCGGAATGACTATATTACCAAGGGAACGCCACAAAGCGTTTCCCTGCCCCCTCCGATCTGGGCCCTTACAAAAATTGTTGCAGGGTGTCCGCTTTCACACGTTTCACACCAAACATGATAGCGGCGATTTGTTCCAAGGAGCATAAAACGTAATTCATCTGAAAAGACTACCTGTCGCCAATCAGTGAACGTCCAGTTGCAGTGTTGTTGATGTCGTCTTCAGTCCAGCTCTCCATGCTACTCTCTCCTGTGCAAGCTTCTTCAGCTCCCAGTACTTACTGCAGCCTACATCCTTCTGAATCTGTTGAGTGTATCTATCTCTTGGTCTCCCTATACGATTTTTACCCTCCACGCTGCCCTCCAATACTAAATTGGTGACCGAGCGAGGTGACGCAGTGGTTAGCACACTGGACTCGCATTCGGGAGGACGACGGTTCAATCCCGTCTCCAGCCAGCCTGATTTAGGTTTTCCGTGATTTCCCTAAATCGTTTCAGGCAAATGCCGGGATGGTTCCTTTCAAAGGGCACGGCCGATTTCCTTCCCAATCCTTCCCTAAGCCGAGCTTGCGCTCCGTCTCTAATGACCTCGTTGTCGACGGGACGTTAAACACTAACCACCACCACCACCACCACTAAATTGGTGATCCCTTGATGCCTCAGAACATGTCCTACCAACCGATCCCTTCTTCTTGTCAAGTTGTGCCACAAACTGCTCTTTTCCCCAATTCTATTCAATACCTCCTCATTAGTTATGTGATCTACCCATCTAATCTTCAGCATTCTTCTGTAGCACCAGATTCCGAAAGCTTCTATTCTCTTTTTGTCCAAACTATTTATCATCCACGTTTCACTTCCATATATGGCTACACTCCATACAAATACTTTCAGAAACGACTTCCTGACCCTTAAATCTATACTCGATGCTAACAAATTTCTCTTCTTCAGAAACGATTTCCTTGCCGTTGCCAGTCTACATTTTATATCCTCTCTACTTCGACCATCATCAGTTATTTTGCTGCCCAAATAGCAGAGTATTCCAGTCAACATTGTCAAAAGCTTTCTCTAAGTCCACAAATGCTAGAAACGTAGGCTTGCCTTTCTTTAATCTATTTTATAAGAAAAGTCGTAGGGTCAGTATAGCCTTACGTGTTCCAACATTTCTACAGAATCCAAACTGATCCTCCCTGGGGTCGGCTTCTACCAGTTTTTCCATTCGTCTGTAAAGAATTCGTGTCATTATTTTGCAGCCGTGACTTATTAAACTGATTTGCACATCTGTCAACACCTGCTTTCTTTGGGATTGGAATTATTATATTCTTCTTGAAGTCTGAGGGTATTTCGCCTGTCTCATAGATCTTGCTCCCTAGATGGTAGAGTTTGGTTACACCTGGCTCTCCCAAGACTGTCAGTAGTTCTAATGGAACGTTGTCTACTCCCAAGGCCTTGTTGCGGTACTGACGCGCAATTCCAGCCTTAGTCACTGATGAACAGCAATCAGCGTGGGTGCATGAACCAGGCGCCTGCTACAGGGGCCCAAACGCAACAACGTTCGCTGAATGGGCGTTTAGCAAAAGCTGTGGGTAGCTCCTTGGTTCATTTGGACTTTCGGTTGCTCAGCAGTTGCATGTCTGTTCAGCCGTACATATCTCCACAGCCGTTATTCACTTCTGCCGTATAGGTCCTTGGTGCTCCTCTACATTTGCCTCGGCGTCGGTTGAGGATGGCATCATTCTGCGATGCACTTTTACCAGGGTAGCACGTGAACTGTTTACAAACAGCTTAGAGGTTTCGGAAATGTTTCCACCCTTGGCTCCAAACCCAACTGTCGTGCCCTTTTGGTCGTCAGAGAAATCGCTGCGTTTATGCATTTTGACAACGACAGAATTGTTGTCCGCATGCACTGCTCCCTCCTCCCCTATCGCCCCCCACCCTAACTGACACGCCTTATATGCCCCTCACTGCTAGTGCTGCCACCTGACGTTTGTGAGTGATTATTGCACGTTAACGTCGAACATAGATCGTGGGCACGGTAGTGGTACTGGGTCGTGTGTTAAGCGATAAGCACGATTTAGAGGGAAAATCATTCGTAAATGAAGTTTAAGAAGAACTGAGGCCAGTTTGCTTTATTATTAGAAACAGCTGCCATGGTTTTCTGTGTAATTCTCTATCCTTATGTTGTGCCTCACCTCACCTAAGAAGACTGTCGCTACATTTCTGCGCCATCCTGTAGAGGAAAGGTGCCTAATATCCATTTGAAAGACCTAAGAGTAAGGGCAGTTGTATTTTTTATGATGGTAATAATATCTTGCATTATTTAATTTTATCATACAATTATCGTATTTGCAATAATAAATAATCTTTCAGAGTAGTTATTAAATCTTCACAAACAAGGCATTTGGTAGATATGAGACAGTAATAATATTTTGTTTTAATTATTTTATTACCGAATAATGACATATGAACATACAATTTTTACATATTTATTCATTTCTGTTATCCTTCACTCAGTTCACACTACTTAGGTTTATATTTATGACTTCCGGGGCAACCAAAATTGTCTTCTGTGACACCGCAATCTTCATGAGCCCAGCGATAACATGTGGTGCACTGTGCCCATTTCTCCCCGTGCTTGTATTCAGAAAAGCGCCCAGTACAGAACAGACACTGTCTGAATCCCCACTGTCATCAAGATGGACATCGGATGCCGAGTCACTAGACGATTCTTCTGCTTTAGGTCTACCATTTAAAGATTTTCCACTCTTCTCCTCAAATAAATTTCTGGCCGCTTTCTTAGCTTCAGCCCTGATTTCTTCTGTTTAGATTCTTGCAGTTGCTTCACATAAGGAGTTGAAGTTTCTAACGCAGCAGATCACGAACGCGATGTTTGACCTGTCTGAATATCTCCAGGTGGTTTTGCGATGTGTGGGAGAGGTCTGATGTCTGCCGGGCTGACAGCTTGACCATCACCATCAGTAGTTTCATTTTCGTTTTAGGCATCTCTTTCTGGAAGAGCGTCAGCATCGCGATGAATTTAAAAATTCATGTTCCCTAAGGATGTTTCTGTTGCGTGGGATGATACCTGTTTTTCTGAAACAGTTCCGTTGACATTGAAGACTCGATGAGGGTTGTAGCTGACTTTAGATAGCACAGATTCTTAAATATCAAAAAATCTCCCCACATTTTCTGGAGTAAAAGCTTCACCCCTGCTGCTGAAAGACCCTGAGGAGTCCTCATTGATAAGATGGGATGTCTCTTAAGGAAAGCTTGGAGCCGTTTCTTTACTTCTGAAGCCATTTCTGGATTGAAAGGATTCTTCAGCCTATTCCTGACAGATAACTGGAAGGCAATGCTTCGTGTGTCCTTACATTTAAGAGCATAAAATCGCTCTTCCATTGCAAGGCAGTGTTTCACTAGTTCGTCTTCCAGTAGAGATGAGAGAACAGGCCTTCTGCCAAGATTAACACCAACCAGCTTCTCGGGTGTACGAGTTCTATCCTTCACGTACCTTTCCAAACTACGTTTTGGTACAGCAAAAACTTTTGAGGCTTTGAAGTACTCCATCGCGCAGTATCTCACACATGTAATGGCACGAACCATGGCGTCTTTATCCCACGTTTTCCTTTTAGGTGCCAATGCCATCTGCAAGGAATAAATACAATAAGCTAACATACTTCTTAAAGGACTTCAACTCCTATGAGTCTATTTGTTAGACTATTTTTAATAATTAGATCCCCATACTATCGCATATTAGGAATTTTGCCATCTTACACAAAGAATCACGCACTTGCTAACAACGTTCGCTGGAAAATGAACCTAATTGTCAATAATTATAGGTAATACCGCCACAAATAACAAAAATAAAAGAGTGCAATAATATCCACTCACCTTTAAGCTGAAATATTGTCTTAACACCGATGTCACAAAAACTCAAAACAGAAGAAATTTTGTATCAACCTATACGTACTATGTCCGGCTCAACTACGGCGTCCTACTCGTTGTGTCATCGTCTGGCACGCAATAGACGTGTTTAAGAAACTCTCCACCAGAGTGCAACACCTATCATGAGCACAGTTAGGGTGTCTCATATTAGGGAACTATCGCATAATAGGCACCTTTCCTCTATATAATTACACTTACCAGCTTACTGTTCGTGGCAACCACCAAAATAATTAAGAGATACAGAATGCCGAAATCACAGTTTTTTCAAGCCACAGTTTGAAACCAAGAGCTTGTCAAGGCTGTTGTAATACCCTACCCTTGGCCACTACCTTACCTCAGAAGCCTCATAGTTGGTGAGACACACAAACACTCCCGCACGCAGACACGCATGCACACGCACGCGCAAGCAAAAAATGGTTGAAATGGCTCTGAGCACTATGGGACTTAACATCTATGGTCATCAGTCCCCTTGAACTTAGAACTACTTAAACCTAACTAACCTAAGGACATCACACACATCCGTGCCCGAAGCAGGATTCGAACTTGCGACCGTAGCGGTCACGCGGTACCAGGCTGAAGCGCCTAGAACCGCACGGCCACACCGGCCGGCAGACGCAGGCATTCAGCGGGAACGAGCAGTGGTAACACCGCGTAGATTTCAGGTGCCAAGAGCTATTAGACGACGATCCGCCACAAACGATACAGGTCTTGCGCGGTAGCCATCTGGCGGTAGAACTGGTGCAACTAACAGAATTAGCAAACGAATTATCCGCGCGCGGAAACTGATATCAGTTCTAAAGTCCTGCGAATCCGCGCATGCGAGCTAGGAGGTAATAGCGTGTGCATGCACAGAATGGTGTACTCATAGCATGCTTTCTGCTTGTTATTGTTTGATGTGTACGGTTATAGTTGACGTCCGTGGCGAGCAGCTAACTTCACGTTTTCATAATGGAGATTTTTGAGCATCTTTCAGTGAACAAATTTTCACAAATGCAGTAAGTAAACAAAATCACCTTTTTTTTCAGGCAGCCTCCTTTCACACAATCTCTTTGCGAAAAGAGGTATTTGCATGGATCGTTTCATGTTCTAGAAATGGAGCTGACCAAACAAGAATTAAGCGTCCAAATCCAGGAGTATAGAGAGTAAAGGTGTCTACATGACCCTCAAGAACCGCTGTATCGTAATTAGGTATGTTTACAGTCTTATTTCTGAGCACATGTGGCATAGCTCTACATGCTTGATTTTTCGATTGTATACGTAATTCCTTAATTAACGAAAGTTCACTTTTGATTTGATCACATATTTTGGTTTAGTTCGCCCTTCTACGAACCAGTAACTGGCTGTAGCTGACGAGAGAGTCCGGTAACGAAATGAATGAATAAATGATTTAATTCTTACTTCCGACTAGGTCAAATTCCCTCCTACATTACTGTACCACTTGTGCGAATTTCTTTCTGTATGATTGAGAGCAGCTTGTCGCATCGATCCACGTCCTCTCTGGAAGTTCTGAAATTCCTCCGGATCTTCGGCCTTCATTTCTTTCATTAATAGCAAATATATCAATATATCACCTTGCCATGTTCCCTTCGACTTTGATAGGTTGCTTAGGGGAGGAGACCAGGCAGCGAGGTCATCGGTATCCCGGAATTTGCCTGGAGCGATTTAGGGAAATCACGGATAACCTAAATCAGGATGGCCGGATGCGGGATTGAACCGTCGCCCTCCAGAATGCGAGTCCAGTGTGCTAGCCACTGCGCCACCTCCCTCGGTCCCTTCCACTTAAGCAGAGCCGAATGCAACAAACCTTTTCGTCGTCGTCGTCGTCGTCATTATGCCCTAATCGTAAGGGTTACAGACAGTGCCAGGGTAACAGCTCCAAAAGCAACTCGGCCCTCATGTACAAGAAGCTGTATAAACGTAAATTTAGATAAAATAACATCGTGGAAACAAGAGACGCAATGTAGTACGAAAAATTGAGCCCATAATTTTAGAATTATAATATTTACGTGATACGTATGTAATACAACAACAATCATTCAATAAATAAGAACCTTGAGCTCTCAGAAATTATTAATCCCAATGAACGACTTTACAAGAACTATTGCTCCTCCCAGTTTCGACCGTTATTGGCGTCTACTGCGCATGCGCAGATTCGCGCCCTGCATGTCGCGCGTGTATCGTGTAATCGGTCGACGTGACCCAGCCTCCAGTTCCAGACACGTACGCTTGGGGCACTGTTGCAGAGGTGTGCACTTTAGGCGCATAGTGTAATAGGAGATTAAGGCCGAGCACGCTTCGCGGGGAGCATACACAGCAGGGGAGCCACTACCGGCGACTACTGACTCAGCCCAGAAGGACGAATTAGCTCAGGCGGGGACAGATTATCTATATTGAGACCGAGTTCTCCAGCAGCAGCTTAGCTGTTCCCTACCAGAAAAGTGGTCAGCGTGAGGCCGTCATTGAAACGTTCTATACATTCCAGAGTGGGATCTCTAATACAAAAGTGCTGTTCACCGCGGAGAGCCTTAAGCTCGGAATTCCGAAATACTACGAGCCAATATGAGTCAAGGAAAATGTTATTTCTTGCAGTATACGAGGGGCAGTGATGAAAGTTTTACTGTTACTTGGGAAAACACTAAATATTTGCAATCATGGTCTGCTTTCTTGGTTCACCTTCCGAAAGCAATACAGCAGTGATCCTTGGTGTCTTAGCTTTACCAAGGTCTTGGTAGGTTTCCGGATGTATGTGGCACCAGAAGTCTACGCACAGATCATGCGATTACTATAAATTACTGGCTGTTGGTTTGTCGGGGCGGAGCTAGCACCCGTTAGCGTCCAAGATGTGTTCTATCGGGTTCAGATCAGCCGAATCCGGTGCCCAAGACGTCACCGAAAGCTCGTTATCGTGCTTCTCAAACTACTGTAAAATGATTATGGCTTTGTGACATGGGCAGTTGTCCTATTGGACGATGCCGACGCCGTCTGGGATGATATTAAGAACGAAGGGTGCAGGTGGTCACGTGTTCCACAGGAACACAGTAGCTGCGATTACTACCACAGGTCCTATAGAAGCACAGATGAATATCCTTCATAGCATAACACTGCGTCCAGCAGCCAGCTTTCTTGGCATGGAGCATATTTTGAGCAGTCTTTGGCCTGAACGATGACATATGCAGATACGACCATTGACCTGGTTTAAAGAAACAAAGAAACGTGATTCGTCCGGCCAAGCGACACGCTTCCATTGATCCTGCGTTCAATCTCCATGGCCCCGTGCACACTACAACCGTAACTGACTGGATCAACATGGCACCACGTAAGGCTCGCTTGCTGCGGACCCCAATGTTCATCAGTGTGTCCCGAATCGTGTCCCGTGAAACACTTTTGTCCACAGCATCATTCTACTCTGTCGTCACATCTTTCTTTTTTATTACTGGCTTCGGGAACGTGCGCTACACCCATCTCAGCAATAGAAATGTTACACAACAGTTGGTTTTGACAAAATTTTAGGCTTAACGAAGCACAGATTGCGACACAAAACAAATTTTATATCCATAGTATACTAAAACGAATGACCAGGATGGAATTACGTCACAGGTTGCACAGAGGTAAAAATACACTGGCAACACCATAAGAAATGATAAATCGTTGTTGGCAAACATTCATTTGGTATAGTCCTGTTCAATACATATAAATCATTATGTATCTAAATTAACTATCCCTAAACCTGCGGACAGTGAATTGAATATTTGTGCAAGTCTGCCATCTAGACAGAACACGAGAACAGTACAAAAGAAACAGATTTAGCTATTACAACCATATGCATAGATACAGCAGTACTCAGACACATAGACGTACATTTATAGGCTGAGCGTTTAGTATCCTGCTGAGAAGTACATGGGAACGTAGGAGTGTAGCCAACTGACTGTGCTTTGGTCGTTCCCTGGAATTCTAATTATAAAGACCAATAGATTATCAGCACATTGAACTATATCGGAATGTTGACAGAGTTGACGAACTCGTACAAGATTTTATGTGTTGCTATATCGTAGGATGCTAACAAGGTTTGAAGGCTGCCTAGGAACTAATGACCAAGAGCCAGAAGATCACTTGCAAGTACGTTTATGTGATACATGTTACGAGGACATAGCAGGAATACGAGATATCTATATTTGTTCTCTAGGCAAACCCAGCGAGCGGTGGCGCTGAGGTGAAGCCTATAGAGGTGTTTATTGAACTTCCAACGATATGATCTCAGACGTGCTATAACTGTCGTGATGCTCCTCGATGTTTGTATCTTATTATACTATGATACTGTTGAAATCTTGGGATAAATTAGTACTAACGTTGATGTTAGAGGTCCTCGACCATTTCTCTTGCCAGTCCGATGACAGCCGCTTTCTGAACATGGGTATGTTATCGGTGAGAGGGAGTTTAACACAGGTAATAGTTCCATGTAGAGATGCTTCCTTTCCTAGGACATCTAGTATGCCGCAGTGGCCTTTCTTCATGATCTTGTGATAGGTCCTCTGCCCCCGAAATAAAACGTCGATAATTCCTGCCACAATGGGATTGGTATTCCTAGTATGACGGATTCTAGTTAAGTGTAGGGCAGACATACAGTCAGAGCTGACGGGAGTTTGGCTGCAGATCTTGCTCAGCGAGGACCTTATGAGATGGTTCGGTAAACGAGAGACCGTCCAAACATTGTTAAAATGAAACGAAATAAAAGAATAGAACATGTTAAATGGAATGTAGTGAATAATCCACGTATTCCACATGTTTCAGATGAAAATATTAGCGGTAGATGGAAAGAAGAGATGAAGCAAGGCTTGACAGTATTTGATACGGTCACGACTTGAGAATAGAGAAAATACTTAACGTTCAACAAATTTCAACTTTACCTCCTAGATGTAAACTGTCCTTATCGTTTGATATTCGTGTAAATGAATGAGATAAGCAAATTTTGGCAAACAAGTGCAAACCTAAAACAGTCTCGCTTTTCGTTGCAGTAGTCTGACCCACCTTACCACAGCAAAGCCAGTTCAGAATGTGACATTTCCGTGCTGTCGCGCTTCATCGTAGCAAGTATTTCTGCTGTAACGAGACCCTCGCATCAAACATGTAGGCGTCGCGCTCGTGTCCGTATTTCCACCGCTGCTGCAGACGAGAGAGCCGTAGCGACTTGGAGGCCGTCGTCCCGGGCCCAGACACCGGCGGCGCGCGTAATTACTTATTATCCCCAAGAATGGCCTTTAAATAATTCAGCCGCTCTAAGGGCGTCACAGGATAGTTGCGGCAACTGCGCCGCCAACTCAGATTACATGCGAATTCCTCGAGGACAGATTCGCGGCTGCCACACGCTGTCGGGACGCCGTGTCGCCGGCAGCACTGGGACCTTCCGCCCCCTCCTATCGGGACGCGGTGCAGTCGGAACAATCCTCAGACAACGCCCCCGCCATGAATATTTAGCGCGGGGCGCCAGTTTTGCGGCACACGGCGGTCGGTCGCTCGCTATGTGGTCAGTAGTCGGCTCCCCTCAAAGCCAACCCTTCTCCGCTCCCCTCCTCAACACCCCCCACTTCCCCCCCCCCCCCCCCCGCCATCGCAAACGACTAACCCGAGCGATCGAGCAGACGTGAGCGCTAATCCCAAAGACCGACTTAACCCCGCAATCCCGGCCGACTCAAAACTTAATTAAAGAGTGATACCACCCTCGCCTGGGTGAAGATTCCGATCCTACGACTCCGCAACAGCCTCTCGTGTCCCGCAGGGGGCGCTGCTGCCTCTCGGCGCACCCCCGGACTTCATTAAGGGACCGATATTAGAGCCGGCTGTCTTTGCGGGCCTCTTGACGAGGCAGAGGCCTCTTTGCCGCTCTAAAGGACCTGCCAGGGGCAGAGGGGTGCGGGGAAGTCTTCCGCGTACATCCTTAACAGGAAAGTGGCTTTAAGATGTTTGATGTGGCCAGGCCCACCCTAGAGAGCCTCTCTTAGACTGGCTTTTATTTCAAAAGGTTGCGACAAAACGTTTATCGCTTAGAGGAAGATGTGACACATCAGAATCACATTGTCGCTGGAAATACAAAATGAGTTTATTCCGGAGTGATAATATTCCTTTTGTAATCTCGTTCGCCACATTAGTTTTTTATGAAGATCTGAGAGGAGCAAAGATTACAATGAACTTTCTAGTTTACTTAGCTCGTCATGTGGAGTTGGCTCCACTTCTTATCTAGGGGTCTGATTCTTGAAGCTGAAATTCTCACTTTTTAGGTCCTCGCGGTTGAATTGAACTAAATGAATTTGAAGATTGTTGCTGCAGAATTTTTGTTTCCACGTAATTATGTTTTGTCACATTTTAGTATACTTCGAAAAATAATACTGGTGTCAACAACTACTGTTGAGGAAAAGTAATGCTAGAGGAGGATGTCCGGATACACTTTTAGCTCTCACATTTTATTGCTGTGCTACCTGACAAACACCACAAAGCTCAGATATTCATTTTGCCAATTTTATATTAGAAATGGCAACAAAAATGAACTGTGTCTATGCTGTAATATCGAAACGATTTTATTTCCTTGCATTTGTGGAAACATATTTTAAATTATGAAACAGTCATACAAAGCAATATGTATACAGAACAAATGCATAAGTACATCTGCTCTGTGTGTCAACGCGATTTTGTAAACGTCTCTATGGCAACGCCCCATCATTGCCTTACAGACAGCTATTGTTTTCTCTTACAGCCAATTGTGCTTCCAGTTGTAAGCTGTCAGAAGCGCCGCCAGGTGCCAGGATCTCCTTAAGTTGTATATACTGCAAGAGTGTCTAACTAGTAAAGAAGTGTATTAAAGCTACATCCACGATGTGGCATTTTCTCACTCAGCTCAGTGTTCGTGACATCATATCTGTTGAAGCATGTGCCGTACAATGATGTAGTGGTGTAGGTACCTTCAGTAGTATATGGTTATACTGTCTGCGAAATCTGTTGTGAATAGATATAGTAGCAAAGAAGCAATAAATTTAAGTTTCATGCATGGTGTGGCAGTTTTTCACGCATCTCTGTGTTTATGATTTCATATCGCCTCTTCTATGTGTCATCCAATGATATATTTTTATACGAACATTCTGTGACATATGCGGATCCATTCTGCTAAATGTATTGCAAATAGAGATAGTAACAAAGAAGTAATAAATTTAAACTTCACGCACTCTGCGGTAATTTTAGAAGCATCTCAGAGTTCGTGACACTGTATCTACTGAACTTTGTGTGTTACTATGACATAATTTTGTAGGTACAAGTAACGGCCTATGTAGATATTGTCTGCCAAATGTATTGCGCACACAGTTAGTATCACAGAAGTAATAAATTTAAACGTCGTGTATGATGTTAACGTTTTTCACGCATATCATTGTTTTGTGAAGTCATATCTCCTGAAATACAATAGGTAGTTAGTTTTTACCGTGACAGAAATTGTTGGAGGCAGTTTGGCAAATGTGTACCATGTTTGGTTGAAATCGGTCAAGTGGTTTATGAGAAGATGTGGCACGCACAAAACCACCCATTTTTATAATATGTACGGGTACTGTACTCAAAACGAAGTGACTCGTAAAGTCCTTCTTATTTTCATGTAGGAAAGGGTGTGGTATCTAAAAGATAGTGAACGTAGGAATAAAACGTTGCTTTGTCGGTGTTTCAATCTAGTGATTGATATTAGTATCATCCGAAGGAATGCGCACTAGAGACTGTCATAAAAAGTTTCCTACATTTTCTGCTGTTTTTGTTACTGTTTCTGTTTTTGTGAGACATGAGGTTGTGTTTAATACAACATTTGTAAATATTATGAGTTCTACACATTTAAGTGATGTGTGATATATTAAAGCTGTTTGGAATATACATGACTGATTTACCATTCATAGGGTACAAAACAGCTGTTTTCTTACAGGCGTCTAAACATTTAAAACATGAAACTAAAAGAAAACCCCAATACACAATAGCTGTATTTATTGAAGTCGGTTAGAGACTCAGTTTCGCATATTCTAAGTTGCATCTTGTGGTGTATATCTTTACAGAAATTTTTATAAATTAACAACTTGATGATGAAGTAATGATGTTATCTGAGATATTTTCAGTGTACTGAAGGAATGGATTTAAATAAGGCAGAAAGTATTGTGCATCTAGTTAGGAAACTAGGT
This sequence comes from Schistocerca serialis cubense, assembly GCF_023864345.2. Lineage (NCBI taxonomy): Eukaryota > Metazoa > Arthropoda > Insecta > Orthoptera > Acrididae > Schistocerca > Schistocerca serialis. The sequence continues at coordinate 142,782,050 of NC_064641.1, read as the reverse complement.
GTGGATCACATACGCCTCACAAAGAGTGGGCGTGTTCGTTTATAACAAATAATATTTGTAATTTCACACGAAAAGATGGTTACTGACAACGCTATGTCATATGGAACGCTATTAGAGAATGCCGCAGTCAGCTCGGCCAGGTAAGATTCCCAGCCGTCTTCAATTGGTAAAACCATCATCAACCATGAATGTTCAATCTAAAAAGTGAAGGAATGAAATTAGGAATGAGAAACTGATCCTTGAATAAAAAAAACGTATAGCAGTATGTTAAATATAAAAGAGATAAGGATAGTCCCATGTGACATGGAACAAGTGACAAAAATGGGACTGACAACAGAACTGGCAAAATTAAAATATGTTCCGGCGCTTCTACGACCTGTACTCGTACATCCATTATGTATATTTCCGTACAGGTCAGAAGTTGTACTTCAAAGTCGCTTCCCCGGTACTGGCAGATAAATATGTTATTGCAGTGCCTGTGTGATTTTGATTACGATGCAAAGTTCCTTTGGACGTGCTTCCTTTGGACATGCATGGAACTGACAACACTTGACCAATTAAGATACGTTCCAGTGGGCCTTTCCCACTCGTAAATATTATTCAGAAAAATATTGGGTCCTGGAGGTACTGAAGAATAAACATAAATAATGTTAATGACGGAAACTAATAAAATTAATGAGTAAAAGTACACCGAATATAATTATTTTTACCATGTTCTGGGGCCACTAATGATCGAAAGGAAGATCATACTGCAAACTTTCCGGAAGCCGACACGCTTGTATGTGTTTTTCAGCAACGTAATAGTAATCACAGCGCCAATTAATTATGAATAATTTCTTCACCTGTGGCTGACATATTTGGAATGCATTGTTAAGTCTTCGGATACAGGTTTTAATGCTGAGTGAAACTCTATGCATTTTTAGATCTAGTTATACAACATGTGGACAGTTAAATTATGGTTCATCACTCTTCCGCCATCTTCTACTTCTAAACGTAACGGCGTATTCTGTCATGGGGTGTGTACTATTTGCAAATCGACATAATTTTTTAAATGTCTTACCTATTTTACTTGTACTGAAAATGGAAGTATGTGTTGGTTCCTAATAGCATTTATTTCAAAATAAATTTAGCTTGTAACTGGTTTTTGATAATACTTCTACTTACGTTTTTGTCACTCGCTGATTATTGGTATGTAATAGATTAATAATGTACCATACAGACTATTAAGTATAGTATTTTCAAAATTTTCTCCATTGCAACACTTTTAAGTTTCAATAGAATATTTGTTCGTAGCTGCATGACGATATTGTATCTTCGAACATTTTTTGACATTTAGATAAATCTTACTTTACCAAAGTAATTTTTGTAAGGGCTGATCTGTCATGCTTTAAAAATGGAGTAGGAAAATACGTTAAACTTCTGTTTCAGGGCTAGCTAGCAGCGGAGGCCTGAAAAGCGTTCCAACATGCAACACTCTCCTCTACTCAGTAATTTAGATTTGGAACTTGGATCGGCGAAGTGAGCATTTTTCACTACATCACGAAATACGAGTATACTGAAACCAAAAAGGCAAGAACACTTGTTAAACGACATATTGATCTGCAGTTGCAAATGCGATAGTATATGTCAACAGCAAATCAGTCCTAAATTTCCGGCACTCTAGGTATTTCGTGGTATGCACAATAGTTACACCAAAGCAAATGTCACAGAAAGGATATCGGCAATTCAAAGAAGATTATGTTATCAACAGAGCGTACTATAAGGACTTTACTACTTACAGTTATGTGAGAGATGTATCCCATATGATAAAAGATGGTTTCATTTTAATATTATTGTGAGTCAGTGTGGTAGTAGGTCATATACTCAATCCTTATTCCTTAGTGGCATTCGTCATATTTTAAAGCATTGAGTAGGAACGTGTATTGATTTAGCACAGTGTATTGTGCATGTCACCAACATCAAACGGGGTTCGTCATCTGACTTAAGTATTATTCTGTAACATTTCATTATGCACCAAAAACGAAACTTTAACGTTACAGTAATTTTCCCTGTATCAACACTTTTATTCATTCGGTACAGGTATGGTGAATAATTATTCCTGATTCCTGATGCAGATGAAAATCGAAATACGTCAAATGAGGCGGTTTTACATTTCATGTTGTAAATACACTGCAAAGGATTAGTCGTAGTTATCATACTATTAAGAGAGTATATATATGTATCATTCGGAGGAACTACTGAAACTGTGGTATATGAATCTTCCCTTCAGGTACACTTTGTCGAAGAGTGTACAGCCGGCCGAAGTGGCCGTGCGGTTAAAGGCGCTGCAGTCTGGAACCGCAAGACCGCTACGGTCGCAGGTTAGAATCCTGCCTCGGGCATGGATGTTTGTGATGTCCTTAGGTTAGTTAGGTTTAACTAGTTCTAAGTTCTAGGGGACTAATGACCTCAGCAGTTGAGTCCCATAGTGCTCAGAGCCATTTTTTGAAGAGTGTGCACACATATTGATTGGCAGCAAACCACCTCATGTGGCCACACAGTCACGTAACACTTAAATATGCTGTGTCTCGTTATTTTTCGACGTATGAAGCGTCTCTTACTAGTGTGATAACTACGATTAATCCCTTCTTGCATTTGTCGTATAACAACAATAACGTGATCCGAGCTAGGACACTAGTTGCATACAAGCGAAACGTCCTCACGATTGCCTCTTCAAAACTTTAAGCCAAGATAATTGCAAATATCACATACAAATAAATCAAACTGGCTATGAATCGCGTGAACAAAATTCGAGACACTTTTGAACCGAGTATGTCTATACCAGGGATGCAATGACACTCAAACTCTGCAGGGCATTTACCAGCAAATCTTAGTTTGCATCACATTCGTGGACTTCGTAGGCAGTGATTGTAGGCGACAAGAATGCCGATGATGGGAACTACGAATTTCGAAACACTTCGCTGTGTTATGCGAACTGCTTTAAAGTTTGACCTATAAAGAAACTACCTGCAAAACGCTTTGATCATTTACTACCCCAATTTTCTGAGCATTGTCCCTGAGAATGTATTCCTTTACGATTAGTAGAAAGTACAAACCCTAAGTACCTGCTGTGGTGCAATATTTTAAGTGCAAAGCATCCGTTAAACTGAGTACTTAAATTTGTTGGTTCCAGTTCTACGGGGAGAGGCAGAGAATTCAATGCAGACACTTTCTTAAATTGCCGTGTAATAGGTGTCCAAAACAAATAATATGACATAATAACATATACTAAATATAACTTCAGTTCTGAATTTGGACTTTCACTGACCGTCGTCCGTTCCACGATATTTTAACACATTTTCAACATTTACAGTCAAATGGTTGTTTCGTAATAATACAATCTGACTAAATATGGCTGTTCATCAAGTTATGCCAAAAATAATAAGCCCCTCCTAGCACTCAGTCCAAAGGGACTCTAAGCTTTCTTATAAAAACCTCTTATTAAGTCACGCGTCAGTTCAGACCGATATATAGATCGATGGGCAGTAAGTTATTCATTTATGTGCCTCATCAAAAAACATCAAGACGTAACTTTTCGAGTATCTCAGACAACAAATGAGCTTACAGCAGGCAGCAGTTTTGGCAAGACAGAGAGAGTAGTATTTATTTGAAGATCAGTTTGAAAGAAAATCTGTAATTTTAAAGTATAATGTAACTACAGAACTACATTTACGACACTACTTTACAAATAGCTCTGTACCCATCTTTAACCTAGGTTATACTGATATCTACGTATGTTATAAAAAATAGTCAGTATTTAGAAATCCTTCTGAAATTCTTATTTCTATTCTGAAATCTGTAGATTTCTGTCACAACAATGAGCACGAATGAGTTCTTAAGGTACCATAGACTTGTATATAAAAGCTTAATGGTTTCCAGACAGAAATATTTTTTTAAATGTGCTTCACGTGAGACACCATATAATACAAAAATATCATAAAATTACAAAATAATTATATTATAATTTGGTCAGTTTATTTATAGTAATGGAAAGCTAATATGTAACAGAAATGTTTATTCTGAATAAGATGTGACGTCATGTAACATTGAATGAAAAGTGCACTGCTTAGATCTTTCAGCTTATTTCCCTTCAGTGCCGTTACTCATTTAGAGAGCAGACATCATCTCCGTACACAAACATTTTTATCACAGTTTAAAATGGAAGATGATGGTTAGGTCTACGTAATTCATCGTGGATTCTCTGTTGTCAAAGCTCGTGGATTTTATTATCACTTGTACTTAGGAACACTTGTAAAACTGATAGAAAACTCTCCGTCTACTGCTTTACCACCCTCCTCTCTTCGCACATCATCGTCGTTCAGTTCTTCTCGGTCATTTCCTTAATATGCAGCTTGGTGCGTGCTGCGGAGGCGTTTGTTGCAACTTATATAAGAGGAGACCTGCCACGAGTGGGCACCGAGAGATAACTGAAAGCCCCTGTAGGGCTGTAATGTACGCCAGTCCACTCAGCGATCCACAGAGCTCTGCAACAGTTTGACCTGCCTCTCAAATAGTTCAAACACTTTTTACTTTCTCAAACAAACACCGAAGGAGACAGACGTCGTTAATACTTATAACTGAAGGAAAAACATTATATTTTGTATCTGTTTCTCTGATTATTTATTGTTTTAAAATGTACAGCCTCGGCTGCCATTTGTTAGCCCACTGCAACACAAAGATACTATTGTGTAACCTGGTACAAAGTAAATCAAACTTAATAATATGGAACTGTGAAAAAAATTACCGGCTGATATTAGACAAACAAAATAATGCATGTATGTATGTGTGTAGGTACACTATGTGATCAAAAGTACCTGGACACACCGAAAAACATATGTTTTTCATATTACCTGCACTACACTGCCAGGTACTCCATATCAGCGGCCTCAATAATCATTAGACATCGTGAGAGAGCAGAATGGGGCCCTCCGCGGAACTAGCGGACTTCCAACGTGGTCACGTGACTAGATGTCATTTGTGTCATACCTATATATGCCATATTTCCACACTCCTAAACATCGGTAAGTACACTGTTTCCGATGTGGTAGTGAAGTGGCAACGTGAAGGGACACGTACAGCACAAAAGCGTACAGGCCGACCTCGTCTGTTGACTGACGGAGACCGACGACGGTTGAAGAGGGTCGTAATATGCAATAGGCAGACATCTATCCAGAACATCACACAGGAATTCCAAACTGCACCAGAATCCACTGCAAGTACTATTGACAGTTAGGTGGGAAGTGAGAAAACTTGGATTTCATGGTTGATCGGCTCCTTGCTTGCTTGGTGTAAGGAGCGTAAGCATTGGACGATTGAACAGGGAAAAACGTTGTGCGGAGTGAAGAATATAGGTACACAGTGCGGCGCTCAGATGGCAGGGTCTGCATATGGCGAATGCCTGGTGAACGTCATCTGCCAGCGTAAATTTCGGAGGTAGAGGTGTTATTGTGTAGTCGTCGTGTTTTTAATGGAGGGAGCTTGCACCCCTTGTTGCCGGCCGATGTGGCCGAGCGGTTCTAGGCGCTTCAGTCTGGAACCGCATGACCGCTACGGTCGCAGTTTCGAACCCTGCCTCGGGCGTGGATGTGTGTGATGTCCTTAGGTTAGTTAGGTTTAAGTAGTTCTAAGTTCTAGGGGACTGATGATCTCAGATGTTAAGTCCCATAGTGCTCAGAGCCATTTGAACCATTTTTTGCACCCCTTGTTGTTTTGCGTGGCAGTGTCACTGCACAGGCCTACATTGATGTTTTAAGCACCTTCTTGGTTCCCACGGTCTAAGAGCAATTTGGGGTGGCGATTGCACATTTCAACATGATCGAGCACCTGTTTATAATGCACGACCTGTGGCGGACTGGTTACACAGCAAGAACATCCCTGTAATGGACTGGCCTTTACAGAGTCCTGACCTGAATCCTATAGAATACCTTTGGGATGTTTTGGAACGCCTACTTCGTGGCAGGCCCCACCGACCAACATCTATACTTCTCCTCAATGCAGCACTCCGTGAAGAATGGGCTGTCATTCCCCAAGAATCTTTCCAGCACCTAACTGAACGTATGCCTTAGAGAGTGTAAGGGTGGGCCAACTCCGTATTGAATTCCTGCATTACCGATGGAGGGCGTCAAGAACTTGTAAGTCATTTTCAGCCAGGTGTCCGGATACCTTTGATCACAAGGCTTATGTACACACATCAACAGAAGTTTTGCATCACCCCGGTTACCAAAACTCCTGAAGACACACGTTGACTGTGGATAGTGTATCACAGACACAGTCCCGTTGACTGTTCAGAGATGTCACTAAACCCGGCCAAAGATGTAAACCATACTCAACCAACGCCTATTACACGGAGGGAGTCCGACAGCCGATCAGTTCCAGTCCGTCCACTACGAAAGAGGTAGATGGCTCGTATTGTCTGTAGTTTAACCTTGCTTGGTGGTCAATACCACGGTTCGATCGCGTCTGCGTTGTTAGTTTGTGCCAGGAAGGATTCTCAACAAGGGAAGTGTCCAGGCGTCCCAGAGTGAACCAATGCGATGTTGTTCGGACATGAAGGAGATACAGAGAGAAAAACTGACGATGACGTGCCTCGCTTAGGACGCCCAAGGGCTACTACTGCAGTGGATGACCGCTACCTATGCATTATGCATTATAACTCGGTGGAACACCAACAGCAACGCCACCACGTTGTATAATGCTTTCTGTGCAGCGACAAGACGTCGTGTTATGACTCAAACTGTGCGCAATAGGCTGCATGAGGGGCAGTCGCACTCCCGACGTCATTGGCGAGGTCCATCCTTGCAACAACGACGCGGTAAAGATGTGCCCAACAACACGACGCATGGAGTGCTGAGTATTGGCATCACGTTCTCTTCACCGAGGCGTGTCGCATATGCCTTTAACAAGACAATCGTCGGAGACGTGTTTGTAGGCAACCCGGCCAGGCTGAACGCCTTAGACACACTGTCCAGCGAGTGCAGCAAGGTGGATGTTCCCTGCTGTTTTGGGGTGGCATTATGTGGGACCAACGTACACCGCTGGTGGTCATGGAAGGCGCTGTAACGGCTGTACGATACGTAATTGCCATCCTCCGACCGATAGCGCTGCCATATAGCTAGCATAATGGGGAGGCACTCGTCTTCATAGACGACAATTCGCGTCCAAATCGTGCACATCGTGTGAATGACTTCCTTCAGGATAACGACATCTCTCGACTAGAGTGGCCAGCATGTTCTCCAGACATGAACCCTATCCACCATCCCTGGGATAGATTGAAAAGGACTCTTTATGGACGACGTGACTCACCAACCACTCTAAGCGATCTACCTACATTCGCCGTTGAGGAGTGGGACAATCTGGACCAACGGTGTCTTGATGAACTTTTGGATAGTATGGCACGACGACTACAGGCATGCATCAATCAAAGCCGACGTGATAACCGGTATCAGAGGTACTGGTGTGTACAGCAATCTGGTACACCACCTCGGAGGGTCTCGCTGTATGGTGGTACAACATGTAATGTGTGGTTTTCATGAGCAATAAAAAGCGCGGAAATGATGTTTATGATGACCTCTATTCTAGTTTTCTGTACAGATTCCAGAACTCTCGGAATGGACTTGATGCTAAACTTTTTTTGATGTGTTATGTATGTGTGTGTATATCTCATCTCCTCCTAATCTACTGGACCAGTTTCAATGAAACTTCGCTCATATATCTTTTTTTTTTTTGGAAAGAATCACTGCGAGGGTAAGAACCACCCACCTTTCAAAGAGGTGGATATTCGGATTAAAGATCAGTGTAGCCGGCTCGTGTGGCCGAGCGGTTCTAGGCGCTACAGTCTGGAACCGCGCGACCGCTACGGTCGCAGGTTAGAATCCTGCGTCGGGCATGGATGTGTGTGATGTCTTTAGGTTAGTTGAGTTTAAGTAGTTCTAAGTTCTAGGGGACTGATGACCTGAGATGTTAAGTCCCATAGTGCTCTGAGCCATTTGAACCATTTGAAAGATCAGTGTAGCCCAAGACGCGAGAATACCCATGCTTTTGTCTTACAATATGTGAAAATGAGAGCACTTGGAGGTTTGCATCAAACGTTACGCATAATTTCCAACCATTTCGCAAGTTTATTTCGCTTAAGACCCCCCAAAAATAATGAAAGGAAAAATGCTTGTCAAATGGTTCAAATGGCTCTGAGAACTAATTAAACCTAACTAACCTAAGGACATCACACACATCCATGCCCGAGGTAGGATTCGAACCTGCAACCGGAGCGGTCGCTCGGTTCCAGACTGTAGCGCCTAGAACCGCACGGCCACTCCGGTCGGCAAAATGCTTGTCGCTTACTACGTTTTCGCTGTTCATGCAATAAAACTCTCCCACAAAGGACCTTTTAATTTATAAGTTGTTTGTTACTAACTCCATTCGCAACACATTTTGCAGGCGGCATCCACATTTGCCGCTGTATGTACCTAGGGAAATATGTCATTTTATGGCCATAATTCAGGAGGTATGATGTCATACACAGTGAGGTGAGTGAGGATCTGACACTTCATGCATGGTGTTTTAATTTATTACTTCAGTATTGTTATCTCTAGTCACATTTCTAATACAGTCGGCATGTATACTACTGGATTTGCCTCCAAAATTATATCATTTTAGAGCACATAGTTCAGGAGATATGACGTCATAAACCTTAAACTGCATGAAAATGAAACTACAGGGTGAAATACGCTAGAAAAACTGGTGGAATGTGTGTACAAATACGCGTGAAATATGTTAGATAAGTGTGGAATACGTTTATAATGTGCGTATGCGAGCAAAGCCACGAGTAGATGCCTCGTCCTGAACCCCTGGAAAGATTTCAGTCCAATTTGGTGCACGTGTTAGTTACAATCTGGTAAGAAATACTGTAGCGGTAGGATTCACCACCTTTCTATTTCGGTGAGTGTGATAACTTGGAAACAAAGGGGTGAATAAGGAGATGGAAGGACAGTGAGGGGGAGGGAGAAGAGATGAACAGATAGGAGGTGTAGGGAATGGGCAGAGATATGGGAGGGGGAAATGGACATAGAAGAGGAAGAGATGGACAGAGATAAAAAAGGGAGTGATGGATGGAGACAGGGGCAGTCAGAGACAGGCAGAGAGATGGGGGAGGATTAGATGAATGGAAAGAGGGAGAGGAGCAAATGGACAGAAGAAGGGAGGAGGAGAAGATGGATAGACTGGAGAGAAAGAGATGTACACAGAGAGGAAAGCATAGGAGATGAACAGGGAGATGGGGGGAGGAGATGGACAGAGAGAGGGGCAGGAGGAGATTTAGAAAGGGAGGAGGGGAGCAGATGGCCAGAGGGGGAAGGAGCAGCTGGACAGCGGGGGAACGAGCAAATTGATATAGAAGGGGGAGGAGCAGATGAACAGAGAGAGGGGCAGGAGTAGATGAACAGAAAATGGGGAGTGGAGGAGGGGAGAGAGAGGGTGTGGTGGAGGTGAACAGAGAAAGGGAGGAGTGGAACTACTGGGGAGGAACTGGGGGAGGGGCGTAGAGAGAGGAAGGAAGAGAGGTGGATAAAAAGAGAGGATGTATGGCTACTCGACTAGTATTAAATAAAGTACTGAGATATCTATTTATACCAGAGCTCAAATTTCGTAGATGACTTAGGCAAGTAGCGTCACAGCTAGCTACTTAGTCAGTACAGGTGGTGGAGAGGAAGTGTAGTCAGTTTTCTGCAATCAGAAGTGTTCACGATGTTGCCTGACGTACTTCTTGATGTTCAGTATTTGAGGCAGAGACTGTTTCTGCCCGTTACACCAGAAATGTACTATTCCGAAGTCTGTTACAGAACTGTGCCTAGTTACTAACAATGATGCACGAAGGTGGCTGTTTTTTTCATCTCCTAGTGTCTGTGGTGTTCTTTAAGTTTCTGTGAACAGTCCTATTTGAACTGTTATGCTGTACTCAACGGGCAAACGGTTTTATCGCTGGTGCTGAACTGTGTCGTATGGCAGTGCACTCTGAAACTACCGACACACCTAAAAATGCGACAAAATTTTTGTCAGTTACTGATAACTAACACTGAAATTGTTAGTTTTTGTATTTTCAGTATTCCATCTTTCATTTGCAGTGATGATATCGTAGGGAAATTCAGATAACACTCTTTCATATTTCGTAGGTACTACTGCCGGGTTATATTACTTCCACTGTAACTAATGGCGTCCCTCTTCTGCGTTTTCTGTTTTGAACAGGAAGGAAGAAAAATGTGAGTTTAACGCTTGAGTGAGGATGGGGGCGGAGCTGAAGTTTGAATTGCATGTGGGTGGGATGGAAATCGGCTGCTTTTTCGACGTAACCGTTCTGGCTTCTGTCGTCAGCAGTATACTGAAATCACGAGGAATATTGATCCACGATACTATAAGGTAATATAGTATAAGGTAAATATATTGTCATAGTCGCTGTCCCCCCACACTCGATTGCTGTATATCGGGGAGGGAAGACGATTGTAACGCAGCTGGTCTGTATGTAGTTTTTCTAAAACTGTACGATATTAAAATCGCTGTACAGGGTGACTATAATTGAAGTTCCAGTTTTAAAACGCTGTAGAAAAGCTGCTGCTGCAAACGACGTCAAATTTGAATGGGCTGTTATAGCAGAGGGGTGAAACGTTATAGAAACAAAAAAAAATTTAACGCAAATTTTCCTACTCGTTTGCGCTGTAAGCGTCATAACGTAAATGGGTTCGGGCACAAATGACATATGAATCGCAATACGATGGCCATGGCGAGAGCTGCACATTAATCCAACCGTACTGCGCCATGTGCATGACCTCACACGTTTTGTATTCAACAGTTGTGGCACTGTTAATTAGGCAGCTCAATCCATCCACCACGGCAAGGTCGTGCTACATCGGACGGGGAAAGTAGATTTTTTACTGTCCTGAGACCGAAAAAAGTAATTTTTTTTTCTTTCCATAACGTTTCCGCCATTTTCGATAATATATGTGAGAAATTGTACGTCATTCGGAGCACTGGTTCTTTTTTTACAGCGTTTTGAAAGTGTAATTTTACTTTTATAGTCTACATCAATATACACTAGAGGTGTCGATAATAATATCCATTGGATTCATGATATAAACGACACATTCCGAACATATTCTGTGTACGTACAGTTTCTCATCTGCTTTTTTGTTAGTGTAAGAAATAGTGATAGAATGAGTCACATTTGACCGGAAGCCATTTGAAGTTTCTTCACGCATACGTTGCGAAGGAGGCGAATCATTATTGATTTTGCCACATTACTGCTCGTATTATGTGACCCTACACGCAACGAAACACTTGCTACCCACTTCCAAGATCACGGGAATAACAAAACCCTCTACCATGTGACTGCGAAACGTACCTGTATTTGCACGTAATGCCCCTCTGCCACCTCGTCACATTCTACGAATTCCAATTCAGTGTAGTACTATCTACACTGCAATACGACGTAGTATAAGTTGCTAATTGCAGCAAGGAGACAGTAATTGCAAATAACAATCATTAATTGTGACATAAACTGTACATACCAAGTCAAAAAATATATTCATCACTATCTCAACTTACATAGTTCTTGTTATAAAATTCGGTCTCGCTACTATTTACACCACAGGATATCACTAATTACAATCGCCTGTGTTGCGGTGATAAAGATCATTCTACAGACTAAGTACGATTCAGTAGAGCGTACTGTGCCTGTTATCACAGGCGAGAGGGTGCGGTATGTGATCCCTGTTCCCTATTTGAACATGCCTCGACGGGTGATTTCAAATTTGGACGGTGCACAATGTCGCTCAGAGGATGTGCCTTATAGTGATGGCTCGTGGTCACCAATACAAACTGATTCTCGATACGAGGGTCGTTCCATGTGTCTGGCAAATTTCCATGAAAGAATGAAACATATTTGTTGCGCTTTCTTGGTTGGTACGCTTGATTATTTCAAGGATCGTATAAATAATTTCAACCATGTGCAACTACAGTTCATTCGTGACAGCAGTGTGGATTCGTCGGTGTGTCGACTGTGAGTGAAAACGGAGAAAACCCAATTTTTTGCTTTTATTTCACATTTTCATTTAAAGAACAGGAGTAGAACTAAAAACAGAATTGGATGAAATTCACGCAACCTCTACACCATCACTGAAGACCATTTACTTATGAAGTATTGAATTTTAACGTGGTCGGAAAAGCACCGAGGACGAAGCGCGTTTCAGATGTTCAGCTGGGGTCGCCATAAAGGAAACCACTGTCAAAGTCCACGATATGCTAATAAAGACCGCCGAATAAAAATTCTAGAGATTGCTGGGACCGTAGGCATCTCGTCTGAGTTAGTGCGTTAAGAATTGGCTATGAAGAAGCTGTGCGCGAGAAGGGCCCTGCTATTACTCACAATCAACCAAAACGCATCCGGCTCACAATTTCAACAAAATGTCTGGTTATGTTTAATTGCAATCTGCATAACTATTACGCCGATTTGTGACTGTTCATGAAACGTGGATTCATCATTACACACCAGAGTTAAAATGGTAGACAAAACAATGGACAAAGACTGGTTGAAGTGCGCCACAGAAGGCAAAGATCAGTTTGTCAGCTGGTAAGGTGATGGCTACCGATTTTTGGGATTTAAAAGGAACAATCCCCACAGATTACTTGGAAAAAGGTAGAACAATAACTTGAGCCTATTATGCGTCCTTTGTTGGATTGTTTGAAACTTTAGTTGGCTAAGAAAAGACTTGCAAGCAGAAAAGTGCTGTTTCACAAGGAGAATGCGCCATCCTAAACATCAGCGACAAAAATGGCGAAAGTGCGTGAGGTGGTTACTGAATTGGTTCCTCATTCACCCTATTCACCAGACATAGCCCCAAGTGGCTTCTTCCTGTTCCCTAACATGAAATTTCGTCTTGCTGGGGAGAAATTTTCATTAAATGGGGATTAGATAGTTGGAGTCAACGAGTGTTTTGCTCAAAGAAGGCTTTGTCGAGAAGTAAGGTGAGTTGCAACCAACACAAGAAATTTGTCTTACTTTGTTACCAGACTTATCAAACCACATAGTTACTGTGTAACAGAAATAAAGGTCATTCTGTAGTCTCTATATGGTTCAGTAGAGCACTCTGTGCCTGCTATCACCGACGGGAGGGTGCTGCTTTTGATCACTGGTCCACAGATGGTGCGCAATGTCTCGCGGAAGGTGTGGCTAATAGTGATAGCCCATACTCGTCAACACAAACTGATTATCGCTATGCAGAAACTATCCGTCATACATGCGCTGTGGGGAACGCAACACAACAGTTTGATGACTCCTTGGAGGAAAGTGCGAGGAGTATGTGACCTCAGCCGCACACGTAACCATCGCCGCACGAACAGACTAGCCTCTAGGCGCGATTGTAACAACGGTAGAACCACTACAGCAGCATGTTATGGGAATCAGATAGCGAAGGAAATAAATCTAGTGGAACATGGACTAATGGGGTCGGAACCTTTTACCTTGAGAGTAAAAGAATACAACCTATTTCGATCCAGCTATTTACAGTTCAGTCTTCAATCTGTTTCTATTTGTCTCATGTTCAGTCTAGCGTTAAACGCACATTTTTTCTCACTGTTCAAAACAGAAAACGCAAGGAGTGAGGGACGCCAGTAGGTACTGTGAACGCCGTGAAAGCGTGGATATGGCCATGCGCCGCCGCATCTCTCATTGGTTGAGCAGGAAAGTGTACCAGTCACATTTTGGGCATGTACAGTGTACGAATATCGCACAAATTTCATGGCTAACGAGAGTACCACTATAGTTGTTGTGAAATATGCGATTTAGCCACATTAATGTAACCACCGTCAGTGTTCTACATCAACGTGCAATAACCTCCGACAAACACTAGGTAACAGCACTAGCAGCGGAGGGAATATAATGCGTGACGGGGGACGTGGAGAACGCCACAGTTGTAGTCCTAATGCAGAAACGGAGCCAAAGTGCATGATCATTGCCTTTCGGGAAAAGGGCGGAAGATTCTTCGAAACGGCAGAGTTTTTAAACTGCTAGTGTGCCGCTGCGGTTATTGTATACGGTTCACGGCAAAACGGCGCTATCGAGAACCAGCACAGATGCAAATAGGTTCGCCACAAACCGTAGATGAGAGGGGTGAACGATGGCTGCAGTGATGTGTATGGGCGAATAGACGTGCAACTGTTGAGTAACTGACGACCCAGATGAACCAAGGGACTACCAACAGAGTCTTTTCACCGACGGTTCACCGAACTGCGTAAGGGCCTCCGCAGCAGGCGCCTGATTCACGCATGCATGCTGACTGTTGTTAAATGAGGACTGGAAAACCCAGTACGGCAACATATCTGCAATTATGGACCTCTGCAGAGGCAGAATCGCTCAATATTTCTGCAGGAATCTTCCAACGACTTGTTGAGACCATATAAAGTCGATGCTTTACACCAGGCAGAAGGAGGTCCGATAAGATATCGAAAGGTATCCCATGACTTTCATCACATCACTGTACTACCATTAAATCACGTAAATCGTCAGGCTGTCGACAATTAGTGCTGTCCGTGCGGAGCCTGTGCAGTCCGCTAGTTTTATATAAATAATTCGTACTCCCCTCGTATTTGTTCCAAGTGTCAGAACAATTTCAGGCAAACAAGCGTGAAGGAGCCTTGTTTCTTTTCTGCTAGAAAATTAATTTTCAAATGTTAGCAGGGAGTTCGGAACAGGCAACGTGCAAATAGGCTCAGATGATCGAGTGCCTGGTTTAGCCGTTTAGTAGTATAGATACTGCCTACCCACAGCAAATTAAATTATATTTTTACCCCTTTCGGTGTCACTACGAGGCTTGTCCAGAAAGTAACGCACCGCATTTTTTTTCTTCAAGAATTCTTTATTGAACACAATGAGAATAATACACAGGAAATAAGGGTGTTTATCTACTTCACTGTGTGAATCACTCCCTCATCGTCCTCAAAACGTCTTCCACGAATGGCATCCCACCCTAGGTCAGTGTTGTAGTGTGGATGGGATGACACTCTCCAATCCCGTTTTGCCACCTGTTCAGCAATCCGCAGACTTGTGTGGGACAGAGCGCTATCGTGTTGCAGCAAAACATCTCCTGGGTTGCTGTGGCGCATAAGTCGCCAGAAGCGCGGTGCGTTACTTTCTGGGCAACACTCGTATTGTAATGGCCAGTATTGTGGCTCCGCTCCCACTGTCCAGGCGCCAGACACTTGCTGCGCTGTTCACAGCGTAGCGCTATGAAGATCTGAGTAAACGGCGTTACACGTCCGCGCTTGTTTACTACAGTAACACTGAGTCGGCCGGATACTCCGGCGGTGTGAGGGGGTCAGCGCCGACTCGGCTGACCTGTGTAAGCGCTTGCGCCCTCTTGACGCGGGGCCGGGCGGTCGCAAGAGCAGTCGCCTGCCATGCCTGTCCGGCTTCGCTTTAATCTCTGGCCGCCGCTCAGGCGTCGGTGCGGTGCGTCCATTAGCTGTCTGTGAGCCGCCGCCAGCGCGCGTGTGCGTGCGTTCGCGATCGTTCGCAAGCGTTCGCGAACGCTCGCCGGCGACGTCGCACGCGGGGCGGCTCTCACGGCAAGACGTGCCTCGTCACGCCGCCGCTAACGCGTTTAGGCGCAAGTGAGGGCGGCGCACATCAAAGCAGACGACAGCCGCCGACGGCGCGGCGAATGTTGTAACAACTCGCAATTACGTATGCCAGCCACGAGTGGGTTTCGCAACCTTTTTTTTTTTTTTTATTCCGGCTTTCGTCTAAATTCAGTTAAAAATTATCATTGCAAGTTGCAGTGACCGCCGCGGTCCGGTGAATATTTAAAAACCTGCTCGCTGACCTTTTGCCGTCGCGTTCAGAGTTTACCTTGACTGCGTGTGAATGCCTCGCATTTTAATGCTCTTCGGACTGTGCTCAAAGATGGGAAAGAGAAGTAGTTCTCGCTTGAAAGTGGGCACTTGTAAGCTTACAGTACTCTCAAAACTGTCACAAGTATTCAGACAAACCAGTAAATAACCCACATGGGTGCGTCAAAAGGTAATTTTAAACCCACAAAGCTAGTATACTTCACTCTTTCATCATTCTAACTTGTTCGTGACAAGAAACACAGAATGACCATAAAGTTTTTCCCCGTGCAACATCTCCACCCTTACAACGAACCACGTGAGTATGAGGTCGCTACTTCACTCTTTAGCAAGGCTCTCGTCAAAATGGTGTGTTAACTAACACGAAAAATATTAACTGATAATGACTCACCATGTCCATCAGGAGGGAGACAGAAAATCAGTGTCTGGGAGGTGCAGAGATCAACATTCTGTGGGATGTATGTATTCCACTTCACAAAATGGACATCGTCGACATTCAAGAAATGCTCGAAACTAACCAACAGCTTGCACCATGAACCTGAAATGAAAAATGGCGCCGGTCGGCGTGGCCGTGCGGTTCTAGGCGCTGCAGTCTGGAGCCGAGCGACAGCTGCGGTCGCAGGTTCGAATCCTGCCTCGGGCATGGGTGTGTGTGACGTCCTTAGGTTAGTTAGATTTAATTAGTTCTAAGTTCTAGGCGACTGATAACCTCAGAAGTTAAGTCGCATAGTGCTCAGAGCCATTTTGAAAAATGGCGCCCTAGTGATCACAAAAGACACGCACCGCCAACATCGAGGGCGAAGTCCTCGGGAGCTGTAAATCGTGCAAGACGTTCAGCTAGGTATCTACTATTAAAGAACTAATATAGAAACATAATGCTGAAATGGGGTGATTAGAACCGATGGAATGTGATGGCACGCAACCGAGCGCAATACAGTCTTCCGTGGTGCTTACCGTGAAATTGGCTATCCTTTATGGCGTAGCTGCAGTTTGTGCGATAACGTCTTTTGTAGGCACGGAAAAGAACAGAGATCCAGAGGCTCAATTTGTCCATTGGTTTCAGGTTGTATGAACTGAAACGTCACAAACTTTTCAGGAGGGACAGTTTGCAGTGAAGGAGACCCCTCTTGCCTTTAGCAGACACTCTTGTCGTTATATGGTACATAAAACGTGGGGCCTCGAATGTCGTGAACATCATTGGCCTTTAGCGATTTCGCACTCAAAAGGTTCCATGTTAGTCTGATAGGTCACTGTAACTGGTTGTAACAGACTGACCGTACATGTCAGGGTTGGTGGTGGTACGTTCCTATAGGACCAAACTGCTGAGGTCATCGGTCCCTATTCTTACACACGACTTTATCTAACTTAAACTAACTTACGCTAAGGACAACACTCACACCCATGCCCGTGAGAGGATTCGAACCTTTTACGAGGGAAGCTATACGAACCTTGGTAAGGCTTCTGAGACCGCGCGGTTACTCTGTGCGGCATGTGATGTTTGTCGTTGTAGATATACAACAGTAACACTTCAAAATGTTTCTAGTTCTCCTATCTGACGTCTTCTAAACATATCCGTCTCACTACAAAAGATAATACTCGGTCGTGGCTTCGTTTATGATGTGGTGCTGAATTGTGACAATCGTAGGAAAATACAGGAGCACTTAAAATTTGTTGCAACGTGTTGTAACCAAACGAAAACAACTGTCATCCGGCCATAACTCTGGATTCTTTGATTCCTTTTGGAGATGGCTCATCAAACTAGAAGACGTGAAAGGTTGGTTTGCTTTCTTACATAAATTAATAAAAGATTTACTTAACTTTGACACACTTTTATGCCACAAGAGTATCACATAATTAACAACTGTCACTGACTATGAAAAATCAGTTGATGGACTAATAAAAAACTGCTCCCTAGATGTACAGTGTTAAACATTTTCTTAAGAACAAGGTCATCAGAAACTTAAGAAACTCATTGGTCCCACACTAACATGTTGCCTCCTTCGGATGAGGTCACGAACTGGGGCTGAGCTCGCGCATGCTCGACCCTACAATGACCTCCGTGTGAAGAAACTGCTATGCTGAGAAGGAGGCAAGTATTGGTTCCACTTCTTGACACAGTAACTCTAACTTTGTTCGTGAGATATTAAACAACGTAACACTTAGGTACATCAGTATATGACACTTGTGAACAATAGTAATAAATTAACACAATCTTACATACTCTTTTATCACATGTGAACACATTAGGGCTGCCCATTTATAATTGTCTCTGATAAAAGTTTAACAAGGTTTTTCAAAACAACTACTCAATGATTTATGATTCATGACCTCTCCCCCACCCCTCAAGGCTCTGGCCTGCATGTCAGTGCCTCTGTTACCGAAAGGAAAACGTTTCTGTGTTGAGCGTTTCTGATAACCACAACCCAGGAAACGCATACTGTCTTATATGGTCGAGCTTTAGTCAATCTACCACTGATGAGGACATTGTTTCCACGTGGGTTGTGACACTGTAACTCGTCATGACAACGCCCTTCCCAGACAGTTCGTCTTCTATCATTTTGCACCATATTGCGATATACCCAATACCAATTTCGTTTA
Source organism: Schistocerca serialis cubense (assembly GCF_023864345.2). Taxonomy (NCBI): domain Eukaryota; kingdom Metazoa; phylum Arthropoda; class Insecta; order Orthoptera; family Acrididae; genus Schistocerca; species Schistocerca serialis. The sequence goes on along the minus strand of NC_064641.1, from coordinate 142,763,525 downwards.
TTATGAGTATCCACCTGATTACTGTAATTTATTTCTGAGCAACAATGCTACATACAGTAATCCACTTTGTTGCAAATGATAGCTTAACTCATAAGGTTTTTTTGTGGGTACGCTTCCACACATACTCCGTCTGTTGGACGTAGAACATCTAGAAGATACTCAATTTCTCACGCTGTTTTTGCCAACATCTCTACCGTAACCGCTTCTACAGCATATCGTATTCATGCTCTGAGGGTTTTCTCATTATCAGCTAATTGAAGAGTGTTTATGTCTGGTGAACGTGGTGGCATGATGGTGGACTGTCTCTATCGATCTATCATTCTGGAAAGCTTTCATCCAAGAATTGGAAAACAAACAACCTTCAGGGTGGTGGTGCACCATTGCGATCTGACATCCCGAAGACATTCGGGCTCACATGCGGTTCCTCTTCGTCGAAATGTCTTGGTTCAAACTCGTTTAGGGGTTGATCAGCACGTGTCGCATTACACGCCCTAAATTAGACACTTGTGACCCTTTGGTTAAGTTGTCTGGCTGATGGCAAAATTTGCGAAATACGAAGTTAATATAACATATAATATGGCATGTTTGCTAAATAAAAAGTTAATAGAACATTTAATAACAGTAATTATAATATCAGGAACTAAATTAATGACCCATAAATGATGTTGGCCACACAGTTGTGCATTTGTTAGAATAATGTTTACCCATAAAGCAAAATAATATCGAAAGTGGTCGTATTTAGAGTTACTGTTGCACTCGAGCGCATATCCATTTGACACAGTTCGATCATTCACAGTCTCTTCGCGTATTACGATTTCGATACTCCACCTCGTTATTTACACGAAAAGTTAGAGTTCACACCAGGCGCGCAGCTGCTCACCCCTCAGAGACGAAGTCCTGCGATTCCATACAACGCGAAATTTTCTAAGTCGTTTCACTCCATAACTGCCTAAAGAACGACCGTCCGCTTTCGCGTCTCAATCCGAACTGTGCCATTTGGTGTCTCCAGCCCAACTGTCCGTTTTCGCGTCTCCATCCGAACTGCCCCTTTGGTGTCTCGACTAGAACGGTCTCTCTATGCCAGTCTCCGGCCGCGTTTTTCAGCGCGCCGAACATCGTCGCTCAACTGACTAGGGCAGTTCCCTTTAATAAACCCGTCCATCTGATTGTCTACAGCTTACTCTACATTATTTTAGGTTTTAACATATTTAAATAATCAAAGCTTGACCACTTTCACGTTCTAATAAAGTAACAGTAATATCCATTACATAAAAACGTTAAATTCTATTACATAAAACCAATACAATTTCGTTCTTAACTCTGAATGCCACGGCCAGTAGACTTGCACCGATGTGCCTTCTGATAAATAAATAAAGAACAAAAGAAACTGTTGTGCACTAAGCCTTACAACAAATATTCTATTACCTAATGTTTCAACAAGGTGTTATGCTGTCATCGTTCAGTTGTTTTCTGTGGAGGAAATGATGATCTGATGCTTGACTGAAAAAAACTGATAATTTAGATGTACTACATCTTTTAAACAAATAAACTTACAGAGTTGATATTTACAACGTTTGTCATTTTAATGATCCTCTTCTATATGAAATATCGATATTTAAGATCGACCAAAGCGTTCAGATTTTAACATTCAGATCTTTGTCACAAAACTTGTTAATTTCACTTTAACAGTAAATCCTAAACTATTATAGATATGATCAGTATTCAAGTTTTATTGTGATCACCATAAAAGTTAATGAAGGATGATAGATTAAAATTACTGTGGCTCCATTCCCTGAATAACTACAGAATAAAATACTTTTCATAAGTGTTTCCCTTTATGGCCGATCATAGTTCCGCCATATTTAATACTGCTACGTCTCTTAGCCTCAAACAGCTTCTATGAGGTTTCCCTGTGATGTAGGTTCTCGTCCGTCTCTTTCGCACACTACAGCGTTTAGGCCCCATTCAGCACAATAGACGCCTGTGAATTTCCCCATCTTGTGGCGAATCTGCGCTCTTTGTGGCACACGGCTCGTTAACTCACAACATTTATGTTCCTGTCTTTGAATTTAATCAAATAAATAAGACAGAGTAATTCAAGGGTTAGCACTTCTTTCTGTCGAACTCAGGTTTATGTTTAGGAACATTCACTTTTTTACCCATCATTCTTGAGTCATGCTCCTACGTGAATTGCAGTGGCCGCGATGTGCGACGTACCATAGCCAAACTGTTTTAATGATTCGGTTTCTTTGCCTTCTGCGCTTTGTCCAGATATAATCCTTCACGCATATGTATCTCCATCTAGCACATAATGCCCGAATATGTAGTGTGCATGAAATTTAATCCTTGTCAACAGGTTTTAAAGCTGATGCACAATTATTCATTGTTAATTAATATTCAAGTTTTCAGAGACTTTCTGTTTCAGTAAATTCAGCTCTCAGTGATTTTTAGGATTTTTCTTTGAGATGACGCATTTCAGCATGCATCAGCTTCATACTCTGTTGTGTAATCGACGGACATAAATCAGCCACGTATTTAACTATCCTTTCATTCTCTAACCTATTTTTCCTCCTCCGCAAATGTAATTGCAATTAGGGAAACCGTGAGATAACATCTAGGTTTCTGCGACCAACTTAAAACTGAATAAAACTATAATACCCTTGACCTGCAACGTCAGGTTTTTTTTTTTTTTCAAAATTCTTATTTCTTTCTACAGAATAGCATTTTACTGAGGCAAATAAAGATTTCCTGTAAAGAAAATTTTTGGGTTGAACGTTATCAGTAGTATCGTACACTTGTGAAATATGCCGAAAATTTAAAAAGAAAAATGGATAGGACTGCCGCACGATAGAGCCAAGGAGATGCAACCTGGAAGAATAGAATGAATATGCAAACGCCATCGGACAGTTTTCTCTAACACTTTTATTACTACTGACAGCATACATCATCTGCATTCCGTTCCAGTTAGTGATAAAAATGAAGTACCATCTAGCACATTATTCTCGAACAGAATGTTTCTGTGATGAATGTGGTTGAAAAGTCATCTTCACTCTCCAAAGAAATCCCCGTCCCATACTATCCCATCTTCCACGATCTCTTCCTGCATTCACTGGTGTCATCACAGAAGCGTCACGAATGAAATTAATACACATCCTCATTTAGTAGTCACGAACACAGAGCATTCCCAGCAATTCTGAAGAGAAATATATCAGTATGGTTCCAGAATGAGATTTTCACTCTGCAACGGAGTGTGCGCTGATATGAAACTTCCTGGCAGATTAAAACTGTGTGCCGGACCGAGACTCGAACCCGGGACCTTTGCCTTTCGCGGGAAAGTTTGGAAAGTAGGAGACGAGGGACTGGCAGAAGTAAGGCTGTGAGGACGGAGCGTGAGTCATGCTTGGGTAGCTCAAATCGTAGAGCACTTGCCCACAAAAGGCGAAGATCCCGAGTTCGAGTCTCGGTCCGGCACACAGTTTTAATCTGCCAGGAAGTATGTTATCATTATGGTCTTTACTGACTCATCCACCAATACTTATCACTTAATTCTAAATAATAAATTCATGTTTCATCGTTGGCATAGGTTCGAATCATCTAGAGCAGACAGTTGCCAAAGGTACCTAACATATAACGATTACTAAACACAGAACTACAAAAACCATCCCATAAGCCTTCACTGCAAAGAACGTCCCTCCTCGTGAAATGTCCAAAGCTCAACTCCTCCTCCCGCCCTCCCTCATCTTCACCAAAACCGGTAATACATATAACCAGTGTCATCTTACCTATTCCTACATACACTCCTGGAAATGGAAAAAAGAACACATTGACACCGGTGTGTTAGACCCACCATATTTGCTCCGGACACTGCGAGAGGGCTGTACAAGCAATGATCACACGCACGGCACAGCGGACACACCAGGAACCGCGGTGTTGGCCGTCGAATGGCGCTAGCTGCGCAGCATTTGTGCACCGCCGCCGTCAGTGTCAGCCAGTTTGCCGTGGCATACGGAGCTCCATCGCAGTCTTTAACACTGGTAGCATGCCGCGACAGCGTGGACGTGAACCGTATGTGCAGTTGACGGACTTTGAGCGAGGGCGTACAGTAGGCATGCGGGAGGCCGGGTGGACGTACCGCCGAATTGCTCAACACGTGGGGCGTGAGGTCTCCACAGTACATCGATGTTGTCGCCAGTGGTCGACGGAAGGTGCACGTGCCCGTCGACCTGGGACCGGACCGCAGCGACGCACGGATGCACGCCAAGACCGTAGGATCCTACTCAGTGCCGTAGGGGACCGCACCGCCACTTCCCAGCAAATTAGGGACACTGTTGCTCCTGGGGTATCGGCGAGGACCATTCGCAACCGTCTCCATGAAGCTGGGCTACTGTCCCGCACACCGTTTGGCCGTCTTCCGCTCACGCCCCAACATCGTGCAGCCCGCCTCCAGTGGTGTCGCGACAGGCGTGAATGGAGGGACGAATGGAGACGTGTCGTCTTCAGCGATGAGAGTCGCTTCTGCCTTGGTGCCAATGATGGTCGTATGCGTGTTTGGCGCTGTGCAGGTGAGCGCCACAATCAGGACTGCATACGACCGAGGCACACAGGGCCAGCACCCGGCATCATGGTGTGGGGAGCGATCTCCTACACTGGCCGTACACCACTGGTGATCGTCGAGGGGACACTGAATAGTGCACGGTACATCCAAACCGTCATCGAACCCATCGTTCTACCATTCCTAGACCGGCAAGGGAACTTGCTGTTCCAACAGGACAATGCACGTCCGCATGTATCCCGTGCCACCCAACGTGCTCTAGAAGGTGTAAGTCAACTACCCTGGACAGCAAGATCTCCGGATCTGTCCCCCATTGAGCATGTTTGGGACTGGATGAAGCGTCGTCTCACGCGGTCTGCACGTCCAGCACGAACGCTGGTCCAACTGAGGCGCCAGGTGGAAATGGCATGGTAAGCCGTTCCACAGGACTACATCCAGCATCTCTACGATCGTCTCCATGGGAGAATAGCAGCCTGCATTGCTGCGAAAGGTGGGTATACACTGTACTAGTGCCGACATTGTGCAAGCTCTGTTGCCTGTGTCTATGTGCCTGTGGTTCTGTCAGTGTGATCATGTGATGTATCTGACCCCAGGAATGTGTCAATAAAGTTTCCCCTTCCTGGGACAATGAATTCACGGTGTTCTTATTTCAATTTCCAGAAGTGTATGTAAATCATAACCGTACCTACCCGACAGTTGACGTTTTTCTGAACCCAAACATTTCCTGCAGCACTCCTCGTACAGAAAAATACATTATCTGCTTTATGACAGATGTTCTTCAGAATATGCATCCCTTCGAAAAGCCCGCATCCTATCTCAAAAGCTCTTTCTGCTAACACGGTTTTTACTATAAAGGCAACCTACTCTCAAAACAAACCTAATTTTATTTTATGGTGGCAAGACACAGTAGTATAGCTAGTTTCTTCCTCCCCACATATCTACTGACTCCGCAAAAAACCACAGCATTTTCACCCTTAAACATCCCATAACTTACGTCCAGTTCGCACTACAATACACTAGTCCTCGAACATCCACTATTTTTTTTTTTTTTTTTTTTGGTCATCAGTCTACTGACTGGTTTGATGCGGCCCGCCACAAATTCCTTTCCTGTGCTAACCTCTTCATCTCAGAGTAGCACTTGCAACCTACGTCCTCAATTATTTGCTTGACGTATTCCAATCTCTGTCTTCCTCTACAGTTTTTGCCCTCTACAGCTCCCTCCAGTACCATGGAAGTCATTCCCTCATGTCTCAGCAGATGTCCTACCATCCTGTCCCTTCTCCTTATCAGTGTTTTCCACATATTCCTTTCCTCTCCGATTCTGCGTAGAACCTCCTCATTCCTTACCTTTCCAGTCCACCTAATTTTCAACATTCGTCTATAGCACCACATCTCAAATGCTTCGATTCTCTTCTGTTCCGGTTTTCCCACAGTCCATGTTTCACTACCATACAGTGCTGTACTCCAGACGTACATCCTCAGAAATTTCTTCCTCAAATTAAGGTCGGTATTTGATATTAGTAGACTTCTCTTGGCCAGAAATGCCTTTTTTGCCATAGCGAGTCTGCTTTTGATGTCCTCCTTGCTCCGTCCGTCATTGGTTATTTTACTGCCTAGGTAGCTGAATTCCATAATTTCATTGACTTCGTGACCATCAATCCTGATGTTAAGTTTCTCGCTGTTCTCATTTCTACTACTTCTCATTACCTTCATCTTTCTCAGATTTACTCTTAAACCATACTGTGTACTCATTAGACTGTTCATTCCGTTCAGCAGATCATTTAATTCTTCTTCACTTTCACTCAGGATAGCAATGTCATCAGCGAATCGTATCGTTGATATCCTTTCACCTTGTATTTTAATTCCACTCCTGAACCTTTCTTTTATTTCCATCATTGCTTCCTCGTTGTACAGATTGAAGAGTAGGGGCGAAAGGCTACAGCCTTGTCTTACACCCTTCTTACTACGAGCACTTCGTTCTTGGTCGTCCACTCTTATTACTCCCTCTTGGTTGTTGTATATATTATATATGACCCGTCTCTCCCTATAGATTACCCCTACATTTTTCAGAATCTCGAACAGCTTGCACCATTTTATATTGTCGAACGCTTTTTCCAGGTCGACAAATCCTATGAAAGTGGCTTGATTTTTCTTTAGCCTTGCTTCCATTATTAGCCGTAACGTCAGAATTGCCTCTCTCGTCCCTTTACTTTTCCTAAAGCCAAACTGATCGTCACCTAGCGCATTCTCAATTTTCTTTTCCATTCTTCTGTATATTATTCTTGTAAGCAGCTTCGATGCATGAGCTGTTAAGCTGATTGTGCCATAATTCTCGCACTTGTCAGCTCTTGCCGACTTCGGAATTGTGTGGATGATGCTTTTCCGAAAGTCAGATGGTATATCGCCAGACTCATATATTCTACACACCAACGTGAATAGTCGTTTTGTTGCCACTTCCCCCAATGATTTTAGAAATTCTGATGGAATGTTATCTATCCCTTCTGCCTTATTTGACCGTAAGTCCTCCAAACCTCTTTTAAATTCCGATTCTAATACTGGATCCCCTATCTCTTCTAAATCGACTCCTGTTTCTTCTTCTATCACATCAGACAAATCTTCACCCTCATAGAGGCTTTCAATGTATTCTTTCCGCCTATCTGCTCTCTCCTCTGCATTTAACAGTGGAATTCCCGTTGCACTCTTAATGTTACCACTGTTGCTTTTAATGTCACCAAAGGTTGTTTTGACTTTCCTGTATGCAGAGTCTGTCCTTCCGAAAATCGTATATCTTTCGATGTCTTCACAGTTTTCCTTCAGCCATTTCGTCTTAGCTTCCCTGCACTTCCTATTTATTTCATTCCTCCGCGACTTGTATTTCTGTATTCCTGATTTTCCCGGAACATGTTTGTACTTCCTCCTTTCATCAATCAACTGAAGTATTTCTTCTGTTATCCATGGTTTCTTCGCAGTTACCTTCTTTGTACTTATGTTTTCCTTCCCAACTTCTGTGATGGCCCTATTTAGAGATGTCCATTCCTCTTCAACTGTACTGCCTACTGCGCTATTCCTTATTGCTGTATCTATAGCGTTAGAGAACTTCAAACGTATCTCGTCATTCCTTAGTACTTCCGTAGCCCACTTCTTTGCGTATTGATTCTTCCTGACTAACGTCTTGAACTTCAGCCTACTGTTCATCACTACTATATTGTGATCCGAGTCTATATCTGCTCCTGGGTACGCCTTACAATCCAGTAACTGATTTCGGAATCTCTGTCTGACCATGATGTAATCTAATTGAAATCTTCCCGTATCTCCCGGCCTTTTCCAAGTATACCTCCTCCTCTTGTGATTCTTGAACAGGGTATTCGCTATTACTAGCTGAAACTTGTTACAGAACTCAATTAGTCTTTCTCCTCTTTCATTCCTTGTCCCAAGCCCATATTCTCCTGTAACCTTTTCTTCTACTCCTTCCCCTACAACTGCATTCCAGTCGCCCATGACTATTAGATTTTCGTCCCCCTTTACATACTGCATTACCCTTTCAATATCCTCATACACTTTCCCTATCAGTTCATCTTCAGCTTGCGACGTCGGCATGTATACCTGAACTATCGTTGTGGGTGTTGGTCGGCTGCCGATTCTGATTAGAACAACCCGGTCACTGAACTGTTCACAGTAATACACCCTCTGCCCTACCATCCTATTCATAACGAATCCTACACCCGTTATACCATTTTCTGCTGCTATTGATATTACCCGATACTCATCTGACCAGAAATCCTTGTCTTCCTTCCACTTCACTTCACTGACCCCTACTATATCTAGATTGAGCCTTTGCATTTCCCTTTTCAGGTTTTCTAGTTACCCTACCACGTTCAAGCTTCTGACATTCCACGCCCCGATTCGTAGAACGTTATCCTTTCGTAGATTATTCAGTCTTTTTCTCATGGTAACCTCCCCCTTGGCAGTCCCCTCCCGGAGATCCGAATGGGGGACTATTCCGGAATCTTTTGCCAATCGAGAGATCTTAATGACACTTCTTCAATTTCAGGCTACATGTCCTGTGGATACACGTTACGTGCCTTTAATGCAGTGGTTTCCATTGCCTTCTGCATTCTCATGTCGTTGATCATTGCTGGTTCTTCCGCCTTTAGGGGCAATTTCCCACCCCTATGACAAGAGAGTGTCCTGAACCTCTATCCGCTTCTCCGCCCTCTTTGACAAGGCCATTGGCAGAATGAGGCTGACTTCTTATCCCGGAAGTCTTCGACCGCCAATGCTGATTATTTATCAAAATTTAGGCAGTGGCGGGGATCGAACCCGGGACCGAAGACGTTTTGATTATGAATCAAAGACGCTACCCCTGGACCACGGGTACATCTCATCCTCTAGTAATGACTCAAAATATCGCAGTACGCAGCTCCCTCCTTCCACACACCGTCATCCTCGTCGTTTGTCCACAGAGACCAGGAGCCTTTCATGTAAAATAAAATGATGCTCCCTGCACAACAGCATCACACAGACTACCTGCAGCAACTTCACTGATAACGAACTGTAGTACCATCATCACCTGGCGTACCTGTAGGAGCAACGTGTCATCATCATCAGCAGCAACAAAAAAGATAAAATCAGCATCACATAACTTCATTCCATGTACTTAGAGCCACTCCTGTTTTGCTCTCATTTACATACATGGACCTTTGTGAACTTATCATTTCTGAGAAAGCATGCTGTTACAGCGTGATTACCTGCAAATACCACATTAATGCAATAAATGCTCAAAATGATGCCCGTCAACCTCAATGCATTCGGCAATACGTGTAACGACATTCCTCTCAACAGCGAGTAGTGGCGTTACGTAGTGTTCGCACATGCATTGACAACAAGCACACGCTTGTTGTCGGTGGATCACGATAGCAAATATCCTTCAACTTTCCCTACAGAAAAAAATCCGGGGACGTCAGACCAGGTGAACGTGCGGGCCACGGTGCGGTGCTTTGACGACCAATCCACCTTTCATGAGTATGCTATTCAATACCGCTTCAACCGCACGCGAGCTATGTGCCGGACACACATCATGTTAGAAGTACATCGCCATTCTGTCATGAAGTGAAACACCTTGTAGTAACATCCGTAGAACACTGAATTGGAAATCAGCATACATTGCACCATTTAGATTTCCATCGATAAAATGGGGGCCAATTACCATTCCTCCCATAATGCCGCACCATACATAAACCCGCCAAGGTCACTGATGTTCCACTTGTCGGAGCTATCGTGGATTTTCCATTGCCCAATAGTGCATATGATGCCGGTTTACGTTACCGCTGTTGGTGAATGACGCTTCGTCGCTAAATAGAACGCGTGCAAATTATCTGTCATCGTCCCGTAATTTCTCTTGTGCCCAGTGGCAGAACTGCACACGACGTTCAGAGTCGTCGCCATGCAATTCCTGGTGCATAGAAATATGGTACGGGTGCAATCGATGTTGATGTAGCATTGTCAACACCGACGTTTTTGAGATTCCCGATTATCGCGCAATTTGTCTGCTACTGATGTGCGAATTAGCCGCGACAGCAGCTAAAACACGTACTTGGGCATCATCATCTGTTGCAGGTCGTGGTTGACGTTTCACATGTGGCTGAACACTTCCTGTTTCCTTAAATAACGTAACTATCCGGTCCGGACACTTGGATGATGTCGTCCAGGATACCGAGCAGCATACATAGCACACGTCCGTTGGGCACTTTGATCACAATAGAAGTACATCAACACGATATCGACCTTTCCCGCAATTGGTAAACGGTCCATTTTAACACGGGTAGTGTATCACGAAGAAAATACCGACTGTACTGGCGGAATGTTACGTGATACAACGAACTTATACGTTTGTGACTATTACAGCGCCATCTGTCCAACTAAAACATTCATATTTCTTTACGTACTAGAGGAATATGTGATAAAAATATGGGTTCCTATTTTTAAAAAAACGCAGTTGATAACTGTTTGACCTATGGCAGCGCCATCGAGTGGGCCAACCATAGCGCCATCTGGTTTCCCCCTTAAATTTAGACGAGTTTCCTTCTTTATAGTTTTTAGTTTCATGCTTATTTCGTGAGATATTTGGCCCGGTCACTATCAATGGACCACCCTGTATATGTATACGTTTTATGTTCATCACCTTGTATGGCTCAAGAGCAGCGTCCTCGCTGGTTCCAATCCATCATCGTTAAGGGAAATAAACTAACAACAAAGAAAATAAAAGACCTTACATAGCGTTGATTCAATTAGCACAATAGCACTATATAATAGATTCTCAGTTTTCTGTTCATGTTTGTTTTGAATTGCCTTCGAAGACGTTTCAAAGTCTGGCAGTATGCAGCAGCATTTATTGTCGTTCCAGGAGGCATAAATCCCAACAGAAGAATGCCTTGTCTGTCCCAAAAAGTCCCATTGTAACATATTTTTCAATTACAGGAAAAGAATAAAGTTACAAGGACACAGATCAGGAGAATAGGGGGCTGTGGAACAACAGGAATACCTACTGAGCTAAAAAATTCCTTGATGGAAGTGACCATGTGACATGGAGCGTTTCATAATTCAACATCCATTTTCTTGCAATGTGTGGTCTCACTTAATTCACCTTTTTACTAATCCTTTGATGGACATCTTCTTAAAATACTTGGTTGATAATTTGTCCAGGAGGAACAGCCTCACAGGATCAAGCACACGTTCGACGTTTTCGTAGGTTTTCGGAGTTCAAGGTTTTCCTGGACGGCGTTTAAAAATTGATTTGTGTCAGCGAAAAACTTGGAATGTTAATCAAGCATGCTCCCCGAAGGCTTGTTTACACTTTTCAAAGGCCACACTCGCGAATTCACAAAGTTTAGCAGAAAATTTGATGACATGACGTTGGCCTAGATTCCGCTCTCCCATTTTCGAAATACAAACAAAACCACATCTTCACTGGTGTTGGTCATATGAATCACATGACAGCTGTACGGAGATGAAACTCGGACTCAGCATCCAGAAAGGATGAACACACCGGTCTGCACAACTAGAACAACGCAGCGTTGCCAGATCGCTCGCAGTGTTGATAGCCTCATGACTTTCCCCACACACCTTGTACATTTAGTTTGACATTCTTTAATCTATTTTCTATGAAAAGGTGACTGAGAATCAGTAGTGAAATAAAATTCACTGTTGTAAATTGCGATCACGATCGTTTCCGGAGAGAAGAATGTCGCACTTCATGCTTGATAGTTTCTGATATCGCAATGGAAGTATTTTCCTGGAGCAGCTTTTACACTGCAGGCGCACCCAAACTTGCGACGTCTCGAGGAGACGGCGTCGGTTCCTCAGTTTCGCTTCCACGAAGCACAGCCCAGCCCACCCTCGGATCCCTACGCAGGTCTACGCCGCCTCATTACGGCACAAAGCGGACAATGCTGGCGCCAAGATTAGCCGCGTTGTCTGCCATCTTCATTTGACTTGGCCACGGGGCCTGGCCGTCTGTGGTGGAAATGAGCGCTCGTTTAGATATGTTCCCGCTCCGTGCCAGACCCACACCCCACCCCCTCCATTTCCATCCCGCTGAACCTACCGAGCCACCTTCAGCCGACCCCTGACCTCTCCCACCCGCCACAACCAACAACTAAACGGGACCACCTCCCCGGGAGTCACCGTTCTCTGCGACTCTACGTGGTCACGTCTAGGGATGTACCGACCCATGGCCTCCGGAGTATACGTTATCACGTCCGAAACTGCAGAATATCCACAGTGCCAACCTCCTCTATCCTGTGAAAACCTCTTCGTCTGTGCATAGCTATTGCAACCAACAGAAATTTGATCGTGCTTACTGTTATCATCCTTTGGCCTTCCTCTACAATTTTCACTCCTATGAAGTATTTGATTTTATTATTGTTATAATTCTACTCTGGTAACTAATATGTAGTTATGTGTAGTAGTAAAAAGATGATCCATTTCTAAAAAAAAACTAATGTGTCATAAACAGATTTGCTAAATATTCAATGATCCCATTTAAGACAAAGAAACTTCCAGAGAACATAAAGGTCACAGAAAGCCACTGAGAATAAATGAAGGAACACTGTTCTTCTATCTTCAGCCACCTCTTGTTCTTAAGCTCTTGAGCTGTGCAGACCTAAGATGTATAAGCAATAACAGTTTGCTGAATAAATGTTATTTATATGTATATGTTTGAGTCGATTCCATAATTAATCCTAGTCACTGCCTTGTCTCATTACCGCTGATGCAGTTTACGTTGTAGCTAACATACGTTTCAGGAAACAGCAGGCGAGGTTGGTTTCGGATTTTCCGGACACTAACGATTGGACACAACTGGTGTTCTTTCGTTAATTACTTATCAGCTAAGTGCTCAAACCCTCCTGAGATAGCCGGCCGGAGTGGCTGAGCGGTTCTAGGCGCTACAATCTGGAACCGCGCGACCGCTACGGTCGCAGGTTCGAATCCTGCCTCGGGCATGGATGTGTGTGATGTCCTTAGGTTAGTTAGGTTTAAGTAGTTCTAAGTCTTAGGCGACTAGTGACCACAGAAGTTAAGTCCCATAGTGCTCAGTGCCATTTGAACCATTTGAACCCTTCTGAGATACTTGTTCCGATCATTCCTCAGCTGTATGCAACATTTTTCAATCAAAATTATGCAGGTCTGATCGTTCGCATAAAAAAACACGAGGGTGAATTTCTATAAGCTTTCTTTCCTGCAGTGCACCAAATTGTGCGCATCTCAGTAAAATTACCCATCCTTAATATGGTTTGCCTCCATGTTGCGGCTGTTCTGTTGTACGAAGTTGCACTATTTGCAAATTGTCAAACTGTCGACGCATCTTTAGTAAACCTTTTATTTTAATCTACAAGGAGAGAATACAACAAACCTCACACGATTTAATGCGTCGATGCTTGATGACTTGGGATGTCCCCTATCAAGTGGTCCCAACTTTTGGTCAAGTTGTAATGTAAAATTCTTTTCTGACAAATTCGATTTAGTAATCTTCAGTAGCTATTCTATCTACCTATCTAATCTTCCGCTTTCTAATGTAGCACCATACTCCAGAACCACCTATTCCCTTCTTGCCTGAACTGTTCATTGTGCGCGCCTCACTTGCGAACATGCTACTCACCAAAGAAAGACATTCCGAGAAAACTTTTTAATATTTAAATTTATATTGGATGTCAACAAATTTGTTGTTCTCGGAAACGGTTTTCTTGCTACTGCAATTCTGCTTTTTATATTCTCTCTACTTCGGCAGTTGTCAATTAAAAGTATTTTGTTGGCATACTTTAGAGCTTCTATACTACTTTCAACGCCTCATTTCATAATCTAATACCCTTGACATCTCTTGATTTTATTAAACTGCATGCAACTTCTCCTGCCTTACTTATGTTGGTATTCATCTTCTAAGCTTTTTTTACGGCACTTGTGAATGCACTGCAGCGCCTGACGGAACTCCGAAGTTGTTTACTAACCTCTAAGTTTCGGATCGTGTTATTTCTGCTCCGTAACTATAAGTGTTTTTCCCCAATTCCCTGTTGTTTTTCTTTACTGTTTGCACAACGTACAGACTGAATAACGCGGAGGTTAAGCTACTCCCCCTTTCACTCCGTTATCAACTACTGCCGGAGTTATTCTATCGTTTTATACGCATTCGAACTTGTTTTAATGGGAAAATGAACTGTCGCCTTCGTACCTGCCTCCATAGGTTTCCCGTTGCGATTTGGTCTGTTTTCAGACAATACGTTTCCGAGAATACACTGGCGTGCTAAACTTAAGAACGAAACTACCGTCTCACTGCCAAGTAACATACATAACGAGATCAAAAGTATCGCAACACCTGTCTGGAAATGACTTGCAAGTTCGTGTCGCCCTCCATCGGTAACGCTGGAATTCAGTATGGTGTTGGCCCACCCTTAGCCTTGATGATAGCTTCCACTCTCGCAGGCATACGTTCAACCAGGTGCTGGAAGGTTTCTTGGAGAATGGCAGCCTATTCTTCGCGGAGTGCTGCATTGAGGAGACGAATCGATGTCGGTCGGTGTGGCCTGCCACGAAGTCGGCGGTCCAAAACATCCTGAAGTGTTGTATGGCACTCAGGTCAGAACTCTGTGCAGGCCAGTCCATTACAGGGATGTTATTGTCATGTAACCACTGCGCTACTGGCCGTGCCTTATGACCAGATGCTTGATCGTGTTGAAAGATGCAATTGCCATCCCCGAATTGCTAGATGCAAGAAGATGCTTAAAACATGAATTTAGGACTGTGCTGTGATAGTGCCTTGCAAAATAAGAAAGGGTGCAAATCCCTCCGTGAAAAACACGACCGCAACATTACACTACCGCCTCCGAATTTTAATATTGGTACCACACACGCTGGCAGATGACGTCCACCGAGCATTCGCTGTACACACACCCTGCCACCGGATCGCCACATTGTGTACCTTGATTCGCCACTAATCGCAACGTTTTTAGACTGTTCAGTCGTCCAATGTTTACGCTCCTTACACCAAACGAGGCGTCGTTTGGCATTTACCGGCGTGATGTGTGGCTTAAGTTTTCTCACCTCCCGCGTAACTCTCATAGTACTTGAAGTGGATCCTGATGCAATTTGGAATTCCTGTGTGATGGTCTGGATAGATGTCTGTCTATTACACATTACCACCCTCTTCAACTGTCGGCGGTCTCTATCAGTCAACAGACGAGGTTGGCCTGTACGCTTTTGTGCTGTACGTGTCCCTTTACATTTCCACTTCACACCGGAAACTGTGGAATTGGGAATGTTTAGGAGTGTGGAAATCTCATGTACAGACGTACGATACAAGTGTTACCCAATCACCTGACCGCGTTCAAAGTCCGTTAGTTCCACGTAGCGCCCCATTCTGCTCTGTCACGATGTCTAATGACTACTGAGATCACTGATATGGAGTACCTGGCAGTAAATGTCAGCACAATGCACCTAATGTGAAACACTTATGTTTTAGGGGTGTCCTGATACTTTTGATCACATAGTGTAGCTTCATGAAACCTGGGCTTCATATAGGAAGAACTTCTACAAGCTAGAACAGAAGACGACTGAAAGAAACACGTAATGAGACGAAGAGAACACTGAGCGCAACTGCGAATTGTAATTGTCCCCTGGACAGAAACAGGTGGGGCATGGTTCTTAACAGGGTACGTAGTCACCATGGACAGCCGTCCATACACTGCAACGTTCCCCTCTACTGGACACAAGGTTCGAAAATTGTCCCTGAGGTAGAGCGTTGCATTCTTCCAGCAGCGCGATTGAGGACTGTGGATGGCCGTTGGCGTAGGTGAAGCCGCTGCAAGTGTTCTCCCCAAAGCATCCGATGCGTGCTCGGGGGGATTTAAATCGGGGAAATTGGCAGGCCAGTGGCTGCGCTGAATGTCCTCTCGTCCCAAGACCTCCTTCACCTGCACAGTTCCATTGAAATCAGGACCGAATGCACCGACATGCACTCTCATGCACAAGAGATACGGTGTCACAATAACGTTCACCGGTCAGTGTGGCGTGTTCAAAGATTCTACAGGGTGTTTCAAAAATAACCGGTATATTTGAAATGGCAATAAAAACTAAACGAGCAGCGATAGAATTGCACCGTTTGTTGCAATATGCTTGGGACAACAGTACATTTTCAGGCGGACAAACTTTCGAAATTACAGTAGTTACAATTTTCAACAACAGATGGCGCTGCAAGTGATGTGAAAGATATAGAAGACAACGCAGTCTGTGGGTGCGCCATTCTGTACGTCGTCTTTCTGCTGTAAGCGTGTGCTGTTCACAACGTGCAAGTGTGCTGTAGAAAACATGGTTTATTCCTTAGAACAGAGGATTTTTCTGGTGTTGGAATTCCACCGCCTAGAACACAGTGTTGTTGCAACAAGACGAAGTTTTCAACGGAGGTTTAATGTAACCGAAGGACCGAAAAGCGATACAATAAAGGATCTGTTTGAAAAATTTCAACGGACTGGGAACGTGACGGATGAACGTGCTGGAAAGGTAGGGCGACCGCGTACGGCAACCACAGAGGGCAACGCGCAGCTAGTGCAGCAGGTGATCCAACAGCGGCCTCGGGTTTCCGTTCGTCGTGTTGCAGCTGCGTTCCAAATGACGCCAACGTCCACGTATCGTCTCATGCGCCAGAGTTTACACCTCTATCCATACAAAATTCAAACGCGGCAACCCCTCAGCGCCGCTACCATTGCTGCACGAGAGACATTCGCTAACGATATAGTGCACAGGATTGATGACGGCGATATGCATGTGGGCAGCATTTGGTTTACTGACGAAGCTTATTTTTACCTGGACGGCTTCGTCAATAAACAGAACTGGCGCATATGGGGAACCGAAAAGCCCAATGTTGCAGTCCCATCGTCCCTGCATCCTCAAAAAGTACTGGTCTGGGTCGCCATTTCTTCCAAAGGAATCATTGGCCCATTTTTCAGATCCCAAACGATTACTGCATCACGCTATCTGGACATTCTTCGTGAATTTGTGGCGGTACAAACAGCCTTAGACGACACTGCGAACACCTCGTGGTTTATGCAAGATGGTGCCCGGCCACATCCCACGGCCGACGTCTTTAATTTCCTGAATGAACATTTCGATGATCGTGTGATTGCTTTGGGCTAACCGGAACATACAGGAGGCGGCGTGGATTGGCCTCCCTATTCGCCAGACATGAACCCCTGTGACTTCTTTCTGTGGGGACACTTGAAAGACCAGGTGTACCGCCAGAATCCAGAAACAATTGAACAGCTGAAGCAGTACATCTCATCTGCATGTGAAGTCATTCCGCCAGACACTTTGTTAAAGGTTTCGGGTAATTTCATTCAGAGACTACGCCATATTATTGCTACGCATGGTGGATATGTGGAAAATATCGTACTATAGAGTTTCCCAGACCGCAGCGCCATCTGTTGCTGAAAATTGTAACTACTGCAATTTCGAAAGTTTGTCTGCCTGAAAATGTACTGTTGTCCCAAGCATATTGCAACAAACGATGTATTTCTATCGCTGCCCGTGTAGTTTTTATTGCCGTTTCAAATATACCGGTCATTTTTGAAACACCCTGTATGTTCAGTACAGCATGCAAAATTGTCCTCCTCACACAATAACACTTAGACTACCAAAACGATCACGTTCGACTATCGTTCTTGAGAGAAATGCAGGCCCTCATGTGGCGAAAGATGGGAGCACGTAATGGACCCAGGATGAGAGATTTTAAGTAGGATCCAAACCAGGGCAGCCATCACAGACTTTTTAACTGGACTTCAGGGAGATATCTCGCGCTCCCGCTGTCGGTATAGCCTACACTGAGCTACATGCACATACGGCTGAGACGCCATGTTGCTGTAAGTATTCACAAGGTGTTGAAGCCTCAGAAGAACGAAGAAAGCAATTAACTCGACGAAAATTTGCTGTATTCTTTATTTTGTAATTGTGTTTCAATATCACACTTGCTAATTTAATTATAGAGGAGCGAGTGTAGGACTATCGTCGATGCCGGTGAACAATCAAGCTTCTGCTCAGGCAACCGCCAAAAATAGTCTACTTGCCACCGTATCATGATGTGCCAATCTCACGATTTTTCGCTCTCCTGATTATCTATTCTTCCGTGCTCCCAGTTAATATTAACTATTGCGTCGTCCAGGTGAAGTCTGTCGAAACTTTTCTCATGTTTTTGTGTGATTGTTGATTTATCATGTCAATACTACTATCGTTATTCAGTCGGTATGATCCACTCACAGATATATTGCAGTACTATAATATTATATGTATGATATTTTCAAGCACGATTAGCCTTCAACCAGTATTTGTAAATAACGGTTCTTGTACTATGTTCTATATGCATCGATAATCATGACAAAGTACGGGACACAAATTTGTCCCTTAATTATGGACAGGAATCTGATGCTCTGGTGTACCACATTCCGAATAGAACATTTCGTATTGGTTTCAGTATTATTTTGGAGCTTGGCTACGGGCATAGGACTCTCTAGAGCAATGTTTTCCAAAATGTGTTCCGCGGAACTCTCGTGTTCCTTGACAATTGTGTAAGTACTCCACAAAAAAACTACTAACAGAGTGGCGTTTTTTCTTCAGACATTTTTCCTAATTTTGAAAAAGTTTCCTTGATTCCTTTGTTATTAGTTATGATTTAAAACTGAAGCAATCACTGAATAAAACAAGTTTTTTCTCATTTTTAGTTTTCTTTAATTATGTTAGCCTTGAAACCAAACAAGTTGTTGCATCAGAGTACCAGGCATCTCAAATGTTGCACCAGAGAACAGTTTGAGATCCTCAGCTCTTGAGGCTAACCGTAAAAGCAGTGGGTGCATTTATGCATTATAAAATACGTAAAACTGAGAAGACGCAAAATGGCAACCGAGTATTGTTGCGATGAGAATCATGTCGGTTTTGTATCTGCATTGCAGTTAACTGGTTAACTAATCTCAATACCGTTGGTTTTAAACGAAAACTGCAACGTCACAACCTAGAAGCAATGGCATTTTATACATTATTCTGTATCTCAATGAGCATTCTCCTTTGTTTCACGTAACTTTGGACAATGTATGATATCTTCGTTGATTCGATTATTGTTTTGGCCGCGACTGTTCTGATTCTTAAGGAAAAAAATAATTTATTATTTGAATTCACAAAGCATAATATTTTTCCGAACACCTATTGTACGTTAGGGAATGTGTATTACCCTAAATCAGAACGTTGGTACTAATTGTCAGTTAAGCCTGGGCGTAATTTCACATCTTCGGTGAAGTGCAAGTTTTGCTGGAGCTTTCTCCACGTTCCACTGACATCAGGTAAGATCCTACAAGTTATAACTTAAGCACAGGCTGCACGAACGTAACTCTCTTTTATTCAACTTAGTTCATTCAACTTGAACCAGTTTTTTCAATTGTTTGTGCTGATACTGTATTTCGAAATACAACGGTATTGCTAACCAAGCTACGTAGATAAATTGCAAATTTTAAAAGTGATTAAGTAAGGAAACTACACTACTAATTTTATTCGTATTTTACTGCCGTCGTTATCTATATATAGTTTATAATAGGAATGATTTATGGAACGTATCCATACAGCTACAGTTTTTATTTATGTTTGCAGATTAAAAATCCACACGTTGCGCCAGATTTCCAACCAACTCACGTAAGTACATCGGCGAAGTTTGAGACGTGCTTTTCATTTTAATCACTAACCCACAAAATAAATAATGTTTACAGATTTTGTCTTGAGTCTACGGTCATGCTGCAGCTTTAAGTTTTCATTCACAAATTATTTTTCGATTAAACACAGCATTAAATAGCTAGTAGCCCAGTAGGAATTTCTGACGTTATCATCAATGATGAACCTTGTAAAACGTTTAACCCAAAACCATTAGGATTTGATCAGACATGCTTTTGTTCATTATTTTGATTAGAAACAGGAATGGTTAAACAAAACCCCGACAGGACCTCAATTGCTTTTTTGTCGTGTATTGTACGGGGAACTATTTCTTCTGTCGCATCGTCTGTTCATATTATCAGCAATGGACCAATCTTGGGTATTTTTGTTTCAAAACCATTTTCAAAGCCTTCGTCAAACTAAGAGTCTCGATGAACGTAATCTTATGAGCATTTATGAAAGAACTAAAGTGGAGATACTAACAAGCACGTAGGTACATGCTACATTACGACACGAGGAATACAAATGTGAAATCTGTAATGAGTTTAGCGCTATACTATACTTGACGTGTAGGAGCTATTCATGTATTCAAAGCCATAATATTCAAATATTCTCGAACCGCCCCCTACCACTCCACACGCACAAACACGCAACACATACACACACACACACACACACACACACACACACACACACACACACACATGGATACATGCAAAAAACGCTGGTGGACAACAGAGAAGTTTACTAGAGAGAGACACTCTGTACGTAAATGAGAGATTACTACGAAGCTTCTGGTATTACTGAGCGAAATAGGAGACTTTTTAAGCAAATATCTTGGTTTCCTATCATAACATTGTAAAGATTTTTACCAGAGACATAGAAATTTATCGTTCCATGCAAGTAAGAAGAAAATGGCATCGCAGGGAAGCAATTTCAGAAGTTGGTTGGTTGGTTGGTTTGAGGAAGGAGACCAGACAGCGTGGTCATCGGTCTCATCGGATTAGGGAAGGAAGTCGGCCGTGCCCTTTCAGAGGAACCATCCCGGCATTTGCCTGGAGTGTTTCAGGGAAATCACGGAAAACCTAAATCAGGATGGCCGGACGCGGGATTGAACCATCGTCCTCCCGAATGCGAGTCCAGTGTCTAACCACTGCGCCACCCCGCTCGGTCTTTCAGAAGTTATTCCCGCTGACATAATTGTATTTATTTTATCCTACATACCTACTTTGGGGCACTATTTGTATTGCTTGAGCAATCTGGCAAATGCTGTGTTCCGCTTCTTGTAGCGGAAAAGCTGTTAAGTGTTTGGTGTATGTGAAAGAAACACAACATATTTCATACCGTTTCTTCTATCTAGTATGAAGAGTGTAACGGTGATAAGTGCAGGTATTTTTATATGCTGTACCTTAATGTGTACACACATCAGTGTACTGGTTGTTTTCTCCCTGCACTGAACAGTCTACCCACAGACACTTCACAAACATTACGACACGATATTTTCTGCACGGTCGTTCCGCAACACCCTTAAGTGTCCTACGCCTGTCAGTATAGACTAACCGTTTAGCGTAACGGGTCCGCAGTTCAACACCTGACCTGCTGCCGGAAGAAAGTAAACATTAATGTCTTGCTTTTGTCACATGTGCTTGCAGGTACTAACCAACCTAGGGACATACGACTTAGATTGGCTACAATTATTAGTCTATAAATGACGTAAATACTTATGTAATATTTCTCAGTGTACACAATCACAAATAGAAGCATCTGCTGGTATACTGATAATGATCTGTATTTCTGTAATGCGCATGATAACAATATGAGCATACTGTACTGATGTAGCTGTCAGAAAGGTGTAACACTGTCAAACGAAAAAGAAACTTGTTTTACATATGAGTTCATTTCGATAGCCGGCCGCGGTGGTCTAGCGGTTCTAGGCGCGCAGTCTGGAACCGCGCGACTGCTACGGTCGCAGGTTCGAATCCTGCCTCGGGCATGGATGGGTGTGATGTCCTTAGGTTCGTTAGGTTTAAGTAGTTCTAAGTTCTAGGGGACTGATGAGCAAAGTAGTTAAGTCCCATAGTGCTCAGAGCCATTTGAGCCATCATTTCGATATCATGTGACCATATGTTGAGTGTATTTAATCAAAAGTTTGATTTTTAAATTTATTTTGTGTTACCGTTACTTTCCTTAAATTGGAGACAATACCGAACTGCTAGTAGTCAAATATCTACAGATTTAACAGACTGCTGTAGCGTTACACAGCATGCTGTATCTTATTGTGTGGCATTGTGTTTAAGGACCAGTACTTTATGAGACATTAGCGAAATAGAAGGGGACGAATACTAATTGCTGCCATCAGCAGCAGAATGTGAGCAGTCCTTGTAGCACTACTGGTCAAAACTTAGGCACACACTGTCGTGGAAGGACCACAGACACAAAGGCAGAGACACAACAATTATATACATTTATTCAATCGCAAATTACCGACAAATAACAGTTTCAATAGTTAACAAAAATTCACAAATTACAGTAATATTTTCATGAAACGAACGGCATAGCCTCCAAACAAACAGCCCCTATGGCTTTTCTGACCTCTGTTTTAACAGAATACGTTAACGAATGACCGGTCGGGGTGGCCGAGCGGTTCTAGGCGCTACAGTCTGGAACCGCGCGACCGCTACGGTCGCAGGTTCGAATCCTGCCTCGGGCATGGATGTGTGTGATGTCCTTACGTTAGTTAGGTTTAAGTAGTTTTAAGTTCTAGGGGAGTGATGACCTCAGCAGTTAGTCCCATAGTGCTCAGAGCCATTTGAGCCATTTGAACCGTTAACGAATGTTGGGTAGAGGCAAAATCTAAAACACACAAACATTAAAAATTACAAAACATACACTGGCTAGTAACCATTCACCATAATTAAAGGAAACCTGCTTGAAACTTATGCAGCCCATCTTAGGATGGAACTCAATTTAAACTAGAAGAGTTTAAGAATCAGCAATAAAACTTAATATTCACTGAAAGGATTATGGCGAGGTGTTCCAAAGAAAATTTTTAACAGAAAATTCAGTTTGTTTTGAAGCAGAATTTTAACGATTGCAAGTTGCGTAAACTCAATGTCGACTGAGTATAACCAGCTGACAGAGAGCTACAAGGCTTTACAAGTTTTAGGTAATCTTCCATAACTCGCCTCAGACGTAATTACCATTAAAATTCAGAGGAACTACAGAACGTTTACCGTACTAAAATAACTGTGCTCACACAATCAAAACTTTGAAGGTATGTGTCAATAAACAGATAACAGAATTTAAACCGGTGATGCTGCATTCTTAAAAGAACCAATTTAAAAAAAAAGCCTTATGTCCAAATAAACTGAACATCTTCATAGCCCAGACACACACCCGAAAGTTCAGATCACCAGTGAACAGTCTATTGGCACCTAAATATGACGCTCACCATACACTGGTTCAAATGGCTCTGAGCACTATGGGACTTAACATCTGGGGTCATCAGTCCCCTAGAACGTAGAACTACTGAAACCTAACTAACCTAAGCACATCACACACATCCATGTCCGAGGTAGGATTCGAACCTGCTACCATAGCAGTCGCGCGTTTCTAGACTGAAGCGCCTGGAACCGCTCGTCCTCAACGGCCGGCTCACCATACATTGAAGTAATGCTTGTGTGTATTGTGCATGTATTGAACCGGAGACCTAGAAACGACGGAGAGGCTCCGTCCCGCCATAGCTCTCAGTGTTTCAGAACCCCACAACAGCCCATAACAGTCCACGCACTTCACTGTTGCCCCACACCGAACACAGGAGTATTGTGCGGCCCGGCACCCAGTGGAGCCCTCCGGGATCATCGCATACCAGACGAGTATAACCTCAAATGTATACGTGGTAGAGTAATTACGGTGTATGCGTACGTGGAGACAGTGTTACTGCAGCAATCACCGACATCGTGTAACTGAGGCGGAATAAGGGAAATCGGCCCGCATTTGCTGAGGCATATGGAAAACCACCTTAAAAAACCATCCGCAGGCTGACTGGCACACCGGACCTCGACACTAATCCACCGGGCGGATTCGTGCTGGGGACTGGCAAGCCTTCCCGCTCGGGAAGCAGCGCGGTAGACCGCGCGGCTAGCCAAGCGGGCAAGTGATGCTTTATTCTCCATCAACAAACACATCTCTAGAAGCTTACACAGTGGGCAACTGATACCAGGAGTTTTTGTATGTCTATCTTTCTGACTGATGGTTTGAGGGACTTCGGTCGTTCACTTACTTAACAAAATGGAACAACTACCGCCAACGTTACTATATTATTTATTATATGGCTATCAGTTTCGGTGCTTCAGTACACCATCTTAAGGCCTTAACTGACGCTGAGAGGGTAACTCCAGTCGAACACACTATTCCATCAGTGGCCAACATATGTGAAACTGTTGTAGCAGACTGACTGTAAGAATTATAATGTGTCTGTATCCATCAACTAAAACAGTTTGAACATTTACAGAACTTGCACGCTTGCTAATGGAAAGGTTAGGATCGTCACGAACTGACCGATTTGCACTCTCCACGGATTCGCCCGTTCTTGATGACCAGGTCGGATTAAAGGAAGAGATAGAAGTAATTCAGAGGCGGGTTGACAAATTTGTTACTAATAGGTTCGCATAACGCGCAATTGTTCCGGAGATGCTTCATTAAGTCAAATGGGAATCTCTCAAGGAAAGGCTACGTCCTTTTCGAGGAACACTATTGAGAAAATTTATAGAACCGGTATCTGAAGCTAACTGCAGAACGGTTCGTTGCCTCTAACATGCAATGCGGACGACGAAGATAAGAGATGAGAAATTAGGACTCATACGAAAGCATGTCGACAGTTGTTTTTCCCTCGTTCCATTTCCAGATTTCGGTTTGGCTCATGTTGAACCATCTGTAATAAAATGCAATAACTGCAGCCGTCCTTACAATGTGATTTATTATCCATCTACCAGTTTCGGTGCTTCAGTACAATATCTTCAGGCATTAACTGAATCTGAGAGAGTTAACTCCAATTTAGTTGGTGGTTGATGGTTAGAGACACAACACGTTGTCTGCGAAAACCAGTTCTTAGATTTTAGCCACTAATGCAATCTTGTATGTGATTGGAGTTAGCCTCCTCCCATGCCTGGGGATGATGCACTGAAGTACCGAAACTGGTAGCGCCGCGCGGGATTAGCCGAGCGGTCTTAGGCGCTGCAGTCATAGACTGTGCGGCTGGTCCCGGCGGAGCTCCGAGTCCTCCTTCGGGCATGGATGTTTGTATTAGTCCTTAGAATAATTTAGGTTAAGTAGTGTGTGTAAGTACCATAAGATTTCACACACATTTGAAACTGGTAGCCGTATAATAAATAACATCATACGGACGGCTGTAGGTGTTCCATTTTATTACATAGCGATATGAGAAGTGACTGACAACTCTGTCTGGTGTTCCTGCTCGCTGGTGTGGGTTGCCCCTCTTAATAGACTGCATGAGACAACCATACACTATGCCTACCAAGCGTACTCCACTGTTAAGTGCACTATGTCAGCCAAGAAGGACACCAAGCATCCTACCACGAGAGCCCACTGCACAAACACTGCAGTATCTTCCGTCAAACCACAACAACGACTGCCTCGCCGGTGCAGACACTCCTCTTTCGGCATGACTTAAAGCACTGCTCACAGACGGGACCCACAGACCATTTAGCCAGGCCGTACGTGCGCCTTTGTTTGCATCAGCAGCGATTCCACCGCCTTCTAGCGCTGCAGCACGGTAGCGAAGCCTCTAGCGCCGCAGAACGTCTTTAATAGTCGATCACTGATCGTCTCAGAATGTACAGAAAAAAAAATGATTGGCGTACTAAGGGGATGGAATCGGTTGTCTCTGGGAACGTAGTTTTCTGTTAGGTAGAAATGTCAGGGCCCATAGCAAGAGTCAACAGGTTAGAGAGGAATGGAGCGCAGCGAGTGTGGCCGGAGGGGAGGTTCATGGCTGTCGGATGAAAGTCGGATAGAAATTAGAAGGGGAGCCCCGCGGCGATGAAATATATGGGTTGGCTGCAGCCGCTGCGTGCCCGGCAGAGCCGGCCCGGAATTTAGGGTGGGTGAGCAGCGAGGCGCATACCAACGAGGCCGGCCTCAGGAAGAGCCGCAGCAGCAGCCACAGCTAGAGCCGCTGGCAGCGCCACGGCGCGGCCAACTTGCTGCCATCACGTGCTGCATGGCTTAACGTCCCCAAAAGTCTCCCCGTTGGGGAGGCTGGGGTAGTACTTGTATGCTGCCGGGGTGCCTTCCACCAAGTCTGTAGATACTCTGTATGTCCATCTTTTCGAGTTGGTTGCGCGACTCGGCTGTTTGATCTACATCTACATCTACATGGATACTCCACAAATCACATTTAAGTGCCTGGCAGAGGGTTCATCGAACCACCTTCGCCGGCCGGTGTCACCAAGCGGTTCTAGGCGCTACAGTTTGGAACCGTGCGACCGCTACGGTCGCAGGTTCGAATCCTGCCTCGGGCATGGATGCGTGTGATGTCCTTAGGTTAGTTAGGTTTAAGTAGTTCTAAGTTCTAGGGGACTGATGACCTCAGATGTTGAATCCCATAGTGCTCAGAGCCATTTGAATTTTTGAATCACCTTCACAATTCTCTATTATTCCAATCCCGTGTAGCGTGCGGAAAGAACGAACATCTATATCTTTCCGTACGAGCTCTGATTTCCCTTATTTTATCGTGGTGATCGTTTCTCCCTATATAGGTCGGTGTCAAGAAAATATTTTCACATTCGGAGGAGAAATTTGGTGATTGGAATTTCGTGAGAAGATTCGGTCGCAACGAAAAACGCCTTTCTTTTAATGATTTCCAGATCAAATCCTGTATCATTTCTGTGACACACTCTCCCATATTTCGCGATAATACGAAATGTGCTGCCCTTCTTGGATCCCACACCGCGCAGCAGTATTCTAAAAGAGGACGGACAAGCGTAGTGTAGGCAGTCTCCTTAGAAGATCTGTTACATTTTCCAAATGTCCTGCCAGCCAAACGCAGCCTTTGGTTAGCCTTCTCCACAACATTTTCTGTGTGTTATTTCCAATTTAAGTTGTTCATAATTGTAATACCTAGGTATTTAGTTGAACTTACGGCTTTTAGATTAGACTGATTTATCGTGTAACCGAAGTTTAATGAATTCCTTTTAGCACATGGATGAGCTCACACTTTCCGCTATTTAGAGGATAGAGGACGTCAAATTAAACACCATTCAGTCGTCTAGTTTCCAACCTTATTTTATTTCGCAACCAGTATCAGCGTTTTACGACGCCATCTTCAGGTCCCTGACCGACGTGTAGGAAGTATCTACTTCGATTGTGATCAAAACAGGGGCCAGCAATACTGGAATTAGTAGATTTTTGTTATAGTGATCGCTTCAGCCATCACCTGCCGGCAACCATAGAAGCAGTGCTAAAATTTTTCATGATTTTCCGTTTTTAAATTAACTATTTTTTAAGGAAATAATTTAATTTCAGTTCGTAATACCTGTATTTTCGTTTGAAATATTGCGTTATTACAGAAGACGGGGAATAATTTAATTTCAGTTCGTAATAAATGTATTTTTGTTTGAAATATTGCGTTATTACAGAATACGGGGAAACCGATCCGTGCTGTTTTGGTAACAGTGCCGACAGAAACGAGCAACAAATGCATGAAATAACAATTGATACCATATGTAATAAAATGCAATAACTACAGCCGTCCTTACAGTGTGATTTATTATCCAGCTACCAGTTTCGGTGCTTCAGTACACTATCTTCAGGCATTAACTGTTGTTGTTTGTCGTGGAGTAAGGTACGCGTGTACTTGCAGTATTCAAGACTTGCCACATCCTGTACCTTACGCCCGCTCTTGCCGCCGGACCAATCATTGTCTGGAAATGTTTTTCCGAACTGACTTAGCAACGAAGTACAGTGCATCATTTGCTTTAAAAGACTGAAAATTTGTCTGCTGTCTCTATGAAATAAAAGAAGAGGAAGGACATTTTGGTAACAATAATAAATTAAAAACTTAACAACAGTTCATTCATAGTATACAATAAAAATATAAAGTAGCTGATCTGCTCCCCTGTCTACAAAATATGCTATTATCTGCTTGTAACACTATTAAACGGACAAATTAATACGAAAAGTAGAATTGTTCAATTTCAGTTTTCACCCTTAAGCACTCACTATTCGCAATACCAAAGTAGTGATATGATCCTCTATTACTACATAAGTTTTGACCAGAGTTTCCCAAAATTATAATCAGGAGAATACTGGTGACATTTTGTAGTAGTCTATCACTTATCACTTTTTGAGAAAAACTGAGAACTGTAGGTGGAATAAGTTTCCTTTTATTTGTCTGCTTAATTTAATATTATGATTCTATGTATCTTGCAACTCAGTGAGTCAAAAAATTTCCACCTCGTAGACTGATTTCTATGTTTGTAACGGTAAGTAATGGGAATAAAAAACGAAAATCTATTATTCCAGAAACTAAGTATTTTTAACGGTTGTAATAGTCAAGTTAAACTGGCATGAAAAAAAATCGATGTAACCGACAACCTGTTGTTTCAAAGACGACCGCCTTCGCTGTGTGTCCCTCCACTGCTCACTTCAGTCGCGGCATTGAAGTGGTGTTTGGGCGCCTGCCAGTCGGTTATATGACGTAAGTACGAGGAGATTTCATTGAAAATGCATCTCTTTTTATGGAATCACGTCCATCTTATTGAGGATTCCTATAGATTGTATTACTCCCTACGCTTTTAACAACGAAACCCCGCTTTTCAGTATAATCTCCATTTAATGCGACTGCCTGATACTACCTTACTGGGAGGGCCTGAATGTCCTCATGGTATCCCTCTACTGATCGATGTAGGATCCAATATCTTATTGCATCAATAACCTCGCCAGCATCCACGTAGTACTACCCGCCGAGAGCATCCTTCTTTAGGCGAAACAGATAGAAATCTGAAGGTACGAGATCCGGGCTATAGCGTGAATGAGGAACAACAGCTCAATGAAGTTTTGTGAGCTCCTTTCGTGTACGCAGACATGTGTGAGGCCTTTGCGTTGGTTTGGAGAAGGAGAAGTTCGTTTGCATTTTTATAGCGAAGAACACACTGAAGACGTTGCTTCAGATTCCTCAGGGTCGTACACTACGCTTCGTACCTGATCATTGCATTATGAGGCAGGACATAAAGTATAACAGCATCTTCAGAGTCTTAGAAGGCCGTCGTCATGACGTTACCAGCTGAGGATGCTGTTTTGAACTCTTTCTTCAGAGAAGAGGTGGTTTGGCGCCACTCCATGAATTGCCGATTTCTTTCTGTTCGAAGTGATGAACCCAGGTTTCATCGCCTGTGATGATGTTCGATAAAAAAAGATCATGATCAGCCTCATAACGCACAAGCAGCTCCTTACAGATGATCTTCGTAGCTCTTTATGAT
Organism: Schistocerca serialis cubense; assembly: GCF_023864345.2. Taxonomy (NCBI): domain Eukaryota; kingdom Metazoa; phylum Arthropoda; class Insecta; order Orthoptera; family Acrididae; genus Schistocerca; species Schistocerca serialis. The sequence goes on along the minus strand of NC_064641.1, from coordinate 142,734,242 downwards.
CTTTCGATAGACAGCGAGGAGCGCCCACAACTTTCAGTACCACCACTGGTGAACGATTGTGTCAGAAAACTCAATGGAGAGGTCCAGTTGTGCTGCGAGGTTTTTGATTGTGATCCGTCAATCACCTCGAACGAGAGTGTCCGCACGTCCCAACATTGCAGGAGTAACAGCTTTGTGCGGCAGGCTGGAACGCAGGAGAACGGATAGATTTGTGAGCTCTTGTTGCCATGATGACAGACGCTTCGCCCAACGACTGGCCATGCTTTTCTTCACTACCTGGTCCCTGTAGACATTCCGCATGCGCCTGAGTATATCTGCCATGTTCCAGTCTTCCACCACAAGAAACCCATTGACAGGTCTCTGTTTGGAACACATCTCCGTTGCAGATGCCATTTTGAAGGCTACGTATAGCACCGCCACCTGTCAGAACTTCATGAAACTATTGGTGCTGAAGTTGAAATATTCCACTATTTCCCATAACAAATTCCATATTTTTTAAACAGCAATTTGTCGTGGAGAAAACGTGTTCTGTTACCTGTTGAACGACTCTCTTATGATGGCATGAAATGGAAGTTTGGCACAATGACAGAAAGAAGCTGTCATGTTTGAATGTGCCAAAGGTCACACTGTGAACGAAGTTGCCCGTCAGGCTTACGACGAATGATACAAATCTCACAGTCATCTGACAGCATAGGGGACGTAAAAAAAGTAAAAAAAAAAACCTAGTCGATTGAGACTGGAAGCAAGTGTCACTCCCTGTGAGTGAAAATGTAACTCAAAACTCGACAGGAAAAATTTCTCTCAATGAATCCAGGTTTATCTCAGCCACAAACGTAGCGAATATTGTGAAAGGAGTAGTAGCTGACTTGAGGCGTGTAGTGTTGTCCTCTTATCAAGTGATTCAAGGGTCCCACTCATTCAGGCCGGCCGGAGTGGTCGAGCGGTTCTAGGCGCTACAGTCTGGAACCGCGCGACCACTACGGTCGCAGGTTCGAATCCTGCCTCGGGCACGGATGTGTGTGCTGTCCTTAGGTTAGTTAGGTTTAAGTAGTTCTAAGTTTAGGGGAATGATGACCTTACACGTTAAGTCCCATAGTGCTCAGAGCCATTTGAACCACTCATTCAGCTAACTGTAGATCCTAACCGGGAAGACGATTTCAACACGTTTGATTACCACCAAGTGTTGCCCGTTCTTCTAAGTGTTGATGGTGAGTATATAGTGCAATTTCCCTTCTACCAATATGACAACAGCCATATTTTTAGTCCTTCTGACGTATGTCCCAAATTTGTCGAACATTCAGATATCGTATTGCACACTGCGTTGACTGACCCACTGAATCACCTGATGGTTATATCAGGCGATTATTAGAAACTGCGAGTGGAACCTACGAAGCAATATCCCCAACATTTGGTACCTCCATAGGATGCAATCGTCAAAGAAAATTCCTCAGTCAGATACGAAACTTCTGAAGAATCCTGCGGACTCTCATCGCTGAGGGTCTTATGAAGGCAGGCTAAACTGTATTAGTGTGATTTCTCCAGGGTTGCGTAATTAACTGGCAAAGGAAGTATACCATAAAACACACGGATGTGTCTATTCTATCAGCCCCCAACGTCATTTATTAGTGAAGCTCCGCATTTTTTTTTTAGCGTTTTCCCAACAAGGATATATTCTTACGCCGGTCCTCATGGCGCCGTGTCACCTCATGAGTATGTTCATTCACTGTTGTGCCTACACATGAGATGGGTCTGTTGTGTTCCAGAGAGGCCCTTGCAGTCGAATAATGTTGGTGGTACTATACAGGGCCACCGACGAGAATTCATGTGGATGGTTTACGCAGTACCAGGCGAAGCGGGCGATTTTATATACGAGGGGCGTATAGTAAATAATGCAACAAATTCTTTTCTCGGCCAGTTTCGCTTAATTAAATGCCGAAGTTGAAGTAACATATGGTGGAAGGTTTCCGCTTTCATGAAATTCGTATGGGTGGCTGCACTATACGAAGCCTTCAAAATGGAATCTGCAGCGGAGGTGCATTACAAGCTGAAAGCTGTCATTGAGTTTCTTTTGACGGAAAACTAGAGCATCGAAGATATTCATAGGCGCTTACAGAATGTCTACGGACACCTGACAGTGAATAAAAGCACGGTCAGTCGTTGGATGAGGCGTCATCATCGTAAAATGGTCGCGCAAACTTGTCCGACCTCCTACGAGCCGGTTGGTCGCACGCAGCTGTGAGTGCCGTAATGTTGGAATGTGTGTACACTCTTGTTCGAGGTGATCGACGGCCCTCAGTCACACACCTTGCCCCACAACCGGACGTCCTAATGGTCTGTACACCCTAGAGGAGCTCACGAAACTTCCTCATCCATGACTGCCTGCCGCTCAGCTATAGGCGACACGCAAATACGGCAGGTCACTTCACAAATGTTATTCATGTGAAATGCTGGCTGGGCAATCGCGAAGTGTGACGGAAATAAGAGATGCTCTGTTGACATCTGATTTTAAGTGAGCAGCGACTCAAATGCGGCAGACGACGCGTTTTGTATCCCTGAATTTAAACTCATGTCCTAGCTAACCACAACACCATGATGTGCAATGTAGCCAAGAAAACGGCGATCAACCATTTGCGGCAGAACTAACATCACAATCACTTTGTTCACCCCATATACGCCTAATCTCTAGGAGGAAACTCAGCGTAGAGAAAATTCAGTTACTGTGGTAAAAGCGAACTGTAATTTGTCATTTTCATTGAGTACCTCAAACTATCCCCACATTGACTAAACGGGCTGCCGCGTTATCAACCGATGGGCAGTCCTGGTTGACACTTAGTTGCAGATTATAGACGACACAAGCAGATTCCAAATGAAAAACGACTGACTGGAAAAAAAATAAGAGCAAAGAAAAAAGTCAGTACGTTAATGAAAATGACATGGGTAAGTGTTGTAAACACAAACATACATTTAACAAATTAACTGAACAATGATAACAATAAAAAATTTTTCACTGGATTTAGAAAAGTAAAAAAACTTCGTTGTATTTGACTAGGTTAGAACCTACTACCAGCCACACGTCTTGTTTGTACGTTAACCGCTGCACCACGCCGTTTCACTGCTGAAGGAGGTATTTAAGCTCTACTGACCCAGTTGCAACTATTAACTGCAGCCTTCAAAAATTAGGCTTCATGCAATGTCGTACGAAGTTTATCTAATGAAGTCGATTTCTTTGATTATAATAATTGTATATGTAACGCTGATTGTGAGGAAGCGTCCAGCTGTGTTTGGTTAGTGCTCTGTATGAAACGTGTGCATTTCGTTAGGATCATCCTCTATGTGTGTATGTGTGTGTGTGTGTGTGTGTGTGTGTCTTGTTTTTGTTGTGGTCATCATGCGTGATGAAATACGAAATAAAAGGGCCAGACTTAGGATTCGGGATCCAAACAGATCAAGAAAGAAAGCCGGACAAGGAATTGGAAGTGAACTGACAAATTTTTGCTGTTTGGCAACGGCCAACGACGTTGAGCTCTTTCTTTGGAGGAAACCAGCTTTGTGCAATGCGTGAAGTGTCGCATATCAAGTAATTTTAGTCCTAACTGTAGTAATTCCCATTGAGTCATTGCAGGCAGAGCTGGCTCTTAATATCAGCGTGAACAGGTGCCAATGAATCAGTTGAGAGTCTGCTTCCCTAGCAAGAAGGTGGAAGACAAAAATGTCCAACGATTTATGCAAAATGTCTCACCACTTTTCAAAATTTCACAGTTTTTATCACTTTTTATATATCGTATTTCGATGCTAGTATCGAAATTATTATAGCATCCAAAGTGTCCTTCACCACACACTATAAGATAACACGCTGCGAATAAATTTAAATGTAGATGTTCTTTGTGAGCTGAAGTACTGGAACTGTAATTGTACCTAATACTCTTCGAAGGAGGTTGCCTCGTTTAGATACACGATTACTTGGCGTGCGTTTCGTGGAGTTTGTCTCAGTGCAACAATACAAAGGCAGTAACACGCTTTGCTTTTAATCCTGTTTCCTAGATAGTATAAATTTAATCAGACACGATATTCTTTTTTTGAATTTCGTAACGGCACATAAAATGCTATTTACAAATGCACAAGCATACACGACTTATTAACTTGTAACTAACAGTATACATTACTCGGTTATTCATTTTACTTAGATTTGAAGCTCATCTTGATGTTCTTCCGTGTTTGCGATTTAAAAATAGGGTTGCTTTCAAAATCCGCCTTATGCACAAACAAATAGCTTTTTTTTTTAATATTTACCCAGACATGTTTCGACACTTGTATGTCTGTGGTTCAAATTTTGTTTCTGTAAAATACAGTATCAAATTTATAATGATTTAACTGTTGTAGGCTTCATACTTGCAATATATGCAATTGGCTTTAATTTTGTTAGACGTTCACCTCAAAATTACTTCGCTAAATAAACTACACTATTATACATTGTTTTTGTGTTCTTTTTCATCGTTTTTTTGTCAGCATGTCATCTTCAAACTAACCATGAAGAAAATTATTGCGTATTTGTGAAGAACTGTTGCGTGGGTAGAGGTTATGTGCGTTTACTTGCATTTTCCGTCCTGTTTCGCGCCTCTGGTTGGTGACTCGACCAACTGCTCAAATTTTCGCCCACTAGTTCACCTCACATGCACTTTCACAAAATGTGATGAAACGTGATTTGAGCAGACACTTCTGACTCCATACACCCAGTGAGAGGTGTTAATGTGTGTGTGTGTGTGTGTGTGTGTGTGTGTGTGTGTGTGGAATAAGAGAGAGAGAGCTGGAAAGAGGGGTGGGGATGGAGAAATGAGAAGTTCCTTTCCTTTAGACTGTTTGATTGTTATATTTTATGTGGGGAGATGCCTTTGTATGGTTCGTTGAGAGATCCAAACAGTGTTTTGTTGCCCAGTGTTCTATTTTGATTCAGGACTCTCTTTCCTTGTATTAAAAGTTTTTGTATGTGGTAGTTCTCCTCTATTGTTAGTTTCTGATAGAGACTATTGCTTTCTCTGAGTATCCTAAGATCAGTCTCCATGTTTATAGGTGCTGGTTTTCCTGTATAAGACGATCTGCAGAACTTGAGTCTGTACTATCACTTCTTACGGCTCTGAGGTGTTCAGAGTATCTCGTTTTGAAATTTCTGCGTGTTTAGCCTATGTAGAAACACTGACATGAACTATAGGTTAACTGATATAGTCCAGCTTTGGAGAATCTGTCTGCAGAGGTTTTCTTAGTACTTAGATTCTTCTGTACTGTGCTATTTTTGCGGAATGATACTTGTAGCCATTGTGTCTTCACGTAAGTTTCTCACCCTGTGGACGTTTTTGTTACTGTATGTTAGTATGTGCCGTGCTGTACCCTTTTTAGGGTGTTCGTCGTACCCTGGGTTTGTCTGGAGGCTCAACAGAGATCCACTGGATCAACTCAGCTACACATAGGAAATAAACACAATACACCAAATAGCCAGAGAGAATGGGTCCAATGCACAAATCATAAACAAACTGAACAACAAATTTAAAAAATAAATTGAAAGAGAAAAAATCATGAACGAATCACAAGCCACAACAGAGAACCAAGAACACAAACTCCAGCTGCAAGAAGTGCTCTCAAATAGCGCAAATGGTAGCGTTCTAACCATGCAGTGGAATGATCCTAGCTGCAGCAACTGTATCGAGAATAGTCAATACACACAATGTCAGGTTAGGCCACCTGCGAAGACCACGCTTGCTTTGAGACAGAATGTTTGATTTTAAATTGTTCATGCCGTTTGTAGGTCTATTTGTCTTACTGTGTTAACAGGTAACACTACCACATGGCACTTGTTCTTAAATGTTATGGAACATTGGTTAATCACACACCTCCGTAACACGTGACCACATTAAACCTACGTAGGAACGTCAGTGAGAGCCTAGCAAGTCACTCGCCATATCAAAGTACAGGTCATAGATTTTCAGCTGTGAACGCTTTCGACACAACACTTCCTCACTCTCCCCATTTATTCGCATTAAATCTATAGGCTTAGAAACTGAGGGGACATGTCACCAAATTAAAATAGACCATCCCTCAAAATCTGAGTTTTGGTGGTCGTGGCACTGGCACCATAATGTCCATCGCATGAGATATCCGGATCGTCTCTACACTCTCTAGTGTCGATAAAATAAAGCTGTAGGCCTCTTTCATTGTTCTGAGGTAAGATCCCATATTAATGTTGAATACTGATAAAAATATAATCTCCTGGAATTACTTAGTACTTCTTCAATCATTATCTACAAAGAAATCATTACGTAACTCCAGCTTTAATAAATTTATGCATTTGTTTCCTTTTTTGGGATTCTGAAGACTCTTACGTACCTACTGTTTATATTTTGCTGATTAACCTTACCACTACAGAGACCTACGCATATCCATGCATAATTTATTGGTATATCTAGTTCGTAGGCATTTTTCATAAATTCTTCAAACTATTCCTGGGGCTTGAGGTACTAGGTTAATGATGTTACTACGGGAAAAGAATGCTACACACGCAGCATACGAATAGAATGAAATTTAGTGAGCCAATGTCGAAATTTATGTGGTTTTTAGCAGTATTTTAAACTGACCAAGTCGGCTTCCCTATAAAAATACTTTATTTCAAACAACATGGATAAACAGCATGCATTTGGTAAAACTGACTACTAAAAATTTGCCAATTCTTCAGGTGCAATGTAGGCTGAAGGTTTAAAAACACAGCAGTCTCGTACAGAATTCAGTTTATTCACGAAAATCAGTGTTGGCTTGTCTCTAGTATTCACTCATTTAAATATGGAATGAAACTGAACGGAACTGTGGAAGCAGATTCCACTGTGTGTTTCGGAACTACAACTATCAGTTCATTTGCTTATTTCCTAATTCGACAGAAAATGTTTGCAGAAGGGGACAGTAGTTGTAGATTTGCTTTAACGACATGTCGTGGAGTCAACAATATGTACAACTTCGAGATCTAACGTTGACCATTGCAGGACAGAAGTTCCACCTGGTTAAAACAGTGACTGTAAATCAGGTGGGAGGTCGATTATAAGAAAGATATTGTTGTAAATCTGCATGTTTGTCTGTGGTTCTCAGAAAGTTCTGGGTTGTAGGTTCGTGTCCCAGTCTGTCACGTAGTTCCAGTCTGGCAGGAAATTTCAAAACAGCGCACACTGCACTGAAGAATGACATACTTGTTCTTAAAACCATCTCCTGTGCTTTGTGTAAGCCAATTATCGGTAACATCCCTCCTTCCTCCAGCGCTAGTCCTGCTGGGTATGCAGGAGGACTTGGGTGAAGTTCGCAACTAGGAGACGGGTAGTGGTGGAAGTAAAGCTGTCAGGATGAATTATGAGTCTTGCCTGCATAGCTGAGTCACCGTGAGCATTTCCTGCAGAAGGCAAGGTCCTACGATCTAAAAACCCACTGATGCAGTTTCAATCTACCAGGAATTTGACAGGGTTGTACTCTGTTAGGTAGTTAAATCTGCTTCAGATTGCAGTACTTGTTGTGGAACATAGGATACAATCATTATGATGATATGGTATGCTAGACTCCTTCTCAAAGATGAACAACATACGATACTCATTTCCTTTCTACTACCAAAGTTACTTTACGCCGTCTGGTTACCAAGAGGGAGTGGTAGGGTAATCCTGGGTCTACATTGTAAACCTTATTGTTATTAACGTCAGTCACAAAAATTTCAGAACGCCAATTATTAATATAAACTGATGATGTACTAAAGATCTGAAGCATTCATTAGTAATTTATATTCGAAACATGCACAATTTAGGATCCAGTTTGCTGACAGAACAGAAAATTAGAATTCTAAACAAAAAACAAATTACATCTTATTTGATCAATTCTTCTAAACTGAGAATATTTTTCGAAAAATGTGTCGCTTCTGAGGTTTTGGCAGTCTGTTTCTTGCACTTTACGCACATTAATCTATTTTTCCTATCTTCATTTGTCGGATACAATGCACTTCTTTTCCTTGTTGGTAATTTTGAAGCCTATTATTTGGTACTTTCCGTAAAATGTATCTTCTTCACTTCCAATAACGTTAATGTTTCTTAGAGCTTCTGTGTGCGGTTGAGTTGGATTTATTACTCGTTTTTCCACGAGACGTTTCGTTAACTTAAGGGCAAGTTGTTGAAGGAAATACTTCCTCCCTCTTGTGGAAACTTTCTGACAGCCTGTATATTTTTGTGACCACAAAATATATGCATTAAGATCTGCGATGTCCACCATCTCCACGAATATTCGGGGTAACCAGTGATTTGTAGTATGTACACAGCTGCATAATCTTGTCACCAAATCACCCAATTCTACGACCTCTGCAGTCTCATTATAGTGGGCGATAATGGTAGGGGTCTTGCTTTTTTTTCTTCAACAGAGTCATCACAGTGTTGGGTTGGAAGCAAAATAACACAGTTCCTTTCCTTTGTATCATTTGAGGCAGTGGTCATCTTTTCTGCGAACCCAGATAATGAAGATTTGCCTCTTTTATTGCATTAGGCAAAGACTTTTGTGGTATTTCTCCACTGTTTGCTCTAAGAGAACCAACTAATGTTAAACTGTGACCCAACCATTTTTTTCAGCCGGCGGTATGGAAGTAAAGGAGTAATATTTAGTGATTCTCCTTCCAGACTGAAAATATGGTTTATCCACATCCTAAACAACACTTTGCCCTTGATTTACTTTTCTCTGGCGGTCCTTCGTGCCTGCATATCCATGTAGGTTAGATACATATCCTTTTTTAGCATCTGCACATTAAGATATTTTCATTCCTTATTTTCCTGGTCTGGATATCATATATACTCGAAAAGGGCAGTTGCCACGGAAAGTTGCCAGTCTTTCATCTCCAGTTAGGTACTTATTATAGCTGTAATTATTTATACATGCGTTAACAAAGATATCAAAAACCTCTCTTATTGTCTGAAGCTCGTCATTCGTATCTCCACCTCAGATGCTCCGAGTTCTTATGTCTTCAAATCTCAAAACAGGTGATAATTGTTGAAATTTGATACGTGACATAACAGTTGTGAAAAGTGGATTTAGAAAAGATGGGTGGTTAGTCCGTAGCTCAATAACCCTTGTACTATTTCCGGGAATCTTTTCTGCAGCCAGTAATACGCAAATAGATGCCAGGAACTGCTGGTTTTTAGAACTTCTTCCACGTTTGAATAGCTGTGGGTCAGAAACTATTGTTAACCAGTACAACGAAAAAACCAGTCCAAAGTTGCAAATTTCATTTTTCAATCGATGACTAGTTTCTGCACGCGCTGTAACTGTCATTTGCACATTTTTGACATGGTTTCTGCATTTTAGGAAATAACGTTGTTGACTATGTTAAGATGATCTGAAAATGGGTCCCTGCCTGAAACTAGTCGTCAAGTGAATAAAAAAGGTAAATTTACAACTGTGGACTGGTTTTTTCGTTCTACAGAACTGCTGATTTTTCAGGTTGTGTCATTCCTTTGGTTGTTTTGCGTGAGTTCGGTTGTATACACGAAATACTTCTTGATCTTTTTAATTAGTATGGCCACACATAATGTCAAGTATGTTTTCATGTAGAAAGAGAGCAAACATGTTTGCAACTGAATCTGCAATTTCACTGCCATTTATGACACGAAAGGGTGTAGTGTACCATGCTAGACCGCTTCTCGATTTGAAAATACATGAAAGACTTGGATCTTCATCCTCAATGTCATCTACTTGTTAATTTTCTGATCCTGGTGGGCCTGCCACCTGACGCATTACATTCATTTCTATGACGTCATCAACTTCTCCAGTAACTTCAACATAATCGTTTTCACCTCCATCATGTCACAAATTGTACATGTCATGAACCTCTTCACAAAGATCATCTGGTTTATCAATATTTGTAATCCTTTCAAACTCCTGCTCTCTGTAACCCTTGTCCATCTTTACACTCAAAAGTATAACCTAAGAATGCCACAGACGGAAATAACAGAGACTCACTGCAGATTCTCTGTTGTCATTTTTTTCCGATCTCAGCGAGAATGGAAGTACTGCATGACAACAATATTGATGACAGGATAACTGTAACTCTGAAGTACATGAAAAGATTACATTTAGAGATCAGTAGCACAAGCGGCTCTGGGGTACCAGTTATCGACCCATGCTGAAACACCCATATTAGTACGTCGTGTAGCCTCTATGGGCGCCAATGCAGGTATTGATTCTGTCATCCTTTCGGTTGTACTGATGGCTAACACTGCCTGGGATATGTTATGTCACGCCTGATCGACTTGTTTGAACAGTTCTGTAAGATTTGTTGGTTGACGAGTCACACAATCACTTCTTTTCCCCTCATACCTCAAACGTGTTCGACTGAAGACAGCACCAGAGAGTGTGCTGGTCAGGGAAGATATTTCAAGTCTCGCAGAGCATGTCGAGCTTCACAGACATTGTGTGGGCGAGCGTTATCCTGTGCAACAAGAGCAGGAAAAGAACGGTCCAAGAACATTCTGCAAGTACTGAGCGCTATTTAGAGTCCCATCTAGAAACAGCAAAGGTGAACAAGATTAGTAGCTCAGCGCATCACAGACCCATAAGGCCTCTGATGGGGTCAGTCTGTCTTGGACGAATCAACTCTACAAGAAGTGCTCACCAGGACTGTCGTACGCAGGAGCGACCATCATTTGCATGGAGGCAGAATGTGTTTTCATCGCTGAAGGCCATGGCGCACCACACAATCTTGTAAGTGATCCTCTGACGTCACCAGTCGAGCCATGCATGTCGATGCTGTGGGATGAGAGGAAGACAAGCTAGAGATCTGTGTGCATGTAACCCCACTACTAATAACCAGTTCGCAACATTCCGTGTTGACATGTCTCGGCTCACACGTTCTCTTATCAGTGATCCGATGGCTGTGTGATTGGGACTGCTCCACTGACAATGCGGCGATCCTAGCGGGAATCTGTCCTGCATTTCTCTACAGAAACTGATCTAAGGATTTGAGTATGACCGAGTGACCTCTGATACCAGCATCGTTACAAATTCCACTCAGAGAGCTACAATTTGACCTCTTTCAAACTCACTCAGTTGGCTGTAAGAAACATGAGTGCATCTCTGAGGTATGGTTGCCTCCTTACTTCAGATGTTTGCGCTCCGATGAGTCTTCTGGCTGTGAGCATTCAATACTAAAGGATAGAGGCAGATGGCACTCTAGTAACTATGCCACTACGCTACCTGCTTTTGGGTGACGTTGAAACATTATCAGTACATGTGCTATCCCCCAGGTTGCATATGCCGTCATCGGATCAAACCTCAAGTCGTCTTTCCAGGTGCATTAATTTTTTTCGAGCAGTTTCAACTCAGAAAATACACAGCCTTTCAAATTGTAGGCAGAATTTAAAGTATAGATACATGTGAGAAATTGTAACTGGGTTAGTTCCATTATCCTACATTGGTACCAGAAGGGTTACTTGCGAGGAACTGAATCGTAATCCAGTCACAGTTACTGCGGTGTATCCGCCGCCAGCGTCTTCCGGCCGGACTGTAGCGCGCTCCGGCGCCCCCTGCAGTGCAGCATCTGGCGCGGCGAACTGCTTGAAATGAAAATTGTAAATGAAAATACAGTTCGCCTGTCGGGACGCGTGGCTGGCGCCGCCGCGACGGAGACAAATTGCGGGGGTGCGTGCAGCGCGGGCGGGTATAAAGCGCAGGGGCTACGGGCTCCGCGCCTGCGCAGCGTGATTCATACTGCAGGGTGAGACAGGGCGGCGGGCCGGCCACCCGGGCGCACAGACTGATTTGTTGCTCGCGCGCCACCTGGCTGTCAGCGCGATGACAGATAAATTCACCGCGCCGGGATAGCCGCGAAATGGTCTTCACCTGTGATGAAGCCGGCACGTCTCCCATTTCATTCGCGGGTTCCACGGACCAACATCGGCTCTAAGCAGTAATTTAGCTTTCATGGTTCACAGTGCGCCACTCCTACCTTTCTGAATAGCAGCGCACCTACATCCACACATATACATATCTATTCAGCAGTACACCAATCAATGGGTTTATCCACGATTAATAGTCCTCTTTCTTAATAACTACTTCAGAGTTTTGATTGCAACATGAAAAAAGTGAAGCTGTGAGTATGAAACTTGGTGATGATGTTAGTCCTTCTCTACATATTCACCTTTCAGAGCGATATATTTTTCACATCAGTGGATGACTTGGTAGACAACTTCATTGTAGAAACATTTTGGCTGTTTAGGGCTGGTTCCACATTCTCGTCACATTAAGGTGTCTTCCCAAGAAATGGTTTCGTCGTCCGAGGAAACGGAAAGAAAATGTTAAGCATAAAGAAGTCTGTGGTAAAACAATTACGGAAAGAATGACATAATGCTAAGCATTAAAGTATCTACCACAGAGAAGAAAAGGGCTCCTTCTTTTCTTCTTCTTTTCTTTCACCTGTCCCACATCAGTGCAAAGTTATTAACGAATTTCGCATGGTTAATTTAAGGAATGGCCAGATGGTCTTCCTGTTGCCAGTCTGTAACTTCCTGGGACAGAGCATATGTAACCCAACTGTCTACATATTCATGGGAGAGTGATAAATATGTTCTAAATGTTTGCAAATCATTTCACAGGGGCGGTGTAGTGACTTGGCAAGACAGCCAAGCCACTAGGAGGTAGCCGAAAGGCACGAGTTTAAGCTCACGCAGACTGGCGTGAGGTCTGGAACGGGACAATGTCTTGAGAATTGCAAATAAAGTACGAAGATTTCGAATACTTAACTTTAATCCATAATTGGTGTACATCGCTCTTGGTGATACGTTAATAACAATCTCAATATAAGCTGGTAATGGCGCCTTGCTAGGTCGTAGCAAATGACGTAGCTGAAGGCTATGCTAACTATCGTCTCGGCAAATGAGAGCGTATTTGTCAGTGTAGCATCGCTAGCAAAGTCGGCTGTACAACTGGGGCGAGTGCTAGGATGCCTCTCTAGACCTGCCGTGTGGCGGCGCTCGGTCTGCAATCACTGACAGTGGCGACACGCGGGTCCGACGTATACTAACGGACCGCGGCCGATTTAAAGGCTACCACCTAGCAAGTGTGGTGTCTGGCGGTGACACCACAGGCGGCACTTGGATACCTGCCCAGTACTCACCTATTGGGATGTGGAAAATCGCCTAAAAACCACATTCAGCTAGCCTGCACACTGACGCATTTTATCCAATTCCAGCGCACTTCCCCATCCCAGAAGTGGGGCCTCAGTATGCATAGCTATCCAGGCTCGTCACAGAAGAAAGAAAGAACACATAAATACCGCATTCACCATGTAGATTAACGTGGTTTTATGTAGTGATACCTACTTTTTATGACAAATGCAAAGAAATTTCTACCATTCAAAAAAGTTGCAGCTTTTATCTAACAGCAATGAAACTGAAAAAAATTGTTCTGTCTGTGGGATGTGAGTTTAGAAATTTCCAACAAAGCTTAAGGAATCACGATTAAAGCAGCCAATGTTTATTCATATGAAAGATATGTTTTATACTGAGAATAAAAGCTATGACAGCGATAGTGCATGAGGAGTAATGTTAAACAAATCAGCAGTTCAGTGTTTAACTGGCACTGGCATACAGATGTACATTGTATGCCAGTACTTCATTTGTAAGAACACTAGACATTATGCTGTTGCTATCTCCCTCCATTTTTCCGTGGAGTACACACGACAGTGCTGCCAACCTAACCTACAGTTCCCTTTGGTGGTTAATATCTCCCTATGCCAGCTGTAATGTGTACATGTTGACATACATATTTTTCTGCGACTGCAGCAGCTTCAAACTACTGACCTGTCAAACACAAGTCACATTCATGGATCAGTGTTTGGTGTGTGACTGAATGGTATACCTTTGGATAATTCCTCCTTGGGTTTTAAGATGTATATGTAGAAGAGAATATCATAAGCTTTACTTCAGATCCTTTAGAGTCCTTTGTAGCAATATAATTCCAAAATATTGAACAGCAAGAATAATAAGAAAATTCAGTTACTATTGGGCATGATAACTTGTGAAACATTTGAAGATTCAAAAATAGCTTTCTTGACTTTCACTACCACTTTCCTCGGTTTTCTGGAATCTGATGACTGTCCCAATTACAGCTGTTTTAAGCTGTGAAGTGACTAGGATCGATATGTAAATTGATAGGTAACCAACTTCCTTGAATACATGCAATCCACAATTAATTTGCTCTAGATTATCTTGTCAGTAGTTCTTTAAATAGTTTGATGTACTGACAATAGTCTCAGAGTACCTTTACTCACGTGAGACTATGTTGTCAGCAGTCGATTACAGTTTGAAAACAAAAGTAACATAAAATGTAGATGGCAATTTTTCCATCTAAGGTGCAATGATGATCTGTCAAATAAAAAGAACTGTACATTTTGTTAACAAAATGAATAGAAGCATACTATGTGACAAAACTACCATTTTCATATGTATGACACTTTCTCCTAGTCAAACATTCAGTGATACCCTAAAAAATCAAAGTAGTCTGGGTTTGAGGAACATGTCTAAATAAATATAGACTGTATGGGAAAATTCTGCCTCATTTAATAAATTTGTTACTGTAGTTCCCACTATGAAGAACACCAATTCTTAAAAATTTAATACTAGAAAGAGACATGCCTTACACAATACATCACTCAGCATTATTATATTACAGAAATGATGACATATTCTCTCACAAAGGCTTTCATACAAGGAGTCTGATTCAAAAAAAAATTTAACCTCAACTGCGTATAGAAAACATGCTTGCTTGACAATAGCTTCTACTTCATAGACGAATGTCTGAAAATGTAATAATACAGTGCATGTAGATGTAGGAGAGGATTTTTAGGAGAGCAGAGGGAAAGACAGAGAGGGACTGAATTCAGTTACAGGTAAACTATGTTTGTTGTTGTTGTTTTTTGGGAGAGGAGACCAGACTGCGAGGTCATCGGTCTCATGGGATTAGGGAAGGATGGAGAAGTAAATCGGCAATGACCTTTGAAAGGAATCATCCCGGAATTTGCCTGGAGCAATTTAGGGAAATCACAGAAAGCCTAAATCAGGATGGCCAGAGGTGGGATTGAACTGTCGCCCTTCCCAGTGTGAGTCCAGTGTACTAACCACTGAACTATGTTTCCTTGTTCTGGGTGTTGTGTTTTTTTTTTCACTGAGAGAGTATTCTGTATTATAACAATAGTTTCATGGCTGGCCGGTGTGGCTGTGAGGTTCTGGGCGCTACAGTCTGGAACCGAGGTGCCGCTATGGTCGCAGGTTCGAATCCTGCCTCGGGCATGGATGTGTGTGATGTCCTTAGGTTAGTTAGGTTTAAGTAGTTCTAAGTTCTAGGGGACTGATGACCACAGATCTTAAGGCCCATAGTGCTCAGAGCCATTTGAACCATTTTTGAACAATAGTTTCGCTATTCAGTCTGTATAATACCGGAAGACTGTAATTATGACCTATGGAATGTGCAAACACCAAACTTTGTGGTAGGTCTACAGTTTCAGGATGTAACATTTCCGAAAGTACTTATCCACTGTATAACTGAAAAATGTCATAACATATAGACTTCAGGACAAAGAAGTACAGGGAAGTTAACTATCTAAGAAACGCCATGCGATAAGTTGGAAGGTAAAAACGTCATCAATGCAACGCTACAGGAGATGAACTTAGCATTTCCCTTTACAAAACTTTCACAATTTTGTTGAAAATAACAAAAAGCTGTTAACTAGGAAACCAAAAATCCATCATTACACTACGATAATTCGCCAGAACCCACATAAGGATTTGAAACACTAATTTCAGGATTAATGAAAGAAAATGGAAATATCTGACAAAAGAAAAGTAAATTGCTGTTTCATCTATTAGGAGACAAATCAACAGTACTACCATTTATTTTAAGAAGTAGCACTAAAAATACAATCATGTAGCAGAAGTCGCAGATGAGATTAGGAAAAGAAGACCGATGCTCCATGGGCACATTCAAAGACGAGTCTTAGAAGTCTGACTAGAAAGAGATGTAGAGCATATTGAAAAATCAAGTGAAATCCGACAGCCTTAGCAGACTGCATGAAGACCTAGAAGAATCTGGAAAAAAGGAGAACGATATACAGAAATGAAATTAAAATGAGGGAACGTTTTCAATTATAAAGTTTCCAAAAGGTAGTAGAAAATGAGCAGCGTAATGAAAGCGTAATGCAGCAAGTGTAAAGTTGTCTCAGTGGCGTAGGCGTGTTCATTAGCTGGGTTTTGACCCAATGAGGAGACGCTGTTATGCTATGAATGTGTTTTTAACTATAGTATTTGCGTTGGTGAGAATTATTCGAGACGTGTTACCGACGACTTTATTAAATTCATGTGGAACCCCATGTATGCTTCATGAAAATGAACCTATGTCAGATTTTGACGGTATGCTCAGATTAACTACCGTAAATGCTTATGTAGATGCATCAAAGGTTGTTAATGAATGGGAAACATAATTGTATCTCCCGAGTAAGTAATAATTCTTTCATGTTTCTGCTTCTCACAAAACAGTTTAACGAATATCGTGAATGGTTGAGGGACACTGCAGAGACTTTGTCGTAAAAATTAGGCACCTCTGAATTTCGGTTTCCATTCCTAAAATATTAATTCTGATATTCAACAAAGGAAAGTGCTTATAACTGCCTATACTTTGCTACGAAACACTATTCTTTCGAGAGTGGTGAGACAAAACAAAAACAATTGTGATGAAATGTGACACAGAATTCCATGGTATTATTAATACCGTATCTTTAAGCCAGTTATGCGACTATTCTAGGAATGTGTTTTCTGTTTCCACACTTTTAAAAATTGACTTCTTTGTAACCGACACGAAGATTCCCAGTAACGAATAGTTAAATTTTGTGAACATTTGGTGTTCTTTACTATTTGTTATATTTTTCGAGAGATTAGATGCTTCTAATTAGTATCTTACTTAATTATTGCATTTCTGTGTATTCGTTCATCTACTACAGTACTGTGGTTTCCTCTGTCAGTTACTATACATATATCGGTGATACCTTAACACATCTTTCTCTCTGGTATTTCTTTCCCTTTCCTATAGAACGAATTTTGCTCACAACTTTCTGCTATTGATTGGCTGCTGTAATGAATGAGTATTTGGTAGTGTATTTTCCAGAAGTAGGTTTTTATAGCCATATTTCTAGCAACTATTATCACATAATTTACGAGATTTTTGTGGAGAATAACACGTGCGTTCTGAAAATAACTGCGGAACTCTTTTGTGGATTATGGGTTTGTTCCTACATAAAACTGTAATTAAGAAATACAGCGTCAATTTTCACACAATTCAACAAACACATGCTGGGTAATCCAGATGCCACTTCCTTTCAGTTTTATGTAACCCGCAACGTCTTCAAAAACCATGTGCGTGATTTTCGTATTCTGTCACTCGCTGTGGGCAAACTATTAGTCCCACAGAAAAAAATGGACAGCTCCTTTTTGTAGGAAATTTAATGTAGTTAGGTTTTTTACGTGGATACGTTTTCACTGGAGACCAAGGGTTTGAGTTATTCAAGAAAAACGCGTTAAAAGGTCACTTTTGTACGTTTGTCTTGAATAATTTCAGAACTACAGCGTCTAGCAAAGAAGTATCTCAGCAACAACTTTGACTACATTAAATTTCCTCAATAAAGGTCCTGTTAATTTTTTCAGCAGGTCTTATAGTTTTCACGTAGCATGTGAGAGAATATGAAAATGTTGCTGTCAGTATTTGACGGAGTTGAGGACTGCATAAGACCCATGGGTATGGGCAGCTGAATCAGACTATATAGGGAGCTGGAAGAGTAGTATCGAATCCTTACGTAAGTAAACATACAGTGCATCAAGGAATGATATATAATCACTCCCCATGCAATCCTGAAAGCAGGAAGCTAGTATTATCAGCCTTAGTATTTCGTGCATTAGCTACAGTACTGTGGTATGCTCTATGACCTGGTACATTGTATCGATAATTCCCTAATATATTTCTTTCCCTGATGAAGAATGAGTTTTGAGTAGCGTATTTCCCAGAGGTAGGCGTATATATCTACATTTCTAGCGACTATTATCACATAATTTTTGTGGAGACTAACAAGTGCATTCTGTAAATTACTGCAGAACTTTTTTGTGGGTATGTAACTACGGATTTTGTCTTCATGACACATACCGGCTTCGTTCTGAATTACAACGTACTACCGTATCAGCGCTGAATAACCCTGTGTTGCTTTCGTCCACTGCAGTGGACAGCTGTTAATGTCACTACTTCGGCGTTTTCAGTCAGTGCTGGGGCGAAAAATGCACGCAGTTCACTGGTTTGGACACTTCTTACTGATGCGGTAACCTGAGTGAATCTGCAGTCTTAAGACTAACAGGAAACACCAAAGAGGCGACCATTAACAGCTGTCCCTGCATTGGACATGTACACCACAAGTATAAGACAACAAAAATAAACACACTAAGACCGACGGAGTTTTTTTTTAAAGAAATATACTGTAAGTTTTCCAGTGATATACAATGCGCCGACTCTGCTGACTGTAGTAATGAATTCTTTAAGGAAATTTCTAATTATGTGTGACATGCTATTCAAATAACAATCATCGACAATGATAAGGTTGACAGGTGACGTTGAGAATATCATTATGCTAATTAATGAAAGTACTTTAGATTTAAAAATGGCAGATAATGTATAAGTCCTGCTCTTTAGAACAATATTAGAATTTTTGTGTTCCCCAGTCTTACGAATTTTATGTTAATGTCTCCCATTAATATTTTACCATGTGAAACTAATCACTTACTAAAATTAATTTTCACCTTAATTTCTGTATGTCATTCAGTATGTGATAAGATTGTATCATCTATGGGTCCTAGGTTCTAACATACAATTAACTAACTGTCTCAAAAGTCTTTTAATGTCATTACTGAAAAGCATCTCGTTTACACAGATGTTCATTCTGTGTCGGGTGATTTGTTTTCCATTAATACATTCATTCTTTACTGTCAACAGTCCTCTGTTTGCCGCTGCAAATGCAGGAACCATCAGTTACCGTAACGACCAATAGATCGTCCAGCTATGTATAAGACGTTACGTCTTTATGGCTCCTGGGGAGGGCCGTAGCCATTTTACTACGTAGCACCGTACGGCCAGAAGCACAATTTCTGCTCCATAAAGCATCACTAACGACAGGCAGAGTTTAGTCTACCTCTACCCCGTTCACGGAATTCAGAGACCGACTGCACACCGAGATTAAATGGTAGCAGCGTCCAGCACTTGCTATACACACTGCCTCGCTCCAGTCCCATGAGCGGGTTTCCTTGAAATGTTAGCTGCATACCAAATTATACTTGCTTCCTCTAGTGCTTCCGAAGCACCGAACGTCTTTTTACGTTGATATCACATCGGAGAAATGGTGAATCATAATCCTATGTTATATATATATATATATATATATATATATATATATATATATATATATATATATATATATACAGGGTGTTACAAAAAGGTACGGCCAAACTTTCAGGAAACACTCCTCACACTCAAATAATGAAAAGATGTTACGTGGACATGTGTCAGGAAACGCTTAATTTCCATGTTAGAGCTCATTTTAGTTTCGTCAGTATGTACTGTACTTCCTCGATTCACCGCCAGTTGGCCCAATTGAAGGAAGGTAATGTTGATTTCGGTGCTTGTGTTGACATGCGACTCATTGCTCTACAGTACTAGCATCAAGCACATCAGTACGTAGCATCAACAGGTTAGTGTTCATCACGAACGTGGTTTTGCAGTCAGTGCAATGTTTACACATGCGGAGTTGGCAGATGTCCATTTGATGTATGGATTAGCATGGGGCAATAGCCGTGGCGCGGTACGTTTGTATCGAGACAGATTTCCAGAACGAAGGTGTCCCGACAGGAAGACGTTCGAAGCAATTGATCAGCGTCTTAGGGAGCACGGAACATTCCAGCCGATGACTCGCGACTGGGGAAGACCTAGAACGACGAGGACACCTGCAATGGACGAGGCAATTCTTCGTGCAGTTGACGATAACCGTAATGTCAGCGTCAGAGAGGTTGCTGCTGTACAAGGTAACGTTGTAGGGAGAGTGCTACGGGAGAACCAGTTGTTTCCGTACCATGTACAGCGTGTGCGGGCACTATCAGCAGCTGATTGGCCTCCACGGGTACACTTCAGCGAATGGTTCATCCAACAATGTGTCAATCCTCATTTCAGTGCAAATGTTCTCTTTACGTATGACGCTTCATTCCAACGTGATCAACTTGTAAACTTTCACAGTCAAAATTTGTGGGCTGACGAGAATCCGCATGCAATTGTCCAATCACGTCATCAACACAGATTTTCTGTGAACGTTTGGGCAGGCATTGTTGTTGACGTCTTGATTGGGCCCCATGTTCTTCCACCTACGCTCAAGGGAGCACGTTATCATGATTTCATACGGGATACTCTACCTGTGCTGCTAGAACATGTGCCTTTACAAGTACGACACAACATGTGGTTCATGCACGATAGAGCTCCTGCACATTTCAGTCGAAGTGTTCGTACGCTTCTCAACAACAGATTCGGTGACCGATGGATTGGTAGAGGCGGACCAATTCCATGACCTCCATGCTCTCCAGACCTCAACCCTCTTGACTTTCATTTATGGGGGCATTTGAAAGCTCTTGTCTAAGCAACCCCGGTACCAAATGAAGAGACTCTTCGTCTTCGTATTGTGGACGGCTGTGATACAATACGCCGTTCTCCAGGGCTGCATCAGCGCATCAGGGATTCCATGCCACGGAGGGTGGACGCATGTATCCTCGCTAACGGAGGACATTTTGAACATTTCCTGTAACAAAGTGTTTGAAGTCACGCTGGTACGTTCTGTTGCTGTGTGTTTCCATTCCATGATTAATGTGATTTGAAGATAAGTAATAAAATGAGCTCTAACATGGAAAGTAAGCGTTTCCGGACACATGTCCACATAACACATTATCTTTCTTTGTGTGTGAGGAAAGTGTCCTGAAAGTTTGGCCGTACCTTTTTGTAACACCCTGTATGTATATACTTCATTTCCCTGTTATTTATTTTTGCGACGTGGCATAAATGCAGTAGATGTTATATTGCGTAATGCCACATGCACAGACAACACAGTGAAATATATCTTGTAAGATACGTATTACTCTTTATTTTAATCAGTTTTACGAAGAAACCATTGATTTGTAAGAGACTTATGTTGCATAATGATTAGGTATTAACATAAATTAGAGAACAAATACTAACTATGCACTGAGGCGACGAAAGTCACGTACTAGCGATGTGCATATATACAGACAGCGATAGTATCGCGTGCACAAGGTATAAAAGAGCAGTGCATTGTCGGAGCTGGCATTTTTACTCAGGTGAGTAATTTGAGAAGATTTACGACGTGATTACTGTCGCACGAAGGGCAGTAACAGACTTCGAAGGTGGAATGGAGCTGGAGCTGGAGCTAGACGCATGGGACATTCCATTTATAAAAATCGTTATGGAATTCAGTAGTTCGAGATCCACAGTGTCAAGGGTGTGCCGAGACTACCAATTTTAAGGTATTACCTCACATCGTGCACCGCCTTCACTTAATGACAGAGTACAGCAGCGTTTCAGTGGAGTTGTCGGTGCTAAAAGACAAGCAACACTGCGTGCAATAAACGCGTAAATCAATGTTGGGTGTGCGATGAACTTATGCTTTAAGACACTGCAGTGAAATTTAGTGTTAATGTGCTATGGCAGCTGACAATCAATGACAATGCCTTTACTAGCAGCTATACAACGCCTGCAACGCCTCTCCTAGACTCCTGATCATATGTGTTGGATTCGGAACGACTGGAAAATTGTGGCCACCTCAGATGAATCCAGTTTACAGCTGGTAAGATCTGATGGTAGAGTCCTAGTGTGGCACAGACACCACGTAGCCATGGACCCACGTTCTCAATAAGCCACTGTGCTAGTTGATGGTGGCTCCAAAATTGTGTGGGCTGTGTTTACGTAGAATTGACTATCGTCTGACTTTCGTCGCCTCAGTGTAAACATAAACCGCACTCAGAAGGTATATCAAATAAACACTCAATTTACATTTCTCTTTTAGCCAAACAAAAGCAAATGTAGGAAGTCAGGAAGTTCACTTCTTACTACTGACTTCTATTTTCACATTTAGGAAGCTCGTGTTGTACAGTTCGTATACTGTCTGTTTTATTGAATAATGATGAGTAAATTTACGGCTAATGGTGTCCACATTTAATGTTAACCTTCATCAGTAACA
Organism: Schistocerca serialis cubense; assembly: GCF_023864345.2. Classification (NCBI taxonomy): domain Eukaryota; kingdom Metazoa; phylum Arthropoda; class Insecta; order Orthoptera; family Acrididae; genus Schistocerca; species Schistocerca serialis. Next base: position 142,711,876 of record NC_064641.1, on the reverse strand, counting down.
GATTAATTTTGTTTTGTTGATTTTGTGTGTTTCAGTGACAGTGGGTTGTACACACTATTTGTAGGCAGAACGACGGCCTACTTATCGTGTCACGTCTTTTAAGTATTCTGTTCTCAATACGACGAACCTGTAGATCTATTTTACACAGTCGGAATTAATATGCTGTACCACTTTTTACGTGAAAGTCAAGACAGTATTTTCACGATCAGTGGATCTTCAAACATTGACGATGTACAATAGCCACCAAGGTCTGATACATCAATAGATCATGATAAAGTAGGAAACCTGATTACATCTCGATATAAGAAACATCATTATGAAAATCGCGTCATTGAGCTTATAGCGAGTCTTTCCCCAGGCAAACATTTACTCATGTACTGAATACTTTTTTCAAAGAATTAATTATTTCTTTCACTTCTTATCTGCAAGTCTGGAAAGATAAATTACAACAGAGTTCAAAAGCATCAAATAAATTAAACGCTATTTGTAAATACACAGACGGAATCTCTGCGCAGCATTCTCTGGAGACCAGACGCAGCTATAAAATAAAAACAGGAATACTACAGTCCGGTTGAAATGGGGAGAAACTGTCACTGTATGACATACAGGAATTCAAAATGCGCTACAAGTACAGCTAAGGAAGTGAAAATCGACTTCAGGTACACTTCGCTTCTTGATATTGCCAGATTTGACTGAAATATTTTCACACTAATTTATTTATTTTGGTGTCCTATGATCGTGAATGCACTATTTTGTGTATTATTAATAGCAATTCGTTTCTTTATTATCCAGAACAACATGCACTGAACAGCCAGAGAAACTGGTACACCTGCCTAATATCGTGTAGGGCCCACGCGAGCACGCAGAAGTGCCGCAACACGCCGTTGCATGGACTTGACTAATGTCTGAAGTAGTGCTGGAAGGAACTGACACCATGAATCTTGCAGGGCTGTCCATAAATCCGCAAGAATACGACGGTGATTGAGATCTCTTCTGATCTGCACGTTTCAACACATCCCAGATATGCTCAGTAATGTTCGTGTCTAGAGAGATTGGTGGACAACGGAATTGTTTAAACTCAGAAAAGCCTTTCTGGTCGTGTGGAATGTCCCATTGCCCTGCTGATATTGGCCAAGTCCGTCGGAATGCACAGCGGACATGAATGGATGGAAGTGACCAGACATAATGCTTACGAATGGGTCACCTGTCAGAATAGTATCTAGACACATCAGAGGTCCTATACCACTCCAACTGCACACGCCCCACACCATTACAGAGCCTCCACCAGCGTGAAGAGTCCCCTGCTGACATGCAGGGTCCATGGATTCATGAGGTTGTGTCCCTACCCGTACACGTCCATCCACTTGATACAATTTGAGACGAGTTTCCAGTCATCAACAGTCCAGCGTCGGTGTTGACGGGCCGAGGCGAGACCTAAAGCTTTGTGTCGCGTAGTCCTCAAAGGAACACGAGTGGACCTTCGGCTCTGAAAGCCAATATCCATGATGTTTCGCTGAATGGTTCGCACGCCGACACTTGTTGATGGCCCAGCATTGAAATCTGCAGTAATTTGCGGAAGGGTTGCATTTCTATCACGTTGAACGATTCTCTTCAGTCTCATTAGTCGCATTCTTGCAGGATCTTTTTCCGGCCGCAGTGATGTCGGAGATTTGATGTTTTACCGTATTCCTGATATTCACGGTATATTCGTGAAATGGCCGTACGGCAGAACCCCACTTCATTGCTACCTCGGAGATGCTGTGTCCCATCGTTCATGCGCCAACTATAACACCAATTTCGAATTCACTTAAATCTTGATAACCTGCCATTCTAGCAGCATAACCGATTTAGCAACTGCACCGAGGCCGTGCGGTTCTAGGCGCTGCAGTTTGGAACCGCGAGACCACTACGGTCGCAGGTTCGAATCCTGCCTCGGACATGGATGTGTGGGGTGTCCTTAGGTTAGTTAGGTTTAACTAGTTCTAAGTTCTAGGGGACTAATGACCTCAGAAGTTGAGTCCCATAGCGCTCAGAGCCATTTTGAACTTGTTGTTTTATATAGGCACTGCCGACCGCAGCACCGTATTCTGCCTTTTTACATATGACTGTTTTTGATTACATATGCTTATACCAGTTCTTTGGCGTTTCGGATCATTTGTCAGTTCTGTACTCCTGTTTTTCTATTTTTTCACTCTCATTCCCTCATGCATGGAATGATTTAATTCAACTACATTTACTAACCCTTGATTTACTTTTGTAAATATACAACTTACAACCACTTTTTAAGGCACTATCCGTTCCACTCGACTGATCTTACAAATACTTTTCCCTCAACGAGAGAATTACAGCGTTACCGACAAAAGGTGTTATTTCTTCTCCTCGAAGTTCAAAATGGTTCAAATGGCTCTGAGCACTATGGGACTTAACATCTATGGTCATCAGTCCCCTAGAACTTAGAACTACTTAAACCTAACTAACCTAAGGACATCACACAACACCCAGCCATCACGAGGCAGAGAAAATCCCCGACCCCGCCGGGAATCGAACCCGGGAACCCGGGCGTGGGATTCCTCGAAGTCCAAAGGCATTTCTGTACTTCTTTTTTAGTTTCCTTCACTGTTTGATTTCTGGACTGAATAAAATCGGGGTTAGGCTACACTGCTCCTCACTGTTTTTTCAACTACTGCTTCCCTGTCCTATCTTTCAACTCTTACAGCTGCAGTTGACATTACGGTGACGAGTATTGCAGTAACGAGACGCCTGAGGACACTTTCTCAGAGTACGCCGATACATTGTTCATTTAAGGTGAAGCTCGACTTAATGGAAGAGAAGCTCAACGTCTGTACGAGGAGTACAGTGACTCCATATCATCCCACGTTTGCCAGAGTAGGATAACGGCTGCAGGAAAGTGGGAAATTCGCAAGAGATAGAGAAAACTGTGGGGCTCCAAGAAGAGGAAGAAATGCTTCATCAAGTTGGAGACAAACCATTGAAGAGTACTCGAGCCACTGCATGTGTGTCACTCGTTTTTCTGGCGTGTTCTGCTTGAGCACCTATTCCACCCTTATCACACTCACAAGATTCGTTCCATGCCCCCCTTGGATTTTGTAACAGGTGTCAACTTCTGTACTTGAATTTTACATCACTGTGTGGATTTTCCTTAGTTTCCATGGCGAATTTCGTTCACCAGTGAAGCGCATTTCTGCAGGGAAGGTGTTTTGAACGCTGGAAATAGACACATTTGGGATCGAGAAAACCCCAAAGCCACAAGTGCGTGAAGATTTCTGCACACGTTCGGCATCAGTGTCTGGGCAGGTATCTGCGATGGTAGTGTTATTAGGCTGTACATCCTCCTTCCCCAAGATATTAGCAGTAAATTTTCAGAGTGTTCGGAATAAAGCTCCTGATTTAACTGCCCTCCAGGAAGCGTGTGGCTTGCAAATTATTCTCGGGACTGAGACCTGGCTGAACCCTGAGATAGGATGTTCAGAAATATTTAGTGAGAGTTGGAACGTGTATCGGAAAGACAGATTAGACACCGTAAGAGGTGGTGTCTTCATTGCAGTTGACAAAAATATTGTGTCTACTGATGTCGAAGTTGAGTGTGATTGTGAAGTTATCTGGACACGTTTAACAGGGCTAGGAGAAATAAAGTTAATTGTTGGGTGTTATTACCGGCTACCAGGTTCCACCGTGACAGTTCTAGAATCATTCAAAGGGAGTCTACACTCTGTATTGCAGAAGTACCCGGATCATGCTCTATTAGTCCGAGGTGACATCAACCTACCTAGTATAGACTGGGATGTCTATGGATTCATTACAGGTGGTACGCACAAGCCGTCGTGTGAATTACTTTTGAACACATTATCCGAAAACTGTCTTGAGCAGCAAAATCGACAGAAAACGCGTAATGGAAATGTTTTAGATCTGGTAGCCACGAAGAGTCCAGACCTCATCGACGGTGTCAGTGTTGAGACAGGGATCAGTGATCATGATGTTGTCATTACGACTATGGTTACGAAAGTTAAAAAGTTGGTCAAGAAGGCTAGGAGAGTATTCTTACCAGATAAGCAGTTGTTAGCATCCCACTTAGTAAATGAATCGACTTCATTTACTTCCGGTACGATGGACGTGGAGGAATTATGGGCAAATTTTAAACACATTGTAAATCACGCAATGGAGAAGTATGTGCCGAAAAAGTGGGTTACGGACGGAAAAGACCCACCGTGGTTTAACAGTGCAATTCGGAGAATGCTCAGGAAGCAAAGACAGTTGCACTCGCGGTACAAGAAAGATCGGGAGAATGAGGACAGGCAAAAGTTAGTAGAGATTCGTGCTGCTGTAAAAAGAGCGAAGCGCGAAACGTACAACCACTACCACCGTCATACCTTATCAAAAGATCTTGCTGAAGACCCAAGGAAATTCTGGTGTTTCGTAAAGTCGGTAAGCGGGTCGAAGGCTTCCATCCAGTCACTCGATTAACAGTCTGGCCTGGCAACGGAAGACAGCAAAACGAAAGCTGAAATTTTAAATTTAGCATTTGAGAAATCTTTCACGCAGGAGGTTCAAATGGTTCAAATGGCTCTGAGCACTATGGGACTTAACATCTGTGGTCATCAGTCCCCTAGAAGGTAGAACTACGTAAACCTAACTAACCTAAGGACATCACACACATCCATGCCCGAGGCAGGATTCGAACCTGCGACCGTAGCAGTCTCGTGGTTCCTTACTGCGCGCCTAGAACCGCTAGACCACCGCGGCCGGCTCACGCAGGAGGATCGTACAAAAATACCGCCGTTTGAGTATGGAGGACATAGTGATAGACCTCCCTGACGTTGTGAAGCAGCTGAATGGGTTGAAAATAAATAAATCGCCAGGTACTGATGCGATTCCAATTCGGTTTTACTGAGAGTACTCTACTGCATTGGCTCCTTACTTAGCTTGCATTTATCACGAATCTCTTGCCCAACGTAAAGTCGCGAGGGACTGGAAAAAAGCGCAGGTGAGGCCTTTATATAAGAAGGACAGATGGACGGATCCTCAAAATTACAGACCAATATCCTTAACATCGGTTTATTGCAGGATTCTCGAACACATTCTCAGTTCGAATATAATGAATTTCCTTGAGACAGAGAAGTTGCTGTCCATGCATCAGCACGGCTTTAGAAAGGATAGCTCTTGCGAAATGCAACTCGCCCTTTTTTCACATGATATCTTGCGAACCATGGATGAAGGGTATCAGACGGATGCCATATTCCTTGACTCCGGAAAGCGTTTGACTCGGTGCCCCACTGCAGACTCCTAACTAAGGTACGAGCATATGGGATTGGTTCCCAAATATGTGAGTGGGTCGAAGACTTCTTAAGTAACAGAACCCAGTGCGTTGTCCTCGTTGGTAAGTGTTCATCGGAGGTGAGGCTATCATCTGGAGTGCCCTAGAGAAATGTGGTAGGTCCGCTGTTGTTTTCTATTTAGATAAATGATCTTTTGGATAGGGTGGATAGCAATGTGCGGATGTTTGCTGATGATGCTGTGGTGTACGGGAAGGTGTCGTCGTTGAGTGACTGTAGGAGGATACAAGATGACTTGGACAGGATTTGTGATTGGTGTAAAGAAAGGCAGCTAACTCTAAATGTAGATAAATGTAAATTAATGCAGATGAATACTAAAGAGAATCCCGTAATGTTTGAATACTCCATTAGCAGTGTAGCGCTTGACACAGTCACGTCGATTAAATATTTGGGCGTAATATTGCAGAGCGATATGAAGTGGGACAAGCATGTAATGGCAGTTGTGGGGTAGGCGCATAGTCGTCTTCGTTTCGTTGGTAGAATTTTGGGAAGATGTGATTCATCTGTAAACGAGGCCGCTTACAAGACACTAATACGACCTATTCCTGAGTACTGCTGGAGCGTTTGGGATCCCTATCAGGTCGGATTGAGGGAAGACATGGAAGCAGTTCACAGGCGGGCTGCTATATTTGTTACTGGTAGGTTTGATCATCACGAGAGTGTTACGGAAATGCTTCAGGAATTCGGGTGGGAGTCTGTAGAGGAAAGGAGGCGTTCCTTTCGTGAATCGCTACTGAAGATGTTTAGAGAACCAGCATTTGAGGCCGACTGCAGTACAATTTTACTGCCGCCAACTTATATTTCGCGGAAACACCACAACGATAAGAGAGATTAGGGCTCGTGTAGTCGCACATAGGCAGTCATTTTTCCCTCTTTCTGTTTGGGAGTGGAACAGGGAGAGAAGATGCTAATTGTGGTACGAGGCACCCTCCCCACGCGCCGTATGGTGGGTGGCGGAATATGTATGTAGATGTAGATGTAATGGGCGGCAAGTACTTGATATGCCTGCAACGAGTTCTGGCGGAGTTTTTAAAAGATACGCCATTGGATATTCGGGTCCCATTGTGGTTCCAAAATGATGCCGCTGCAGTTCGTGTACGAAACCATCTTAATGTAGTCTACCTGGACCGGCGGATCCGTCGAAGTGGACCTCATGCTTCGAAACCAAGGTTCCCAGATTTAACCCCTATGGAATTTTTCCTGTGGGACCACATGTAGAGACTTTTTTATGAGATTCCTGTCCAGTCGGAGGAAGATCAGTTGGCACGAATTGTGACTGAATCACAAGTGATTAACCATACACCACGCATGTTGGACAGAGTTTATGTGAATTTAGTGCTAGACTCACTGTGTGGACCGAACTTGTTACTCATCATACCGAACAGCTGTTGTAAATCGCAGTAAATAGGAGTGAAATCTGTGCACCTTTTTTTTCTTGTAACATGGAAACTAACCATTTATGCACATGGGTTTCTATGTAAAATTGATCACTTAGTTCCCTCTACAACCTCTAGAAGTTGTAACATGATTTGTGAAACAGTCTGTACACAATGTGCGAGAGTAGGTTGTCACACATGAATGACCACTTATGGAAATTTGGTCGTGATTTGTGTATGGATAGTGGAAGCAGTTAAGGCGAGCACCCGCCTAATGTGAGGAATCTGAGTTTACAGTTTCACGGAGTTCACAGTTTCACTGTCGTTATTCTCATATCGAAAGGAAGATGATTCATATTCGCAACTGCTAATACATTTTCTGTATTTCTTGATGGTTATAACCGCTGCTGTGGCTGTTCCTTCGGACATGAATTGTACATCTTTATAACACCGGCTATTTCGTATTCGTAGTCAATTATGGTCAGATTCCAAACCTGCTCCAATATATCGTTATATTTTAAAGCTTAAATATGTTACGAAATCTCTGCCTTACTATCATTTAATCTATTTGAGATCTTCCCATTTCTGTAGGGCTTATCCACTTATACTACCTTCTTTTAGGATTCGTAAGCAAAGTTAGCCATAGATAAATTGAAACTTGAGCTGAATTTTACAAGACGTTTTCACGTGTCATTCCATTCCAAACAGTCCATAATCTCCTACGATTTTCCTTTCCTTCCTTTTCCAACTATCGAATTCAGTCTAACATCACGATAAAATTTTCGCCTCCTACGACGATCTGAATAATTTTATTTATTCCACTACACATTTCTTCAGTATCACAATCTGCGAAACTAGATAGCATATAAAAATGTTCTACTTTGGTTTTTTAGCATGATATCGATCTTGGCTATGATGGCTTGTTCACTATGCAGATCATACTACCTCACCTGCATTCTTATTTTGTTATTTATTACTGGACCTACATTTTCATTACCTCTCATTCGTTTCGTATTGATGTCACTGTTTTCACTTAAAAAGAAGTCGTGTTCTTGTTGCTGCCACATTTTACTAATTCCTTCTTCATTCTATACATTTCTCCTTTTAAATTCTCCATTGTACCTACTGGAAAAGGTGACATAAGGTTCCAGATTACATTCTCCAACCTTAGGAAACTAAATTTGTTTTTCCTCATCATAAAAATCTTCTGAATAGTCTTTCCTCGGAGATAAGACTGGAGGATTACTTTATCTCCAGAACATTTTACTCAAGAGGATGTCAGCATTGTTAAGCTGATCAGTACAGTAGCATATCTTCGGAAAATCTAATGGCTGTATTTTCACTTTGCCTCCAGTCTTTCACAGTACCAACATATTAATATGGCAATATTGTGAAATACCAGAAGACTAGATGTGTCAGCAGCAGCTGAAAAGATTGCTGCATAGCATTTGTCACTCATTTCAAATCCTACAAATTGTTCCACGCAGATTTTTGTGTGGGTTCGTCTAGCCACAATTGCGTCTCATTTATATTGCAGTAACAGGATACTAGGTCTATGGCAGTTTATGAAGTGTATAATTTCAAACATTTAAAGCAAGTAGCCAAACTTTACATTACTTCGAAATTTTATGACTATAACACTTGAAGAAACACGGCAACCAGTCACATTTTACACATTTTTACTTATTCCATGACTCCTTTCAGGCTTTTACCCTTCTTGAGTTGGAGTAGCGTTTCTATCGACTGCATTTTGAATGCTACATGTGCCTTTTATTCGGCTGCATAACGAATGCTTCGTTGCATTGGTGCATCGGAGCCATGCACACAAGTGGAGAAGAAATCATCTACAAGTTACAGAAATAAAGGCAGATACAGTTTTGGAACTGCAATCGACAAAACATTGCAGTCATGAGTCTGAAAACTACTGCTACCTGTTAGACTTCAATCAGAGTGAGTAACTGTTGTTACTCAGGTACTGATGTCACCAAAATATTCCCATTCTTGTACTAAGTTTTGGACGATGAACGAAAAATGCTATCTGTCTTCTGTTAATGAAATATTACGTAGTAAGCATACTTTCACAGTGCAACAAATATATATGTTAAAGTTATGCAGAATTGTAAACAAGGTATTCAGCCACTCTAACACAACCTGCAATTTTAGCTCCATCTGTTCTTGTAGAGAAAATGCGTGCAGTGCAGATGTAGACTCTTCTTTGCATTCCCTAACACATAGCGAGAAGCATCAATCACAAAAGAACCAACTCCCTATGTATTTAGGACAGCAGCATTTGTCTCGAAGTTCTTTAGTGATCAGATCTGTCTTACTCCGACTGAAATATACAAGCAAAGAAGAAAAATGCTCTGTGTGCTGAAAGCAGTTTTTCACACTATTCATTCTACAGAAGACAGATTATTTTCAGTGAGCTGTGCTCGCGTTAGGCTCAAATGGCTCTGAGCACTATGGGACTTAACAACTGTGGTCATCAGTCCCCTAGAACGTAGAACTACTTAAACCTAACCAACCTAATGACATCACACACATCCATGCCCGAGGCAGGATTCGAACGTGCGACCGTAGCAGTCCCGCAGTTCCGGTCTGAGCGCCTAGAACCGCGAGACCACCGCGGCTGTGCTCGCATTAGCTATGAAGCTGGACAGAGGATAAAAAGCACAAGTGGACGTAAGATTCGTATAGCTTGAAAGTGATTATGAGCCGAAAAAGAATAAAGGCGGTCTTGAGGTTAAGTCCAACAAATAAGCGTGAATGTTTGAGAGTGAACAGTTTGTTCCATCTCATTACAATTAGTTTTTTGTTGCATTATACGTTTAACATTTGTTTAGTTTAAATAGCGCGATATCTCGAGTGAAGAAGTGGACTAACTGTTTATTTAATTCAATTCATAATTACATAAATGCACTTCCTTTCCCTAATCCCACTACGTTGCCTTGGGTTGATTATGTTTGGTGTTTGTATTAAGAGTTCGTCTGCTTGTAGTGCCAAGGTAGAGATGTGGTCACCGTGTAGGTCGGTTAGTGCCAACCTAAGCCTGGAGTAAAGACAAAGATGATGCACCTGTTTGCCAGGGTGTAGTACGGGGCTGGTAACAGGTCCCCCTCCCCTCCATGTAAGGGAACGGCCGTTGAGAACCGCCATAATATAGTCACTCTTGGGGTAGCGGCTGAACTGAGCGGACGGAAGGGAGGGAGGGCAATCTCCGCCTTTGCCGCCAATTTCATCGTGGGGTGAGGTATTATGTCTTACACTGTTATTAATCCGCTCTTTATCAGGATTGAAATAGTTAGCGTGTCGTTACGGCCATTCTTTCATTTTTTCTTTTTTTGAAATTTTGCCTTTACAATGAAAGTTTTCAGTTAGGCTTCCTGTTTCAGAGGCGAGCATGGGGGCTCGCGTTATCGCTTTATAGTGCTGCAATCACTTGGTGCCTTCAGCACACGAGAGCAGCAATAGCTCTAAAACAAATTGCATAGTTTCACTTTTAGAAGCAGCATATTTTTTGCAATGTTAAAGTAACCTGGGGCCTCACCCCGCCTAGTTAACACGTGGTCGTAACGGCAGATGAGTAATTTGGATGACGATTCCGTTTGGAACCTGGTAGGAGATGCGTGTGTGACATACTAAAGGTTCTAAGCGTGTGACGTAAAACTTTTCTAGGCCATCTCATAAATTTTGTTCACGGTTCCTTTTTAACCCCCATTTGCAAGCACCACGTCCTAACTACTTTGATAACGAATAGGTTGAGCGTGTGAATGATTGTATGGTATGGAAAGCAAGAACGAACAGAGGGGTGAGTACAATGAAATTAGCTGTTTGTGTTAGTCACCAACGTGGTGCCGACTTGCACTACCAGCGAGCTACCAGTTCGTTCTTGGAAATTAGTTAAGGTGAGGATGCTTACGTGTGCTGTTGATTCATTATTTGCGTGTGCCGTATTTAACAGGGTATTTTATTTTAAGAATTTCCTTCCCTTTGTGAACATGGGAGATGTTTGTGTCTGCTTTGCTCACCCGTTTTTCCGCCAAAGAGAATTTTTGTTATTCGGTCCTAGTAGTAATCTTGGGTGCGAATTTCGATCACTGTCCCAGCAGACGGACCACAAGGGCGGCAACATAGTCCCATCCTCTTTCCCAGTGCTTAAGTAGAAACGAGATGCCTGTTAGTTTAAGCACCTTCAGTGCGAGACAAAATTAAAGATATTTGACTTAACTTTGTTTGCTGTAATCATTAAATTTGTAAAGTTTTGGGGAATATAGATAATATATGTCATATTAAGTTTGTAAAATTTCTGGTATCCAGACAATAAACGACCTAGAAACTGGGTGTCATTGATTTAGTGGTCATAACAAACACCAGTCCTGCGTAGAGAGCAATGTTACCAACAAAGTGGTGTTCCTATAGATCATGATAGATCGTGCCCTTCACTGACTTGCCCATTTGGTTGTTTGAGCCCTCCCCCGCGTTATCCGTTGCGCAATATTAACATAATAATAATCAGATCATGTAAGTAAGCGTCGGGCCGGTCTCTTAAATTCAATCCTTCCGAGCAATGTACCAAGCGGGCAACCACGTGTCAATGAGGCGACTTGGCCTCACACACGTCCGGCACGCTCTAGCATAGATATAAGGGAACAGAGGAAGAGAGATACAAAAAGGTAACGATGCGTAACTAAAGAGAAGGAACCTTCCAAGTTCACAAATAACATATAGAAATGTATTCCAGGAAAACACAATAACACACATTCTAAATAAATAATTTAAAAAACTGGGGAAGCCATAGTTAAAATAATTATACATAATTGATTGACAATTCATATAGTACAATAGGCTTTCGAACTCAATGCTTTCCTGGAAAACATTTACGAGGAGCATAATGTGTTGCTTGACATTGGCCGACAGGAGCGTTGTTTAATCGATAAAGTGTAGACAGTCTTCCATTTTAGCACTGAGTGGACATCCATCATTTATGATGCTGTTTATCAGCTGAGGAGGGTTGCAAACTTCGCCTAGACACGTCTACTGTTCCTCTGCGACAGTGTGTAATTTATATACATCAGAACACGCATCTTAAAAGTTTCAAAACCGGCCGTGTGTGTCTCTAATCGACTTAAATAAATACAGCTACAACGGACTAGTGGGCTTTTCATTCGATTTTATATTTTAAAAGCTTTAACATCTGTATTTACAGACATGTTGTACTGTATTAATTGTCAATCAATTATGAATATTCTGAACAAGAAGAAACACCCCTAAATGGGTGGTAAAATAGTGTAAAATATGATCTATATCGGCGGATGGCTTAATGTTGTCCTTTGTGAATTGGTCAAAGTATTGATCAAGACATAGAGATTTAATCTTTGGTACAATTAGAACACATCTACAGAAGTGAAAATTTCTTTTCACCGTTGCAGTGTTAGCAAACAACGACCCCACCAGAAACCCCGAATACTGCAGCTTAGAAACACTCACCTAACAGTCCTGCTTCAGAGAAAGATAGCATTTTTCCGCATTGGCTGGGGCAACCGAACTCAAACCCTATTCTCCTGGCCACATGAAGGGCTGTCAAGTCTCTGCCTCCAAATCAGAGAATTCAGATATGCTTCACTGTGCAGCCAAATACCTGAGTTCCACTGCAGACGAAAAAAGCAAATTGACAGCCTTTGAACCATTCTGGTGACTTATAACTTGTGTACCGATAAATAATGTGCAAGACTTTTTACAGAAGTTTTTGAAATATACATTCATTTACCAACTAAAGATGGGTGAAGGCCTGAAACACGTCATAGCATAAATAAAACCGTATAAATATTTGCTGGTTGCTGTATTTCTGGAATTAATTGATTCCACAGCCACGAAAATAAGTCATCAATCTCATGGATAAAATAATGGCATCAAGATCTCCATGAATATTTTTAAAATTTTTTCCATCATCATCATCATCGTCGTCGTCGTCGACGTCGTGTGCCAAGGATTAGATGCTATACTCATCTGTTCTGGTTTCCTGTCAACCATTCGCCTTTCATGAGGTCTACTTTATTTTCTCTTTCCCGTCCTCTGATTATTCATTACTTATTTGACAATCTATTTTATACCACTCTATCAACATTCTATTCTCTCCTCTCTAGTCATTAACTGAAAATGTTTTTAAATCTGGTTTTATTGTTAAGTATTTTTTCTATCCATTTTATTGCAGCCTCTTACATATCCCATAAATCCCACTCTGCTACATGTACACGTAGTTTTCCTTTTTCCATTACAGTCCATGATTCGTGACCATATTCAAGAGAAGCTGGAGCCATAACTTTATAGAATTTCATTTGCGTTTCCTTTCTTGTTTTTCTTCCTAAAGGTTCTTAGAAGTTTTCCACAGATAACATGAAAGTTACTAACTTTCTGTACAATGTCTTCACCGTAGTTGAAACTAATGTCATATACTATGTAACTGAAATGGGACATTTGTTCTAAAATTTTCTTATTTATTATTATCTTCGATTTGGTTGAATTCTGCTCTTGAAAGCCATTATCTTCATCTTACGTGCAGATACAGTTAAATCGTAACATGTTGTGTTCTATCTCAATGTATATACCATTCCTTTTAAACCATTTTGTATTTCCTTCATAGTTATCTGGTCATCAGCATATAATAATGTATGGATACTCTATATCCTATTTTCCTTTGTAACTGTATTCCATACTTCCACTTCATTGCTAGATAGGCAATATGCAAACTATGTAAAGTGGGTAAAGTATCTTTGTATATTAAAATCTGACACTTTTGAACATGAATGTCTTAAAAGTATTTTCGTACTTACATATAGACTCTTTAAGGTGTTAAGAAGATGTTTAGGCTACATTTTATTTCTTACATTCTTCTTAAAAGGGGTCTTCTTAATTTACCTGAGACTTTTTCGTTACCTGCAAATCCTAAATGCGTTTCTAAGACAAATTTCCGACGTTTCTCTATATTTTGCTTCATTATAAATACAATACAATTGCAAGAATGTGCGTTCTTGAGGCCTGATTGTTCTTCTGAAATTATTGCATCAAGAATTGTTTGGATTCTTTGATTAAGATCTCGTGTAAATTTTACATCCTCCATTTTGTGAATTTACTCCTCTGTAATTCCTTTCGTTCTTCCTAATGCCATTACAGGAATAATGTTACCTGTGTTTCATTCTTCTGGTATGGAACAGCCCTTCCAACACATATTCAAATAATGCGAAAGCAAAATTCTAAATGGACTCCTCCATATTTGATTTATTCAGCATTATTCCATCAATTTTTTGTTATATTTAGGGCTACTTTTAATTCTTTTGTGTCTATTTGGTCTACAGAGTTAATGTAAGTTTCAATATAACGGCTTTTCTCACTACCTTTATCACATTATAAATCTCTGTAACTTTATATCCAACGAATTTCTGTTATGTTACTGTCTGCAGAATATTTCTCCATTTTTATATGATTAGTAAGTTTGAACGCTATATTCAGTCTTACATGAATGTTATGTTCAACATTGGCAATAAATTTTTCCCAGGATTCACTACGATAGCCATTTCTTAATATTTTTGATTTATTTCTTTTCCCTTTATTTAATTCCTGCCTTTGTAAATCAGTTTTTCTAAATAGGATTGTAAGCATTTTGTTTTTCTTTAATATTCTTCGCTATTTCGGTATTCTATATTTTTAAACGTCTTTTGCAGTTCGATGCATTACATTCCCTAGTACCTGAACAGCTATCTTCAACGTGGTCAACTTTAATCTTTCCTATTCGTCCTTAGTATTGTCTTTAGTTTCAGGTATCTGGATTTAACATTTCCTGTAGATGATGAATGTTAAATTTCAAGTTTTGGCTTTGGGTTTTCCTTACACTTGTCTGTTTTCCACCATCTTGCTCACATCTTATTAGATATTACTGAATTATGTGTAACCGCACAATTTCCAAAAAAAATGTGAGGTTGCTATTAACATTGTCTGCTAGGTCATTAGTGTACAACATTAGCCAACTAGGCAATGTTTTGCAATTGCTAACTCTATATGGAGATTGGATATACATTCTAATCTCCTTATGCCTATCTCTCTGTCCATCTCCTCCTTCCTCCTCTCCATATCCATTTCCTATCTCCCTGCCCTCTTTCAATCTCTCCCTGATCTTTAGCCTTGTTTATTTTTATGGCCAACGGGCCCTTGATTGTGATCTGAATTAACTTAAAATGAATGGGTAAAATGGTTGGGATTACTGCCTTGTAGGGTATGATAGACATCTACTACTGCTGGATTTCTGAGGATAGTAAATTCAGTGATAGCATTTCACATAGTATCATTACACAAAGATGTAGGATTACTAAGTTTTGGATAACTCATAATCTGGAACAATATTCTAATCATATGTCAACGAGCTATAAATACAACTTTTCTGCTTTCTATGAAAATCAGTTGCGAGGAAGAAAACAAAACACCACATAATTCTGTACACAATTTTTGGAGAAAGAATATATATGGGAGGAAAAAATGTCTAATGATTAGAATACTGTGTAGATATTTGAAGTAAATCCGTCTACCAAAGTTTCCCTTTACATGTTAAATTATATAGTTATGTAATATATGTTAAATTATCTATATTCTGTCCATCTGAACATTTTCCGAACGTAATTTTAGACGGAAAAATTCGGGAATTATGTCGCAAAATTATTGCACTGTATGATAAACATGCTCCTCAACGCACTGTCAAGGTAAAGAGAGCTCCCTCTCCGTGGCTCACCACTGCATTACGCCAGTTAATGAATGAACGTGATGCTGCACATAGGGCCTTCAAGCGTAACCCAACTCCCGAGGCGTACGAAGCTTATAGGAAACTCCGAAATAGAACCAAGCAAAGCGTGAGGAATGCCAAAATCAGACATGCCCGCTCTGTCGTATGCGGCATATCAAAACCTGCTGCACTGTGGAAAAAGCTGCGCAGTTTCGGTATAGGGAAGCGAAGATCTGACGCTGTTTATCAAGCGTCTGCAGAAGAATTAAACGATTTCTTCTCAACAGCCGTAAACTGCCACGCAGCGACAAATTACCAGCCCCAAGATATCAATCTCTCGAGAGACAAGTTTTTCCTAAAACATGTCACTACCGGCACAGTACACAAGGCAATTATGAGAATCTCTTCCGAGGCAGTAGGAAATGATGGAGTGAGCATTGGCATGATTAAGAACGTCGTAAACACTATTACCCCAGTTATCACAGACATCTTCAACCTGTCTCTTGTCAGTAGTACATATCCTACTGAGTGGAAGCAAAGCTTAATTCAACCTATACCCAAGACTGACAACCCTAAGTCGCCAGGTGACTACAGGCCGATCAGCATACTTCCTGCAATATCTAAAGCCCTAGAACACATCGTCCATGAACAGCTGACGGATTACCTCAAAACTCATAACATCCACGACAAATATCAGTCAGGCTTTCGAAAGCACCATAGTACAGCAACTGCATTAATCAAAGTAACTGATGACATTAAACATGCTATGGACAGACGTGAAGCTACCATCCTAACACTGCTTGACTTTAGCAAGGCTTTTGATACAGTTGACTTTGATATATTACTAATTAAAATGAAGCAGCTGAATTTCTCAAACAGCGCAATACACTGGTTCGACAGCTACCTCAAAAACAGAAGGCAACAAGTCATTTGTGGGTCGGAAAAGTCATCATGGAAAAACGTGCGCTCTGGAGTTCCCCAAGGCTCCGTCCTTGGTCCATTACTCTTCTCACTGTACATTAATGATATTTCTTCAGTGATTCACTCCTGCAACTACCATCTATATGCCGACGACATCCAACTGTACATAAGTGCAAGCCCCAAGAACATTGCTGACGCAGTAGCGAGTATGAACGCAGATCTTTGCTCTGTTTCTCGATGGGCACAGAACCTAGGTCTGAAACTAAACCCCAAGAAATCCCAGGTCATACTTATATCTCATCCAAAGTTAATCAGTCGATACTTTCGCGAAACAGTCCCTCAAATACTCCTCAATGGTACCCAACTACCATACCAAAAAACAGTAAAAGACCTTGGAATAATCTTGGATGAACACCTAAACTGGGAAGAACAAACAGTCACAGCTTGCCGGAAATCGCTCTCCTCCCTACATGCAATTCAAAAATTTAGAAAAATATTTCCAACCCATGTTAAACAAAAATTAGTCCAAACACTAGTCTTGCCTAATCTTTACTACTGTGATGTAGTTCAACATGGCACAAATAATGAAAATTCGAGATGCCTCGAGCTAGTGATGAATGCTTGTGTTAGATACGTATGCAACATACGGTTGTATGATCATATCAGTCCTTCATACTCCCAGCTAGGTTGGATACGCCCACATAAGGCACGCGATCTCCACACGATGTGCTTACTTCATCGATTTCTTAGCCACTGGTGCCCCCAATACTTATCTTCTCACATTAAACACCTATCATCATTCCACAACCGCAATACCAGATCGGATACGTCTAGCATCTTGGCTGTACCTTTACATAACACAAAATCTTTCTCCGTGTCATTCTCCATCTCAGCCATACGACTATGGAACGCGCTCCCCTGTGATCTGCGTCTTATCCAAAACCACTCAACATTCAAGAGGGAACTTAAGACTTACATATTAGGGACGGTATAGCCACCATTGTTGTGCCCCCCCTCATCTTTTTCTTTCTCCTCTCCATCATAGCTTCGAATTTTACCATTCTATTTCTCTTCCTCTAACCTATCTACCTCTTCTATATCTCTTTCACCCCATTCCATCGTCTTATGTTTTTGCTTGATGAGAATAACTCACAAGCTGCAAGAATATAACGAGTAAATTCCCAACTAGCAATAGGACTGACACTCATAAAAGAAAAATATGTTTACTTTCATACACATAGTCATTATTATTATTATTATTATTATCATTATTATTATTATTTTTATTATTCTTGATTGTTATAATTATTTTTTGATTGTTATAATTATCATTGTACTACTTTTATAATCTATATTTTTTTCCTTTAACATTAATACTGTATAACATGTTATATGTCCTAATTTTCTGTAGACACTGAAATTTGTTGAATCTGAGTATGCCTGGTTAGGTGTAAGAGAGGGCCTGAAGGCCCTAATCTTGCCAGGTAAAATAAATGCATAAATAAATAAAATAAATAATTGAAATTCTAGGAGTCAAGAACTCTTCAGAATGATTTGTAACAACGTTTCCCTTTATAGAATGTATATTTATGTATATATCACATATATTAAAAGTATATATTTTAGACTCACCTAAATATTTATTAGAACATCATGTAAATATATGAAGTAAATTGATCAATAACCCTTCGAGGTTTTTATTAACAATGTTACCCCTTTACCTATATTAAAATGTGTGTCCCCTGACTGCCTGAATTTTTAGGGTACTGTGATAATACTTGAGGCACATAGCTCAAGAACTTTTCGAAATTTTTTCCTAACAATGTTTCTTATCATGCAGTATGTACATATTAAAAATGTGTAGCATTTATCTGTCCAAAGTTTTCTTAGGGCATGGTGAAACATTTCAAGTTAATCAGTCAAAAACGTTTCGAGATTTTTGTCAACAGCATTTCCTCTTCATATGGTGTATATATTTTTATATATCTCACATATTAAAAATGTGCATCTTTTGTCCATCTGTGGGGCGGCAGGTGGAATTATTGTTATAAAATGTTCCAACTATTTATTTAATGCTGTTGTTTGCCATTCTCAACACTGGCTCTCTAACTGCAATATTCGCAACCAGAAAGTGATTAGCAAAACGTGAAGCCTGTTATTAGAATTCCTAGTGCCCACTTCATCTGAGAAATACATTTATAGCTACAGCTTATAGCTCTGAGGAATTAGGAGATTGTCTGGGATTCATAATCAAAAACCATTTTCTCTAAAATGTTCACTATATTCTGAAAGTCACAGACCAAAAAGAATCCACACAATCCAACTACCAGAGCAGTTCAGAGTCTAATGCGCTGATGCAACTATAATTGTTCAAATTAAATGTTTAAGTGAATGCTCGCCATAATTTGATGATAATGTTCATCACACGCCACGCTAAATAATGGTAGAATGTCTGTCCCGCGGCGGCACGAGAAAATACGACATATGCAAACTAAAGATAGATCAGTAAAGTCATCCCAGAATTAACACTTCACTCAAAAACGATTTCATGGTTACGCGTATCCCGAGTAACTTGTTACGGCATCCGAGTCTGTTCATAGCAATGATACGGACGCGACGCGACTCCCGGGACAGGTGGTGCGCTTATCAGCGTCTGGAGAGAACTGGGGCCTTCTTTCTCGCGCAGCGTTCTTACATACAAAGCCGCGGTGCGGACGGCTAAGGGAACGCCCTATCAAATCCACTCTCCTGACTAGCCGCTGGGCTAGTAATGCACCACTTTAAGTTATCGAATAAATCATTGCTTCCTTTGCTGATGGCCAATGAAGCTCTCAATTTAAATGTGCAATCAGCACACAGGTAAGTAATCATAAAAAAAGTCTGACGTGGCTAAGTCAAATATCTTGGGCGAGAGAATTTATTTAATTACACTACATGCAGTAGACGGGCTCTGAACTTGCCCTTTGGAGATACGCTATCGCTATAGTTTTATAGTTATTCAGTTGAAACTTCTCACATCTTTATGATTATAGCGGATCTCCCTTCTACACAAATTTAAACATCCTAGCTTTATTTATTCGCCTACTTAATCTATCTTGCATCCTTAATTTTTAAGATAAAAACCAGAAAATCATGAATTTCAACTAAAATTTTAATTTGTGAGATCCAGAATACTGTTTCTACTAAGTTATTATGAAAAAGGAATCTAAATATAAATTTTTAAGATTCTAGCTCTTTTCTGTTGCGCCAATGATTTTTACAGAAAAACGTCCAAATTTCGTAAATGGTTGAAGTTATTGAACTGATATTCAGCACATATTGATTTAGTATTACTCCTGACATGCTAGAAACGTTTCAGGTTATTTACTTGATTTTTAAAGCATTGCGCAAGATTTATTACGTCAGAGCTAGTTACAGTGGACTAGGCTGGCACACAATGGAAAGACTGATGTGAAATTTATACGGCGTGAGTAGGCTGCTTCCCTACACATCCTCACATTTAGTAAAGTTTCGGGCAAAAATCTGAAGTAAATCGGCCAAGGAATTTGCGATATTTTTAGTAAGAACCTCAAAAAATAATTTGTCTTTGTATAGTTGTATGAATAGCAAGGGTCACAAAATTTCCTTCTACCACTGTGCGTGACTGTCCATTCTTCCCCACAAAACGGTTGTTAATGCAGTCACGGTTTTCTTTTGTGGCCCGATTCATTTCTTCATTCCGTTAATATGCGTTGGTATCGTGTTGAGTCAATTATTTTCGGCGAGGAATTTGTCAATACACGCATTACTGTATCTGGAGGAAGTAAAATATTTCATCGTAAAAGTTTATTTCTTTCCTTAATGTCGGGGGAATCTAATTAGAGGAAAATCATAAAATGTGTACCGGGCGATGCAGTTCACTGTTGTGCAATGATGAGCCCTCCGACACCAGGCAGCGTTCTCCTGCGCGACGACGTGGACTCCAGAGCTGATATAAACGTCACGCCGCCCTAATTCAGAGGATTCCTTCCTGGAGTTAGTGCCTCATTTACATTCAGAAAGAGCTCTGAGACGCCAGTCGGGCCGCGTTCGCGTCTCGCGAACCACCAGCAGCGGTGTACACGGCTGCACGGCCGGTCGCGCCTTAGTTCCTAAGTCGCCGGCGCCGCCGGGAACGGGGTTTACGGCTGACAGTAACTGGGCTGCAGTAACGCCAGCCGGTCGCACCGGTTTCATAGGACGATGAAACAGCCGGAGTCGTCTCCCTGCGGTGGGTCCGTAAAACGCCGGCGCTCGAGCGTCCCCTCAGGGTTCCCGTGCTTACGTCTATTAGGAGCGGCGGGGAAGGAGAGGTGTGAGCTGAGTGCATCACAAAGTGAGCGGACGCGTATAGGAATGTCTATGCAATGAGATGCGTCCAGAAGTGCGCAACACAGATTTTGTGGCCAACTTCCGTCACCTACAGAGTCATGTGGTGACAGTATAAGGTGTAGTTAGCCAATAAGCGCCCCGTGGATTTTGCATCTCTTACATCGATTGTACAGACAGTTCCTCTTCAAAAAACAGGGATTCTGTGCATAACATTCAGATAACGTTTAACAATTTATATTCGGTATACGAAATAATTGGGATTGAAGCTTTGAAGATTACAAACGCAAGTGGATTTTGGATCTTAGCAGCAAGTGTTACTATTCCGGAGCTGTTGTTTTCCTTATTGTAGGAAAAGGATGGATAGACAACGCTACTTTTTAAAGTTTTTGCTGCACCTTGCTGTGTTGACGAGTTATAATAAATTATCCTTCAGCAGCAGTACGAAAAGGCTTTCAAGTACTCGAAAGTGGAAGTGTCCCAGTTACGATTTACAGTTATAATATGCGAAAATTTATTTACAACACTTTGAAATATTTTAATGGTATACTCCTCATTTTTAAATATCCAGTCCATGTTCCCATTGAGTGTTCATCATTAGCGATACAAAAATTTAATGAAACATTAATCGTACCTAATTATTCTCCATGTTGCGTAGGTACTGGTAATACAGTTACCTGTTGTGACTACGCTCAAAATCATCAGAGCTGCTACACGACCTGTGCCACCTAGAATAACTTCGAAAATATGATAGCTGAAACGTTTGTGCGACAAATGTTGCAAATGTTGCATGGACAACAGGGGCCATAATATGACTTGGTTTTTTGTTGCTAGGTCGTTTTGCGTCAGAGATGTGAGGGTTAACTTCTTTTTTTTTTTTTTTTTTTTTTTTAATGGGGTGCTGTAGTTTGGTACTTATTTTCTGATAGCGGCTATCGAAACAAATCCAGTGAAGTGTAGAACTAAGGTCTTTGAAGGTCAACGAAGGTCACAAAGGTGGCATGAAGTCCATTTACAGAAGGTGTTCTTAAAATGTATCTCTATAACTACATTTCCAAAGTTGCATATTGTTTCGTGTCCCTATTTCCCATTTTTCACATTTCATAGCCATAAAGAGATGCGTTACCCACGAAGTTTCTAGTTGAAACTTCCTGTGACCTTTGCCTTCCGCAGGCATACGCTTTTCTGACTGAGCTATCCAAGCACTCCAGCTTTACGTCGGCCAGTACTTCGTACCTTCCCTTATGAACTCGTACATACCTCGCCTGACAAGAATTCCTTTCTTCCACCATTGATAGCCTTGCAAAGTACGTAGAAGAACTGTGAGGCTAGAACAGTAGGTGCTGCCAGTAGGTGTTGCTGCTGCTGCTGATTATGGGCTTAAGGACACTAAACATTTAAGGTCATCAATCTCCAATTCCGTGATCAAATGTGTGAAATTCTTGTAAGTGTTTGCGTAGTGTGTAGCTAATGGAGTCGTGTGTAGGATCCCGGGATTCACCCACTGAGATGTGGTAAACCGCCTAAAAATCACATCTAGGCCGGCTAGCAGACCGGCAGTTTCCGTTAATCCGCTCGGCGAATCAGAGGCCTTCCCGTCTCAGAAGCGGGCGCTTTAACGCGCACGGCTATCCACATGTGAGACACCAGTGGAATTAAATCTGTGAGGGCGGGTACTGAATCATGCTTGTCTTCCTTGCATATGAGATTTGAGATTCTGGAAACAAGAAAATCAGTAACACGTGAAACTTAGTTGACAAATAATGTTTGAGGCAGCCTAAATTCGAGATTTAACATTTGGGCATTCCACGTTTATGGAGAGGTGTTTAATAAAATCGAGAAACATGAACTGAAGCTGATTTAAAGCAAGTAGTGCAATAAATCCTTGAAACACACCCTGAAAGTTTTCTAGCTCTTCTTTGCGAACATGTATTATAACCATTTGATGCCATAGCTGCGTCGTTCACCGGTCAAGACTGGATATACTGTGTCGGTGTCACGAGGTTAAGATTACATAAGCATTATAATACAAGAACAATTTAGAGTAAGTATACAAAAGAAAACAAGAAGAAATTTGCATAAATATTGCATAACAGTTAATGACGTATAGAGTGAGAACTTTTTCACAAATACACGTTCACTTCGTTTCATATCGTAGTGCATTGTTTAGCTAGTCCACATTGTTGTTTCACTCTCAGAGGACTCATTTAAACTGTAGAGTGATCTTTGGCGTAGATTTTGCGACGTCTTTCCTCGAAACTCCACCAATCCGAAGGACTGAGTTTGTTTTTTTTCTCGTTTATTTATTTGCAACATGCTCAATTACAATATTCGTAATACCACATGTATGTATTGTTTGTGTGTGTGTGTGTGTGTGTGTGTGTTTGTGTGTTTGTGTGTGTGTGTGTGTGTGTGTGAAGTGTAGTATAATGTTTGTGTTGGATGGTGTTGGTGAGAGAAAGGAAAACGTGGAACCCATTGCAGCCAAATGGCCTAGTCCTCGCAAATAGCACCAAAGACGCCGCCAAGTTTAACATCCCCATCCGACGGACGGATCACCATCTGGAGCGTCACATGCTCTCACTTCTTGAAATACTGCGGTAGGTTTGGTTATATAAACCATGACAGTAATGCAAAGTCTGATGATAACTAACATTACCCCACCAACCTTCCTGTCCATGCCAGCCACATACTGGCAGCAGAAATTTTTCCCATCAGCAGGACTCGAACCATCTTACCCCCGGCTCGAGCGCCACAGCACAGGAATGAGTTACCATCGTTGTCCCGGCATTTGGTCTGAGCGGACATCGTACGACAAGCCTTCAAGCTCATAGCTGAATACTTTACTCAGTTTTTTAGTACAGAGGGCAGCCAGTTCTCTAACTCAATATATTGAGCTACTGGTCCGGGGTTGTGTGATGCACCGCCCCATGGCCACCGAGGCGGGTTACTGCATTTCAGTACTTACATATCTGAGCATTTTAATAGCTACTATTTGAAAACTGTTCCGTATCATGGAGCGTCGCCAACTTACCTTTGTTTTCCTTACTGTGCGTGCTATAATCGTGGACGTCACTCCTATTGGTGGAAAGGAAGATTGGATTTAACGTCCCGTTAACATCGAGGTCATTAGAGGCGAAACACAAGCTCGGATGGTGTCAAGGATGGGGAAGAAAATCTCCCGTGCCCTTTCGAAGGAAGTACCTGCCATTTACCTGGAGCGATTTAGTGAAATCACCGAAGACCAGAATCTGGATGGTTGGAAGCAGGTTTCAACCGCCGTCGTCCCGCATGCGAGTCCATTGCGCTAACCACTGCGCCACCTTATTCGACTCCTGTTGGTCAATGTTTCATGATTTCTTTCACATTCGTGAGACAGGTGAAGGTATATTGACTGAAAATCATCATCACTCCTAAACGTGTGAAGATGGTTTTGCAATTGTCCGGTTTCCTGCTTGATGTTGTGATCCTTATTATTTTTTTGTACCATGGATAACGTCTTCTTGCTGCCTGTAGAGTGACACTCTAGGCCATAGCAGATGTAGCTGAGGAACAGTGAATAATACATCATCAGCAGGTATTGATCAGTCGTCATATGCTTCAGTTTCCTCAGGAGGTATATGACTCGTAACATACTGTCACACATATATGCAGTACGATCTTGCCACGTAAGTTTACTATCCACCATGAATCCCACAAGTTTTACAGTACCTGCAGCCTTTAAGTATCTGTTGTTATCAGTGATGTTATATCCCAATTTCTGTTTTTTTTTTCCTTCATTTATATTAGTTTTGTTTACAAGAAACCATTGCTCTGTAAAATTAAAGAAAGCATTTACTTTTTATTGAGCGTAGGTGGTGTCAGTGTCTTTCGAGTAGAGAGTTGTGTCATGCGAAACGCAAGTTCTGTCCATGAGAGCTTAAATCAGTTAAAAGGACTAGGAACAAGAGAGTCCCCATTACCGATCCATATGGTGCACCGTATTCCCACTTCCATTCGCATGATGTGGCCCTGGAACTGCTTTTCGTTTTCCAAATAAAATGTGAGGGTTTCTAGAACAGCACCTTCAACTCCATATTTGCTGAGCTTGTTTTTTTAAGGTCGCAAAGTATCGATCTAGACATCCTTTTCTTCTCAAAACTGTGCTTTACCCTGTAACCAGATCAGTGCTGCTGTTGCAGATTTCTCATTCCAGACACCATACGCTGTATCTATGAAGAGTACATTAATTTCAAAGGTATCTGATGTTTATTTTTCATTGCAGTGTCAATGACTTTATCGAAGAATGGAATCACTGTGATTGGTCTGAAACTTGGTATCATGGCTAGTTCACACTTTCTATGAACTAGCGCCGTCCATGCAGGTTTCCCAAAGTGTGGAAATACACCAGTAGTGAAACACTAATTACCACAGTTAATGGTTGAGCACTTTCATAGACAATTGTCTAGGCTACATTAGTGGACATACCGTATGTATCCTTACTATCAGAAGGTTCATATGATTTTACAGTCATAATTATTATTTCAAATTTTGTAATTCCCTCCAGTTCATCATGGTGCACAATTTGTCATTTATTACACTAGCTGCAGGGTCCATATTGAGATCTGGGGTTATTTTCCACAATGTTAATAAAATAACTGTTAAAATAATGTGGACTACACAAGCTTAAGGAATAGGTGGTTTTCTTCTTATATTCATTAATCATGTTCCAGGCTGCCTTGCATAGGTTTTTAAGTCATTCAATGAACATATTGTTGCTTTTTGGCTTCTTCTACATCCTTTATATGCCTTTTTGTATGTAAATACCAACCGCAGAACACTACCTTTTCAGTGGGATCTGTTGTTGTCTAACAGTGACCATGTAAGAGCAGTACTATCTATTCTGATTTTATTTTTTTTCAGTTTATCAATGTACCACGCTTTTCCTTTCACACTGTGGCTGTGTGGTGACATGCTTGTGGAACATTTGTTTTTTCTTCCGTGAAGAGATATACTCAAATTTGGATCTGATGCTCTGGAAAAACCCTATAGATGCATCAGTTGCTGCCATTTTCTGCAATCCAGGCTTCCACTTTACCGAAGATACTGCTGTCCGAAAAGTGTTAGATGTTTCATTATTTATGAGCATCTTTACAAATACATAATTAGAATTCCAAGTAAGAGTTGGCTGCTTCTTTTCTATTTTGATATTTATTTCCATAGCTCATGCACTGTGGTCGGAGATCATTGGGTTCACTACAGTCATCTCATAGTCCTAAGGATTTAGATTTGTAATCACAGTGTCAAGGCAGGCACCAGCTCTGGTTGGTAGATGGTTTGCGCATAACAAGTAGCGCATAACTGAATATTAATTTCTTAAATTCTCTTCCCTTAGTGCACTCTTTACCAAAGTGTGTACTGACCACAACGTAATTTTTGATTTTAAGACCATTAAATGGTACAGGCACGTTTACATTTGATCGACAAAATTTTTAAAATTGCCATTTGGAGAATGGTGTACTGAGACAACAACTACATTAAGATCTGATAACTCAAAAGCAGCCAACACTAAATCTAGGTACATAGAGTAACTTCTTAAATCAATTTCTTTAATACAGAATTTTCCTTTGCCACATAAAAATGCACTAACAAAGGATGCAGTTCTTCTGCACCTAGCACGTTCTAAGTTTGATTATTCAGCACAGTCGTTGTACGCAGCTTCCTGAGCTGATAATCAGTGTTCACGTAGATACAGCACGTCTGGCTTCATTTATTCTATAAAGAATGACAACTCGTCGAGTATAGTACTAAGACATTGTACATTGGCATTGCTTATAACTATAGGAATGACAGCCTGAGTAGTATGAGATCAGTTTCCACTTAATTGATCTTGGTACCATTTTGTCACAGAGGAGTCTATTTCGCAGAGATATTGGTCATTCTTCGGAATAAAAAAAAAACGCTTATGATAATATTTTTGGGCCGTATACCATTATCCGTTACGTTATCTCTTAGATCGAAGCCAGCACTAACTTAGAAACTGTCATTAACTCCCTTACTTTCGAGCTTCTCAGATGTAAATTTATTATCTTTAGTGCTCAGGAAACGTCTTTTACAAGAAAATAAAGAGAGACAGTTTTGGCAGCCTACTTCATATTGTCACAAGAACCGTCTGGTCTGAACGCATGCAGCA
This sequence comes from Schistocerca serialis cubense, assembly GCF_023864345.2. Taxonomy (NCBI): domain Eukaryota; kingdom Metazoa; phylum Arthropoda; class Insecta; order Orthoptera; family Acrididae; genus Schistocerca; species Schistocerca serialis. The sequence continues at coordinate 142,684,942 of NC_064641.1, read as the reverse complement.
TTTGAATTTGTAGACAACGCCGTGACAGACTGTAACATGGAACGTAGAATGTATATAACACTTTAAGTCATATTTTGCAAGACCAGCGATACACGGACAGTGAAATATTTCACAAATTGTCAGTTTCGTCGTATGGTGCTAATGTGTAACTGAGGATCGTTTATGTTAATGCTATTGCTCCAACTTGAGATCATAATAGATACATCCTTTACACTTCAAAAAAGAGAGTTGTCACCTTTACTGGAAGTTGAGCAATGTTTTAACGTTATGTGCTCCACATATTAATTGGTATGTCTCGACGTGTGATACAATATAGTACAAGTAATTTAGTCGTAATTATTACAAAGAGAACATTCGTGTTTTGAGCGATGGTAATACGTAACATGTTTTCAGAGCATACAACTACTGCCGTAATCAGCGGTTAGACGGGAAGATTACGCTCATATTAGCCTTAGTTGGGCTCCTTTGGGTTTTCAGCTGGCTCTTTCCTCATTAGGCGGCAACATCTCTTGCAATTGCTGAGATTCCTTCTGTGAGAAGCACTACGTCATTTAATCTTTAACTAAGAACACACGCGGAAAGGACGGGCAATTAACTTCAGCTTCAATTTTGAAACAATTTACTCAGTTTTAAAATCAGTGTTTGTGATGAAAGTAATCTACCTGCTAACAGTCTTCTAATGTGTATTAACAGATTACATGAAATAATAGTAAAATACCATAGCAACCGAGGAGCCAGATCACAGAAACAATTAAACTAAAAAGGCAATTTTACTTTGAAAAGATGCTCCAAATAGTTATAATGTATTTATTTAACATGTGAGGTGTGAATTCAAGCCAATGAATAATGCACATGTTCCGTAATAATAGATCCAACATCAGTGAACGTTAATTCTAAGATTAGAGCAGACAACTTGTCACTTCAAAAAACGAACGAAAAAAAAAAAAAAATGAGTGAAATAACTGGTGACGGTAACGAATGTACTCGGATAAGTACAGGGAATTACCAATAGATATTTAGTAAATAAACTTGAAGTTAAATAGAGATAGGGGAAATTATGCAAACCTTGATCTCACTCAGTTTTGCCACTACATAAATCCATTAAAGCTTAATATGAATTCAGTTACTGCTGTAACAGGCAAAAAATTTGTAATCAACACATGTTCCGAGACTAAATAAAGCATCAAAAGAAAGTCGATGGTTCAGTTAATCACTGTGAACACAGCAAATCAGAAGAGGCTAGGAACGATTCTGAAGAGTGTGAACTACTGTTTTTGTGCCAAAATAAGAAAACACCATGAGAAACGCACGATGAATACAAAAATGCTAGCCAAACATACAGCTTGCGCTCGTATTTTAGCACGAACTGAAACTGTGAAACGTCCTCAAAGTCATTGCAAGTGTCAGTCATGAAGTCAGCGATGCAGTTGTGAATGCATTATGTCAGAGCTAAGTGAATTTCATCACGGGCGAATTGTTGGTGATAGTATGGTGGATACGTCTGCAAACACCGCCGCCAAAACGTTTGGCATTTCGAGAGGTGCCCTACCGAAGATTTATACCACATACGGGAAAAGTGGGGAACCGTCATCGGCTAAGTCACATCGCGGACTAAACTGTGTGTTGATTGATTGTGACAGACAGGTCACTGAAGTGGATTGTGACGACAAATAAGTGGATAACAGCTTCAAAAGTAGCTGAAGAACTGAATGTCGCAGTCGCGAACCCTATCAGCAGCGAAATTCGAAGGGTGCCCCAGAATCTGTGAATTATGGGGCGAGCTGGAAATCCAAAACGAATCATCAGTGATGAAACTGCTTGAAACAGGAAAACGTGCTGCCGAAGCTGTAAACCGTGGAGTATAATCCAATGGAAGAAAGTATTTTGGGCGGAAGATTCTTTCTTCACACTGTTTCCAAGTTGTCGTCATGTTTACGTACCAATAGTGAAACGTGGCACGAGTTTGATGATGATCTGGGCACCCATTTCGTTGAAATCTATGGGGCCCATAGCTACTCCGCAAGGCCGTATTACTCACAAGAATTATGTGACCATTTTGGCTGGTCAGGTCCATCCCAAGGTACAATGTTTGCTCTGCACTTGTGATGCTGTATTCCAAAACGACAGGGATCATGTTCATAAAGCTCCAGACTAGTTTCTTGAGCACAAGGATCAAGTGTCGCATCTCCCCTGGCCACGACAGTCACCAGATCTCAATATTATGGAACGTTTGTGGTCTGCTTTGGAGAGAAGGGTGCGTGATCGCTACCCACATGCTTCATCGTTCCAAGAATTGACAGTATTTTGCAAGAAAATGGTATAAGATTACATGCAAAACCTTATAGAACCTGTATTTATCCATTAGGAGACAAATGGAAGTTGTTTAGAATGCAAACTTTTTTCCTACATCGTATGAGCCACTATAATATGTTACGTTCGTGGTGTTTCCATATTTTCGTCGATCCCCTGTATATTATTTGGAACCGGGTAAACAAACAAGAAAAATGCAAATCTCAGTCAAAGAAAACGGTAGAAATAGACGTAACTTGATTTCTAAGATTACTCACGTTAGTTCGCTAAAAGAACATATAAATAAAATCAAAGAAAAAGTCCTTAAACGTTTCACTAAAAACAGCAAGTAGTAAAAGGGCTGGCGAGTACCAAGCCAGACGATAAATTTTAATAATTTACATACCGGCTTCACATAACACAATAACAGAAAGCTTTACCACTGTAAACCAGGACGACCGGTAAATTCCCTTAGATAACACAGGACTTAACTCAGGCATAAAATACACAGTATAAAGTACTCTATGGCACAGCAGATAATTCGAATGTTACAACAGTCTACACACCACTGTGCTCACCTAGTAAATCCAATCTCTCAGCTATTCCACTCTGCCCGTGATTTCTGTAGATATCAAATAGCGGACGTAATACCAATGCAGTCTTCCAAGAAATGAGGGTGACGTGTTTCTAATGTACGTCTACATCTACGACTATACTCAGCAAGCCACCTTGCGGTGTATAGCAGTGGGTACTATGTGTACCACTGTCGCTTCACTCCCTTTCCAGTTGCGAATACTTTGCAGGGAAAACGATCGTCGGCAAGCCTCTCCCTACTTATATTTTCATGTTCTATTCGAAGCAAGTAATATATTCACTAACTTTTCTAGAAACGTACGTTCTTTAAACTTTAACAATAAATCACACCGTGATGAAGAACATCTGTCTTGCAGGATCTGCCACTGGAGTTGTTTGATGAACATTGTGACACTTACGTGTTTACTAACTCACCTGTAACGGAATGATCACCGAGCGAGGTGGCGCAGTGGTTAGACACTGGACTCGCATTCGGGAGGACGACGGTTCAATCCCGCGTCCGGCCATCCTGATTTAGGTTTTCCGTGATTTCCTTAAATCACTCCAGGCAAATGCCGGGATGGATCCTCTGCAAGGGCACGGCCGACTTCCTTCCCCATTCTTCCCTAATCCGATGAGACCGATGACCAAGCTGTCAGGTCTCCCAACCCAACCAACCAACCAACCAACCAACCAACCTGTAACGGAATGCGCTGTTCTTCTTTCGATCTTCTGTATTTCCTCTGCCAGACGTATGTGATGTGAATCCCACACTAACGAGCAATATTCAAATACTGGTCGGAAGAGTGTCTTGTAAGCTACAGAGTGGTTATAATTAAACATTCTCTATTTAACACGTTATAACACGGAAACTGACAACCGTAAGAGGACCAAACTTGGTAACATTAATGTCACGGACATGGGGCAGAGAAATAATACAGAATCAGTTCAATTGAAACACTTTTCACGTGCTCCTACGGTACATCAAACCAATGTATACCGGTACCATTACTGCTACAAAAGGGACTCGACATGGCGCCCATCCGTGTCCAGAAGAGTCTGAAAGCACAGGATTGCACTCTGCACAACAGGACGAAGTGTGTCCGTAGGTATGCTGGCTATCTCTCTTGATATGCTGCGCTTCACATCAGCACATAGTTGAATCTTCCCCTGGTGAAACCTGTCCTTCAGGTAGCACGACAACCAGAAATCACAGGGAGTGGGATCAGGTGATCGTGTCGGCCAAGCATTTAGAAACGATCGGCTGATAATTCGATCGTTTGCAAATGTGTGTCGGAGAAGCAGATGAACTTCGCGAGCGACGTGCGTTGGGGCCCCATCTTGCATGAAAACTGTCCGCTTCAATGCGTCTCTCTCCTGTAGGGCGGGTGTAACATGCTGGCGAAGCATATCGCAGTAACGCTGACCAGTCACACTGCACGTCTTTGGTTCTTGAGTGCCAACCTGTTAAAAAAGAATGGGCCACTGATGAACGTAGCCGTTTTAATATTTCTTAAATTTAAAGAACCTCTCTCACACCGGCCTGATTTAGCTTCACTGATCAGGATAGTAAAAACATGCGTATATTAAGGGAATTTTCCATTGACAAAGCAGGCTTATCACATTCACACAGTTCAATACTGTTCTGTCCTGATTAAATTAAGGTTAAATTAAATTCCACAAGGCAGTGAAGCAATTTCGAAGTCTCGGTGCGACGAAAATTGTCAGTCGATCTCCTGGAAACATTTGTAATAATTATTATTTTTCGGTGATCACATGGGGAAGACCGGAGATCTGCTGGTAAGACCGTGTTAGCCTATTTATTTGAAGTAACTGGATATCTTGAGCATTCAAAACGTCAGGTTCGTCCAGTGTAAATCAGACGTTCCCCACTGATCCCGTGCAACACAACGTAGTAAGCAGACACTGTCAATAATAATAATAATCCGTTAAATAATACGCGAACACATTTACTTTAGTTTAGTTCATGTATTATATTCCTTCTCATACAGAATCTCATCAAGATGGCGACTCGCTCAACAATACGTACATCTATTTTCCTCTTTCACGACTAATCGGCAAGAAGTTTTTATTCTTTTCATAAGAAAAAACATAGATAGCAGAGAAGCTATTCCATGGAGTAAATCGACGCTCCAAGGAATAATTGGGCTTGAAACTACTTTTGCATTGATAATCGGTAAGATAAGAAGAGATATTTCGAGATATGTACTGAGTTATATAATTTATAAAATTTATGAAAATATCGTGGAGAGACCGCTGCAAGAGACATTACATCGTGAAGCCACACCTTATGGTGACGGATTCACCGCACCAGAGAAACTTCATGCATAGTCACTGGAGGTGAAGATCCCCACACTCGGCCATTCTGTGTGCTCTCATCACCCGTCACTGATTACAGAGCTTTGTCTGTCCATGGAATGGTCCAGGGCCAGCCTCGTCAACTTCAGTCATTGCGAGAAAGTGCAGAGCGAAGTCAAAACGTCGCTGAGCGTCCTGTGGTGCAAGCTGCTGTACAATAAGGATCTTGTACGGATACCATTTAACAGTGGCCCGAAGCTCCGTCTGTAGAGTGGACCACGGGATTTTCAAGAGTAATGGCACACCACGCGCATTGCCTGACGATCGCGAACTGCGCGCAGCGCTGTGTACATAGCAACAGCGATTTCATCAACCACCTGTAGTGCAACAGGTCGTCTGTCTCTTCCGAAGCGATGACCAGTTCTCTAGTTGATTCAAACTTCATCATGCTCCGCACAGCAGGTGGAGAAAGATGATCCTTCCGTAATCCTTTCAGCCGGCAGTATTCTTGAAGTGCAGCTGTAGCATTCCAATATTGCCCTGCTCCTTTTGTCCAAGCTCATGTAGACACCTTACAAGTGCACTGTGGCTGGTCAGGTGCGTGAGTCTATGAATCGCTATGACTGATCACGGCATAATTGGAACTGGACTGTGGTGCTATGACGCATGGAAATCATGCACCCCATACTCTGGACACTATTGCTGCCAAATTTGGTAGTCTTGCTGTGATTAGTTTCTGAATTATAACGTATTAAATAGTGAAAGTTTAATTATAGCCACTCGGTACCTCCTTTTTTGATGGACTACATTTCCTGAGGCTTCTTCGAATGAATATCAGCCTTACCCGCGATTAATTTTGTTTGTTCGTTCCATTGCAAACCCTCGCTCCAGTTACTCCCAGATATTTTATGGAAGTAACTGCTTCCAACGATTTTTCTGCAGTTGGTCCATCATACAATAAACGTTCTGTCTATCTATGCATTCGCAATACTTTATATTTGTTTATGTTGAGGGTCAGTCGCCACTTTCATCACTAAGCGTCGATCCTTTGCAGCTATTCCTGCATTTCTCTACAATTTTCTAACATCGCGGCTTCTCTGTACACAATATGTAAATTGACCGGTTAGCAACGCACACTATCTCTCAAGGTAACATTCAATCCTGACAGTTCCTTGCAGCGTCCATGTCCAACATTACCGCTAGCAGTTGACATTCTCCAGTTATCGGTGGTCAGCGAGTGAGGGTGAGCTCATGGGGACCGCCGAAGTCGGGGGAGCGCCTACCCACTGGCGTGGCGCGAAAGAGGTGGCTGGTTAGCTACCGGCAAGCAAGTTATATCTGTCTTTTGATTCCATATTGAAGCAGCGCACCTGTCGAATAGATTGAATTCTCCTATTTTGAGAGAGATGGAGGGCGATCTGTTTAAATGTTAAAAACCATTCAACAGGCAAGATCGCATAAAATATTTTCTTACTTAGAAAAACCGGTTTTCAACAGTCTGTGCTGTCATCTTCAGGTCTTCTTTTCCTGAAAAACGAAAAGATTTTAAAACCTGGAGATGAGAGCATAGACTGCTGAAAGCGACTGTCTTAAAAAAATGCAATCTTTGCTGTTGAATTGCTTTTAAGGGTCTAATAGGTGTTGTGTTTAAGGTTTTTCTTTAAAAATTAGGTTAGAAGCAGATTGTAGTTGCTTGGCTGCTGTCAAAAAATAATGCATTACGATGAAACTAAATCCGAGAAGACCTTTCACTTTGGTCAACTTACGTACTAGAGGTGTTCAATAAGTAATGCACTATATGTTTTTTCTGAAATCTGGTAGGTTTCTTCACGTTTCCAATACCACATATTACTCCCCACACTGTTGGCTAGAGAACCCTAATTTTCAACGTAATTTCAATTCCGTGCAACGGTCTTACGTCGACTCACTGGAAGGATCCGTATGCTCTCATTGTACCACTCTACTGGTCGACGTCGGACACAACGTCTTCCTGCATCATAAAGTCAACTTCCTACACGTACTGTTTCCCACGGAGTGCACCCTTCGTTAGGTCAAACAAAAGGGAGTCGGGAGATACGCTATCGAGACTGTAGCGTGGATGAGGAAGAACAAACCAAATAAGTTTTATGAGCTCCTCTTTGGAACGCAAACTTGTGTGAGGCCTTGCGCTGTCACGGAGAAGGGAAAATTCGTTTCGATGTTAGAATTTTTGGAGCGACGAATACGTTGAAGCCGTTTCTTCAGTTTCCTGGCCGTAGCACAATACACTTCAGAGATCATTGTTTCACCGTGACCGAGGAGATCAAACAGAATATCCTCTTTAGAGCCCCAGACGACCGTCGCTGCCACTTTATCGGTTGAGCGTGCGGCTTTGAACTTCAAAGACGAATCGATGTGGATGCTGAAGGAAAAAGTGATATAGTTCATAGACACAGCATATGTGCAAAGGGCAGACGTAGATGCCGGTACAGAAGGAAGAAAACTATGTTATTCATTGCTCTTTACAGACACACAGTCCTAGCAGAAGACGACAGGCGTATAAGCAGATGCAGAAGAAGAATGCAGTTTAGTTTACAGACACAGTGCCTTTGCAAAAAAGGACAGATGTAGATGCAGATACAGAAGGAGGTGCCACATGCAGACGCAGATGTAGATGGAAATGTCGATGTAGAATGACGAAGACGATGGTATTTATAGACCTAGTGTCCTTGTAAAGAAAGACGGACATAGATGAGATGGAGAAGGAAACAAGCTACCCATGCTATTTCCCAACAGAAAGATGTTCCCGTTGCAGCACAAAAAATGCGAATATGTCCTGGCTTATTTGAAAGACTGACTGGAAAGTTTGATGCCATCTGCACCATTCTGTCTAGTTCAGGACCTTTAAAAGTTTTCCAAACAGTTATAGCATTCGAACATATTCGCTTTTTCTTAACGCGCAACTCACCTCTAACTCCCACAAGCTCCCCTAACTCCAACTAACACAGACGCGCTGGTCCATTGCTGTAAGTCGCTCATGTTGATGTATCATTCCTTTGTTCCTGCTGCTACTGTCTCTTCACACTGTCAGCATATCTGGACTCCTCGTTGTCGTTACCATATCCCCTGTCTCTCATTATTACTAGGTCTGACTCACTTCCACTTTCTCTTTCTCTTTATTCCTCTCCCCCCCCCCCCCCCCCCCAGTAGTGGCTCCTTGACTCTTTTTCTAGCACTGTTCTGTCACTGTCAACTATGTTGTGCTACTAGGGTGTCCGTGTATTTGTCCCACGCTGCCTTTGTCTCCTTAGCTCTTTCTACTGTCTACTGTCTTCTAATATTTATTACTTTCTCGTCTCTTTGCCACTCCTACTGTTTCCTGCTCCCTCAGCAGAAAAAAAGCGCAAATATTTTCGCGTGACAAATTTCCGCGAGAATTTTTAAAGGCGCTGAGGAAGATAAAAAGAGGCAGCCGGTTCCATACTTTTCGGATAGAGTCCTTTAAACAAACAGGAATATATTCGCATATTCCGATAGGAACATATTTCCTCTGGTTACTTTTTTTTTTCCTTGCTGGAGCAGGCACGCAACTCAAATGAAAAGAAATGTATTGGGCAGTAAAATTTAGATAGTTTATTTACGTGAAATTGAGATAACGGAATGTAATGTTACACCTCAGATGGGATTTTACGAGCAAAAAAGTTTTGCATCTGTTTCAACACTACAACATGGGGCTCCCAAATGATAACAAAGACACTTTACAGCACACTTCTTTGTGCTACGTCACTTTGTCAAATGCCTTTTTGTCTCACACTGGATTTTACTTGTGTAGTTTATATGTACAAGTTGGGTGTCATTATCTCGGGGACGGACAAGAATATAACGAAAATATCACGAAAAATTTCAAGGATGTTTGTCATCTGGATCTTATGAATACATCTTAAAAATTATAGCCAATTTCTGGGCATATTTGTCTCTGAATCAGCCGCTGGGTTTCGGTAGCAATAAAATTAGTTTTGGATGCTTTTCGATAACGGATAAAGATGTTTTAAAACTGGCAGATGGCTCTTCTAGACAAACGTCGAGAGAATATACCGTTAAAATTTGAGCAATTTGTTGCTGTTATTTATTACTTACATTTCGCCTCATACCGGAACTAAGGTAAGTTTGAAAAGGATATAGATAATAAGAAAATTTTCAATCTTGTTATAAACCGGGATCTTCGGAATATATTGTAAAAATTTCAGCCATTTTCTGTGCGTAGCTGCCTTGTAATCTTCGGCTGGGTTTTAGTCCGCGAGTGACGAAGAAAATACAGTAAAGAAACCACTTTTTTGTGGCGTTTTCCGAGAAACAACACATGACCTAAAGGTGCATCCATAAGTTCAATAACTTCCACTGTAGACCACATGAAATGTAACATGAAGCAACCGATTCTCTTCAATTATCTAACAAGGAGGAAGTGTGTACTCTTCACATTTTGATCGTGTACTGGAGGATTGCGACACTAAGACGATCCTTCTGTTGTGTATACAAATGGTCCATAGCCAATAGGCTATCGGAAACACTCGACATTACCTTTTTATCACCAGTACAACCCGAGGAATGAGCACTGGAAGACCCGTTTCTACAGGCGGTGTTTTGGAACGTGTCGCATGCATACCAATAAACTCACTGTGATATGTCTGCGTAAGCAGAAGGAACTAAGGATCAAAGTCTGAAAACAATTTATTGGTCTGTTCAATTAACCAAAACAAAGTCTCCGAGAATAACACTAACACAAAACAGTGATCCGTCCTTGAATCACAACTAAATACAAGAATAAGACAGAAAACAACTGAAATAACTTCCTACCGGTCTCCGCCAGAGACTTCTTCAATATACCAAGCCTAATCCAGAGATCAGTGAGAAGATCCAAGCCGGGCTGCCGGGGCGGCAGCTATCCAAGTCTGCTGGCGGTCGATGAACTGCCGATGTGCGGACGAACGCCTGCCTTTATAGCGCTTCGGCGGATGAGTACCTCAGAACTATTTTCCATCACGTGGTTTGACGTGTGAAAATAGTTCCGGGATCTTCACCGACCTCTTCCTTATGTTTATGTGGGCCGGTAGTGGCCGCTGGTGTCTTTGGTGTGGTGTCGTTGTTTTGGTTGTTGCTGTGGCCGTTCATCAATATTGCCTGTCGGTTGTGTAGTGCTTCGGTGTGCCTGCGATGCTGGCAACCCGCGGCTGCAGGCTGTCAGTCTGGTTGCTGATACTCTAGGTGCCGTGATTTATGGTGGAGAAGCCTACAGCACAATGTACTCGAGAAAAAGACAGTGGTAGATAGATGCTGAAGGATGGAAACGATGTTATTTATAGGCATTCTGTTCTAGCACTGATCCGTCGCTTTATTTCTACTGGAAATGAAGCGCGAGTAAGTTGTGAACTCGCGTGAGAAGGGCACCGGGTGAGGTCCTCTGGCTGGTGCTAATGGCGGCCCCTTGTAGGGCAGACGCAGACGGCAGCTGCCTCCTGCGACGCACAGCAGCCGCGGGAAGACGAGACGAGACAGCCGCAGGGCGGCGGCGCGCGCGGAGATTAGGCGGAAGGCGGCGCCGCTCCTTCACAGAGGCATTGTAATTAAGTGGCACTTAGAAAAGTCATTAAGAGCCGGCGCGCCTCGCTGCCAGATTGCACCGCCCAGATTGCGGCGGCGGAAATCATATGTATGCAGATGTGTAAGGCGAGCAGCGAGCAACGAGCAGCGGGTAGCGGGTAGGTGGCTCGGCAGGGGCAGGTGAGGCGCTGCGCTGTGTTTCTCAGAGCGCCGACCCGCTCTGGCCGCGCACTTAATAAGAATGCTGATGAGTGGCTGCAATACCCCGCGCTTCCACCTGCCGCTTATATTTAGCACGGCCAGGTATTTTCAGAGCGCGGTCTGAGAACGCCGTCAGCGGAGAGTTCCGCCGCGACCTTCCATCCCGGCAAGGCGCTCTCTACATATTTCATTTCACTCAAGCGGCGCCCGGCTTTGCAGTGCCTTTCGCGTCTCCGAGATTATTCTTCCGCAAATTCGTGTACGAAGAGTCTCAGTTGTGGTAGCTGATGTTGACACATCAGAGAGCTTCAGTCCGGGTTGACATCTTGGTTTAGTGCAAGGTTTTAGACAGTTCGACAGCTGCCGCGGAGAGCAAAAGACGAACGCCACGAATGAATTTGTCCCTTCTGAGACAGCAGTGTAACTTACAGGGTGACAGTTATTGGCGTATATGAATAGAAACGTAGATTAATGACAAACTTCAGTGTGCACACACTTTATTAAACATGTAGACTGAGCCGTGCACAGCTCGCGTTTATCCTATTGATTGTCATCTTCTGTAACGGTACTGCCGCCTCGTTTTATAATTCCACTTAACTGGCGTCGCTAACTTCCTCCCGTAGTTGCCCATGTGCGGCAGTAGCAGCACGTATCGATAAGGGCACTGTCGTACCATCTCTGGAGCGACCGATTGTATTTCCGGGTCGTGGTGTGTGTGGCAGTCAGTTGGAAGTTGGAGACGGACCACCAGTGCAGTTGTCACGCAGCAGCAGTGAAGTCGGGACGGAGCGTCGGTGAGGCGCGGACAGCCAGTGCTTGCCGACGGCTGGCGACACACATGAACTGTCCGACGGAGGGAGATTGGAGCGGGACGACAGTTGGTTGATCGTTCTGTTGGTCGTCTCATTGGCCGACGTATATTTGGTCCTTTCCCCGTTTCCGGGCCTGGAGTTGGTCGGTTGGTGCGGAGCAGTGAGGGAATCTCCGCGGCGCGTAGTTTGGCCGAGGCCGCTGGCGGCGTCCACGCGCGGTCGGAGTATGTGGTGCTGTTTCCATTGCTACGAGGTCCGTGGCCCACCGATCCTGGACATGAAAGTTGAGTTTTGACTTAATCGACCAGCAAGTCACAACTGTTCACATTGTGTCGTTTGGACTTCGTTGTCGACTGTTGGGACGTTCCCGCGAGCGACAACGTGTCTTTTCAAGTTGGCAAATTTTAGCCACCCTCCGGTGGAGTTTAACTGTACTTGGTTATTCTGAATTGAAGTCCACCGCGGAATCTTCTGCCTTATGGCCGTTAATGTTTCGGTAACCTGCCCTGGGCGTTGACGTAAATTCAGGCAGTGTATAATTGGTTGTGGGCGCCAATAACTTCTACGTTGTTCCATTGAACTCCCTGTCGTATGCTGGTCGGGTGGAGCGGAAGTTATCTTATCGGTGGGTCCGTTGATTGTATGTCGGTTGGCTTGTCGCCGGATCGAGAATTGTTGGGCCGACTGCCTGTCTCACCTAATCGAGCGTTAGTGTTTGAATTCCAGGCCGACTCTCCGAAACTTCTGTGCGCCGTTGGGTGTACTGCTTTTTCTTATTTGTTCTTTTTGTTTGTATTTGTATGGCTTCTAGCCGATTCTAAAATTAAGGTTGTTTTGTCCTTAAGGCGTGAGATTGTATGGCGTATTCATCCGGTAGTTAAGTTACAAAAATTAATGCTGTGGTTTTTTTTAAATTTTCTTGGCTCTTGTAATGTTTGGTCAAATAAATAAAGTTGTATGTTCCAGTGTAACTGTCAGGCGCTTATTTGGCCCCTTTCCACAATTTAAACTACCTGCCCTGCCCTGCGGGTTTAGCAGGCCGTCTCATAGACATAACTACACATAATCGGATTTAGGATATGACGTGTTCGATACGCCTGCCGTCATTGGCGATGACGTGGCGCAGACGAATAACGAAATTCTGTATGAGCCGCTGAAGTGTCGGAACATCGATGTTGTCGCTTACCTCCTGAATGGCTGTTTTCAGCTCAGTAATGGTTTTGAGGTTATTGCTGTACATCTTGTCTTTAATACAGCCCTATAAAAAGGAGTCGCATGTGTTCAAATTCGGAGAATGTGGCCAATCGAGGCCCATGATAATGGTCTCTGGGTGCCCCAAAGCAAGAATACGATCCACAAAGTGCTCCTCCAGTTTTAATCCTGCCTAGTCGTCGCATATGGGGTGTCTAGGAAACCTGCTTTTACGGATCACTAGACAACAATTCAAACAGATCATATTAATGAGTTTCATTCAGACAATTACTTCAAAATACTTATCTTTGAGAATTACGTACACTACTGGCCATTAAAATTGCTACATCACGAAGATGACGTGCTACAGACGCGAAATTTAACCGACATGAAGAAGATGCTGTGATGCGCAAATGATTACCTTTCAGAGCATTCACACAACGTTGGCGCCGGTGGTGACGCCTACAACGTACTGACATGAGGAAAGTTTCCAACCGATTTCTCATACACAAACAGCAGTTGACTAGCGTTGCCTGGTGAAACGTTGTTGTGATGCCTCGTGTAAGGAGAAGAAATGCGTACCATCACGTTTCCGAATTTCATAAAGGTCGGATTGTAGCCTATACCGAATGCGGTTTATCGTATTGCGACTTTGCTGCTCGCATTGATCGAGATCCAATGACTGTTAGCAGAATATGGAATCGGTGGGTTCAGGAGGGTAATACGGAACGCCATGCTGGATCCCAACGGCCTCGTATCACTAGCAGTCGAGATGACAGGCATCTTATCAGCACGGCTGTAACGGATCGTGCAGCCACGTCTTGATCCCTGAGTCAACAGATGGGGAAGTTCGCTAGACAACAACCATCTGCACGAACAGTTCGACGACGTTTTCAGCAGCATGGACTATCAGCTCGGAGACCATGGCTGCGGTTACCCTTGACGCTGCATCACAGACAGGAGCGCCTGCGATGGTGGAGTCAACGACGAACGTGGGTGCACGAAAGGCAAAACGTAATTTTTTCGGATGAATCCAGGTTCTGTTCACAGCATCATGATGGTCGCATCCGTCTTTGGCGACATCGCGGTGAAGGTACATTGGAAGTAGGTATCCGTGATCGCCATACTGGCGTATCACCCGGCGTGATGGTATGGGGTGCCATTGGTTAAACGGCGCGGTCACCTCTTGTTCACATTTCAGATGTGTTACGACCCGTGACTCTACCCTTCATTCGATCCCTGCGAAACCCTACCTTTCAGCAGGATATTGCCCGACCGCATGTTGCAGGTCCTGTACGGGCCTTTCTGGATACAGAAAATGTTCGGCTGCTTCCCTGGCCAGCACATTCTCCAGATCTCTACCCAATTGAAACCTTCTGGTCAATGGTGGCCGATCAACTGGCTCGCCACAATACGCCAGTCACCACTCTTGATGAACTGTGGTACCGTGTTGAAGCTGCATGGGTGGCTCTGTTTGACTCAATGCACAGGCGTATCAAGGCCGTTATTACGGCCAGAGATGGTTGTTCTGGGTACTGATTTCTCAGGATCTATGCACCTAAATTGCGTGAAAATGTAATCACATGTCAGTTCTTGTATAATATATTTGTCCAATGAATACCCGTTTATCATCTGCATTGCTTCTAGGTGTAACAATTTTAATGGCCAGTAGCGTAGCTGTGTCGCAAGCAAAGGGCGACATCCGAAATAAACCTCTTCAGTATATATAATTCCTAAGTCGCTGCTATGCAAGTTCCTAATGTTGATGCCGTGACCAGTCAGGTGCGGCACTTATGTCCTCTTCGCATAAAGGCCGCTGCTGTCGGGTTGTCATCCTGGAGAGGGGTCGGTCAGCGCGCAATCGACTGACGTCTTGTCATAGCCCTCTGCACTCTGTCGTTCCCGACTAGCGTGGAGAGCCCTTGACTTTACGCCGTAACATCCAGGACATCAAACACTTTCCTGCTTCGATGGAATCAAGCTCCGTCTAGCATGATCCACATTTCGTCGAAATCAGCGTCGCTTTGGATTACGGGGTCGAAATTAACTTCTAAAACCTTTAAGTACCCTTCAGTAGTCACTGTGCCATCAAGGAATATCGCACCGATTATTCTGTGGCTGCACATTGCTCACCACGCAGTCACCCGTTGAGGATGAAGAGACTTCTCGATTGCGAAATGCGGATTCTCAGTCCCCCAAATGCGCTGATTTTGATTATAGACGAACCCGTCCAAATCAAAATGGGCTTCGTCGCTAAACCAAACCATGCATGCGCATACTAATTCCAATCATACCCCGCATTTGGGCGTCCCATCGCAAACCGTCCAGAACTTGTGACAATTTTATCTCAAGAAATTCAGTAATTGTTACCCGGTTTTTCGCTGCAAGGTTTAAGCTTTCCTGATGACTGGAAAAATGGCACAGGTTATTTCAGTTGTCAAGATGGGTCGTCGTACAAATGCGAGAAATTACAGGCCTGTACCTATAATGAAAGTATACAGGGTGTTCGGAAACTCCTGTTAAATACCATTACCAGGTACCAAAGTTTCCAGTCTGACTATATTTTTAAGATTGTAAAAATAAAACAATTATGCTACCTTTCAACAAACTCATCCGTTATTTGAATGCACTTTAGACATCCTTGAATTAACAACTAAATGCTTTTCAAAATATTATCTCATTCTTTCCCGCCAAAATGTCCCAATATAGCAACTTTCACTTGATCACCATCATCATCATCATAACACTTCCTTTCTCGAGGATCCTTTTTTAGTTTGGAGAAGAGATAATAGACACCTGAGCCAAGATCTAGACCAAAGGGTGGGTGGTCAGTCTCCTGGAGGCCACATTCCTTTACTGTAACCTTCGCAATTACCGACGTGTGCACTGGAGCATTGTCGTGGACAAGACGACCACCGCGCGACAGACTTTCCTCTCCTCTTCAGATTGATGGTGTCGCGTAATACGGGCAGAAGTGAAGCATGGTGTTACGCGTCCACAGTGAAATTCCTCTCTTTCAAGTCAGCTTCGAGAACTCCTCTGGAATCCCAGAAGATTGTTGCCACGACCTGCCGGCCGGTGTGGCCGTGCGGTTATAGGCGCTTCAGTCTGGAACCGCGCGACCGCCACGGTCGCAGGTTCGAATCCTGCCTCGGGCATGGATGTGTGTGATGTCCTTAGGTTAGTTAGGTTTAAGTAGTTCTAAGTTCTATGGGACTGATGGCCTCACACGTTAAGTCCCACAGTGCTCAGAACCATTTGAACCATTTTTGGAGTAGATAACGACGAGAATGAAGACAATGAACCAATCGCTAGAGTTTCACTTATATATGCTAGAAATGCATTTGATATAGCGCTTCAGTACATCCACCAAAGATGTAGAAAACTATCAAGGATCCAAATAATAATAGACATTTTGTGGATTAGGAAATAGCGGCACAGAGCGGCAAAATCAATGTCGTTGTCTGCCAAGCAAGAGAACATTGCAGAGATTTCCGTCCTGATTACGGAAACATCATTTTTACCGTGTAATTTCTCATGTTTTAAACTCCTAAGTACATATCAGTTCTACGTCAGTGCAGTATCGTAATAAGATATGTCGCGATGTGCTGTTTGAGGCTTTCCCGGCGCTGCATCTGCTTGATAGGTTCCCGGGAATTACGCCGGATAATACTGTAAAACCCGCAAAATATTTCAACGAGACAACTGCCCACCATCTTCAGATGCTACAATCGCGTCGCTGAGAAGCTCGCTAATTTATATGTTGACTCTCTAGATCAGTTCAGGCGCCAGTGGGGGCCTAACATCATCGAAGACCAATCGTAGACGGTGTCGAATACCAGAATACCAGAGCACCTGGGAGCGGGAGAATGCGCCCGGGAGCGACGGAACCCGTTCGCGCGCGCGAGTTGTTGGCGCGCGATTTAAGCATCTGCGCTAAGGTTTCCCATCTGCGTTGACTCGGTGCCGTTGTTAATCTGCGGCTAACGATTCATTAGTGCCGCCAAGGCTGGCTCCCAGGCTTTGCTCAGGTGAAACCCGTGTCTCTGTTTATTAGGTTACTGCTTATACGTATTTCGACCGCCTCTTTGATAATGGAGTCCCAGTATGTGGAAGCATACGAGAGGATCTTGGTTTCTTAATAGTTCCTGCCGTGTCCCGTATCAAGGCAGTGTTCAGCAACCGCAGATTTCTCTGGCTGACCCAACCTCGTGTGACGTTTATGTTCGTCGCATCTGTCTTTAACAGCACCACAAGTCTGCCCAATATAAGACTTCCCACAGTGGAACGGGATTTTATATATATTCCTGGTCTCCTCATGCTGGAGTTGGATACAGTTTATCGTCATCTCCAGAAAGATCTGACGGATGCCGTACAACGGAAGACATCCACTCTCCTCAAATCCAGCCAACTTCCTGACCATCTGAAGAAGAGTTTAAGAGAACGAGCAACAGTTCCGCCACGACCTTATGGCCTACAAAGGATACAGAAGGAGAATGTTCCGCTTCACCCTATCGTCAGTAATATGGGTGTCCCAACATAGCACCTAGCTAAACATCTGGCTTCTCTTCTAGGTCCCATTGTGGGGAAATGTGAACACCATATTCGAAACACAGAAAATTTTATACGGTGACTGAAGTACCTGCGCCTTAAATCTACCGACTTACAAGTGAGTTTCGATGTGGTCGCTTTGTTCACACGAGTGCCTCTGATGGAGTCATTACAACTCATAGGAGCTACGCTGGAAGAGGACATCTTACACCTTTTCAAACACTTGCTTACCTCGACTTACTTTTTATTCAACGACCAGTATTTTGAGCAGACTGACGGTGTTGCTATGGGTAGCCCTCTGTCTCCCATAGTAGCTAATCTTTTATGGAAGATTTCGAGGACATAGCACTTCAGACGGAGGTTTTGAAACCCAAATGTTTTTGGAGATATGTAGATGATACGTTTGTGGTATGGCCACATGGAACAGCAACGCTTCCTTCTTTTCTGGAACACCATAACTCCCTCCATCCAAGCATCTGCTTCACCATGGCGGTGGAGAAAGATGGTGAGCTCCCGTTTCTGGATGTTTTGGTTCGTAGAAAAAGAGACGGCCCCTTGGGTCACAGTGTGTTCCGGAAGCCTACGCACACAGACTTGTATTTAAAAGCTACGAGCTGTCATCATTTTCCCGCGCCGCGGCGCGCTTCCGCAGACAGCGACCCGTTTCTCCAGCAGAGGGCTCTGGTATTCGACGCCGTCTACGATTGGTCTTCGGTGACATTAGGCCCCCGCTGGCTCCTGCGCTGTTCTAGAGAGCCAACATATAAATTGGCGAGCTTCTCAGCGACGCGATTGGCAGGCAGTTGTCTCGTTGAAATATTGTGCGGTTTTTACAATATTATCCGGCGTAATTCCCGGGAACCTATCAAGCATATGTAGAGATGTTAAACTGTTACTCGAAGTAACAATATCTTACCGTACGATATAGACGTATTTTACAATATACGTACTATTGTACTTTACACTTTCGTCTAAGATGTTTTAGTGTGTCGTCGTTTCCTTTTCGTTTTGTTTCTGTTTCAACATGGAGCAATATTTAAGACAGCATTTCCAGTTGAAATTAAAGTTGTACTGTATTGTATAGTGATGTTACAGGTTACAAAGTGCTTTTGCTCTGGAAGACGATAGATTCGCGCCCTACCATGGGCATGATGAATAAGATACCGAGATTCATCAGATCATGCAACGCTCTGCCACTGCATCAACGTCCAGTGCCTACGTTCACGTGCCCATTTCAGTCATCGTTTCTGATATCGTGGTCTTAACACTGTTACGTGCATGAATCGTCGGAGACAGAGACCCAGCGTTAGGTGTGTTCAGTGCACTGTGTGTTCACACACACTTGTTCTCAGCCCAGCATCCAAGTCTGATGTTAGTTCCGCCACAGTTCGCGGCCTGTCCTTGTTTACCATTCTGACCAGCCTACGACGTCAGACATCGGTAATGAGGGGTGGCCGCCCAACCCCACGACGTTTGGACGTGGTTTCACCTTGGTTTCCCCACGTGTCGAAGACACTCACCACAGCCCTCCTCGAACATCCAAAAGTCATGCAGTTTCCGAAATTACGAACTGCCTATTGACTTCTGTCTCGGATTCTCCAGCCGATGTTCATTTGCTGATTTTACTGACGTTTCCGAAATGCTCGTGCTGGGCCTCCGGGCCATCACAGTCTGCCCTCGGTCAAACTCAGATAGATCAAGCGCCTTCCCCATTCTACACACGTACAGCACGCTCACTGGTACTGCAGGTACCGTGTACGTGTCCGACTAGCAGTCATTCCTCGCCAGGTGACACTGCTACCGCCTGGACGGGTTTATATCGACGGCAGGTCGGTGGTCAGATACTCTCTATCTCTCTCTCTCTCTCTCTCTCTCTCTCTCTCTCTCTCTTACAGCACCAAATATTCCTCTCTTGTCTAACATGCAACTGTCTTCTATGTATAGGTGCTGTAAGCGAATGAATTGCAGGTGATATACTTGTGGCTTCTTTGTGTAGTACAAACTACCAGTTTTTATGTGGCTTTGTCGGGCAACACTATTGTGACAATCTATATTACTATATAAATACAAATTATTGTCTAACGTTGTTACCGGAAATCTAGGAACTGTATTGGGCGATTTACTTCAGATCGCACAAGATACTTTACTGAACATTTGGAAGAACATAGGCTACACTTTTATTAAATATACGTAATAAATAAATGTATGTGTATTATACAAATGGAAAACAGTGTTACCAAAAGTTGTTGACTAATTTGCTTCAAATTTTTACACAACACTTAAATGTACATGCAGATGGACATAAGCTGTATATTTCTATTATGTTAATGTATAAATGCACATACAATATATAAAGGAGAAACGCTGTTACCAAAAGTCTCGAAAAGTAATTGACCTATTTAATTCACATTTTTGCACGGTACTCTAATGAACACTCGGAAGGACAAGGGCTATAAATTGTTTTATTAGCGACTGCGAGAAGTAATAGGCTGTACTGTACTCTGCTATGAAAAAGTGTAGTACTGTTTTCGTTCTCGCACTTAGTTTTAACTAAGACAGCAAAGCATTTTAAAACATTAGATAAAGTGTTTATCCCATAAATATTCTTCCTCATTGTATATATGTTTTTAAACAAAAATTATATAGACAGCAATGTGCAGTTTTTTTTTTCTTCGTCGCAGTCGGTTTACACAGAAAACAGGGAAGTTTGTTTCTTGTTAATCGGCATGTGATCAGAGTATTACTGCGGTATATTTAAATTGCAATAACAATAAACAAGTCCTAAGATCAGAGGAGAAAGGAAGAGGAAATGGACAGAAAGGGGGGAGGTCGGAGGGAGGAAATGGACATATAGAAGTGGAAAGAGGGGATGGACAGAGAGAGATAGGGCAGGAAGAGACGGGGAGAGAGGGGGAAGAAGCTTGATGGACAGAGAGAGGTAGCGCAGGAAGAGACGGGGAGAGAGGGGGAAGAAGTTTGATTGACAGAGAGGGGTGGAGGATAAGGAAATGGACAAAGGGAGGAGGAGGTCGAGATTGGCAGAGACATGGAGGGAGAAGGAGACTGGAGGTATATCCAATTCCTAAACAGTTTAGCGGTTGTGAAGCATTGCCATGTTTACCAGTAGTGCATAAAGCATTGGCGTTAATATTCTCCCTAGTGGAGACTGCTTTTTGCGATTACTTCCTAACTATAAAAAAAATCTACATTTTTGAACCGCGGAATTTGGAAAATATGATGAGGGACTGTTACTTGTGTTGCAAAATATTATAGTCACACTCTTTCTTACGGCGAGTCTTTAGTTCGCACACAGTAACTCTTCTACGTGTTTTCTGCTTTCCAGTCGCAGTCGTTTGCTCAGGAATGGTTGTTCAGCTATGTGTCAAGCAGCAGGCTTCACGAAACGGATGGCCGACATACTTTATCGACCTGAGACTATGAGTTTCAGTGGTTGGCGACTGTTGATGTCTATCTGCAACAGCCAGTAAGAGCTACCGGTCACGCATGCGCCGTACAGCCCACAGCGACAGTGCCTGTCGGCTATTACTGCTCGCCTACCTGACGCTGCGAAGGTGGGAACAAGAAGGGAAAAAAAAGGAAATCGAAAAAGGAATAAAAGACGACCTTTGGCCGGCCGCTAAATCACAGGGAGAAGAAATACGGGGCGAGAAAAGAACCGTGCAGAATGTTCTGTAATTTGCGGTGTGGTGTTTCGTGAGCCGGCGAAGTGCCGGTTGGAGGAAACCTGTGTACTCGAGTGTGTCATTAGCGTTTCTGTTTTCTACGCAGGCGACGGCTTCGAAATGACCCCAGAATTAATCGACGCTCCTATCAGCATCCATCGTTCCATAATTCTCGTCACCTGCAGTTCTGAATTCGTTGCGCAACGTACCGAATACGGACAACGTCACTCAGAGCGGACGGTGGACAATAGTTTATGAAACTCACCTGCGTTGTAACACACGGGCACGATCTTATCTTCCCCATTGACAGAACAAATAATGCTCTCAAAATGCACACTACTACGTCGCAGATTGGAAAGCGAGAGAGAAACGAGCAATGTGTTGCGAGTCATACGCTGTAATGAGACTTCCTGATTTTAAACCTACGTCCTGAAGACTGTGACTTCAAGCTATAACTTTACAACAGATAGCAATGCTTTTTCTGGATGAATAAAACAAACTGTTCACGGAATGGCTTCAAAGTTCAGTCTGTAATGCATCCAGTCCGCCTACCTCGAGATATTTATTTATCAAGTTTAAAAACTACGTTATAAAATACACAGCTATGCCAATATCTTTATTTCAGACAGTTGGCTTCTGTTCAACATCAGGCCATCTTCGGGTGTCGTATTAATACAAGAGAGTTATGTCATTTAATTGTGCGTACTTGTTTTCTGGCTTTCTCCTTTTCGTTAAGGAGACCCGACGACGGTCTGCTGTTCGTCCGAAATAGATTTTAAACAATAAAAATGATGTTACAGGTATCTACTTTGTAATGAAACTCTTAACCTTCCTAAAACCTGTTCAACATTGCCCATACAAAATATTTATTTATCAGATTTCTTGGCCCATGGTCATGGAACGAGTCAGATCATAACTCACACAGTGCTGATCAGAAAATTGATTTACAAAATATTGATAAGATTCTTTTGTGACGTGCTAACAAAAGACGTATTTGGACCCACATATGTCTCTTTCACACAACGTAGGAGATGGCATCAATTTCTTTTTTTTCAGTGGATTTCGCAGAGGGATAACTCCTTTCAGGTCAGCAGTACTAAACTGCATCAACGGTGAATATGCAAAACGATTCAGTTCGAAACGCAAATCTAAACCACCCAGTTTAAATGAATTCGCCTTTTTTTTTTACTTTGTGGGTTCAGGTTAATGTTTATTCAGGAAATCACTACGAACAGCTATTTAGATTATATTGGTAGTCTAGCTTCAGCTAAGAGAATATAAGTCATGCTCTGCATTGTTTCCCTGCGCGAAATGACATAAAAAGAATATTTCTGCGTTCGGTAACCAGACTCCACTGGAAATGGAAGTGTATTCTGCTACAAATCATTCTCCGGTGTATAGTAGTCTACATCACATATATTCAAACCACCACAAAACAATTAAAAATTAGGAATAAGACAAAAGATGTATAGTGAAAGCACCATAACGTTCTCTTTTTTGTCAACAAGCGCATGCTGAATTGTTAGCATTCGTTCTTCATTTCCCATACCTCTACTCTGTTTCCAAAGTTACATAGATCTTTCTGCAAGTATGTTATGCCATACAGAACGTGTTACCGAGAAATTATCTGGAAGGCCGCAGCGCCTGGTCTGGTTCCGCTTTTGCGATCAGGGGATTGTCATTCCCCTGTAATAAAACAGAAACTGAGTGAATTTTTCATTGATATAATGTGGAATATGAACCATGTCATGCAATATGCTCAAAGAAACAACTGAAAAGAAACCGATCTTGAAGAAAAAGACAGTGCCTCTAGATTGTGGCGTTCCGGATTCGATTTCCGACCGGGTCATTGGTTTTCTTCGCTCGGGGACCGGTTGTTTTTGTTGTGCGAATCATTTCATCTCATATTCATTGACGCGCAAGACCCGGAGCGGAGTCAAAGAGAAAGATTTGCGACAGGCGACTGAAGACTGACAAATCTAAAAGCTCTTGTGCATAAAAATTACTCGAACTTCAAAGTGAAACTAATTGTCTTGGTCAAGTATATTGTCTTTCATCTGTTCTTTGATCAGCTGACGCGTTTTCCTAAGATGGAAAAGTCAACTACGGAGACTGCTGTTACCGTGAAAGTTTGGGACCTGTCATATTCTACGAAATTAAGTCAGTGAGAAATGAGGACGTCTCTGGTGTATTTGCGTTTTTCAGCTAGGTTACAATTATATGCAGCACGAGATTTGTGGCACGTGCAGTAGCTTGGCAGAAACTAAAATAGCTGACATAAAAAGAAAGAAAAGCTTCTGGAGATACTGGAGAACAGAACGGTAACGAGAGTGGAACAAGTCACCGAATTTTTCACTGTATATCTTCTGTATGTTCCTTATTTTGGCTGGAAATTCGCTGATGACTGTAAAATATGTTTGTGTAAGACGAAGTAATTCGCTCTTCAGCAGACTCAAAAGTGATGCCCTTGTGTCAATACTTTCAAACCATACAACTCGGTCATAAAAGCCAGTACAGCAGCTCTCTACAACTTTTCTTAATTTGTTCTAAATACTTGAAGGCAAGAAAACACAGGGAATGCTGTATGAAATTCAGGAAACATATGGCAATTTGATCTTAACAGCTGTAATCTTCATCGTCATGAAGACATAAAAAAATAAAACTTTTGTACATTATGAATGTTAACACTGCAACTGTGATAAACAAAGATTTTAAAAAGTGACTAAAACGATTCGCGCTTTGTGTTGGTACATTTTCTATAATTTTTTTATTTTTATTTATTTGTTTATTAACCTTAGCATTAGTGGTTTCAAGTTGGCTAGCAGCTCATCACCAGTTGGTACATAATTTTAATGTTAGTTTCTCCCGGTGTATACAATGTTCAAATAACTTGCGGGAATGCAGTCGGGTGACGTGCTCGAAAACCAGCATTATTTCGACAGGAGCACACCCTATCATTATCAAGCCAAAACAGCAGCAAGTAAGCGCTGTGCTAGCGAATTTGAAACCTCGGTCTCTACAGATCTAAAGAAACTCCGTAAAGATAAAACACACACACATATATATAAATTTGAATAAATCACGGTCCGCAGCTCGTGGTCGTTCTCGCTTCCCGCGCCCGGGTTCCCGGGTTCGATTCCCGGCGGGGTCAGGGATTTTCTCTGCCTCGTGATGACTGGGTGTTGTGTGATGTCCTTAGGTTAGTTAGGTTTAAGTAGTTCTAAGTTCTAGGGGACTGATGACCACAGATGTTAAGTTCCATAGTGCTCAGAGCCATTTGAATAAATCACGGAATAATGTAGATAAAGAGGCACAAATTGACACACATGCTTGGAATGACATGGGGTTTTATTAGAACCAAAAAAATACAAAAGTTCAAAAAATGTCCGACAGATGGCGCATCATCTGATCAGAATAGCAATAATTAGCATAACAAAGTAAGACAAAGCAAAGATGATGTTCTTTACAGGAAATGCTCAATGTGTCCACCATTATTCCTCAACAATAGCTGTAGTCGAGGAATAATGTTGTGAACAGCACTGTAAAGCATGTCCGGAGTTATGGTGAGGCATTGGCCTCCGATGTTGCCTTTCAGCATCCCTGGAGATGTCGGTCGATCACGATACACTTGCGACTTCAGGTAACCCCAAAGCCAATAATCGCACGGACTGAGGTGTGGGGACGCGGGCGGCCAAGTATGACGAAAGTGGCGGCTGAGCACACGATCATCACCAAACGAAACCCGCAAGAGATCTTTCACGCGTCTAGCAATATGGGGTGGAGCGCCATCCTGCATTTTGGTTCTAATAAAACCCCATGTCGTTCCAAGCATGTGTGTCAAATTTTACCTCTCTGTCTACATTATTCCGTGGTTTATTAAGTTTATATATATATATATATATATATATATATATATATATATATATATATATATATACCGGGTGATCAAAAAGTCAGTATCAATTTTAAAACTTAATAAACCACGGAATAATGTAGACAGAGAGGTATATATATATATATATATATATATATATATATATATATATAGCATATGAAAAAATTAGCGCCATCACAAACCAGAGATGAATGACGTCAGAAATTATCGATAATGAAATTAATAATCAACGGTTGAGGTAACATAAACTCTGTCTCTCTGTTTTTTGACAAGTGAGAGAGTAAGCTACCATACAGAATTCAAACAACAGCTATCATGGAAGACATCGAGGAACGTGCCTTGGAGTCGGCTGCTTTGAAACCTGAGTGTTTTCTTAGGTATGTAGACGGTACTTTTGTTGTCCGGCTTCATGACAGTAAGAATTTTAACGACATTTTAGAACATCTGAATTCAATCCACCGGAATACTCGTTTCACGATGGAGATGCAAAAGGATGGCTATCTTCCCTTCTTTGATGTGGTGGTCACGAGGAAGGTGGATGGTACGTTGGGACATGCTATTTGTGGGAAAGTTACACTGATTTGTACCTGCAGGTTGGCAGTTGTAACCATCCGATTAAATGTGAAGGGTTACTTCGTACTCGATTCACAGGGGCCATGTCATCTCGGATTCTGAAAGTTTGTCAGCTGAGTTAGCCCATCTCGAAGTCAGCTTTCGTCAGAATGGCTATAGGGAAAGACAGATGAGACGTGCGTTGCGCTATCGACCGACTATGCATCGTGTGAGTGATGACAGTATCAAGGTGGCACCAAACTCTGCGGCCATTTTGCCTTGCCCAGGGAGCATTTCGAACCGGATTCGTCGTATTTTGCGGAAATATGATTTGAAAAGTGTTTTTCGACCACCATCTAAGATCAGGGTCCTTCCAGGTTCCGTAAGGGATGACCTTGGTTTTCATAAGGTTGGTGTCTACAGTATTCCTTGCAGTTGTGGCATGTCGCTTAATGGTCAGACCAAAAGTACTGTGGAGGATCGGTCTACTGAGCATAAGTGGCACACAAGCTTGCAACAGCCGAGCAAATCCGTCATTGCAGAACATTGTCGTGGCATCGGTCACCCTATGGAACATAAAAACACGGTGATTCTGGCATGTGCATCCAACTATTGTGATAGTGTTATTAAGGAAGCGGTTGATATTAAATTTGCAGGTAATCGTATAAATGGAGATGGTAGTTTTTGTTTGTACTACGCATGGAATTCTACTCTCTCACTTGTCAAAAAACATAGGGACAACGTTTGTACTACCTCACCCGTTGGTTATTGATGTCACTGTCGATAATGTATGACGTCGGTCATCTATGGGTGGGGATGGCGCCAGTGTTTACATTTGTGTGTGTGTGTGTGTGTATTTGTGTGTGTGTTTACCTTACGAAGTTTATGTGGAAACCGTGGTTTCAAATTCGCTTGCGCAGCGTTTAGTTGCTGCAGTTTTGCCTTGAAAATAGCAGGGTTTGCCCCCGTCGAAACATTGGCGACTGTCATCGATGTCATTCCCGTAAGTTATCTGAAAATTTTAGTGGCTGTTTGTAACATCGTGGCTATCGTGGCGTGGCTGTGGCTAAACAGAAATACGAAACAAGTAGACACTGAATGTGACGAGATATCTAGAATTATTTACTTGAAGTTATTACATACAGTTATTTGCATCTATGGGCTTAATCCTAGTCCATAATCAATATGTAGTAAGCAAGAATAAACCTGTTAAACGTCATTTCAGTACCAATGACTATAGAAGAGCACGTGTTAATTTTACAATAAAGAATACGTACGTGTTACTACTGTAGTAGAGAAAGTAGTGTACATCGACACATATATTTACTGTCCTTGACGATACACGTGCAACTTTCGATGGTTGAATTGTTGGGCGCTCAACTGCGCTGTCATCAGCGCCCGTGCTAAGTCCCAATTTTTACGCAGTCCAATTGATACACAATCCAATCTAGTCACTGTCACGAATGATAATGATGATGATGAAATGATGAGGACAACATAAAGACTCAGTCCCAGGTCTGAGAAAATCCCCAACCCAGCCGAGAATCAAACCTGGGACCTCATGATGCAGAGGCAGCAAGGCCAGCCACTAGACCACGAGCCGCGGACCTGAAACTTTCGAAAATGCGAATTTCAGCCAACGAATACATAAACTCCATTGCAATATCTTTGTATATTAGCTTAAGTCACACTCATTGTCTTGTTTAAGGCCTGTAAAGCCCTGAGGACCTATTACCTATGGAAAGATTGTATCGTGCTGCGTGAACAACGTAAATCATTTTATCCAAAGTGATTTGTGCATCAGGATTTAACTCACGGATGCAAATAACTATAAGTCAAGTCTCCAAGTCGACCATGTGACGTAAACAACTTCAGATACATCGCAAAGTTCAGAGCAAACTTATTCCGCATTTTCTCTCTTGCAACAGCTTCACGACGACCTCCAAAATGCTATAAACATTTATTAAAACTACTGTGTATCATCTGATAATGAGTCGCTAGGACACTTTCAAACTGGTCTTAATAGAAATAGTAGCATCGCGAAAGGCCACTGGTCGTAGTTATTTCTAAAAATCCGTATAAACAATTAACAGAAAAATCTAACACAAAAGAAGAATATATTGTCTCTCAAATTTTAACTTTATACCGCATAATAAACAAAGTAAATTACAAAGCAAGAAAGCAGGCCGGTGTGGCAGTGTGGTTCTAGGCGCTTCAGTCTGGAACCACGTGACCACTACGGTCGCAGGTTCGAATCCTGCCTCGGGCATGGATGTGTGTGATGTCCTTAGGTTAGTTAGGCTTAAGTAGTTCTAAGATCTAGGGGACTGATGACCACAGATGTTGAGTCCCATAGTGCTCAGAGCCATTTGAACCACCCAAAGCAAGAAACAATTAAACATTTAAATCAACATCAAAATTACCGTTTAAGAAGTACACTGAATTTAAAAATGTAACAGCAGTCTTGACTGGTGGAAGGAACCACTGCCAAAGGTAACCAAGAAATTAAAAACAAGTGTGCTGTTTTTTTTCTTCGTCGAACAAAAAACTACTAAAAGTACTAGCAATTCTGCTCAGAAATTCCATTCATGGCGAGCATTTATAGATAGCCTTGAACTACGGTTTTCATCTATTAATGACAAAAATCTTCTTCAGCATGTGACCAGACGTAAGAAACATCGCTATTCAGCGCAGGCTAACACACTGATGTTGGACAGTAATCACATTTAGGATACAAATGAGTAATGTGTCCGAGACCCCAGCTTATTTTTCTCTGTATTCATTCCGCGTTGGACACAGAGAATAATCACATGATGTGTAGAACCAGACAGATCAGAAAAACACGTCTGCTTTTTACGAAATACCAAGACAGACTCGACATGTGCTTTCTTTAAGATTTGAGATCACACTTTTTTTCATTCCGTATTAGTTGGACTTTGTTTTTGTCCTTCTACCAATATAAACGACAAAAGATTTGCGCCAGGCTTTGTAACACGCTGCTAATGCGGGAGTAATAGAACGACAAACTGAAACTTTTATTTCATTGCTATGGCGAAAAGTTTCCCGCCCCTACCGGATGCGGAGTGATATTACTGAACAATGAGAAATGGGGTATACATTACGAATTAACTTTTCAAACCGACGATGTATTTCTTTAGCAAGAGTCCTACGTTCCTGATTGTCAAGTAGAACTCTGACATCGACTCACAGAAAAAATTTATGAAATTAACAAAGTAGCAAAGTAAAGTGAAATATCAACATCTAGCTCGTATTCCACAAGCTATCTAACGGTGCGTGGCAGAGTGTACTTCTGTTACTATTAACTTATCCCATGTACCCTGTTCCATTCGCGAACGGCACGTGGGGCGGCCGGTGTGGCCGTGCGGTTCTAGGCGCTTCAGTCTGGAACCGCGTGACCGCTACGGTCGCAGGTTCGAATCCTGCCTGGGGCATGGATGTGTGTGATGTCCTTAGGTTAGTTAGGTTTAAGCAGTTCTAAGTTCTAGGGGACTTATGACCTCAGATGTTGAGTCCCATAGTGCTCAGAGCCATTTGAACCATTTTGAACCGCACGTGGGAAGAATGATTGGCGGTAAGCCTCTGTATTAGCTCCAATTTCTTGAATGTTTTCATGTTGGTCATTTCACAATTTGTATGTGGTGAAAGTAATATCCGACTCTTCCCAGATATTACTGTCTCGAAAGTTCAATAGAAACCTCTGTAGGATGCACAACGCCTATCTTGTAACGTCTGTGAGTATCCCTGTAACGCTCTCGCGCCGACGACACGATCCCGTTTCCCGTGACGAGAGGCGCCACTCTGCGTTGTTCCTTCTCTCTCTTTCTCCCTCTCCCTCTCTCTCTCTCTCTCTCTCTCTCTCTCTCTCTTTCTATTTCCTTTTTCTATCAGTCCTACCTGGCAAGGATCCCATACTGACGAACAGAACTTAACAGTCGACGGAACAAACAAGCGCCTTATAAGCCACTTCCTTCGTGGCTTACATTTCCTTAAGATTCTTCCCATTCGTCTCAGTCTGTCCTCTGATTTTCTACTATCTGTTTCATGTTTTCATTCCACTTACAGATAGTTCTCTCTCTCTCTCTCTCTCTCTCTCTTTTTCACTCTCTCTCCCCTTCTTCTATCAGTCCTACCTAGTAAGGATAGTTACTCCTATATATTTTACGGTAGGTACTGTTTCCAGCAGTTGTTGTCAATAGGGTAGTTATGCAGCAGATGATTTCTTTTCCTACATATGTTACATTTATCTATGTTCATGGTCAACTGCCAGAGCCTGCACCATTCATCAATCCTCTGCACGTCATTCTGCAGTACGAAGATACTGCATATCCGAAATGAGAGGTTGAAGTTCTACATATTTATTCCTATGACAGTATACACACTGAAGCTCAAAGAAACTGGTACAGGTATGCATATTCAAATGTAGAGATAAGTAAACGGCAGAATACGCCTCTGCGGTCGGTAAACGGCTATATTATACAGCAAGTATCTGGCACAGTTGCTAGATCGGTTACTGCTACTACAATGGCAGGTTATCAAGATTTAAGTAAGTTTGAACGTGGTGCTACAGTTGGTGCATGAGCGATGAGACACAACATCTCCGACGTAGCAATGAAGTGGAGATTTTCCCGTACCACCATTTCACGAGTGTACCGTGAATATCCGGAACCCGGTTAAACATCAAATCACCGACATCGCTGCGGTCGGAAAAAGATCCTGCAAGAAGGGGACCAACTCGACTGAAGAGAATCGTTCATCCTGAAAGAAGTGCAACACTTCCGCAAATTCCTGCACATTTCAATGGTGGTCCATCAACAAGTGTCAGCGTGCGAATCATCCAACGAAACACCATCGACATGAGCTTTCGGAGCCGAAGGCCCACTCGTGTACCCTTGATGACTGCACGACGCAACGTTTTACCCCTCGCCTGGGTCCGTCAACACCGATACTGGACTGTTGATGACAGGAAACATGTTGCGTGATCAGACGAGTCTCGTTTCAAATTGTATCGAGCGGATGGACGTGTTCGGGTATGGAGACAATCTCAGGAATCCTTGGATCCCGCATGTCAGCTGGGGACTGTTCAATTCGGTGTAGGCTCTGTAATGGTGCGGTGCGTGTGCAGTTGGAGTGATATGGGACCCCTTATACGTGTAAGTACGACTCCGACAGGTTACAGGTACGTAAGCATTCTGTCTGATCACCTGCATCCATTCATGTTCGTACTGCATTCCCACGGAATTGGACAACTGCAGCAGAACAAGGCGACACCACCACACGTCCAGAATTCCTACAGAGTGGTTCCAGGAACACTCTTCTGAGTTCAAACACTTACGCTGGCCACAAATCTCTCCAGACATGAACATTATTGAGCATTTCTTGGATGCCTTGCAACGTGCTGTTCAGAAGAGGGCTCCATTGCGTTGTATTCTTACGGGTTTACGGACAGCCCTGCAGGATTCATGGTGTCAGTTCCATTCAGCACTACTTAAGACTATAGTCGAGTCCATGCCACGTCGTGTTGCGGCACTTCTGCTTGCTCGCTGCGGCCGTACAGGATATTAGGCAGATGTACCGGTTTCTTTGGCTCTTAAGCGTATTTTTCAGAAATATAATTGAGCAGTGAGAGACAGAAAAAGAGAGAGATCGAGAAAAATAATCTTTATTGTGTGAAGACAAACAGAACAAGCATGTAGACAGAAGAGACACGGAACAAAGCAAATAAGGATTCCGCGGCGTTGGGGGGATTGCAGTGTGTCTGATGGTGGCGCGGCCCTTGTCGCCTGGCCAATACAAATATACAGGGAGGGTGGGAGGAGGTGTGCCGCTATCGGCCTGTTGTACGACCTCTGCGAGAGGCGCTAGAGGGCCTCATTAGTGAACTGGGAACTGTCTATGCTTATGGCCGAAGCGGCCGCATTTGCATTCAGAGTGGCTGCTTAAGACGGCCGCGTCTCCTCTATCGCGCCGCCGGGAAGAGCCGTCGCGGTTTCTTAAAAACGGACGTAGTTAGGGCTTGATGGCATCTTTAGATAGACTCCCGCTGTACTGACGCCGCTCTGGGGCTTGCGAGGACCGCGACGGTCTAATTCTGGTTCCACGATGGCGGCCGAGGTTGCCCGCCACGCTTCGCACAGGAGGAAAGAATAACTGTTTCCAGGCTGCGTATTTCGTGGAAACAATGTGTAAGTGTATACGAGATGGAGCGAAGGAGACTGTATGGAATAGAGAGACTGAGATAAAGAGAGACAGGGAGAGTGACAGAGAGAGAGAGAGAGAGAGAGAGAGAGAGAGAGAGAGAGAGAGAGAGAGAGAGGGAGAGAGAGGGAATGAAAGAGAATGGGGGTGGGGGAGAGAGAGCGAGCGTAGTTTCACACAGTTCTTGAAAATATAAGCACGTCGGATGGGAGACAATGTATTAGTAGAGTGTAACACAAGCTCTACTCAACATGGACTTCAGTTCGAGAATGTAGAATCCAAAGATCTCCTTAGACGTGCCACAGCCAACTAAAACCATTCATTAACGATTAGATTCCGTAGATCATCCATTATGATGCCGTCGTACAACTGTCTCACGCACCAGTACTGAAATGTGTGATATACACTCTAAAAACAATGTAGGAAAAGACATATTGCTACTTTCCGTAAAGAAGACACGTCAAGCTCCAGACAGGCACAATTAAAAGATATTCACCCACACCTTTCAGCCACAGCCTTCGTCATCAAAAGAGACACACACACGCACCATTGACACACACACACACACACACACACACACACACACACACACACACACACAAGCAAGTACACCTCACGCACATATGACCAATTCCAGCATCTTGGGCTGGACTCTCGGTAAGTAGCAAATGTGTCTTTTCTACATTGTTGATATTTCTACCTGGAATTTCCATTGTTTGAATTTTGCTGCACGGCTTTCTTCCATCCTACAACCCTGTGAAGTTTTCCTTTGTTACTCTTCTCTATAGAATTATTCTTCTCAGTATCCATTCTTTCTCTTCTTTCTTGTGTTGGTCACAACGGCCCAATGAAGAATGCACTATGCAGGATGCAGTACGTGAATGATGGAGAGGTTACTGACGCAGCAAAGCATTGTCTACGACGTCGACCAGTACAGACGTACCATATGGGCATACGCGCCCTCGCAGAAAGGTGGTAAAGGGCGTCGGAGATTATGTTGAAAAATAGGGTTTTGTAGCCAAAAGAGTGACGAACAACATGGTGTACTGGAATCTTGAATTAAACCAACCCGCTACCAGAAAAAAGTGTTGCATTCCTGACTGAACGTCGCTCATACAAGCGCACACAGTGGCATTTTAGCAACCACCCACTCTCAACTCCACGTGTGAATGGAATCGGGAGAAATCGTGAAACGAGGTGCAATAGGAAGTACCCTCTCCAATGCACTTTGCAATGGATTTCAGATGTAGATGCAGATCTGTGAATTTCACCGAACATACTGTCACAAGGTCGTGTGTACCTGATAAGACCCTCATCAACGGAGCATTTTCGTCTAATAAGTCCTACATCGGAACCACAGCCGGCCGTTCTGCCTCTCGGGGCGTATTTCGCGACGTCGCTCGCATCTCCAAACTTTTCGACTTGAAGCAGTGTTCATTTCGCCAGTAAAAGGCGAATTACATGCGCAGTCCTTCCGCAGACATTCACTTTGGAACGAGTTCCACTTGTCTGTTCAGTTCAGCACGAGCCAGTAGCCACCGCCGGAAGCAGCACCACTCGTGACGTTCATTTGGTCTACTGAAAGAGGCTGTAAGAGATTTGCGAGAGTCCCCACACACGTTTGGGAACAACATTAAAACATACAACTCGGATAAATATTTTAATTCGAGACCGCTTGAGGTCCGTCATAATTTCTGCTCAATTACCGCCGCAGGGGTGCGGCCGAGGGAGGAGCGCTGTGAAATTTTAATGATATTAATTTTACACGCGGCAGGCCAACGCAGCCCGCCACAGCCCTTTTTTTGGAACGGGCCCAGCTGCCGCTACCGAAAGCAGAGCCTATCCCACAATCTCAAACCCAAAATCTGACGCAGGTATACAAGCTGGGTAACTCCTGGCGTGTTCTCATTCCACTAGATAAGCCGCAGAGGTCGCTAGCGTATTTAACACTTTTCACTCAGTTACGTACATCAAAACCTGCTGCCCTTCGATAAACACTGTCAAATGCGTACAGAGGTCCATAGCGCCATTCGAAGGTGAGTATGTGGAATGTAGTCGAATTACGTCGGGTGATACTGAGGGAATGAAATTAGGAAATGAGACACTTAAAGTAGTAAATGAGTTTTGCTATTTGGGGAGCAAAATAACTCATGATGGGCGAAGTAGAGAGGATATAAAATGTAGACTGGCTATGGCAAGGAAAGCGTTTCTGATGAAGAGAAATTTGTTAACATCGAGTATAGATTTAAGTGTCAGGAAGTCGTTTCTGAAAGTATTTGTATGGAGTGTAGCCACGTATGGAAGTGAAACGAGGACGATAAATAGTTTAGACAAGAAGAGAATAGAAGCTTTCGAAATGTGGTGCTACAGAAGATTGCTGAAGGTTACATGGGTAGATCACATAACAAATGAGGAGGTATTGAATAGTATTGGAGAGAAGAGAAATTTGTGGCACAACTTGACTAGAAGAAGAGATCGGCTGGTAGGGCATATTCTGAGGCATCAAGGGATCGCCAATTTAGTATTGGAGGGCAGCGTGGGGGGTAAAAATCGTAGAGGGAGACCAAGAGATGAATACACTAAACTGATTCAGAATGATGTATGTTGCAGTAGGTACTGGGAAATCAAGAAGCTTGCACAGGATAGAGTAACATGGAGAGCTGCATCAAACCAGTCTCAGGACTGAAGACCACAACAACAACAACAACGTTCTGCAGTAGCTGTTCGGACCTAAGTTGGAAGTGTTCCTCTACAGGCTTTTCACATGTAGTGTGATTCTTACTTTGAATAAAAATCAGGAGTGGCTTCAGCAGTTCGATAGATTTCTTTCTCAAAGTGTGCTTTATCCGATTCGTAGCCATAAAACATTCATTATCACCTAGAGGAAATAATGTTACGTAAATAATACAGTGTGTTTGAAAAAGAATCACCTGACTCCAGAACTTCACGTTTATTGATAAAACCATACTACAAAGAAGAGATGGATTGCAGAATGCTGATAAAATTTTAAAGCTTTAGCTATGCTACTGCAACTGCTCTGTATGTCCACTAGCAACAGCAGGAACAGCGTCTAGACAACTAAATTCGTCATAAACCTTACCCAATGTATCTGCTTTTACCGAAGCTATGACGGCTGTTAGTGTTCGGTACTTCTTCTACGTCAAGAGGTAAAGGGGCCACACTTTGCGTCACACATACCCACAAGAAAAAATCGCATGGGGTCACGTCTGTCGATTTTGGGCAGTTTATTGGCGTCCCGTGCACCCTATGCAACGTTGAGGCAGAGTGTCGTTGAGAAACTGATGTACAAAAAGCCGATTCTACAGCATTTGAAGATAGCTCATTCCAGTCACTGTATTCTCCTCAAAAAAGAAGGGACCGTTCACTTTATCACGATAAATGGCACAGTAAAACGTTCACTTTAAGTGAATCTCTTCCGTAGTCAGCAATGTCATGAGGGTTCTGTAGTCGCTATATGCATACGTTACCGCTAACATGAAATGTTGCGCCCGCATCTCGTGGTCGTGCGGTAGCGTTCTCGCTTCCCACGCCCGGGTTCCCGGGTTCGATTCCCGGCGGGGTCAGGGATTTTCTCTGCCTCGTGATGGCTGGGTGTTGTGTGCTGTCCTGAGGTTAGTTAGGTTTAAGTAGTTCTAAGTTCTAGGGGACTTATGACCACAGCAGTTGAGTCCCATAGTGCTCAGAGCCATTTGAACCATTTTTTGAAATGTTGCTTCATCAGTGAGAATTAACTATGGTAAAAATGTAAATGATCCTGTTCGTGTTGCTGCTGGTGTTCACGTAGAGAATTTGTAATAGCATAGCTCAAACATTAAAATCTTGTGAGTGTTTTCAATGCAACACACGTTTGCATTACTTTTTTATCAATCAATATGGAGTTCAGAAATCAGGTCATTCTTTTCTTTGTTTGCATGTATGTATCTGCAGCCCCGGTACACACTGAAATTCTCGCATCACAGGCATCACAGTGCCGTAGCTCGACGTCAAATGAACAAAATGGGTGGGTGGGGGGGGGGGGGGGGGGGTGCGAGGGATAAGGGTGCGTCTTCAGTCGGGTGAAAGTTCGCACATGAAATACGAGCAACGTTTTGAAAATAAATTCACAGCGTGTCTCTGAGATGGGTAGACGTGTGGGTGGGTACCTCGTATGAACCCCTGTCTCTCAACAGCTCTAAGGCACAGAGCCGCCACGCCGAGTGACCCTACCGTGAAAATTAAACGTAGCGGATTTTAACGCAAATAACTACAAAATGTGGTCCTGTGCAGTGTAACTGAAGACGACATATTGTATTTCTTGCTGCAGTAGTATTCCTCTTGTCTTCCACACAAGTAAACAAAATGATCACAGGCGACTATGTGATGTTGTGAACATGAGTGACAGATGGAATTAAATATTACAACAGATTTATTCATAAAAACACGTCTTAAATGCAACATGGGTCAACATGATACATTGATCACACTCTATCTCGTATTCCTAAAGCAAAAGTTATCCATTTGGCAGTTGACAAAGTTGAAACACAGGTGATGACTTGACTTTGACTGTGACTTTAAACTGATGACGGAATCTGACTGCGTTGAATACGAATGACAGTGACTGTAAACTGGACCCAGAAACTGACTACTACAGTGTGCTTGAATCTGGAAACAACTGCTGCTGCCGTGAGCGTGCAGTTAAATAAGAGAATTCACTGTAAGGATTCGTAGTGCTGGTGTTGCGAAATGCTCAGCATGTAGAAAGCTCACGACTGAGTGCCCACTGCACCTCGGCGTCGAGTTGCACGGTGGACCTCTGTCACCTCTTGACGTTCAGGCACACATTCGCACCCAGACTCCAAGTACAAAAACCCAAATCCCCTCCATGGCACCCGACGGAATATCGTCCACACTCGTCCACGGTTTGCCTCCGAATCTGCGCCTCCTCCCTCTACCTGATAGACCACAGAAAAGCTCTGCACGGAGTTTTGGCCAACAAAACCAAAGTTGCCAACTGAATACTCAGAAAGCTTTCCTGCGCCAATTGCACATAACTTCACGTACTTTACAACCACCCACCATAACAAGGGAGGAAACTGTACCTTCAATGCCAGCGCATCGACAGGTGTCTGCTGTGACGATGTCAACGTCACGGACCGTGGTCTACTCAACTGTTGCAAGCACGGAAAGTGTACAGCCCGGATGTTTATGTGTGACCTGGGAAAAACGCCACAGCGTTCTCGGCCACACGGTGTCTGGCCACCAACAGTGCTTCCACGAAATGTTTTCGCCAGTCAAAAAATGTTCAAATGTGTGTGAATTCCTAAGGGACCAAACTGCTGTGGTCATCGACCCCTAGACTTACACACTACTTAAACTACGAGGTGCATTCAAGTTCGAAGGCCTCCGATTTTTTTTCTAATTAACTACTAACCCGAAATCGATGAAACTGGCGTTACTTCTCGACGTAATCGCCCTGCAGGCGTACACATTTTTCACAACGCTGACGCCATGATTCCATGGCAGCGGCGAAGGCTTCTTTAGGAGTCTGTTTTGGCCACTGGAAAATCGCTGAGGCAGTAGCAGCACGGCTGGTGAATGTGCGGCCACGGAGAGTGTCTTTCATTGTTGGTAAAAGCCAAAAGTCACTAGGAGCCAGGTCAGGTGAGTAGGGAGCATGAGGAATCACTTCAAAGTTGTTATCACGAAGAAACTGTTGTGTAACGTTAGCTCGATGTGCGGGTACGTTGTCTTGGTGAAACAGCACACGCGCAGCCCTTCCCGGACGTTTTTGTTGCAGTGCAGGAAGGAATTTGTTCTTCAAAACATTTTCGTAGGATGCACCTGTTACCGTAGTGCCCTTTGGAACGCAATGGGTAAGGATTACGCCCTCGCTGTCCCAGAACATGGACACCATCATTTTTTCAGCACTGGCGGTTACCCGAAATTTTTTTGGTGGCAGTGAATCTGTGTGCTTCCATCGAGCTGACTGGCGCTTCGTTTCTGGATTGAAAAATGACATCTACGTCTCATCCATTGTCACAACCGACGAAAAGAAAGTCCCATTCATGCTGTCGTTGCGCATCAACATTGCTTGGCAACATGCCACACGGGCAGCCATGTGGTCGTCCGTCGGCATTCGTGGCACCCACATGGATGACACTTTTCACATTTTCAGGTCTTCATGCAGGATTGTGTGCACAGAACCTACAGAAATGTCAACTCTGGAGGCGATCTGTTCAGCAGTCATTCGGCGATCCCCCAAAACAATTCTCTCCACTTTCTCGATCATGTCGTCAGACCGGCTTGTCCGAGCCTGAGGTTGTTTCGGTTTGTTGTCACACGATGTTCTGCCTTCATTAAACTGTCGCACCCACGAACGCACTTTCGACACATCCATAACTCCATCACCACATGTCTCCTTCAGCTGTCGATGAATTTCAATTGGTTTCACACCACGCAAATTCAGAAAACGAATGATTGCACGCTGTGCAAGTAAGGAAAATGTCGCAATTTTAAGTATTTAAAACAGTTCTCATTCTCGCCGCTGGCGGTAAAATTCCATCTGCCGTACGGTGCTGTCATCTCTGCGACGTATTGACAATGAATGCGGCCTCATTTTAAAACAATGCGCATGTTTCCATCTCTTTCCAGTCCGGAGAAAAAATATCAGAGGTCTTAGAACTTGAATGCACCTCGTAACTTAACCTAACTTATGTTAACTACAACAACACACACATACACTCATGCCCGAGGTAGGACACGAACCTCCAGCGGGAGGGGACGCGCAGTCTGTGACATGGCGCCTCAAACTGCGCGGCCACTCCGCGTGGTTTCTCCATTCAAGCTGATACTTATCTTACTGGAAGCAGGAAACGATGTGAGTCCCATTGCCGAAACTTTGGAATGTGCTTCGCCTTGTCCGGAAATAACCACCTCTCTCACATTCCTTAGCAACTCTGCGAAAGACGTCGTGAGAACTTTTTTTTCTCTCTGGTTGCAGGAACAATACGCCGGACTCCTCTGCTCCTATCCTTTGGGCAGTGAGCCCCCCTGACCTGCGTCGAGTCCTCTGCAGCAGGTTCTGCCTTGCAAAAGTGCCGACCCGGCTGACCTCAGAACTGGCACCATTAACCATCAACTGCTGCAGCATTAGCTGCCTGACTAAAAGCAAGCACACCTCTCCTCCACATCAAACAACAGCATGCATCTAGTTATGACTGAATTCAGCAGTACAACCACTGCTGCCGGCCGGTGTGGCCGAGCGGTTCTAGGCGCTTCAGTCTGGAACCTTGAGACCGCTACGGTGGCAGGTTCGAATCCTGCCTCGGGAATGGATGTGTGTGATGTCCTTAGGTTAGTTAGGTTTAAGTAGTTCTAAGCTCTAGGGGACTGATGACCTCAGATGTTAAATCCCATAGTGCTCAGAGCCATTTGAACCAACAGCCACTGCCAACCCTCTGTAAATCTCATTGGTCGTTATTCGTAGCAGGACCCCTTTAGTTGTCATCTGCGCCACCATTACAACGCAGCAGTACGTGGATGATTTAATATGCCCCGTTTTGTTGCTCTTCATGGCAAACCGTCCGCAGCTTGCATGTGAGTAAGACAATGCACAACCACACACGTTGAGAATTACTACTGCCTGTCTGCGTGCTTGCCAAACCCTAGGTTGGCCAGCAAGGTCACTTTCAATATATACCCATACAAATAATAATATTTAATATTATAATTGTTGAATGCTATACATACATCAGGTGGAGCATGCCAATTTTAGTGTGTGCCAGAGTAAGGTCTGATTCCTGTTTTGTCTGGTTAGCCTCTGGTGAGTATATTTACAAATGTAAAATGCAAATCGATATCAGTATACGGAAGAACATACACAATACAATGATCTAGTAATTTATTTTGTGCAGCAACGGAGCAGGCAAAAATGGTTCACATGGCTCTAAGCAATATGGGGCTTAACGTCTGAGGTTATCAGTCCCCTAGACTTAGAACTACTTTAACGTAACTAACCTAAGGACATTACATACATCAATGCCCGAGGCAGGATTCGAACCTGCGACCGTAGCAGCAGCGTGGTTCCGGACTAAAGCGCCTAGAACCGCTCGGTCACAACCGCTGGCTATAAATTACACTTCCCAGAACCGAGTATCCACTCAACAAATCAATTTAGTTGCGGGTTGCCATTCAGTGCGTTTGTTTTTTGTTGATGAACATTGTCAGTATGCAGAATGAGATTTTCACTCTGCAGCGGAGTGTGCGCTGATATAAAACTTCCTGACAGATTAAAACTGTGTGCCGGACCGAGACTCGAACTCTGGACCATTTCCTGTCGCAGGCTACTGCTCTAAGTATGCAGGAGAGCTTCTGTAAAGTTTGGAAGGTAGGAGACGAGGT
This sequence comes from Schistocerca serialis cubense, assembly GCF_023864345.2. NCBI lineage: Eukaryota > Metazoa > Arthropoda > Insecta > Orthoptera > Acrididae > Schistocerca > Schistocerca serialis. The sequence goes on along the minus strand of NC_064641.1, from coordinate 142,644,683 downwards.
TCTGGCGGAATTAAAGCTGTGGGTACGGGTTGTGAGTCGTGCGTGGGTAGCTCAGTTAGAAGAGCACTTGCCCGCGAATGGCAAAGGTCCCGAGTTGGAGTCTCGGTCCGGCACACCGTTTTAATCTGGCAGGAAGTTTCATTCCCAGTGTGTTCCAATCCAATCATGTGCAGTGTTTTGAAAGATTAAATTTATATTAGTGACTTTTCTTAAACTAAAGACTGGTAACTTAACAATATCAGTATCCCTCCTACTTAAACGTTTTTGTTCAGCTTGATAAACAGATACACACACACACACACACACACACACACACACACACACACGTACAGATTGATGGAGCTGCTCCTACCATCGAGTTTTATCCAACCCGCAACGCCGTCACGTTACACACTCAGAGTTTTCATACTACCTTGCTCACTACACACAAATGATTAGTCCTACAGAAAAATTAAACGGGAGCTTTTGTAGGAAATTTGATTCCGTTAAATATTGTAGTGAAATGCGTTATCGCTAGATTCCGTAGTTTTCCAAAAAAAAATGGTTCAAATGGCTCTGAGCACTATGGGACTTAACTTCGTGCACAAAATCCTGCACTGGCAACGGTTTAGCTGTTATGGACGGCTATAGAGGTAGCTGGGCTCAGTATTTCTCCAGGCACCTTCCAACGACTTGAGTCCGTGTCAAGTCGAGTTGCTATAGTAGGCCGGGAAAAATGCAGTCCGACACAATATTAGGAGGTATCGCGTGATATTTGTCACAGTGTATGTTACGGAGTAGGAGAATTGCTAGAATATAGGCCGAATAATGGGTAGATATCATAGCTAAGTCACTATAAGCTTTCTCTACCGAAAGGATTGGTATTATAGGTGAAGACCGAATAATGGGTAGATATCACACCTAAGTCGGTATAGGCTTTCCCTACCGAAAGAATATAATAGGCTTTGCAAGATTAGCTAGTAGAAAGGCTCACGACCGTTACACATATTTGCGCACAGCAAAAGACCGTGTTTCTTAAGAAACATTTATTGTACTAAATTAGTGGAAAAGTTTAGGATACGAAAACTTTGTTAGTTGAATTTCTCTATTTTGAGTATATGAATAGCAGCACACATCACTATTCCTAATTTGTTTAAGTAATGCACACTCAATGTGGTATCACAAAACTTTCGTACACCTTAATCAACTAAGAGAAAAGTAAAATGGTTCAAATGGCTGTGAGCACTATGGGACTTAACTGCTGAGGTCATCAGTCCCACCGGCCGGAGTGGCCGTGCGGTTCTAGGCGCTACAGTCTGGAGCCGAGCGACCGCTCTGGTCGCAGGTTGGAATCCTGCCTCGGGCATGGAGGTGTGTGATGTCCTTAGGTTAGTTAGGTTTAATTAATTCTAAGTTCTAGGCGACTGATGACCTCAGAAGTTAAGTCGCATAGTGGTCAGAGCCATTTGAACCATCATCAGTCCCCTAGAACATAGAACTACTTAAACCTAACTAACCTACAGACATCACACACACCCATGCCCGTGGCAGGATTCGAATCTGCGACCGCAGTGGTCGTGCGGTTCCATACTGTAGCGCCTAGGACCGATCGGCCACTCAGGTCGGCCGCAGTTTTCAAATTGAATAGAAAATTGTAGAAAAGTAACCTTGAACCCTGGTTTTTCTTGAATAGCTTGAAAACCATGGCGTCCAGCGAAAACGTATCATAGTACTAAATGGAACTGCATTAAATTTCCTACAAAAAGGTCCAGTTAATTTTTTGAGTAGGACTAATAAATTGTACGTAGCGAGTGAGAGAAAATGAAAATCTTCCACACGTTATTTGAAGGTTTTGTGGGCTGCATAAGACCCAGCGGTAGGCTTGGGTGAGTCACGCTGTATATGTTAGACAAAAGCGAGGTCACAGAATCGTAAATACGAAGTCCAAGGAAGACTTAAATGAACGCACAGTCTGTGAACAGGAGATCTGAAAACATTTATTTTGGCAACGATGTTTTCTGAAAATATGTTGCAAAGGAAAGTATTTTCTTAATTTGTTAATTTCCTATGTCCTGCATCGATAATCTTCTTGATACATTCCAACGTCGGTGTCTCACAAAGAATTGAGAAAAAGGCATTTCGTTAGGATACTTTCCGTAATGAAAATGTTCAAAATTATTGACACTTAATGTATGTACGTTTCTTCCTGTGACTCTCTTATGACACTTATCTTTAGACTTTTCGGTTTACGTACATGTCACCCAGTACACAGAAAATACACTTACAAGGGAGGCCACGATGATCGGATTATAAATTTGCTTGTCTTTGTACACCTTGAGTAATACATTAGGAAATTATAATATGCAGGTAGTAAGGAATACAATTTAAACTATTTCGAGAAAATCGGAAGAGAAGTTGTACGAATCAGTGATGAATCGGTGCGCTGCCGTGCTGAGCACAAGATGGCGGCGGTCATGTGGTTAGCGTCCAAGCCCCAAACCGCCTTTGGCAGCGGAGCAGCTCGGACTAGTTTACGTCCCGGCAGGGAACGTTCGCGGAAGAAGCGGTTTTTACACTGTCGTTACTCGCGTGTGTTACTGTTTGAATCGAACGCAATGGCACACAATTTCTGCAAATCTACGATACAGTTCACGTTCTGTAACGAGTATGGAAGAGCGAAGGCTTTCGAAATCGAACGTTTCTTGAGGAACGAAGTGCATCTTAATTACACGGAGATTATTGGAATTCACTTACCAATCGTGAGCAGCACTCTTTATGTAAAAAGGATCGACGACGCAGTATGCGATAGAATTATTGAAACCGCCAAACGAGGATTCCAGTTCCGACACTCCGATGGTCATATTAGCCATATATTAGTAGCTCATTCGGGCCTGGGCGTGCGTACGAGTCGAGTCTTCGAGCTGCCTTTCGTGGTACCCGAATCATTGGTCACTGAATCACTCCAGCCATATGGAAGAATTATTAGTCGTACGGCCGAACGTTGGGGAAGTTTTAGCACGTGTCCTGTGCTCAATGGTGTCCGACAGGTGCGAATTGTCCTTACATGCGCCAGCGTACATAAACATCGGTGGCTGTAGAACTATTATTATCTATGATGGACAGTCCCGGTCATGCTCCGGGTGTGGTGGTGAAGGGGAGCGTACTATCGAACCAACGCCGCCGTTTGTTGAGGTGCCATCGAGCCCCACTGAGGAAGAAATGGCTCCGACCAACCTCCAATCCCAGAAAATGCACGTTGTGCAGACAGCGGATGACAGCATCACGCAAGGCATGGTAGCTGAAGTGGAACGGCCCCAGGGCGTTGTGGCGGTGGAGAGACAGCAGGAGATACAAGATTCGCCAACACCAGAGGCCGAGGATAGGACCCACAAACAACGCTCGCCGAAGAGCCGCAAGAAGCGCCAACTAAACTCTGTGGAGACGCTCCCCTCTCTTCTTGGGAGCCCAGATGAGTCTAACACTATGGACCTGTCTGACTTGGAACCACAAGCTTCGGATGTCGCTCACCATATGAATTCGGACAGTGAAAAGATGTCATGTCGTTCAGACGACGCATCCGTTCAGGGGCCCGACATCCCTACATCTACATCTACTTCATCTCCATCTACATCTACATTTATACTCCGCAAGCCACTCAACGGTGTGTGGCGGAGGGCACTTTACGTGCCACTGTCATCACCTCCCTTTCCTGTTCCAGTCGCGTATGGTTCGCGGGAAGAACGACTACCAGAAAGCCTCCATGCGCGCTCTAATCTCTCTAATTTTACATTCGTGATCTCCTCGGGAGGTATAAGTAGAGGGAAGCAATATATTCGATACCTCATACAGAAACGCACCCTCTCGAAACCTGGCGAGCAAGCTACACCGCGATGCAGAGCGCCTCTCTTGCAGAGTCTGCCACTTGAGTATGCTAAACATCTCCGTAACGCTATCACGCTTACCAAATAACCCTGTGACGAAACGCGCCGCTCTTCTTTGGATCTTGTCCATCTCCTCCGTCAACCCGATCTGATACGGATCCCACAGTGATGAGCAATAATCAAGTATAGGTCGAACGAATGTTTTGTAAGCCAGCTCCTTTGTTGATGGACTAAATTTTCTAAGGACTCTCCCAATGAATCTCAACCTGGCAACCGCCTTACCAACAATTAATTTTATATGATCATTCCACTTTCAATCGTTCCGTACGCATACTCCCAGATATTTTACAGAAGCAACTGCGACCAGTGTCTGTTCCGCATTCATATAATCGTACAATAAAGGATACTTCTTTCTATGTATTCGCAATACATTACATTTGTCTATGTTAAGGGTCAGTTGCCACTCCCTGCACTAAGTGCATATCCGCTGCAGATCTTCCTCCATTTCGCTGCAATTTTCTAACCCTGCAACTTCTCTGTACACAACAGCATCATCCGCGAAAAGCCGCATGCGGCGGCGTCTAAAGCTGCGAAAGATCCACTGATGCCGCACAGGGCAATTTGGAGCACCCCAATAACATCAGCTGGGATGAGCAGGACGAAGAAATCACAGATGTGGACCCTTCTATTGGTGGGGACTCCCATCCGTCCACGTCTCAAGAAACCTAATGCCGCAGGGACACGTCCATCAGGCGACCCTCTGCGGATGTGCAAAGGGATGAATGATACGGTGAATTTTCGTCTTTTTAACATAATGCGGAGATGACAGCTACTCGAAACCAGGCATACAGAATATGGACAGTGAACATAAATACCGTTAGATCGCCCGTGAAACAGCAAATTTTAGGGACATGATACACGCGTCGGATGTGGATATACTAATGGTGCAGGAAATTTACATTCCTGAGTTCCAGGAAGTACATGGATACATCTCCTACACCTCGCCTCACTCGAACAACGACAGTCGAACTGCGATATTGGTCCGGGGAGGGGATTCCCGTTCGCGATCTGGCTTATCTGCCTCGGCGATAACTGTTAATGGAATTCGTATTCTCAATGTTTATGCCCCTTCCGGCACAGACAACAGACGGGCGCGTGTGACATATTATTCGGAAGAGATTGTGCCCTTATTTGGTTCAAATGGCTCTGAGCACTATGGGACTCAACTTCTGAGGTCATTAGTCCCCTAGAACTTAGAACTAGTTAAACCTAACTAACCTAAGGACATCACAAACATCCATGCCCGAGGCAGGATTCGAACCTGCGACCGTAGCGGTCTTGCGGTTCCAGACTGCAGCGCCTTTAACCGCATGGCCACTTCGGCTGGCTGTGCCCTTATTTACCGGCAGATTTGATCATTTCATTATAAGTGGTGACTTCAATTGTGTTTTAGCCCAAAAAGACGAGACTTCACATTACAATACCTGTCGTGAATTGCAAGTGCTATGCCGGGACCTGGAGTTATGCGACACCTGGGACAGGATTCGTAGGAACCGTGAGGGATATACTTTTTTTACCAGTCACTCGGAGAGCAGACTCGATCGAATATATGTTTCGGTTGGCCTACAGGATAAGGTGGTCGACGCGGAACGATGGCCTGCGGCATTTACTGATCATCTGGCTTAAATTTGTACCTTCTCACTCCCTCGGCAAGGTGTGTGGAGAAGCCGCAGTACATGGAAACTCAATTCGTCACCTTTGGCGGACCCCGAATGCCTTTAGAGAGTCTAGGAGGTATGGGCCACATCTCAACGCCGTCTACCAACATATGCGTCCGTGCTTCAATGGTTGCTCGAGTGTACTCTAATAGAGTATAGTCGGGATAAGACGCGATGGCAAAGAGACTCTCTTGATTATTATTACACCATGCTTCGTGAGTTGTCATTCCAGGTGCCGTCTGCGGAACATTACGAATAAGTTCATAGTGTCAAGGCACAAATCCTATCGATCACGCGACGACGACTGGATGGCATCCCAATACGGGCAAGATGTCTCGACACCACCACTGGGGAACGTACCTCGATGCACCATGTGTTGCGGGAACATAAACGTTACAGCCGGGCGTTGGTAACAGGGCACCACGGCTTAGATGGCCGTCAACTGACAACACAACAGGACATTGCAAATGAATTTTTAGAGCATATCCGCCACCTATTTACCGGAACACTGACCGACCGTCGAGTGGGGGAAGACATACTGCAAAATCTGCAAACGACATTGACAGAGACGGATAAGGCAGCACTTATGCAGTCACTCACAGAAGTGCAGTCAAAAAAAGGAGCGGCCCGTAAACCACCATGGCCAGATGGGATTACGTTAGAGTTTTATCGAGAATTCGTGGACATGATAATGCCACAGTTGGTGTCGATGTACAATGAGGCGACGCGTCCTGACATGCTCCTACCGTCGGATTTTGTGAAGGGCTTTCTTCTTCCCATCCCGAAGATAGTGGAGAGTCGCTGTGTTAATCAGTATCAGCCTCTCACTATGCTGAGCACCGACTATAAAATATTTGCACGACTACTAGCGTCTTGTCTCAAACTGGCGATATCCAGGACAATAACCCCTGATCAGGCTTGCCTTTGGGTGCAAAGCAACATCTCCTCGGCGTTAAGTGAATACCGTGACGTTATCGCCCTTGCGGAAACGTGTAGAATGCGAGCAGCGATTATATTTGTGGACTTCGATCGTGCTTTCGACAGGATAAACCATGAATTCTTGGTGTCAGTCTAATGGCGGTTCCACCTGTTTTCATTTCCATCGTTATAAGGCTAATACGAGGGACTACATCGAAGGTGATTCTAAACGGTCGGGAAGCTGGCTCGATTCCCATTAACAACTCAATCCGACAAGGGTGCCCACTCTCCATGATGCTGTTTGCGATAGAACCTGAGCCGCTGATGTGTCTTATGAGGCGCTCACTTACTGGGATAGCACTTAATGAGAACTATTTCGTTTGTCGCGCATGTGCGGACGACCTGATCGTTCTTGTCAGGTCAGAACATGAAGTGCGTCAGGCTGTTGAACATCTAGACTCTTACGGGACGGCGGCAGGCAGTGTCGTTAACATGACGAAATCCAAAATACTGCACATTGGAGGAGGTCTGGAAGACGAACCGGGACCGTTTCAGACGGTGGGATCGCTGAGATGTCTGTGGATCACACTTACCCGTTCACTACGGTGGTCAGCGGCGGCGAGTTCTGACTTCTGCAGAATGTTCGTCTGACGATACGCAACAACTCACTGAGAACCTTTGACATGATCCAACGTGTGGCATAAACCAACGTTCACATAGCGTCAAGACTGACCCATTCAGCGCAGATCCTACCAATACCGAAGGGTATTGCAGACCGTCTCATGGCTGCCTTTGGTTTTTATGTTAGTACTGGGATGTTATTTAAGATCAGATATGACACGTTAACCCTACAATTCACAAACGTGACAAACAAAGCTTTGGTGCTTTACATGCCAGCGATGATACGAAATTGGCAACAACGAAAGCATACCACAACATCAGCTCTGATAGAATTGCTTTTTCCGCCTTCGTACGAACCCCCGATAGCGGTGGGCAATATTTTGCCTTCTCTTGCACACATTGCCTCATTTCTTATTGAGTATAGTTATGCTTATCTGGAATTACCTTCATCGAGAATACCCACGACTTGGGAGATCTATCAGTGCTTGATGTATAACCATGGCCGCAACATAATGGAATTCAAATACCCCACAAGAACTTGGAAGCACATTTGGTGTGCAGTGCATACTCCATTACTGTCAAAAGCAGCGAGATCGATGTAGTAGGAGTCGATTACATACAATGCAAATGGTCTATTCTCCTCTTTGTACGAACCGTGGACTGTTAGCAACGGAAAAACATGGTTCAATGTAAGGGGCAGCGAGGGAAATCTAGGCGCTGACGCGTCGAATACTGGCTTTCCTTCGGCGCACTAACTACACAGAAATCACATCGGATGTACTTTTTCTACGGGACAAAAATTTTTTCCCAAACAAAAGACGTATGTGGTCAATTGGGTCGTTGGACGCGAGGCGAGATATATGTATTTGTGCGATATTAAGTCTATGATGGATTATTGGATGTATTTACAAGATGAACACGAGCTCATACGGAATCATAGGAAATACAGGACTTACTTTTCGAATGTTTTTATTGATATTTTTTTCAACACTACACATATTGTTCCATACATATTACACTTGAATGGTAATATGATGAAAAGACACGTGTACTTGCATGAACATTTATTGAATTTCGAATGTCATTTGGTTGTTCGCTAATTTTTATTATCACAACAAATATTATATTTATAAAACTTCCTGGCATATTAAAACTATGTGCCGGACTGTGACTCGAACTCGGGACCTTTGCCTAAGCCATGTCTCCGCAATATCCTTTCTTCCAGGAGCGCTAGTTCTGCAGGTTCGCAGGACAGCTTCTGTGAAGTTTGGACAGCGGGAGACGAGGTACTGGCGGAAGTAAAGCTATGAGGACAGGGCGTGAATCGTGCTTGGGTAGCTCAGATGGTGGAGCACTTACCCGTGAAGGTAAAGGTCCGGAGGTCGAGTCTCGGTCCGGCACACAATCTGCCAGGAAGTTTAATATCAGCGCACACTCAGCTGCAGAGTGAGACACTCATTCTGATTATATTTATAACTATCGACAATTGAAGACCCAAACGCACGAAGTTTTCCTACAAACGTATGGCTGTTCGTGATTTTCGAAACCCCTTATACCTGGAATATAGTAAGGTACCTAGGACTGCTTTGCATCTGGACCCTTCGACCTATAGACACAGGTTTGTAGGATGAGGGAGACACCGGGAAAGCCTAAGTCAAATATCGATAAATAAATATGTAAATGACTTTATGAAGTTTTACAATGAGTTAAAATACGCCAGTGTACGTGAGTAATGTACAATTATTCGTACGATGCGCTTCAGACATTACAAGCTGCTGTATGACGATTTTCATACATACACAGAAAACGTAAATGAAAACGGCATCTACTACATGGAATAAATGCAATTTGCCCGCATGCACAAGGAATCTTCAGAATATCTAACGAGAAACAAATCTTGTAGACACTTTGAAACAATTATCTTTATTCCGACAATTTCGATGCAGACCATGAGTAGCCCACCATTTCTGTAAATATTGGTGCCGGAAGGTAGCGATGTGTGATTGAATGTATTTTAATAGCATCATACGACAAACAGTTTTTCTTTCGTTGTCAGTCAAACATGAACAAGTTTGAAGGCGACTGATTAGGTTTTAACCTTGCCTATACAAACACAAACAGAATATTTTCTGTAGTGATAAAAGCCAAATAGCAATGGAAGTTTAGTAAAAGTTCACGTAAATACACTTGTGTTCACATCATATTACCTTTCAATTGTAATATGTATGAAATAATATGTCTAGTGTTGAAGAGAAAACGTAAATTAGAAAAATAAGAAAAGGGATACAATGGAGCGATCCAGCGATTACAGACCTTGAACGTTAGCCCATGTCCGCCATCATCTCGTGCTCAGCGTCGCAGTGAACCGATGCATCACTGACTCGTAAAACTTCTGTTGTGATTTTCTCGAAATCGCCTAAGTAGTACGCCTTGCTACTTGTATGTTATGAACAAAACTGGGCAGTCCTAAAGAACTATTGAAGGTGTACAAAGTTTTAAGTAAATCCACGTAATCTGAATGTCGTGGCCTCCCCTTGTAAGATAGGCAACTTGCCACGGATCCTGTGACCGGGCAATGTCAGCGTCGTAAGGAGAAACCAAGTAGCCACACTCCCTTCGCGGTGGGAAACTTTCCAGTAGGGGTCATCGCTTAAAAGGAAAGCGTGCGAAGCGTTTTCCTGCTGTGGCCAGCATCCAAATAGTGAAAAGTGACCGAACGGACTGAGACTCGCAGATGGAGACAGGCCGTACGTCAAATTTCCGCAGAGGTATCACGGAGAAACAGCGAGGCCGGGAGGCGCGCGTCGGAATATTCGTCTTTATTTGGAGCGCTATCTGGTGAGGCAGTTCCCCGAATGGCTGCGGGAAGGGTCTGAGGGAGGGGGAAGAGGGAGAGGGAAGGTCGCGCGCTGTAAATCCACCGACGCTGCCGCCGCCGCCGACGACGACGACGCCTCCCAACCCACACCGCCACGGCCGCCGCCACCGCCGCCGCCGCCGCTGCCTCCGCTGCTTCCGGCGTCGCGCGCCAAGCTGGCGGCGAGCCAGCCACGGTGTGAAGCCGCTAGCATTCACTTTGCTCCCGCTCCTGGAACTACCTGCAACTGCATTACGGGCAGGTGCACAAACAGCAGCACGTTACCAGCGAACCCAGTCGTACTTTCCTCGACTTAATAGTCACTCAAGCACTTGTAGCGACTGCAGAGAGGGGTCGAGAGAGGTCGAGAGAGAGAGAGAGGGGGGGGGGGGGGATAAGAGACAGAGACGGAGATCGAGAGAGAAAAATGCAGATTCGTTTGTATCTTGTCTGCCTTCACGTCTGTGGGTTAGGGGTGGGAAAAAACCGACTGGTCAAAACCGATACTGGTATTTTAGTTGTAATAAACCAGTGCTTTTCGGTATTTGTTTTGCCTCGGTTATAACAGGTGCTTTTTGCTATGATTTACTAACAATCTGGTAAAAAGCCGAAATACACAGGTGTCCAAAATTAAAGCAACGAACCGCTATTTCCTCGCTTGTGTCTAATTCACCGTAAAATAATACAAACTGTCACAATTGTCCGTACAATCGTCTTCTGCAGGGAAGAGGGCAGTGCGGTCAACGGATAATCACGCCAGTGATGGTGTCAGAGCACCCATCAAACTGGGTAATGTTTGCTGCGTGGTCCTACATCCACACTCGCTGTGTACACAGTCACCGGCGGTGCAGTAGGACGCGAAGAAGACGCCCACTAGACTCTCTGCGGTGGGGGACTATAAGAAGAATGCAAGCAGGGCAGTCGCAAACTGATGATGCCCGGTGGCTTAATGTGAATCACCCTGTTGTTTTCGGATGTGGAAACAATTTATAGAGAGCGACACAGTACCCCAAAGTGTGAGACAGGGCCGACGACTTGTGATATCAGAAGATCCCTATTAAGACTATGTTAAGAACTGCAGCTCGTCTAAAAAAGAAAAAAAGTTAAATCTTCGTCAAGTGTTTGTGAAAGCGTGAGGTGCTTTGTCTTTGCTTGTCTTTGTCAGAACTAAAAACAACAGCTAGTGCGGGTAAACAGAATTTCTATAAATACAGTCACGGGAAAGCGTACGTATTGTTTGTAAACATCCGCCACTGAGGACACCCGCTGAGCGTGTAGTGTTACAAGGCGTTTATGACTGGTTCGTATATTTTCGACCTACTGGCTGTTTTCCTTGGACGTTGCAGCACGCAGCAGCCGCCGTGTTAAACAAGCAATGTGTACGGTTATATAAATAACTCATTGAACCGACATCTACAAAAGTATGCTGAAATTCAAGTAAACAGGCGAAACAAATATGTTATTCCTATTATAATAACTAATGATAACGTTACATGAATTAGTTGTTTTCTGCTGAAAACAATTAGATATCACAGTATTCCAGCCAGTCAAATGCTGTTCTATTCGCTTCGTTTTAATAAGAGAAGATAGATACATTTACTTGAAAACAGTTAGATATAGAACTTACTCATTTCCAGTTTTAAGACACCTGTATCATTACTGCATTGCAGTCTTGAAGTAGACACAGTAGATTGTAATCTAATTAGTAGGCTCTGTAATAGGAGAAGCAAGTTGAAACGGCTTCTCTGAAGATAGCGGAATCTTTAATCTCATTTTACAGGAGAGTAACACCTTAACCGCATTCCTGGTAAATGATAAAATTTTCTTCCACAGTCAGATTAACCGTAATTAGCAAAAACTTAGTACGGGATAGACATTACATGTGGTTCGTATCTCGTCGTTTACGGCATCGTTTCGCCAATCTTCGCATAAATTATCGCATTATTTAGATTCAAAAATTTAAGATCACAGGTACTAAGACGAAAAATAAAATGTTACGACAGTGTATACTCATATCCCTTATTAATATATGAATTTATTTTATACTTAATAAGACTGTCGCCCTCGCACACACCCCGCCATTTAAGGAGGCATCATCAGAGATTTCTTCAAAAAATGGCTCTGAGCACTATGGGACTTGACTTCTGTGGTCATCAGTCCCCTAGAACTTAGAAGTACTTAAACGTAACTAACCTAAGGAGATCACACACATCCATGCCTGAGGCAGGATTCGAACCTGCGATCGTAGCGGTCGCGCGGTTACAGACTGTAGCGCCTAGAACCGCTCGGCCACCCCGGCCGGCAGAGATATCTTCATTCATGTCTTCACCTACAAGTTGGTGAGGAACAGTCTGGAAAGCTTGAAAGGATGTTTAAGGGGAGGTTGGCCTGAGAAACAACTGTTCGGAAAAAAGTCTACACTTTGAGCTGTTTCGGATTTATTTAGCATTGAAGTTATCCAGTTAGGTCGCTGTGCATACAAATTCAAGCACTTGCACGGTCTAAAATGGGGCACAGTTCAGACATCAGTGAGTTTGTGAGTTACCCCTTGCTGCAATGTGCATTACTAGTTGAAATATGCCTTCTTCGGAAGTGATACATTTAAACTATCTGAGCAAAAATTACGTTTCATCGGTCTGAGGAAACCAAATGAAGAACACGTTTGGCTACAATGTCTATGGCAAGCTGATCTAATTCGTGAGCTAGACGATCTGATCGGCTAATTTCAGTGCTGAGTAACGGCAATGGCGCAACACGTCGAATTTCTTTGTTGACGATTTTATCTCTGCGTAATCTACCATGCAACAACATTAGAAGCTCTTCGGACAGTTTCTGTCTACTCTGTATCTCCACAAGCCACTGTACGTCGTCTGGCAGAGGGTAACTTGTGTATCACTGCCACTTCCCCCTACTGCAGTCGCAATGATTAGCGTGAGGAAGGGTTGTTGATAAGTCGCCATGTGAGCTCGATCTCTCTGACGTAACCTTCATGGCCTTTTTCCGAGATATAAGCAGGAGGAAGTAATTTGTTAATCTACCATTTCAGTTACTTTTTGATTGTACACTACTGGCCATTAACATTGCTACACCAAGAAGAAATGCAGATGATAAACTGGTATTCATTGGACAAATATATTATACTAGAACTGACATGTGATTACATTTTCATCCAATTTGGGTGCATAGATCCTGAGAAATCAGTACCCAGACCAACCACCTCTGGCCGTAATAACGGCCTTGATACGCCTGGGCATTGGGTCAAACAGAGCTTGGATGGCGTGTACAGGTAGAGCTGCCCATGCAGCTTCAACACGATGCCACAGTTCATCAAGAGTAGTGACTGGCGTATTGTGACGAGCCAGTCGCTCGGTCACCATTGACCAGACGTTCTCAATTGGTGAGAGATCTGGAGAATGTGCTGGCCAGGGCAGCAGACCAACATTTTCTGTATCCAGAAAGGCCCGTACAGGACCTGCAACATGAAGTCGTGCATTATCCTGCCGAAATGTAGGGTTTCACAGGGCTCGAATGAAGGGTAGAGCCACGGGTCGTAACACATCTGAAATGTAACGTCCACTGTTCAAAGTGCCGTCAATGCGAACAAGAGGTGACCGAGACGTGTAACCAATGGCCCCCCATACCATCACGACGGGTGATACGCCAGTATGGCGACGACGAATACACGCTTCCAATGTGCGTTCACCGCGATGTCGCCAAACACGGATGGGAGCATCATGATGCTGTGAACAGAACATGGATTCATCCCAAAAAATAACGTTTTGCCATTCGTGCACCTAGGTTCGTCGTTGAGTACACCATAGCAGGCGCTCCTGTCTGTGCTGCAGCGTCAAGGGTAACCGCAGCCATGGTCTCCGAGCTGATAGACCATGCTGCTGCAAACGTCGTCGAACTGTTCGTGCAGATGGTTGTTCTCTTGCAAACGTCCCCATCTGTTTACTCAGGGATCGAGACGTGGCTGCACGGTCCGTTACACCCATGCTGATAAGATGCCTGTCATCTCGACTACTAGTGATACGATGCCGTTGGGATCCAGCACGGTGTTCCGTATTACCCTCCTGAACCCACTGATTCCCTATTCTGCTAACAGTCATTGGATCTCGACCAACGCGAGCAGCAATGTCGTGATACGATTAACCACAATCGCGATAGGCGGCAATCCGACCTTTATCAAAGTCGGAAACGTGATGGTACGCATTTCTCCTCCTTTCACGAGCCATTAGAACAATGATTCACCAGGCAACGACGGTCAACTGGTGTTTATATATGAGAAATCGGTTGGAAACTTTCCTCATGTCAGCACGTTGTAGGCGTCGCCACCGGCGCCAACCTTGTGTGAATGCTCTGAAAAGCTAATCATTTGCACATAACAGCATCTCCTTCCTGTCGGTTAAATTTCGCGTCTGTAGCACGTCATCTTCGTGGTGTAGCAATTTTAATGTCCAGTAGTGTACATAACATACACTTCCGACAATCTTATAACTTTTCTGACAATTACCGAAGCTAACTGTAGTTTCACTTTTGCCTATTAGTGAGTGAATCCAGTACAGGTCTCCAGTTGTCTGTTTTTCACACACACTCCAAATTATGTCAGTACTTACTAAAGGAGCAGCGGGCACACTGCCAACTGCGTTGGTTGTCGGTTGGCTGATTAGGGAGGAGGGGACCAAACAGCGAGGTCTTAGGTCCCATTGGATTATAGGAGGATGGAAAAGAACGTCAGTCGTGCCCTCCCGAATGAACCATTCCGGCATTTTCCTGATGCAATTTAGGGAAAGCGCGAAAAACAGTACTCAAGAATAGGTCGTATTAGTGTTTTATAAGCGGTTTCCTTTACAGATGAACCACATCTTCCCAAAATTCTACCAATGAACCGAAGACGACTGTCCGCCTTCCCCACAACTGCCATTACATGCTTGCCCACTCCATATCGCTCTGCAATGTTACGCCCAAATATTTAATCGACGTGACTGTGTCAAGCGCTACACTACTAATGGAGTATTCAGACATTTCAGGATTCTTTTTCCAATTTATCTGCATTAATTTACGTGACCATGTAGCTTCCTGACAGATTAAAACTGTGTGCCGGACCGAGACACGAACTCGGGACCTTCGCCTTTCACGGGCATGTGCAGAAGATCTTCTGTGAAGTTTGGAAGGTAGGAGACGAGATACTGGCAGAACTGAAGCTGTGGGACGGGTCGTGAGTCGTGGTTGGGTAGCTTAGTTGGTAGAGTACCAGCCCGCGAAAGTCAAAGGTCCCGAGTTAGAGTCTCGGTCCGGCACACGTTTTAATCTGTCAGGAAGTTTCATATCAGTGCACACTCCGCTGCAGAGTGAACATCTCATTCTAAATGACCATGTAGGTTCATTGATGCATCGTATATGAAAGCATCGACGCATCGGATATATCGAAGCTTTAACAATATATCGGTTTAATTCGATGCATCTATACTGTAAATCCAGTGTTTTTGATACATCGATGTATATCGTACATCTCTAACGGGAACTGAGAGAAAGCAACGGTATTTAATCAAGTTGATTCGAAAGCAGGCCGTAAAGCAGGGGGCGCATGTTTTGGCAGGCGCACAGTGTCAACAGTGGGCGAGATGTGGAGGGCGTCGATGCTGATTGCCTGCGCTGTCCGTCCCGGGCGGCAGGGTTGGCGCGGTGGCCCGATAGGAAATGTCGCCGGAAATTGCCCCTCCGGGCGCCGCACAAAACCCGGAGCGCCAGCCGCTGCCGCCGCCTAACGAAATAAGCAGTCAATTACGCAACGCACGCTTCCGGCAGGCAAATGACGCGCAGTCGCGACTCGCCGCCACTCACAGGTGACCGGTGGCCGAGGTTCGCACCTGTGCGCTGACCTGTTGGATCGATGATATTGGCAACGGGCGTAACAGGGCGCTTCCGATGTTTGTGCGTTCCGTCTAGTAAGCCGCAGTTACGGTAACTACACTTAACAGCCAAATAAACAGTTACACCTGCCTAACATCGCGTAGGACCCCCGCGAGCACGCAGAAACGCCGCAACAGACGTGACATGGACTCGACTAGGGACTGAAGTACTGCTGGAGGGAACTGACACCATGAATCCAGCAGGGATATGAGGAAATCGGTAGGACTACAAATGGGTGGAGACCTCTTCTGAACAGCACGTTGCAAGTCATCCCTGATATGCTCAATCTCTGGGGAATTTGGTGTGCGTCGGAAGTGTTTTAACTTTGAAGAGTGTATATGTTGGGTGTCGCATTGTCTTGTTGGAATTGCACAACTCCGTTGGAATGCACAATGGCCATGAATAGATGCAGGTGATCAGACAGGATGCTTACGTACATGTCACATGTCAGCGTCGTATTTAGACGTATCAAAGGTCCCATACCATTCCAACTACACACGCACCACACCATTACAGCTCATCCTCTTGAACAGTCTCCGGTTGACATGCAGGGTCCATAGATTCATGAGGTTGTCTCCTTACCCGTACACGTCCATCCGCTCGATACAATTTGAAATGAAACTCGTCCGTTTCCAGTCGTGAACAGTTCAACGTCGATGTTGACGGCCCAAGCGTAAAGCTTTCTGCCGTATAGTCATCAAGTGTACACGCGTGGGCCTTCTATTTCGAAAGCCCATATCGATGATGATCCGTTGAATGGTTCGCACGCTTACACTTGTTGATGCCCCAGCAGTAAAATCTGCAGCAATTTGGGCTTCTGTCACGCTAAACGATTCTCTTCACTCGTCGTTGGTCCCGTTCTTGCAGGATTTTTTCCGGTCGCAGCGATGTCGCTGATTTGACGTTTTACCAGATTCCCGATATTCACGGTACACTCCTGAAATGGTCGTACGGAAAAATTCTCACATCATCGCTACGTCTGAGGTGCTGTGTCTCATTGCTCGTGCGCCGACTATAACACCACATTCAAACTCACTTAAACTTTGATAACCTGCCATTGCAGGAACAGCAACCGATCTAAATACGGCGCCGGACACTTGTTGTCTTATACAGGCGTTGTCGACCGCAGCGCCATATTCTGCCTGTTTACGTATGCTTATATTTGAATACGCATGCCTATACCAGTTTCTTTGGTGCTTCATAGTATATTCCACGAGACAGAGAAGTCAGAAGATCAATCTGGCGCGAAACCAGCTGCCAAGTTATTGAATGAGTACTGCGTAGGTTTCTGTGCTAATAACAAACCACCGCATCAAACTGGACAAGGGAGAAACAAGTGCTGTTGATGCCCGCAGCATAACATGTAGAGTGGGTGAAATGTCAACTACCCTGGAAAATATTTACCATTAATAGTAAATTTTTAAAACTCTCTTGTCTGTCTGTATGTTTCTCTGTTTGAACACGCTTCTCCAAAACTGCAAGATGGATTTTCAGTGAGTTATCGCAGACCACTTGAGCATAGTTTGGGGCATCTTAGAGGCTTCATTTCATCAAAACCTGGTCTTGGAAAAAGAGATATCACTATTAACAGATTTATCTAAAACAGTTCTATCAGTCTGCTTGTTCGAAAACGCCAATCTCTTTTACTGGAGCATAACTCGGAGCACCTCACTGGGTTTAAGATGTCAAATCAAGCACTTTTCATTCATCTAGTTTTCAAACTTATTTTATTTGGCTATCAGTTTTGGCGATTTTCTACATCACCTCCAGGCCACCATGACCAACGCGTAGGAACATTCCAACCTCGGTTCCGGTCAAAATAGGGGCCAGCATTAAAATATTGGTATCTGTAGATAGCTGCTTGATATCTGGTAGCCAAATAAAATAAGTTTAGAAATTGGACGACTGAAAAGTGTCTGACGTGACGTCCTGCACCGAAAACCCGAGTCTCGAAAAAGATGGACACACAGACACTCACTGAGTTTATTTCATTAGAATAGGATCACGATGAATGAAGATATTGCAATTAAAAGTTTTATCATTATTTATCTTATAGATGCCAAAGTAATTCTCTGTGTTACTTTGTCATGAATAACTCATTGAAACGATTTTGATGAAGTTTTGTATGGAGGCAGCTTCAATACTGAGGAAGAAAATAGGGTACTATAGGAAGTGTACAGTACAAGATACTTATTGACTTGAAGAATATTACACGCATTAGGGTAAAATACCTACTCTTTGAAAAAGGGATTTGCTTGTTGTCTTTTGATCTTGATCATATTTGTTAAAATGTTTTTACTTGTTGATAAGTCCTACATGATGTGATTCAGAGTAATGAATATAACGTTTACATGTTTAAACCACACTTCCAAACCATTTGTTGTATTATTTACACATTGTGTAATGTATAGCTACTTCAATAGCACAATGCATAGATGCGCGCTCCTGCCCTGTGTACCCACTGCTCCGCAACGATGTTGATGCATCGTGTGTTGGGACACCTTGTGAGGGGAAATGATGATGATGATATTTGATTTGTTAGGAGCTCAACTGCACAGTCATGAGCTCCTGTACAAAGTCCCAATCTTTACACACTCCAATCCATCCCCTTTCACCGATGATGATGGAAATGATGAGGACAACACAAACACCCAGTCCCCGCGCAGAGAAAACCCTCAACCAGGCCGGGAATCGAACCTAGGACACCGCGGTCCAGGGGCAGCAACATTAGTCACTAGACCACGAGCTGCAGACATGGGAAGAGGGAGAGCGGGGCACATCATGAGCTATGTTAACCGAAGCAGGCAAACAAGTGAGGGCGGCTGATGTTATTGCACTTACAGTCACCATAACTCATCATAACAAAGCTACAGAAATGCGAGCAAGCTCGGTAACTTCTACTATTTATAATTAAACTGATACGGGCTGTATCCTTATTGATGAATGACACAGAATAAACTGGAAACAGTTATCGTTGACGTCTATGCTGCAATGTGCTCGATATATAAAACTGTAGGTATGCATAGCGTCTCGGGATAACAGCAACAGGGTTTTTAGTTATCACCTGTAGCTCTTCTAATTTGTGAAATTTGTTTAATGACACCTCACCCTTCAATTTACTCCATAGGTAAAAATCAAAGGGAGAGCGGTCAGGCGACCGAAGCGACCACATCTCTGCATTGTGCTATTGAAGTAGCTATACATTATACAATGTGTACATAATGCATACAATGTCTGTACTGAGTATTTATCTCCACACCGAAGACATTACGCACTTGTGACACGGTTGTTAAGGCAGAGTGTGTCTTTGCTCTGTCTTGCTGAAAATACCCATAAACTCGTTGATGTTTCTTCAGTTGATCAAACTGGGGATTCAGTAGTATCTGGACCTAAAGGTTAGCCGTTAGGATTAACAGTTTGTTGAAGGAATCGTGTTATGATGCAGGCATGAGATATTGCGCACCATACACCAATTTTAGAGTAGTGCAACAGCTCCTTAGATTACAGACGGGGTTTTTCTGATGCATAGTGGGGCTATTTCTGAGAGATCACATACCCTGACAGACTGAACCTGGCCATCTGAAGAAATGAGAAACTGCAGATACGAAAGTCCTGATTCCACTTCACTGAGGAAACACCGAAAGAACTCAACACGCATATGTTAGTCTGGACCCTTCAACTCCGGCACAACAATAAATTTGTAACGGTACAGATCAATCTCATGCTTCGTATTGTTAAGTATTCTCTGGGCCAGTTTTATCCTCCATTTTCTATATGGTTGAAATAACGTGCAATTTTAAGCCATGCTGGTGACATTTCCCGAGGGCCAGGAATAAGAGTTGCATATGGATGACACTGCCTATGTTTAAGCCAATCAGTAACATCCAAGATCTTTTTGATTCAACTCTCAATGCAAAATTGTTAAATAGTGAATCAATAGAGTAACTTGGAAGTCACTCTTCTGAACTACGCTTCCCAGTCAGCTGTCAGATGCCTAAACAGCCAACTTTGGCAGTGCAGACCGCTGCAGGACGTGCAGGAGGAGTGTCAATGAGGTTCTGGAAGGCACCAAAAGAGTTTTGGTGTCATGCCAACTCCAGTACTGTGGCCAGCTGCACCAGGCTTCCTGCTTTTGGATACATGACATGAATAGTGCGATCGTGGTGGTCCTACAGATTCCCGACTGCGTGTGAATACGGAGACTTTGTTGGGTAACAGGCTACTACTGACCCTCCACGATCCACGCACGTACACTCTAACCTGTGTGACACGTTGAAATGTCTCGCTAGTGGGTGCCATCGTGCCCACGAAAACAAAACTGCATGCCAAAATAAAGGATAATTAGTATTTAACATCGCGTCGACAACGAGGTCATAAGAGACGATGGACAATATCGGAAAAAGGTAGTACGGGAAAGGAAAACGGCCGTACCATTTAGAAGAAACCATCTGGGT
Organism: Schistocerca serialis cubense; assembly: GCF_023864345.2. NCBI lineage: Eukaryota > Metazoa > Arthropoda > Insecta > Orthoptera > Acrididae > Schistocerca > Schistocerca serialis. The sequence goes on along the minus strand of NC_064641.1, from coordinate 142,624,339 downwards.
GTTTGCCTTAAGTGATTTCGGGAAATTATGGAAAACCTTAATCTGGATGGCCAGACGCAGATTTAAACCGTTGTCCTCCAGAATGGGAATCACCCAGGGAATGCTAAGAAAACATCCATAGTTGCGGGGTGTTTGCTTTCAGACGTTACGTGCCGTCACGATTACTGCCATCTGTCCGATGGAGCACAAAACGTGATTCACCCAAAGAAGAAACTTGGCGCGAGACAGAGGATATCCAGTTGCGGTATTGGCGTGCAAATTGCTGCCTTCGTCACCGAAGAACACCCAGCACTAGCGCATGAACTTGGCGACTGCTACAGAGACGCTTACACGGCAAAGTACGCTGAACGTTCGTTGAGGAGAGACTCCTGGCAGCCCCTTGGTTCATCTGGGTGGTCAGTTGCTCAATAGCTGGACGTCTGTTCGCCCGTACACATCTCCACCGCTGCCGTTCATTCTTGTCATCTATGGCCCGTGGTGCATCACGATCGCCTAGGAGCCGGTTTTGTATGGCACCATTATGCCATGGACGAGAGACTGTAACCACGGAGGTGTGCGAACTTTTTACTGATTTAGCCGTTTCGGAAATGCTTCCACAACTCCCTTGAAAGCCAATGATCACGCCCTCTTGGACGTTAGATAAATCGTCCCGTTTGTTCATTACGACAATGACATCATTGTTTTATGGGTCTATCCCGACACGCTTTGTGTGCCCTCGACTTCCAGTGCTGCCACCTTCCGTTGAGAGTTGGCTATGGTACACTGATGTCGAACATAGGCAGTGATCACATTAATGTGACTGGACCCTGTATTTACATATTAGTTGATGTAACCTACAATTGTATGGGTTTCAAAATAAAGTATTTCAGGACGAAGAAGGGAACAAAATTATATCATCATTATTATGTAAATCAGAATTTTCATGCTTACACTGTTTCGTATTCAGTCTTTTTTCTTTTTTTATACTCTCATTATTCAACGGCCACTACTTATATCATCTTTTTCACTCCTAAGTCGATCTAAAAGAAAAAATAAATACAGTTAATACAAAAATATATCTTAATTTCAGCATAAAATTGTGACAAAAGAATAAAATACTTAAGAAAGGGGGAGCAGTAGTGGATCAAATGGCTTAGTATGGGAAAGCTCTCTTGTTCAGATTAACTTATGCCCATTCATATTTATCTCCATGGTTTCATAAAAGCATTTGAGGGAAATTCTGCATCCGTATGCTTCCCGTCTTCAGGGTTGGCAATTGGTTGGTTGGTTGGTTGATTTGAGAGAGGAGACCAAACAGATTAGGGAAGGACGGAAAAGGAAGTCGGCCGTGCCCTTTGAAGCGATTTAGAGAAATCACCCAAAACCCAAATCAGGATGCCCGGGCACTGGTTTGAACAATCGTCCTCCAGAGTGCGAGTTCAGTGTGCTAACCACTGCGCCACCTCGCTCGGTAGACAGTTGTTCACTGTTGAGACAGAACGGTGCGAACATCTTAATAGTGTGTGGGTGCGCCTTTGGATCGCTCTATAGCATCGATTCTGTGTTGCATGTATTTTACATATACTTGCCAAGTTTCAGGAGGTATGTGGCATAAGTGTCTAATCACAGGCCTCGCAGTTGCATAAATTACGCGGCGGTGATGTCTCAGCGCAGAAGAGGCCCCCAATACCGTCCGAATGTGTTAGTTCCGTTCACATCAGGCAAATGTTTTCCCCTACGCATCGTCATGAATTAACTATGACTCCTGAGATTGTGATATGGGCAGTTATCCTTTTGGAAAATGTCATCGCCTTCTGGGAAGACATCAAGCATGAAAGGATGTGGGTTGTCCACAATATACTTCACGTATTCCACAGCTCTCATTGCACGTAATACTACTACAATAGGACCTATGGACGCGCAGGTGAATGTTCCCCATAACGTGATTGTGCCCACGTTGGCCTCAGTCCGTGGCACGGTGTATGTCTCGAGCAGCCGCAAGCCTGAGTGATGGCATATCCCGACACGATCATCGACCTTGTGTAATAAATAACATGGTTAATATGACCACGTGACACTTTTATTCATTATATCGTGTCCATTGCAGTCGTGCTCAACGTGCGAAAAGGTATGAGTAGCATTGAATGGTGTGCAACGAAATACCTGTGACTTCACTAGCATTTTAGTATATAGTGAGACCTGCCACATATCACCGCCTATCCTCTATACAGAATGCGTCTACGTTCTGTGATGGGACGTGGCTGTCCAACACCTTGTCACCTACTTCTTATTTCGAAACATGCTCACGACCGTAGCACGCCAACACCAACCAGCTTCGTCGTTTCCGATATGTGCACCCAGAGGTGCTGGCCCACAAAAGTCTGTTCCCTATCAAAGTTTCTTGTGTTTGTGGGTTTTCCGTGTGGGGTTCGTATTGTCGGTAGAATGATTTGTCATAAGGCTTTACTCTGCTTATACACTTCGTGTACCATGCCCTGTACCGCCGCTCAGTCTCGAGGTCGGCAGTGTTCGTAAAGTTTTGAAGCACAGGTGTTGTTCTACGTAGATGTAATACACCAGAACAGTGAAGAGAATTGGTATCGCCTTATCTTTGCATCGGTGATAGTCCATCTTGGTTTAAGGCAACCACCACGATCTCCTCTCTTGTATATCAATCACTTTAGTGGCACGTACCTGGCACGTTCTCAGTTATGCATTATGTGCATTCTCGTCTCTGTGTTTCCACCTTAAGACACTCTCTAGTACGATGGTAGTTATACCTTGTTGGTAGAGAATCTCATTTTATTATTATTGTGTTATTCGGTACATAATAGCCAGAAGAAACAGGCTACAGTGTAGTACAGCAGCTGTCGTCGTAAGGAAACTGAACAGGAGTAGAAATAATTAGTAGAACCATAATACAGTAAATAGAAGTTTTGCTTAACTTTTAGCTTTCTCCCAGCATTGCGAAGAAACTTTACAAAAGAACAGCCAGCAATAAAGTAGAGCTATTACAAGAATCAAACTAAGTGCACCATGCAGTGCGAGGCTCCCGTTACTAATGCATCAGCGAACTGTTCCAGGCTAAGTGTGGCTGAGAGTGGGCCGTGTAGCTGTCACTGCAGACAGCACTCGTTGTCGGAACCGCTGAAGGCATGGCCCAGTGGGCGCGCGTCATTGTATCCACTGGGTTCTAGCGCTATCGGCGTCTATCGGGAACGTACGTTTTTGTTGCCAGTTGTGAGACGCCAGCGTGGGTGGTCTCGATCTATAACACCACACTTGTCAGTGAACTACATTTCGAAAACATGATACGACATTCGCTTGGACTCCCTTTTTTTCCGATTCTCCTGGAGGCAGTGGTAAACATAGCGAGTGCAGAAGGTGACCGTTCAATACTATTTTGATGTCTGTCGGAGTCGACTTCATAATTGAGAGCTGCATACACGCTATTATCTACAACTGCGAGAGCGGTAGTGCAAGAAATTGGTGTGACTAACAGCGATCATTGTAGGTGTACGACAGATTGGCTACGAGTAGCCGGGACAAATTACGACCTCTCTTAACACAACATGAGGCGCCAATAACCCAGGTCCATAACGAGGAAGTCGCTGATTGTTGGTTAAATATTTCCGTTCAAATTTCGTCCTCCATTATCTTTCACGGAAGCAATCACTTCACTGCCTCACTTGGTGTAGCAGATGGCTATAATTGAAGTGCAGTTACTCACGGAGATCCAGTGGGGCTGTAATTATCGGATGGCAGCGAAACTTCGTAGATTTGCTAATGCGTTAACGCGGAACCGGTTTACGCTGGAAAACACAGTTGTGGGCACCAGGTGCCAATGTGGCGATTTACTGTGTTCGTACGACGGAATGTCATCCATGCTGTCATTTGAGAAGCCACATCGTGATTGAACACTATGCCTATCGAGAAGGGAGTCAGTGCGCTGTTAGTGTAACTGTTTTATGTAAACGGTAGCAATTGCTGTCCTACACTGAAAGAGTATAGCCGACTGAAAGGTACAGGAAAGGCCCCCAATGCCATTAAACGGTTTAAAGAAGATGTGGTTTAAAGAATATCGTAAAGAAATCCGAAAACTTGGGTGAGATTGATGTGGCACCTGGTAGGGGAAGCAGTTGCATCCCGGTGGAAGTTACTGACGAGGTCACTGTTGCTGTAACTGACCATGCGGCACATGTCCTGGAGATGATAGTGGTCGTGCAGTATCACAAGAATTGTTCATCATATAATCAACAGTACAGAAAATTTTGAGGTCTCTTTTACACTGGTACCCGTACAGCATACAGATGGTGCAGTAATTGAAACCTCATGGTTTGCAGAAACGTTTTGAATTTGCTCTTCGGTTTCTGGCACGTTCCGAAGTTGATGATGTATAGCTTGGCAATATTCTATGAAGTGGCGAGGCACATGTTACACCACAGCGGCAGTGAATACACAGAACCGCGAAATTGTTCCCCCTCATACTGTTAAACCACTTGTTGCCCAGGAAGAGCAACTGCACTTGCCGTATGCGACTGTGTGGCGTCGATTCACTCTTCTTTGAAGAGGTCCTGTCAAGTGTATCATGACGTGGAACGTCATCGAAACTTACTTGAATACGTTTTCCTTGCAGTCACAGTGCCACATTTGCACCTGGTGGCCAAAATTGGAACTATTTTTTCCAGCATATCTGCCAAGTTTCGCTGTCATGCCATAGTTAAAGCCAAAACTGGACCTCTGTGAGCAGCTGAAATTTAATTATACGCATCCAGTACTAAATACCTTTGAGGAAAATTCCACTGTTGTAAGCAGGCATTTTTGAACGATTCACTGCAATATGTACAACTTTGCTCAGCAAAACATATATCCACCTACTGCTCACAATACTTCATTCAAGTCTGTATTGATTTGTCTCTGCGGTCCTAAATCCGCATATTGGTTTCAAGCAGTTACTGATGATAGTGTGTCCTCCGCAAGCCTCTTGTCTCCGATAACTTCTCCAACCTAAATGCATCTTAACATACTTACTACAAACAATTCAGTCTATCTCATTACAATTTGTGCCATCCATGCTTCGTTTACTGAATTAACGATTTATTGATGCTTCAAGATGTGTCCTATCAGTTCACAAATGGTTCAAATGGCTCTGAGCACTATGGGACTTAAATTCTGATGTCATCAGTCCCCTAGAACTTAGAACTACTTAAATCAAACTAACCTAAGGACATCACACACATCCATGTCCGAGGCAGGATTCTAACCTGCGACCGTAACGGTCGCGCAGTTCCGGACTGTAGCGCCTAGAACCGCTCGGCCACTCCGGCCGGCTATCAGTTTACACTGTGCTAAAAAAAATCGTTTCTCCCAAACTCGATTCAGTACATCATTGGACATTTGACTCACCCGTGTAATCTTCAGCATTCTACTAATTTTAAAAACTGATAGTCTATTACTGTCTGACCGGTTTATCATCAATTTTTTTTATCTCTGTACGAAGCTACACCTCAGAAGAATGTTTTCAGAAAGGACTTCCAAACATTTAAATACACTTTCATGACCATAATTTCTATTTTTCAGCTACGCTTTTCTTGCGATTCCCTATTCGCATTTTATATCTTTTCCATTTCCTCCATCGACAGATACATTGTTGGCCAAGCAACTGAATTATACCACTTCCACCGCCTCGTTCCCTAACTTGATGTTTCCATTATCGTCTGATTTAATTGGACTAAATCTCATTCCCTTGTTTGCCTTTTTTGACATTTATCATGTATCTTTCAAGACACGATCCAGTTCTTTCAACTGATGTTTAGCGTCGTTTACTGTCTCTGAAAAAATTGCAGTGTGATCGTCAAACGTCAAAGTGTTTACTTCTTCTTCCTGACCTTGACATCGCTTTACAAATTTCTGCTTGGTTTCCTTCACAGATTACTCAATGTGTAGATTGAATAACGTCGGGAAGAGCCTACAACCATGTCGCTTCTTTCACAAACACTGCTTCTTTTCCATACCCTTCGCCTATTATATACACCCATCTTCTTTTCCAAGCCTTTAGCCTGTTTTAATTGCACTATTGTTCCTGTATAAGTGGTAGATAACTTTTCACTCTGCGTATTTTATCCCCTCTATCTTCTTCGCTTGTACATACTCGAAATTTTAACGGCGACTCTCTAGTCTCGTAACGTCTTCCGTTAGAGTTTTATGAAAGCACACTCGTGAAGCTCCTCTGCCATTCCTCCGTAATTAGTGTCCCAGACAATGCTCAACACGCGGTGGAACAACGGTTTTGAAAGTTACATCCATCGAGGATGAATTACCGGTACCATTCGTTCCGCTTCTTCCACTGAATGCAAACCTTTTTCAGAACTAGTTTGATTTGTATTTCGCCCATTGCTTCGCATGCAGACTTCTGGATGTTGTAGAGTTGCCGAGTATCAAATTTCACTCCCCGTGTTAATACTCTGCAAATCTTTTTTGCATTTCCTAGCGATGTTTTGAGTTCAGTTTTCTTATATACCACAGCACCATCCGTAAACCGTTTCACACGTCTTCCAGCAATATCGACGATGACATTAAATATACAGTAAACTGTAGCGCTGCCATAATACTACCTGGAAACACTCCCGAAGACAATTTTACATCTAGTAGTTTCATCAGTTTCAGAACTTGGTAATGTATTCTATCTGCTACCATTTTGGTCGTTAGGCAACAGCGCTGCAATGTGGAACTGTTTCAAATGCCGTACACATAAAGACACCACAATTATAAAAAATTGCTTTTATTTGTAGAACGAACATAATCAAACGGTCTCCTATTAAGTCACACCCGAAGTTTTTCATAAACAGTAACTTCGGATAACAGACGGGGTGTCACATACGCGATACTAAAAGACATTAATATACAACTCGAATCATGATAAAAATGAAGGAAAACGATATTGGAAGAAAAACGGAATGTGTCATTTGTTAGTGTGCCTCAGAATACGATTAGTCATTACTGCGGGCGGAAGAAGAAAATGATACTACTACACTAGCCTTCGAGTCTTTGAAATGATACCTTAATCAGTCTCATAAAAGTAAATTAACTTATTGAGATAATTATTCACATGAAACAGTTCTCCGGGATCTGTCACTTTTTTCTTCTTTTATTGTTCCTCACATAGGCCCTGACATACTCTACTCAGACATGACATTTAGCCTGATTTTCCTGTACAATTCGATTTTTTTATAACTCTTGTGGCTATACCGTTCTCATATTGAATTGAAAAGTTATATATAACTCAATAAAAATTTCATTGGCCCACAGCAGCAAACCTGGACTTTCAACCGATAAGCACGTTCATTTACATGTGTATCACAATCACAACAAAAACCAGCTACACCTTAATACCATTGACAGAACTTCAGACATTGTCCTGTATGCACAGTTGACCACCTCATTCTGCTCTGTTCTTCATCTATCTATAAGTATCTTTCGTATTTTCTTTACAGTTTTAAGGACAGACGATAGAAAATATCCGTTTCTGACTATGATTTGTGTAAATGTAGTCCTGGTTAGCGTATTCTTCACGCTACTGTCTCCTGCAGTGGAAGAACGTACTGTCTGCATAAATAAAATATTTCTTTGAGAGAGACTCAGTAATTTTGCAACGAAAATGATTTAGGTTTCTGTTTCCGTAATTTACAAAAGCAATGCTATATTAATAGAGAACGGTTACGACGAGCGAAGTAGAATAGTAAAGTGCATTTTGTCTTCTTTGTTTTTGTTTTACGACTCGTTTTCCCACAGTCACAGTAATAATAAACGTCTTATTAGTACCAAACGCGTTTCGCTTAGTTGTCGCTGTAATAATGTCATTTTTCTTACAACGTTTGTACGACCGTGAAACGTTTTCCTTCAATATTGAGAGGCGCGCACGTGTTTTAATTCTTTCTGTTGGTAGTGGGATCTACATCTACATCTACATTTATACTCCGCAAGCCACCCAACGGTGTGTGGCGAAGGGCACTTTACGTGCCACTGTCATTACCTCCCTTTCCTGTTGCAGTCGCGTATGGTTCGCGGGAAGAACGACTGTCTGAAAGCCTCCGTGCGCGCTCTAATCTCTCTAATTTTACATTCGTGATCCCCTCGGGAGGTATAAGTAGGGGGAAGCAATATATTCGATACCTCATACAGAAACGCACCCTCTCGAAACCTGGCGAGCAAGCTACACCGCGATGCAGATCGCCTCTCTTGCAGAGTCTGCCACTTGAGTTTATTAAACATCTGCGTAACGCTATCACGGTTACCAAATAACCCGGTAAGGAAACGCGCCGCTCTTCTTTGGATCTTCTCAATCTCCTCCGTCAACCCGATCTGGTACGGATCCCACACTGATGAGCAATACTCAAGTATAGGTCGAACGAGTGTTTTGTAAGCCACCTCCTTTATTGATGGACTTCATTTTCTAAGGACTCTCCCAATGAATCTCAACCTGGTACCCACCTTACCAACAATTAATTTTATATGATCATTCCAATTCAAATCGTTCCGCACGCATACTCCCAGATAGTTTACAGAAGTAACTGCTACCAGTGTTTGTTCCGCTATCATATAATCATACAATAATGGATCCTTCTTTCTACGTATTCGCAATACATTACGTTTGTCTATGTTAAGTGTCAGTTGCCACTCCCTGCACCAAGTGCCTATCCGCTGCAGATCTTCCTGCATTTCGCTACAATTTTCCAATGCTGCAACTTCTCTGTATACTACAGCATCATCCGCGAAAAGCCGCATGGGACTTCCGACACTATCTACTAGATCATTTATATATATTATGAAAAGCAATGGTCCCATAACACTCCCCTGTGGCACGCCAGAGGTTACTTTAACGTCTGTAGACGTCTCTCCATTGATAACAACATGCTGTGTTCTGTTTGCTAAAAACTCTTCAGTCCAGCCACACAGCTGGTCTGATATTCCGTAGGCTCCTACTTCGTTTATCAGGCGACAGTACGGAACTGTATCGAACGCCTTCCGGAAGTCAAGAAAAATAGCATCTACCTGGGAGCCTGTATGTAATATTTTCTGGGTCTCATGAACAAATAAAGCGAGTTGGGTCTCACACGATCGCTGTTTCCGAAATCCATGTTCATTCCTACATCGTAGGTTATGGGTTTTACAAAAACGACGTGATACTCGAGCAAAAAACATGTTCTCAAATTCTACAACAGATCGACGTCAGAAATATAGGTCTATAGTTTTGCGCATCTGCTTGACGACCCATCTTGAAGACTGGGACTACCTGTGCTCTTTTCCAATCATCGTTCCTCTAGAGACTTGCGGTACATGGCTGTTAGAAGGGGGGCAAGTTCTTTCGCGTACTCTGTGTAGAATCGAATTGGTATCCCGTCAGGTCGAGTGGACTTTCCTCTCTTGAGTGATTCCAGTTGCTTTTCTATTCCTTGGACACTTATTTCGATGTCAGCCATTTTTTCGTTTGTGCGAGGATTTAGAGAAGGAACTGCAGTGCGGTCTTCCTCTGTGAAACAGCTTTGGAAAAAGGTGTTTAGTATTTCAGCTTTACGCGTGTCATCCTCTGTTTCAATGTCATCATCATCCCGGAGTGTCTGGATATTCTGTTTCGAGCCACTTACTGATTTAACGTAAGACCAGAACTTCCTAGAATTTTCTGTCAAGTCGGTACATAGAATTTTACTTTCGAATTCACTGAACGCTTCATGCATAGCCCTCCTTACGCTGACTTTGATATCGGTTAGCTTCTGTTTGTCTGAGACGTTTTGGCTGCGTTTAAACTTAGAGTGAAGCTCTGTTATGGCCTCTCTCTCTCTCTCTCTCTCTATCCCACTCTATCTCCCTCTCTTTCTCTCCCTCTCTCTCTCTCTCGCTCTCTCTCTCTCTCTCTCTCTCTCTCTCTGTGTCTGTGTGTGTGTGTGTGTGTGTGTGTGTGTGTGTGTGTGTGTGTGTGTGTGTGTAACGGGAGGTAATACGTCCTAAATTCCGTGTATGTACATTATTACTCCTCTATGCTACAGTGGTGGGTGGTGGAGAGTGCGCACAGTGCCTAGCTTGTGTATTAACAACGTAAGATACGAAAAAAATATGAGCAGTGATAATAATTTAATGTTATTTACAGTAATAAGTTAAAGCATGAAAACTCTTCATGGTCCAAGCGAACAAAATTATAAATATATATGTGTTTCAACAGTGAACGCTGAAGAAGCTTCGAAATAAAGCGAAACGCGTTTGGTCTCTCATAAGACTTTTATCACAAAAACAAAACACGATATTAACACACATAACTTGATGAAACATTCTACCATAACTATTAAAGTCTTTCCAAGCACAGCAAACAATCGATTAGTTATCCTCAGTAGACAACACCCTAACAGCAAAACATTACCTGTAGGCGATGTCCGCAATTCTATGAGATTCAACAAGTTTTTTGAGAGATGTTACACACATCAAAAAAAGGTTTGCATCACCTCAGTTCCGGGAGTTCCTGAACTTGTACAGAAGATTGGAAGAGAGATCAACATAAACATCGTTTCCGCCCTTTTTATTGCTCAAGAAAACCACACATTGCTTGTCGTACCACCATACAACGATACCTTTGGAGATGGTGCCCCAGATCTCTGTACACACCGGTACCTCTAATACCCAGTAGCACGACCTCTTGCATTGACGAATGCCTGTAATCATCGTGGCATACTAACCACCAGTTCATCGAGGCACTGTTGGTACAGATTGTCCCACTCGTCAATGGCTATTCCACGTAGATCCCTCAGAGTGGGACACGTCGTCCATAAACAGCCCTTTTCAATCCATCCCAGGCATGTTCGATAGGGTTCATGTCTGAAGGACATGCTGGCTACTCTAGTCGAGCGATGTCGTTATCCTGAAGGAAGTCATTTACAAGAAGTGCAAGATGGGGTTTCGATTTGTCGTCCATGAAGACGAATGGCTAGCCAATACGCAGTCGATATGGTTTCACTATCGGTCGGAGGATGGCATTCACATATCGTACAACCGTTACGTCGCCTTCCATGACCACCAGCGGCATGCTTCGGCGCCACATAATGCCACCCCAAAACAGCAGGGAACCTCCAACTTGCCGGCCGGTGTGGCCGTGCACTTCTAGACGCTTCAGTCTGGAACCCCGTGACCGCTACGGTCGCAGGTTCGAATCCTGCCTCGGGCATGGATGTGTGTAATGTCCTTAGGTCAGTTAGGTTTAAGTAGTTCTAAGTTCTAGGGGACTGATGACCTCAGATGTTAAGTCCCATAGTGCTCAGAGCCATTTGAACCATTTTTTGAACCACCAACTTGCTGCACTTGCTGGACAGTGTGTCTAAGGCTTTCAGCCTGACCGGGTTGCCTCCAAACACGTATCCGACGATTGTCTGGTTCAAAGCATATGCGCCACTCATTGGTGAAAATAACTTCATGCCAATCCTGAGCGGTGTATTCGTCATGTTGTTGGATCCATCTGCAGCGCGGTGCATTATGTCGTGGTTGTGAAGATGGACCTCGCCATGGACGTGTGCGTCGTAACACTACGTACTGCGGCTCCACGAAAAGCATTTTTCAACATGGTGGCGTTGCTGTCAGGATTCCTCCGAGCCATAACCCGTAGATAGCGATCATCCACTGCAGTAGTAGCCCTTGGGCCCTTGGGCCATGTCGTAGACAGTTCCTGTCTCTCTGTATCTCCCCCATGTCCAAACAACATCGCTTTGGTCCACTCAGAGACGCCTGGACACTTCCCTTGTTGATAGTCCTTCCTGGCACAAAGTAACATTGCGGACGCGATCGAACTGCGGTATTAACCATCTAGGTATGGTTGAACTACAGGTAATACGAGCCATGTACCTTCTTCCTACTGGAGTGACTGCAACTGATCGGCTGTCGGACTCCCTCCCATGCTCATGCATGGTTGTTTACATCTTTGGGCGGGTTTAGTGACATCTCTGAACAGTCAATTGGACTGTGTCTGTGATCATCCACAGTCGACGTCTATCTTCAGGAGTTCTGGGAACCGGATTGAAAATATGGCTCTGAGCACTATGCGACTTAACGTCTGAGGTCATCAGTCGCCTAGAACTTACAACTAATTAAAGCTAACTAACATAAGGACTTCACACACATCCATGCCCGAGGCAGGATTCGAGCCTGCGACCGTAGCGGTCGCTCGGTTCCAGACTGTAGCGCCTAGAACCGCACGGCCACTCCGGCCGGCCGAACCGGATTGATGCCGAACTTTTTTTGATGTGTGTATATTCATCTGAACGCACTCTTTGGTAATTATATCCGATAAACGTTCCAAATTGCTGTGATGTTCATTGATACCTTCCAACAGGATTGATGCCGAAGGTTTTTTTGTGTGTGTATATTCATCTGAACGCACTCTTTGGTAATTATACCCGGTAAACGTTCCAAATTGCTGTGATGTTCATTGATACCTTCCAGCCGCTGTTCTAAATAGCCTGACACTTTCTTTTGGGTTTAAGATCAGTTGTTTAGTGACCCAGTCTAGTTACGAGAGGGCGCCCCGAGTGTCCACAAAAGCTGGGTTTGGAGTCATGTAGGCGATGCAGTTATCATATTGGACGGCTGTACACTTCGGACTGTCTACAACATACTCATCATTATAATGTAGAAGAAAGGGCAGGAGATCGTCACCAAAAATGTTAAGAAAAGTTAAAATTTCTATTGCATTTCACGGTACATGAATAAGTTGGTCGAGTTGTCACAGAATCACATCCGATCTACTACCGACTCTTTCTACAGGTGGTAAACGCCGCAATATGGCGTCGGTGCACTCAAGAGGTAACATCGCGGGCTGTACGACTCCAGACGTCTAGTGCTCACAGCTCCCTTCGCAAGAAGTCGCGAAGAGTGGCTGAGATATAACTGAGTTCCCTGACAGCAGCAACTGCTGTCATGTCCGAAACCGCTGTTCTGTGACAAGCAGTGACGCTCGTCTCCTACCCCTTACGTATGGGAGGTACTTACGACCACTATTGTTACGCGTTATTACACGGCTACGAGTGGTACTGCATTGCTAGTAGACACTTTGGATAACTTCATTCAGAGTTGGTCATGGTCCCGTCCAAATACTCTAGCCGTTCTGTCAGGTCGACATGTGGACGCGCTGATTGCATGCAGCTGACTGGCACATAAACACCTGTTTATCGCCACGAGTTACGTCACCTGCGCAGAGTCACGTGACCGCTTGGTACCAGTCTGCGGCGCTCCAACACCAGCAGTGTGCCTTTTTATGTGGGTGACTAGTATTTTGTCGCCGACTTTAGCTAGAAGAACAGCAGTTTCTATGGAGCTCACCGCTAGTGGAGAAGTCGTGTTAATGAGTGTGTGATGTCGGTCGGGGATGTGGTTTGTATACAGGGGCGACTTGGAGCGGCGCGACGCTGCCGGACCAGCCTGTACATAATGGTACCGCGGCGATTCCAATCTCTCCCCGCACTGCAGCCGACTGCTCCGCAGCCGCACGCATCTGTGCCGGAGGGAAAAACCCGCAACGAAATTTCAAATGCGCTTACTTATTCTTCCCCGTGGACGTCTTTTTTTTTTTCTCTGCCGCCCGCTGGTTCTAGTATCAAGTATTTTCCCTCCTCCTCTTCCGCCCTCTCCCTCTTTTTCGACTGCTCGCGTTCCCTCCCACCCCTTCCTTTACATTGGGACCCTTCGCTGCTTCTTTGCTCCCTAAAGCGATTCCGAGGTAGCATCCGCCGAGATCCCCTTTCCTCCGTCCCCTCCCCGTCGGCGGCGAGCCATCTGTAAAAACAAAAACACGCCGTCCGGGATACCGGCAGTACCGCCAATGGCCTGCCGTGGACAAATTCTGGAATTATGCGGCCTGTGGAGACGGCGGCAGCTCCTTGATAGCCCTATGCTCACGGCTTTAGAATTCATGGACGGTCTTTTCGACGCAGAGAAAGAAATAATATCAGCCGTAAGGTACTGACTTGAAAATGCGTACTTTGGAAGACGTGCATGATTGTTGTATACTTGAAACTTGAAACGGAGTTCGAAGCACTACTTGTTGCTATACTGCAACGAGAAATAATATGGAGCATATCAAGAGTCAATGATATTTAACATTTTTTCAGCCTGTTCCTGCAGAATTGTTTGCATTTATTTACATTTCCTCCTTTTCCTACACTACATGCATGTATTCACCGTCCGGTTTCTGCGCTTAAGCCCATTTCCCTCCCCATCCGCTCATCCTTCCAACCCCTTTCTCTCTCCCTCCCTCTCTCTCTCTCTCTCTCTCTCTCTCTCTCTCTCTCTCTCTCTCCCCCCTCCCTCTGTCTCCCGCTCCCTCTCGGCCCCCCTATCTCTCTGTCTCTATCTCTCTCTCTCCCCTTCCTCTGTCTCCCACTCCATCTCGGTCCCCCTATCTCGCTCTCTCTCTCTCTCTCTATCTATCTCTCTCCCCTCTCTCTTCTCTCTCTTTCTCCTTCTTCCTCTCTCCCCCCTCCCTCTGTGTGTCCATTTCTGTTCTCACAGGCGCGTGTGTGTGCGTGCGTGTGTGTGTGTATGTGTGTGTGTGTGTGTGTGTGTGTGTGTGTGTCTGTGTAATCTTAATGTCACCCTTGTTTATAAACATACACATTTAATGGCTTACGATTTCTGTCAACTGTAACAGATAAAAAGACGCGTGATACACCTGCTTTAAAAACTTAACTATTTCGTATTTTGTACTCCAATTAGAGACAACCACTCATCTTTTCTTATGATTGCAATAGGTCAGAATGCCACGTATTGCTCCTGCTGAGCGGTTAAATATACGATCCTCGTTATTGTGGACAAATAGTTTAGTGTGCCACCTCCCATATTGCCTGACAATAATACACTCCTGGAAATGGAAAAAAGAACACATGGACACCGGTGTGTCAGACCCACCATACTTGCTCCGGACACTGCGAGAGGGCTGTACAAGCAATGATCACACGCAAGGCACAGCGGACACACCAGGAACCGCGGTGTTGGCCGTCGAATGGCGCTAGCTGCGCAGCATTTGTGCACCGCCGCCGTCAGTGTCAGCCAGTTTGCCGTGGCATACGGAGCTCCATCGCAGTCTTTAACACTGGTAGCATGCCGCGACAGCGTGGACGTGAACCGTATGTGCAGTTGACGGACTTTGAGCGAGGGCGTATAGTGGGCATGCGGGAGGCCGGGTGGACGTACCGCCGAATTGCTCAACACGTGGGGCGTGAGGTCTCCACAGTACATCGATGTTGTCGCCAGTGGTCGGCGGAAGGTGCACGTGCCCGTCGACCTGGGACCGGACCGCAGCGACGCACGGATGCACGCCAAGACCGTAGGATCCTACGCAGTGCCGTAGGGGACCGCACCGCCACTTCCCAGCAAATTAGGGACACTGTTGCTCCTGGGGTATCGGCGAGGACCATTCGCAACCGTCTCCATGAAGCTGGGCTACGGTCCCGCACACCGTTAGGCCGTCTTCCGCTCACGCCCCAACATCGTGCAGCCCGCCTCCAGTGGTGTCGCGACAGGCGTGAATGGAGGGACGAATGGAGACGTGTCGTCTTCAGCGATGAGAGTCGCTTCTGCCTTGGTGCCAATGATGGTCGTATGCGTGTTTGGCGCCGTGCAGCTGAGCGCCACAATCGGGACTGCATACGACCGAGGCACACAGGGCCAACACCCGGCATCATGGTGTGGGGAGCGATCTCCTATACTGGCCGTACACCACTGGTGATCGTCGAGGGGACACTGAATAGTGCACGGTACATCCAAACCGTCATCGAACCCATCGTTCTAACATTCCTAGACCGGCAAGGGAACTTGCTGTTCCAACAGGACAATGCACGTCCGCATGTATCCCGTGCCACCCAACGCGCTCTAGAAGGTGTAAGTCAACTACCCTGGCCAGCAAGATCTCCGGATCTGTCCCCCATTGAGCATGTTTGGGACTGGATGAAGCGTCGTCTCACGCGGTCTGCACGTCCAGCACGAACGCTGGTCCAACTGAGGCGCCAGGTGGAAATGGCATGGCAAGCCGTTCCACAGGACTACATCCAGCATCTCTACGATCGTCTCCATGGGAGAATAGCAGCCTGCATTGCTGCGAAAGGTGGATATACACTGTACTAGTGCCGACATTGTGCATGCTCTGTTGCCTGTGTCTATGTGCCTGTGGTTCTGTCAGTGTGATCATGTGATGTATCTGACCCCAGGAATGTGTCAATAAAGTTTCCCCTTCCTGGGACAATGAATTCACGGTGTTCTTATTTCAATTTCCAGGAGTGTAGGTCACGGAGTGGACGAGAAAACTAAGTGGAACTTCTAGTGTTGAGAGGGTATGTGATGTTATTTGAGTGCCTAGAAAATTAAGTCAAATTTACAGAGAAATTGGCAGTATCAGCCCACTTTATTTGCACCTCCTCTAATGCATGCACTGATTCGGTTGGTATGGGTGTTTACACAAAATATGCAACTTTCGGTGCAATAGACCGTTTTAAAAACTAAAAGTAAAATGTTGTGTAAACTTTGTTGATAAGTCGACCATTTTGATGCAAAACATAACAATAAGGTAAATTCGTTTGCGGGAAATGATTTTGTAGAAATTGGATCTTTGATCTTCTATCAAAATAGTCCTGCAAATACATGTCCATTTTGTATTCGTTCTTCATTGCATTTCATCTGGCGCCAGCAAAACTTTCATATTTTGCGCTGTTTGCTGTTTCATCATTGAATTAATAAAATAAAACTTAACAGAAACTTCTACAGATATATGATTACTCAGTAATTCATAGTTTAGTACCTGGCAGAGGGTTCATCAAACCCCCTTTAATCAACTTTCCTAATGTTCCACTATCGAGCGGCGTGTGGGAAAAACGAACACTTAAATCTTCCCGTGCAAGCTCTGCTTTCTCCTATTTCATTACGATGATAATTTCTTCCTATGTAGATGAGCGCCAACAAAATTTCTGCTCACTCTAAGGGGAAACTTGGTGACTGAATACATAAGAAGGTCCTGTAGCAGGTGAACAACGCCTTTGTTTTAATGACTGCCACCGCAGCACGTGTATCATATCCGCGGCACTCTCTGCCTTGTATCCCTATAGTATAAAGAGCTGCCCTTCTTTGAACTTTTCCGATGTTCTGCGTCAGTCATATCTGATGTGGATCCCATACCTCACAGAAAGACTCCAAAAGAGTGTGGAAAAAAGTAGTGCAATCAGTCTTCTGATTGTTCCTATTACATTTTCAAAGAGTTGGCTAGCTATATCGACGACATTACATATGTAAGCGTTCCAATTTAACTTATTTCTAATTTTAATCTTTAAGTATTTAGTTGAGTTTACAGTCTTTAGATTTGTGTGATTTATCGTGGAACTGAAGTTTTGGAGATTGCTTTTAGTTCCTCTTGTGGATGACTTCACACTTTTTATGATTTTGAGCCAATTTTTACCTTTTGCACCGTGCAGATATCTTGTCTAAATCATTGTGCATCTGATAATTTTAGAAAACGGTAAATGACAGTAAATCTAGGAGACTGCTCAAATTACCTCCTAAATTATTTACGTAGACCAGGAACAACAAAGGTCCTTAAAACTTGCTTGCAGAACGCCAGATATCACTTCTGTTATTTTCCGTCAGTTATTACGAACTGCGACCTTTCTGGCAGAAAATTACGAATCCAGTCACACAACTGCTACGATACTTCATAGGCACGCAATTTAATTGGAAGTCGTTTCTCAGGAACGCTGTCAATTGCCTTCTGGAAATCGGAAAATATAAAATCAATAGGGCGTCCCCTGTCGATAGCACACTACGTTGTTAGAATAAAGAGCTATTTGTGTTTCACAAGAACGATACCTTCTGAATCTATGATGGCTATTTGTCGATAAATAGTTTTCTTCGAGGTGATCCATAACGTTCGTGCACAATATATGTTCCAGAATCCTACGGCAAATCGACGTTAGTGATATGGGTCTGTATTGTAGCGTATTACTCCTATTTTCTTTCTTGGATATTGGTGTAACTTGTGAAGCTTTCCAATCTTACGGTATATACCTTTCATTGAGCGAGCGGTTATATATGATTCCTACGCATGGAGCTCAAAAATGGTCCAAATGGCGCTGAGCGCTATGGGACTTAACATCTGAGGTCATCAGTCTCCTAGAACTCAGAACTACTTAAACCTAACTAAGCTAACGACATAACACTCATCTATGCCCGAGGCAGTATTCGAACCTGCGACCGTAGCAGTCACGTGGTTCCGGACTGAAGCGTTTAGGACTGCTCGACCACCGCGGCCGGCACGCATGGAGCCACTATATCAGCATACTCTGAAAGGAATCTGATTTGCATACAATCTGAACCGGAAGCCTTGTATATGAAATGCAAAGGATGAAAAGGATGAAAAGAAAAGGACTCTCTAGCCGCATTCGTGCTTGGTTATTCTTTATTTGTTGATACTACTCAGTGTTTCTTACTACAGTATTAGTATTATTTACTTATAGTAATGGCGAAATAAATATGTTTATCCAGAACATCGATCCGTCATTTGCTAGCGCTTAGCACCTGAAGACACTCTGCTGATCTTGTTTCTGCTTTGGTCCAAAAATAATAAATTTACCCATGTAGTTCATTACTCAAACAAGAACAATTTTAGCTTTTAAAATAAATCAGAAAAAGTATGGTTCGATATATTAATCTGCGTGAAAATATACATAAAATATTGTTTCTACTTTCTCCAGATCTCTGCATGAAGCCAAGTTATTGTTGACTTCATTAATAACATTATAAATTATTCTTGAGATAACACAAGTTGTGTAAAGTTATGTTTCGGGAGAGTTGCTTGCCAGTCGGCAAACAGGAACACCAACCAGCCACCTACGAGAACTTTCAAGCCTCTACGGTTTCATAATTTCTTGTTTCCGCAGTCAACCTGCACTCATTTGCTTTGAAAGCATCCGGAGTGTTAGGAGCTGTCAGTAAACTCTTCCATTGAACCTCCTTTCCACTTAAAATTCTAACGTGTGTACCTCCCACCTTTCACTGCGTTCATCAACGAACGCAAATTATAAATACTACTTTTTTTTTCTTTAAAAGAGTGTGATGGCGCGTGTATGTGGCGTTAGGAGTTTGAAATACAGATACTATATTGTGCTAATCTGCTTTGTAATGAATGCACCAGCACACCTTTCCTCTAACTACAACTTCACCTCTGTGCCCTGTCACACGACTGATACACCCAATACTCTGCGAAGACCATGTTCAACAACGTCTGTAAGATTTTATAAAGAACCATTGTCGCCATCGCGTCCCAACCTGGAATAAACAATTTTATTACAATAGCCACACCCCGTTTCCAACACATGATGCATTTGCTTTTAGGAAGCGCTAGTGAAATCTTACGCTAATTATTTACATTAAAACGGCTACACCACAAACTGTCCCAGGACATGGAAAACCAATGGAAGCAGGGTAACTAATATACAACACCTCATCAATACTGTGCACTACTATACTCAAATCACATCCACCATCTCATGAGTGTCGTTGGTAATGTCTTGCGTGCGAGCTTCTCCAGAAGGCCCAGGAAGTAGTATTGCTTTCCAGTGGTGTCGTCTCCAGACTGGCTCGCACAACATACGTCTGTGGTTGCCAATCAAGTGCCGTTACCTCCCTCCACGCCACTTCAGCTTTTGATACCACTTAACCGGAACTAGGACTTATAAAAGTAGTTAATCCTCCCAGATAACTTTGCGGGAAAAAAGAAACTCTTTGCCTGTACATCTTGTATATACTAATAACTTTATACAGTAAACACGACATATGCAGTTTAAACGCAGGTCTGTGATTCGTTGACTGTTTTTGGGAGACTTGAGTACATTTTCAGGTGCGTCAAGTTGGAAGGAGTGGGAAGAGGAATTCCGCCTTATGCAAGACACCTTTTTTCTGTTTTGTTTCACGCAGACACGTTTCAGCACATTTTGTGCTATCTTCAGTGGGTTATTTTTTATTTTGTAACTGTAAAATAGTTGTTACATATTAACATTTAGCGAAACTTTTGGTACATATGCGCTGAAATATTTCTCGGTGAAACAAAAGAGAAAAGAAGGTGTCTTGTATAAGGCGGAATTCCTCTTCGCATTTCGTAGCAAGCACGGACATAACAAGAAGAACTACAACACCATAAGACGATTTTTGAAAGGAGTGTTTCGTCTGGAACCAGGGGTGACGTACGGTGTTTTATCTAGTGCCAGCCGTCGGCAGCTATCACCGTGTTGCATTACATCCACGTTTTTACAAATGGCTCTTGTATCTCTGCAAGCCCTGGTCATAACTGGCTAGCTGCTTTCCACCCCAGTATCCACACGTACGCCAGTTCTCATGGCAACAACAGCAACTGATATCGAACTGGCAGTAATCTTATTTATTTGCTTCGGCCCATCACAGCAGCTTACAAGGTTGAATACAAAGAACATCAGGATACACAATATAAAACTGCCTTCTGTTTATTCGGTGAACTGATGTCTTTCCTACATCAGCGAGCGTACAAGCTCCCGAGGCCTGCGTTGTACTCATCAGCAGCAGAATTAAGTATTTTGGTGATTCTGCTCAGCGAGCTTGTCACATGTTTCCATGTGGACGTGAGCTGCGGGTAGCATTCAACAGTGTGAAGTGTTTTTAATTGGTCTAATAATTTTTCATATAATTAAACCGTACTGTTGTCAACCCGTGACCTCTATGTATTGACTATTCGAGTAAAAGAAGGATATCATTTAACATCCTCTCATCACTGAGCTCACAAGAAACTTAGCACTGGCTCGATGAATAAACATTACCCTCTTCTGGAGGGAACGATAGTGGCTTTAAGTTATCTGTGTATCAACTGAAACTCTTAATCCGGGTGGGCCCACAAGAATCTGGAACTCACACTTCCTGAATCGAGTGTAGTACAAATTGTGAGTCAGTTTCGAGTAAGGGTTTACCAGCAAGATAATAGACTTGAAACTATGTTATTTGGGCTGAGGCGGTGGTGGGTTGGTAGTTGTGAGGTGAGAACAAGAAGAAATCTAAGCAGTGGCAAGAGGAGTGTTCTCTCTGCGCTCATACACAACGAAGCATTTTTCAGTTCTAGTAAAATCATCATATGAAATGAAGTACCAAGCGAACCAAACACAAACGAACTGAAGACAACAGCGACCGAGCCATAACATCAGATGAAAGTTCATGATAGTAAGGAGTCAAACAAACGTGCTACGTTTTATGTGGATATGATGGCGAATAACTATGACCAGAGGACTCTACAACGTCAGGGGTCCCAAGCCACATCCAACATGCTGGATGTGTCAATAGGAACGTGGAAATTCTGCAATTGTTAATTATTCAACACACTATATGTTACAGAACCCTATCTTTTATCGTGTTGTCAGTTGAATAATTTTACTGTTTCCTTAAATTAGTTGTCCAGATTACCAAACTCCATGATGTTGGCTACCATTTTGTAGTGTGTGGTGAATAATTATTTAAAAATTGTAGATGTTGAATATTCTTGCTAGTAGACCACCTTTCCACTTGGATAATTTTGTGGTATATAAATCTATATTAACGAAAATTTCATTCATTTGTTTCCCAGTATTTTCTATTATACATCGTTATCTCACCGAACCTTGCTAAAACAATCAGTACTTGTGGCAGTATTCAGAGTTTCGTTTAGAGCCACCAGCTACATGACTGGCACGACCTCGCCATAATGCAATCAGTATCTGCCGAAGCAATACGGAAATGGTCTGAGATCATTTTATTCTCGTCTTGCCGTTGCAAATATGGTGCGCGTTTTAGCAAAGCGGAGAAGGTGAAAACGCTTCAAAGGCCACATTCTCGCATCTTACTCCGACGTAGAGTCGGCAGTATTTCTCCTCTGCGACCCAGAACCGCGCGCCCCGTTGCTTTCATTTCCGGTGCGCGTCGCGCAGCCCACCGTGTTGTTCGCAGGGAGGCTTAATTTAGGGGTCCGCCACTTGCTGGCCACGGCTCTACTTGTGCACCGCGGGACAGCCTAACCCGACACGGCAGGCGCAGCGCCAGCGAGTGGCTCGAGGCAACGCAATCTCCTGTGACGGGGCGGAGGCTACGAGGCTATCCCCTTAATAGATTCCCGCCTTCGCACGCCTCTGCTTCGCTTCCTTCAGCCGCTGGGCTCGCTGCTTCGTTTAGCAGAAGATTTTTGTGCTCGCGTATTCAGGGAGTGTGTTTCAAGTCCGCGTCTAGATTTGTCATGACTAGAGACCGGCTTATATGCATCATAAAAACCTTAAAATATTGATGAAAATATGCATTAAAATGCTTAAAATGCATGAAAAGCGTCGAAATATGCAAGATCAAATCATAAAAAACGTGGTAGTTAATGTGTGCATTTTATCTCAGTCGAACCTGTACATATCAATTACGAGGAAGTGCACCGGCCAAGCGAAAAATCGGTACATTTAGAACGCTGATATTATTTTCTGAAAACTTTGTCGTAGATGTTAGGAATTGGGCCTTTCTGGGATTATTTTCTAAAAATTTGCAAAATGAGAATGCATATCGTGTTTCAAGAATTGCTCCTTCTTTGCAATTGTTGGCGGTAACATGCGGATGCGATGTAAGCTAGTCGCATCGAAACAGACGATATGTACAGGACCAACTTCGAGATATATCGCACGCAGAGGGCACCCTCAAAACCTCTGTAATACTTCATTTAATAAACAACATGCAATCATGAATTTTTTTAATAGCACTATTGAACCAATGTATAATTTACAATTTATTTTACATTTTTCTACTATTTTAAACATAAACGGCCAGGTACTGTTCCAAATGTTCGGTAGTAAGATTGTGCCTTCGATCACTCAAAACATTTTTGTAAGCAGAAAAGGAACGTTCTATATCAGCTGAGGTAATTGGGCAGTATTTGAATTTGTATGCTATGTTGGTACTTACTGTTTTTGGTAAAAGTTCACCCGTCCCATTAATAAAGCTATCAATTTGGCACAAGGGTTCAAAGCCTGGGTTATTGTTTAAAATTTTTTCATACATTTCCTTGTCTTGGGAATACCTCCAGCAATGAGGAATTCAGTAGAATAATTTTATTCACTAACTGAATAGATTCGTACAACGCCAGGCTTTTTAATGCTTGCAGGTGTATGGGAAAATGAGAGCTAATCACAGCACTGTCTTTGTCTGTACTGGAATCATTAAAAGCTCTCTTGCACTGGCTAACTGCCAAAGCCTCTGCGCTATCGAAGTCGTTTACTACGCCTCTAATGACCTCGAAATGTTCATTGTAAAACAACATAGCTTCGACCCATGTACCCCAACGAATTATCGGGAGGTAAAAGAACATTTGTTAGTGTTTCTTTGTAGGTCCTGATGCTATTATTTGCGCATAGAGTAAAACGCCGCATGCAATTGTTTAGATAAAGAAAGTTTTGCTGCAGCTTGGCTAATGACTCAACTTTGTTTTCCTTGAATCAACCGTGGTTGTGGACACGATTCTTTGCGTGCCACGGCGAAGACTTCTTCCATAAAGCGTCCAAGACCAGGAACTGCGACAATGAGTCTAAAGAACGCACTAGAGCACGCACTTAGCTTCGCAAGACGAGTGCTGTAACAGGAAGTAAACATGTACATCATGCACGTTTTCTCCTTTCTTTTCCTTTTATCTGCGCCACCTCAATCATCCTGAAATGCATATTGAACCACACACACACACACACACACACACACACACACACACACACACACACACACATGCACATGCACATGCACATACACCCGTCATTCGCATAAAATATTTACATAGGTTGTAAACATACAGGTTGGGGCAAATAAGGGTGGCTTGGAGAAAAGCTCTCCTCAGATGCTACGAAGCTGAGGAGAGCTCCGCCTACCATCCTAAGGGAGTCATGGGTCTGATGATGGTTATGTAAAAAAACCGAAACCGGTTACCTATATCATTGAAACATAAATGGTGTGATCAAGACTCAACTTTAGTCAAAATATAATAATCTATTGATCACTGTATTCCAAAAATGTTTACCAAAATTGTACCTTCTTATCCTTCGTGTTTTGAGTTGCCTTTTAATAAATATAGATAAAACGAATATTGCACTAGAGCAAATTTGGACCGCATTATCGAAAAGGCACATAAAATCCCGCATTAAACGTTTTTTAACCAGTAAACAAACCAACAGTTTCCTTTGACACTGTGATTCGCAAAAAAGACCTGACGAGCAGTGTTTGTTTGAGATGACTCCGCCTTCACTTTGCGGGAACTAAATTAAACTGTTGCGGAAATGTGAGATAAAATGCGGCTCATAATTGAGTAATTGTATTTCCTTTGATGGTAAACCTTATTTGCCTCTGTTTCAGTATTTCGCTGAAAATATCTGCACTACAGTGCACACGTCGACCATATCCACTGCGTGTCTTGAAATATCTTAGCAGATTAAAACGCCGTACCGGACTGGGGCTCGAACGCAGAATCTTGCCGCTCAGAGATGCTCTTACCAACTGAGTCTGTCAGGCACGTCTTACAATCCGCCATCATAGCTTTACCTCTATCCACTCATCAAAATTCAGAACAGTTCCCTCACATAACACGTGGGACTAACGCTCCCGCAGTGAAAGGTAAACTGTAGAAGGAATTCTGCAGCAGTTCGTTCGAACAAATCGGAGAATGCTGAAAGAATCCCTGACACAGTGATTTTAGTTTTCAAAGTATGAGAGAGATCCTGGCGGAAAGAATACTGTGAGGGTGGCTCGTGAGCCGTGCTTGGATAGCTCACTGGATAAGACAATTTCCCGTAAAAACAAGGCTCCAGTTTCGAGCTCCAGTCCGTTGAGTCGTTTTAATGTGCCAGGAATGAAAGAGTCAGGCTACCACTATGTCTTGTTCGGAAACAAACTTATTGCATTCTCTCATAGTACTCTCTTGACAACCGTAATGTCCACTCTACTCTTCGCCCTCATTCTTGCGTTCAGTACCCCTTGTCGCAATCTCGAGGTTGTTTTTCCAACAGTGTTAACAACAACGATAACAATGTTCAAATGGCTCTGAGCACTAAGGTACTTAACATCTGAGGTGGTCAGTCCCCTAGAGCTTAGAACTACTTAATCCTAACTAACCTAAGGGCATCACACACATCCATGCCCGAGGCAGGATTCGAACGTGCGACCGTAGCAGCAGCGCGGTTTCGGACTGAAGCACCTAGAACCACTCGGTCACAATGGTCGGCGGACCAACAAACCTCTTCTAATTTCTTCCCGCACGGACGGCAACAGCATCTTAGTACTTTTCCGTCTGTACATCGGAATACCCTCGCTGTGTTGTATATTTACGAGTTTCCTTAGTAAAGGCCTTAAGCTGTTGTTTAGATATTTTCACAGAAACGAATGTAACAGAGATAACAGAGAAAAACAGCAGATCATAATTACACTGGAACTTCGCAGCAGATTAAATCTCTGTGCCTCTGACCTTTGCCTTTCCCGGGAAATTTCTCTACCGTATGACCTGTCAAAACACGACACAATCCAATCTCATAGCTTTACCTTCGCCAGTACTTCCTCTCCTACCTTCCAACTTGCACAGATGTTCTCCTTCATATCTTGTGCGATTAGCACTGCTGGAATAAAGAACATTGAGGAGAAATGTCTTAGGAACAACTAGGTGCTTCTTTCCAGAATGAATTCTCATTCTGCAACTTTATGAACGCTCATTTAAGGCACCCGGGGAGATTAAAACAGTGTACAGGAACTGAATTAGATCCCTGGACGTTAGTTTTCTGAGCCATCCGCGCACTACTGTTCGATAAGACTCAGAAATCCATTACAGTTGTAAATGACGTTTTATTAGCACGGCAAATTTCGGAGAATATAGGTCCATCATTGGGTGCTACCCACTGCAACAAGAAAGGGAGGGCATGGTATATGACCGAGCCAACATACAGGACGGACCAACTGAAGCCTCGAATAACGCGTACTTACTCAAACGGTTCAAGTCATGTGTAAGTTAATCGCAATTCATTTGACTCACGCATATGTGACATTACACTCTGCAAGAGACAGCGCAAGATAAAAGTTACAAGTAAAAAAAAGTTACGCACTGTAACTGCGAGAAGAGCGCCCTTATCACCGGTACACAGGAAACTAAATGGCGTGATATATTTGGCTAAACAGCTTGGCGATGGCATCGCAGGCTTCCGCTTCATGACCCTATGTGTTTGGTGATAGAAAGCAACTGGACAATCATTTTTAGTTATTGTTTTGAGTCATCAGTCATCTGATTGCCTTGATGGAACCGCAGGTTATCTGCAGTGCCAACTTGTTCTTCTCAAAGTAGCACTTGCACGGTACGTCCTCAATCGTTTGTTGAAAATATTCCAGTCTCTGTCTTCCTCTAGAGCTTCTACCGTCCACAGTTTCCTCTGTACCATGGAAGTTATTCTCTGGTGACCCGAAGCGCGTACTATAATCAATTTCCTTCTTCTTGCCAGTGTTTAGCTTGCGTTCCTTTCTTCGCCCACATTCTGGAGAACCTCCTCATTCCTAATATATTTGTCCACCTAGTTTTCAACATTCTTCCACACTGAGGTGACAATAGTCACGTCACACCTCCCAACATTGTGTCGGACCTTCTTTTACCTGGTGTAGTATGGCAACTCGAAGTGGCGTGGACTCCACAAAACGTTAAAAGCCCCCTACAAAAATACTGATTCATCGTGCCTCTACAGCTGTTCATAATGGAGAGTGTTGCCGACGCAAGATTTTGTGCACGAACTGACGCCTCGATTATCTACAACTACATATACATGGATACTCAACAAATCGCATTTAAGTACCTGGCAGAGGGTTCAATGAACCATTGTCAATATAGGTCTCTATCTTTCCAATTTAGTACGGCGCGCGGAAAAAGCGAACACCTATATCTTTCCATTTGAGTTCTGGTTTCCCTTATTTTATTATGAAGATCATTTCTCCCTATGTACGTCGCCGACAACAAAATATTTTCGCATTCGGAGGAGAAAATTGCTAGCTGTTGTCCAACGAGCACATATGCCCGTAATAGCTACTCGAGATCAGTTAATGGCGCTGCTACATCTGTAACACGAAGGTTACTGGATTAGAGTTATTTTGGCCTGAAGATGACGCAGTGTAACGTCGAAACTGGTTGCCTAGAAATGAACCTATATAACGGCGATTGGTATTGTTTATATTGATCAGTAAACGTTTCCAGTCAAAAATCTGTTCAGCTGATCCAGAGGATTTAGTTCATTCCATGGAAACACAGCCTACAACATTATGTAGCCACCACCACCTTGCACAGTGCCTTGCTGGCAATTTGGGTTCATGCCTTCGTGGACTTTGTGCCACATTCGAATACTACCATCAGCTCTTACGCCGGAGTGGCTGAGCGGCTCTAGGCGCTACAGTCTGAAACCGCACGACCGCTACGGTCGCAAGTTCGAATCCTGCCTCGGACATGGATGTGTGTGATGTCCTTCGGTTAGTTAGGTTTAAGTACTTCTAAGTTCTAGGGGACTGATGACCACAGCAGTTAAGTCCCATAGTGCTCAGAGCCATTTGGAACCATCAGCTCTTACCAACTGAAATCGGGATTCGTCTGACCGGGCGGGCGTTTTCCAGTCGTCTAGGCTCCAACGGATATGGTCAAAAGCCCAGGAGAAGCACTGCAGGCGATGTGCTGTTAGCAAAGACACTCGCGTTGGTCGTCCACTGTCATAGCACATTACCGCCAGATTTCGGCACACTGCCGTAACGGATACGTTCGGCGTACGTCCCACATTGATTCCTGCCGTTATTTCACCCAGTGTTATTTGTCTGTTAGCACTGACAACTCTACGCAAACGCCCCTGCGGCATTCATTATGTGAAGGCCGTCGGATACTGTGTTTCCTGTGGTAATGCCTGAAATTTAGTACTCTCGACCGACATATTCTTCACCCTGTGGATCTTGCAATACTGAATTCCCCGACGATTTTCTAAATGGAATGTCCCATGCGTCTAACTAGCTTCAACTACCGTTCCATGTTCAGAGTCTGTTAATTACCGTCGTGCTACCATTATCACTTCGGAAACCTTTTCACATGAACCACCTGAGTACAAATGACAGCTCTGCTAATGAACTGCCCTTTTTATATCTTGTGTACGTGGTACTACCGCTATCTGTATGTGAACTTATCATTCACCCATGGCTATTGTCACCTCAATTTACAACTGTGCTCAAACGCTTCGATTATCTTCTTTTCCGGTTGTCCACGAATCACTGCAATACACTGTTGCGCTCCGAACGCACAATCTCAGAAATTTCTCCCTCGCCTTAATTGCTATGTTTGATACCAGGAGGCTTCTCTTGCCAAAAATGCCCTCTTTACGTGTAGTAGTCTGCTTTTTATGTCCTCATAGCTTTGTCCATCGTGATTTATTTTGCTTCCAACGTAACAGTTTACTTCTCGCTCACCAATTTTGACATTAAGCCCCTCTCTATTCTCATTTCAGCTACTTATTACGGAGAGTGTAAAAGTGCGAAAAGTGACTGTACGAAAAAATAGTGTCCCGTTTGTGGAATCTTCTTTATTTATAAACATTTTTCCGTTTATGGAAACTACAGTATTTATAAAGACGGGTTGAAGATGTGAGTAATGGGACTGTTCAGTTGATGCAACTGTGTCTGTTCTGTTAAAATTCCCTATCAACGGCAGCTTCTCCAGGCGGGAGTAGTGCTTTGTGCGGGTGCTACACGTCTTCGTTGAGGAAGCAGCTGACTTAGCGCGGTTTACCGTAAGCTCTTTCTGGCTGCCCCCTCCCCGCCACCCAAACACTGGCTCGCCCGCTGGCAGCTGGTGGCTATTAATAGGCCGTCCACGTCTGCAGCAGTGTGGCCGCCGACGCCCGACGCCGCGCCTTCCGCCATGCTGTCCAGCTTCAGGCGCCTACGTAGACGGGTAAGCGTCTCTGTCGTTTCCACACACGGCTGTATTCGTAGCCCTAATAGAACTAGCATCATGCTACGGCGTCCATTGAAGAAAACAAGTGCACTTTTGTCGCACTCTGCACGTCAGATTGCATCAGGTGTGTCCGCCTGCGCCGCCATCATCGCATTCTGTGATGTGGAACTGTGACGCACGCGCGTCATAGCCTTGAAATGACGTCATTTAGTACGCTACAACTTTTTCCGGCTACTGAAGGCATCGTTTACAATTAGATAAAATGTATCGATACAGTTACTGCGTTTGCATATCATTGTCATTCCTGAAAATCCCTGTGTATGTAAAATATATTCATGAATTCGCGTACGTCTACTACAGCCGACAACACTGTCTATACATCTGAGCATGAAGGAGCGAAAACGTGCAGTTCATGTCGGTTACTTTTCGGTGCATCTGCAGCCTTATCGTTAGGTGGTAGTTTCAGACCGAAAGTAGTACTGGTTTTTCCGTAAAGAAAATCATAATTATGTATTTAATTACCGTCTTTGCATTAACACGATTTCATTTGTTCTGCCCTTATTTGTTAGGGAATAATGATGTATG
The DNA here is from genome assembly GCF_023864345.2 of Schistocerca serialis cubense. Classification (NCBI taxonomy): domain Eukaryota; kingdom Metazoa; phylum Arthropoda; class Insecta; order Orthoptera; family Acrididae; genus Schistocerca; species Schistocerca serialis. The sequence continues at coordinate 142,594,752 of NC_064641.1, read as the reverse complement.
TAGCATTCTGAAATGCAATGACGAGGTTGTGCACCTGTATAAGTAATAAATGTAGCTGTACTGTCATTAAAGTCAGTTGTCATTCTTGGTATTGCTCCATAAAAGAGATTATTTATTTGATACGTGGATAGTTATTACTCTGGGATCATCTGATTACAACTGAATAAAACCAATTTTTTTTGCGTTTCGCCTTTATTTTTTGTAATGCACCTCCAGTAGCCAGGATATGCACATATTTTTGATTATACTAAAAAGTTAGGACGTTTTATATAAAGTTTATAAACAAAGCTGGTGCTTTTTGTTTTTCTGTGATGTAGTAGTAATTTAAAATTCTGCTCAAAGATTTTGATCTATATGTTGATCTACGTGCTGTGCACTTCTTCCTTTGTTACAGTTGTTTTCCTTGTGACAATGCCATTTGAGATCTCGTTTTTTACACTTCGCAGCCTTAAGAGTCGAACACATATTTTGGTTATATGCTTTGTATGCCGTTGCTAACTGTTGAACGTTATGGCCACCAACTGAGCTTGTTTCTGTGGTGTCTGTGACCTGTCATCTACGTGCTACACCCAAAATTATGTGCACGTATTCCAGGCCACTGAAGAGGCGTTACAAAGAATAATGGCGAAAGGCGAATGGCACAAAAACTGTGCTTTATTCAGTTATGTTTAGACTATTCCACAGTAGTAATTCACATAGCAGAATACTGTACGCATATAGGAACGACAGGACTTAAAAGGCTGGAGCTATTACTTACTTGCTTTCCTTGCTTCGACCTTATTATATATTCACAGAAAAGTCACATATTCTTCATCATTTTGATACCAGTTGAGCCATGTCACACGATTAGGTTTAGACGACACGTGGCATGGTTTCCTGCAAGTCTGTATTACGGTAGTCCTAATTCATCATCATGTTCCTAATTCATGTTTTGCAATGTGTTAATGAACCGATAAGCGACTTATCCGGCGACGTTAAAGTTTTGTTATAATTTCTACTTCATAACTAAGTGACGTTTGGGCTTATAACTACCACAAATCTGCTAGATCTTTTATTGCCTTACAACAGGTTTCGATAATATCTCATCATCGTAACAGACTTAGACGTAATCTTAATAAGAGCATTCAGTTTTATGAAGTAAGACATTTGTATAACATTTTAATTTTATTACTTATTACTGTATTTTAAAATGGCATGTGCAACATATCGACAATTTGAATATATGTTTTGTATCTGTTTGGTATCGTAAAGGTGAGTGGACATATAAATTTGAAACTCATACGTCTGTAGCAAAATTTAATTACAGCAGATCTGTGTATGGTGGTTGTTATTAAATCTGGAACGTGTACTGCTGTATTGAAAACAGTAAGATGTTGACCAGCCTGCTGTCTTGGGTATGTAAACAGACAACGTTTTGACATTGATTAGCATCAGCATCTTAAAAAACTCCACACTCCTCTTTACACTCCACAGCTATTCCAAAGTTTATAAGTGTGGAGTACACTCTGAAACAGGGTGTGGGAGAGACTTTAGCAATTATGGTTGTAAGACAGATTTCATGGAGACTGTGTTTTTAATAGAAATAGGGAATTTTCAAAAACTGGTGAAAATATACAGTTTGTTCTACGAAACGTTCCTACCGAGGTAGGTCTGTCATTGTCAAGACATTCAGTAAGATGGAAGGATCTACTTAACAACTAAACAACTGGTACGTTAACAAATACAATTCCAGTAACGTGAAAGAAGAACACAAATTTTAAATCGTCATTCCGATGGATGGCATTTTCTGTTTTTATTTACTTATTTATTTTTAGGCGTATTTCGCCACAGATGCCGGTTCAACTTTTATTAAACCTGATACTTTAATACTGTAATAATATTGCTGCTAGGGACACAGTACATTTCAGGCATAAATATTTCTGCTATACGACAGGACTCTCGCTCGCTGTATAAAATTCCTGTCCTCTCTCTCCGATTTATTTGCACCTGTATTTAATCTGTTTTCATTAACTCCTCTTTAAGACGGTGTCGAGGACGAGGAATACTGTAACACTTAAAATTTGACATTAATTATCGAAATAACAAATAAGAACCACACAGTAACATCAATGAATTCAAGCTTACTTGTTTTAAAATGCACTAGACATTATGACGTGTTAGAATCTCATCAGAACAATTATCATATTTTGTACCAATAAAGTGATGAAATTTAGATTTCCTTATTTCGTCTCGGAGATGGCAAATGAACAAAACATGAGCAGTATAGTGTCCGACGGAAAAATTTTAGAATGCAATGGTTCACAATACAAACAATGTATTGTTTAACAGGAACTTTTTATTGTTTTTTCAGTCGACTGCCGTGCAGTTCGTACAACTTGCTCTAATAATTTATTAGATAGCTTCACTTGGATGTTTTGTGTGGACATTTCCGTGTTATAATTTCTTAAGATATTAAATCGTCATTAACGCCTAAACAGTCTGAAGTTCGGCTTGGAAATGCATTTGACGGAGAAGCTACATCTAAGGCAACGATTTATAATTGGTACAAGGAATTCTAAAGATGTTGATTTCCTTCTTAGTGGTGAGTTTTCTGAAGAATGCCTATGAATCTCTAATACTGATGATAATACTGTCACTGTTCGACCAACATTTGAAGAACACCGACGGACATGTTTCGAATTTATTCCGGAGGCATTGGGCATTCGAATGAGTCAACTCTGAAACATTACTCATCAACACTTGTACGTGGCAGAATTTGTTGTCGATGGAGTCCACATAAACTGACATCCAACTGAAAGCAACAACGCTCTGATCGGTGCAAAATAACCCCGGAAAAATTCCAAGGTGGTGGTTCAAACTTGGTTAGAAATATCATTACTGCTGATGGATCTTGGATTCGTCGCTGTGAGTCTGAAAAGAAAAAAATATTCGGCTCAATGGAGCCTGCGAAAGGCACACGAATGCGCAGTGCTGGTGAGAAGATGGTTGCTATTTTCCCCCCTCTAAACTGAGCCGTATTGTTACTGTAATTGTTACACAAATACCTGCTTACCTCAAATTTTTGAAAAAGTTTGTGAAAAACGACCAAAAAAGAATTTTACATTACGATAAAGTCTCGTCCTATATAGCAAAACTAATAAATGAGTACTTGGATGCCCTAAAGGTCATGAATGGATCCTCCACCATACAGCACTCATCAAAAAACTTTTTTTTTCAAAAATTGAAGATGAAATGCGTGGAATCACTTTTTCGTCACCAGGTGAAACAGTAGAACATTATAAAAACCCGTTTTAAGAAGGGCTTGAGCGAGAGCGACATCCTTGCTTTAAGGATTGGTTTCAACGAAAGCAAAAATTGTTGATGTTAAAGGGGGCCACTTTGAAAAACAAAGTAATCATTGAATGTGCTTTTAAAACCAAACCTTTTTTTGATTTTCTAAACACTTTAAGTGCTGCACTGGTATTTATGGGATTAGCATTCAAGTTGTCGTTACCATAAAATAACTTCCACGTGTTCTACGAAACGTACCTGCACTCCGCTTGGCATATTTTGCTTTTCATCACTTCCAGCAGCAACTAGTCACTACTGCTGTTAGTAGTAGGTAATGTCTAAAAAGCAGGATATAAACAGTGTGATTCCTTAAGGGATGATGGCGACGGAAAATTGTACCAACCTGAGCCTGGTCCATAAACGAATGAATCGAAAGTTATAAGTCAGAGTCGTTCTGGTACCTCTGACAGTGAATTCTTGTACTTCAAGCTCATTGTTTCCCATATTTTGGGAGGAGGCAGTATGGAACAAACCAAGAAAAATGTCCAATTATCACGGACTCTAAGGTGCATACCTTAAAAGCTGACCACTTGTTCATCTTTCCCCCTGTGAGATACAGCTCTTCTACTGAACAAGTTCCCATAGCTCTTAAGAAATGCACTTTACAGCCCACGTGTACAGGACATTGTTTTATTGTTTCGGTCCGTACTACCTCTTTCCAAAGCATGGAAAGCAAAGACATTGAAGTAGAAAGATTCTCCGTCAGAGGTTTGGTGTGTAAGTTAGTAGTGCTTTTCCATTATTTTTATAAACACCACAGATACACATAACAGGGACTTCAGTCATGAATATATTCTGTTCCACTATTTTCAACAGCTAACAAGGCTGGGGTAACTTTTCGATTCCGCGACTGTAGGAATCATGTTGTTTTGAGACAAAGAACTCGTTGAGCCATGTTCGGAGCGCGTTTTCATCCGGAAACGAAGTTCGTTAAAGATCGTTCTACAGAGAGAGGAAAATTTAAAAATACTAGGGCGCAAAACCAGGTGAATAAGGCGGGTCCGTAATGAATACCCTACCCAACTACCGAACTGTCAGTCTAGCAGAATCCCGTCGGGCGTTATCGTGGAGTAGCATCATTTCATGCAGTCTTTCTGGTCGTTGTTCTTTGGATTGTGTCTGCAAGACGCCTCAGTTGTTGACAGCAAATATCAGCCGTGATGGTATACCTCGTGGAAGCAGTTTGTAGTGCACCGCACCGTCGCTGTTCCACCAGATGCGTTACATTACGTTTTTCGCATGTGCGCAGGTCTTCGTACGGGGAGTTGCTGCTTTGCTTGGGCTGAACATTTCCTTCATTTTCATTTTGTCAGCACAGAGATACCAAAACGATACAGGATAGGAATTGCCTGTGTTGTTCACGAGCTAGTTGATGACGAGTAATCATAGACGCTGATATGGCCGCCCGCTGCTTTTTGTGATTTTGGCGTAGACCATGGGGTACAAAAACATCCGATTTTTGAACCTTCCCATTGTATGCAAGTGTCACACGATAGTGGAATTATCACAATTCATCTCATTTTCCAGTTAACAATGATTTGGATCATAGCGGATTAATACGTTTAAACGATCTTCGTCAAACCCCAAAGCTCTTGCTGAAATTGGAGGGCCACTAATGTCAAAACTATCCTCCTCAAAAGGGGAAAACCATTTTCCTGCCTTGCTCTGTCCAATGGCATTATCCCCATACACGGTGCAAATGTTTTGGGCTGTCTCCGCTGTTGTCACCCCTCTACTGAACTCAAACAGAATATACTGTGTATTGGATTTCTAGACGTCCACAGCTCCACTCCATCCAGACATGACAAATGTGAACTCTAATAGCAACAGTGAACTAGAATTTAAAAAATGACAGTCAATAAACAAACACATACCAATTAGAATACCAACTTGCAAAACAAAATCTCTACGAAATTATGTTGCTGTTGTTGTGGTCTTCAGTCCAGAGACTGATTCAGCTCTCCATGGTACTCTATCCTGTGCAAGCTGCTTCATCTCCCAGTACCTAGTGCAACCTACATCCTTCTGAATCTGTTTAGTGTATTCATCTCTTGGTCTCCCTCTACGAGTTTTACGCTCCACGCTGCCCTCCAATACTAAATTGGTGATCCCTTGATTCCTCAGAATATGTCCTACCAAACGATCCCTTCTTCTAGTCAAGTTGTGCCACAAACTTCTCTTCTCCCCAATCCTATACAATACTTCCTCATTAGTTATGTGATCTACCCATCTCATCTTCAGCATTCTTCTATAGCACCACATTTCGAAAGCTTCTTGTCCAAACTAGTTATCGTCCATGTTTTACTTCCATACATGGCTACGCTCCATACAAATACTTTCAGAAACGACTTCCTGACACTTAAATCTACACTCGATGTTAACAAATTTCTCTTCTTCAGAAACGATTTCCTTGCCCTTGACCGTCTACGTTTTATATCCTCTCTTCTTCGACCATCATGACTTATTTTGCTCCCCAAATAGCAAAACTCATCTACTACTTTAAGCGTCTCGTTTCCTAATCTAATTCCCTCAGCATCTCCCGACTTAATTCGACTACATTCCATTATCCTCTTTTCCTTTTGTTGATGTTCATCTTATATCCTTCTTTCAAGACACTGTCCATTGCGTTCAGCTGCTCTTCCAACCCTTTGGTGTCTCTGACACAAGCCGGCCGCTGGTGGCCGAGCGGTTCTGGCGCTACAGTCTGGAACCGCGCGACCGCTACGGTCGTAGGTTCGAATCCTGCCTCGGGCATGGCTGTGTGTGTTGTCCTTAGGTTAGTTAGGTTTAAGTAGTTCTAAGTTCTAGGGGACTTATGACCTCAGCAGTTGAGTCCCATAGTGCTCAGAGCCATTTTCTCTGACACAATTACAATGTCACCTGCGAACCTCAAAGTTTTTATTTCTTCTCCATGGATTTTAATTCCTACTCCGAATTTTTCTTTTGTTTCCTTTACTGCTTGCTCAATATACAGATTGAATAACATCGGGGATAGGCTACAACCCTATCTCACTCCCTTCCCAACCACTGCTTCCCTTTCATGCTCCTCGACCCTTATAACTGCCATATGGTTTCTGTACAAATTGTAAATAGCCTTTCGCTCTCTGTATTTTACCCCTCCACCTTCAGTATTTCAAAAAACTATTCCTGTCAACATTGTCAAAAGCTTTCTCTAAGTCTACAAATGCTAGAAACGTAGGTTTGCCTTTCCTTACTCTAGCTACTAAGATAAGTTATAACGTCAGTATTGCCTCACGTGTTCCAACATTTCTGCGGAATCCAAACTGATCTTCCTCAAGTTCGGCTTCTACCAGTTTTTCCATTCGTCTGTAAAGAAGTTGAGTAAGTAGTTTACAGTCGTAGCTTATTAAACTGATAGTTCGGTAATTTTCACATCTGTCAACACCTGCTTTCTTTGGGATTGGAATTATATTATTCTTCAAGTCTCAGGGTATTTCACCTGTCTCATACATCTAGCTCACCAGTTGGTAGAGTTTTGTCAGGGCTGGCTCTCCAAAGGCTATCAGTAGTTCTAATGGAATGTTGTCTACTGCCGGAGCCTTGTTTTGACTTAGTGCTCTGCCAAACTCTTCACGCACTGTCTTATCTCCGATTTCATCTTCGTCTATCTCCTCTTCCATTTTCATAATATTGTCCTGAAGAACATCGCCCTTGTATAGACCCTCTATATACTCCTTCCACGAAGGTATAGACCAGGCTAAAAGCTTTCGACACGGTCATTTCAGGACCAGCGTGCCTTATCACAAACTAATACATTTACCCTTCTTTGTCATCCGAGAAAGTTCGTAACACCATCACGGAATCATCTTGTATGTTTCGCTCTTAGCGCAAAGTGTAAACAAAAAAAAGTGGGTTCAAATGGCTCTGAGCACTATGGGACTTAACAGCTATGGTCATCAGTCCCCTAGAACTTAGAACTACTTAAACCTAACTAACCTAAGGACATCACACAACACCCAGTCATCACGGGGCAGAGAAAATCCCTGACCCTGCCGGGAATAGAACCCTGGAACCCGGGCGCGGAAAGCGAGAACGCTACTGCATGACCACGAGCTGCGGACAAAATGTGAACAATCAGTGTAACAGTGAAGTCACATAACTTCTGGTTTGGTATTGGGGCACGCACTTTGAGGTATACTCCTACTCTACGCTGGGCAGCAGCGACATATACGGTCAACACACCTGCCCGGAAGAGGAACTACACACACACACACACACACGCACACACAGCCAGGGCAGTTATGCACGGCGCTAAACGGCCAGCGCTCTGTCACGGCAGTGGGCGCCGCCCATTACGCGGTCATTATTACTGGCGGTGGCACCTGTCGCCGGCCATGACGCGGCGGCTGATCACCTGCAGACGCTGACGCTGGCGACAGCTGGTGACGTCCCAGCGAGCCTGGCGCCAGCGCTGGCGGCCCGGCGTCGCGACTGGCGTGCGGCCGTGTTTATTTCACGAAAGCACGCGTGTTCGCCGTGACACACGACTCCCTCTCGGCGCAGCTTCAACAATTCAGCCGGCCGGATGCCCCTGCGCCGCTCGCGACAACCGCTCAAACATTTAGGGCCGCCGGCATCGCGCAGGCAAGCAGTAAAACATGGCGCTAAATAAACCACGCGCCCAGGAGACGCCGAGAGTGCTTTTGCTTCGGCAACGAGCGGATCCTAGAATATGACAGGACTCGCCGCCCGACACACCCGCGGTGAGTGACCGGCGTCTGTTTCTGGTCCCGGCGGAGCGGACTGCAATTGGCCACATGAACTCACCACAGCCACAGAAGACTAGGTTCATCAGTGGGAACGAAATACAGTATGGAATCAAAGTAAGATGAAATCTCTCGTTGGTTAGAAAAAACGAGGTAGAAAAACGTAGCTCCTCTGAGCAAGCTCCGGAAAAGCCCCAAACAAATAGCACTTGTTAAATTTACCCAGGTTGTGTGGAATTCCGTAAGGACTGCGACTATTATAAATTTATGAAATAATTTTTACTACGTTTGTCGCATTTTATTTATATTTATTAGTACGACTGGTTTCGGTAACATGCTACCATCATCATGTGCATTACAGTTACATCTTCATTAATGTGAAGTGTGATGAGCAACATTTGCTGGTTGTACCACTCAGGTTGTGTACCGAAGTTTAACCCTCTACGGAAAGAGTACTTTATTTGAGTGAATACTCAAATAGACTTGTATTTTTACATAATTTCAATAATGCCTTAACTTATATTTTTGCTGGAAATTTATTTATGTGGCACACAGAGCATAGGAATACATCTACATGTACGTGATTACTCTGCTATTCACAACAAAGTGCCTGGCACAGGGTTCAATGAATCACCTTCAAGCTGTCTCTCCACCCTTCTACTCTCGAACGGCACACGGGAAAAATGAGCACTGAAATTTTTCTGAGCGAGCCCTGATTTCTCTTATTTTACAGCGATGATCATTTTTCCCTATGTAGGTGGGTGCCAACAGAATGTTTTCGCAATCAGAGGAGAAAACTGGTGATTGAAATTTCATGGGAAGAGCCCGTCGCAACGAAAAACGCCTTTGTTTCAATGATTGCCACTCCAATTCACATATCATGTCTGTGACACTATCTCCCCTACTTCGCGATAATACAGAACGAGCTGCCCTTCTTTCTACTTTTTCGATGCCATCCGTCTGCCCCACCTGATGCGGATCCCACACCGCACTCCAATACTCCAGAATAGGGCGGACAAACGTGGTGTACGCAGTCTCTTTAGTAGACGTGTGGCACCGTCTAAGCGTTCTGCCAAAGAATCGCAATCTTTGGTTTGCTCTACCCATAATATTATCCATGTGATCGTTCCAATTTAGGTTATTTGTAATTGTAATCCCTAATTATTTAGTTGAATTTACAGCCTTCAGATTTGTGTGACTTATCGCGTAATCGAAATTTAGCTGATTTCTTTTAGTACTGATGTGAATAACTTCACACTTTTCCTTATTCAGAGTCAATTGCCACTTTTCGCACCATACAGATATCTTATCTAAATCATTTTGCAAGTCGTTTTGATCATCTGCTGACTTTACAAGACGATCTAAGACGGCTACTCAGATTGTCTCCAATGTCGTCAATATAGATAAGGAACAATAGAAGGCCTATAACACTTCCTTCGGGAACGCCGGATATTGCTTCTGTTTTACTCGATGACTTTCCATCTATCACTACGAACTGTGACCTTTCTGACACGAAATCACGAATCCAGTCGCACAACTGAGGCGATACTCCGTAGCCACGCAGTTTGGTGAGAAGTCGCTTGTGAGAATCGGTGTCGAAAGCATTCTGGAAATCTAAAAATATTTAATCAATTTGACATCCCCTGTCAGTTGCACATATTACTTCATGTGTATAAAGAGCTAGTTGTGTTTCACAAGAACGATATTTTCTGAACCGTGCTGACTTTGTGTCAATAAATTGTTTTCTTCGAGGTACTTCAAAATGTTCGAATAAACGTAGAAATCATCTCTTAACATTTTCCCGTTGGGATTTTCACATGTTAATAGTTATGAGACTTTGGAATGGAATCATACGAATGTGATAGTGTTAATTCAAGCTATTACGTTTGTTACTATGCTCTGTGTGTCAGGCAGGTAAATTCCTAGCGAAAATGTAAGTAAAGTAAATCAATGAAATTATTTAAACATACAGCTCACTTAAGATGTACCCTGACATAAATTAATCTTTCTGTACAGGGTTAAATTTCGCAACATATCATCACTGACACACGCAGCAAGTACAGTGTGTACCACTCAAACCTCACTGATTTGAAGGTCCTAGGATAGGAAAACTGCAGTAGATACGACAATGAAAAATGCACCACATTGTAGAGCATCTCAAAGAATTTATACTCCCGCGTCAGTAAGCGCCAAGTATCGTCGCCAGAGTCGCATGAAATGAAAATGGCGACTCCGCAGCAGCGTGCGCAAGCAGTAGCGTGGTTTGCAGAAACAAAATCGCCGATTACTGTGCAAAGAAATTATCGACGTGTGTATGGATGTGATCCACCTGATGTGATAAAAATTAAGGAATGGCAGTTTGGAAAATTCCGGCTCTGCACGTTACAGAATTTCAGAAGAGACAGAGGAGGACATCACACAAACGTTTCTCAGAAGCCCACGTAAGTCAATTCTTCAAGCGCCTGGATGTATCTCGATCAACATTGCAACGTGTAATTCAGCCGCATCTTCGTATGTGTGCTTACGAAGTGCAAATTCTGCAACATCTGAAGGTGAACGACAAACCACGCCGACAACAATTTCCTGCAGATATGCTGCAGCGTATTGATATGCATGCCAGCTTCCTGGAAAGATGTTTATTCTCAGACGAGGCAGCCTTTCATCATTTAGGAATGATTAATAGGCATAATGTTCGGATTTGGGGATCGCAAAATCCGCACTTTGTCATTGAACATGTTCGTGATAGCCATAAACTAAACATCTGGTGCGACCTAATGCATGACAGGATTGTTGGATCGTCCTTCTACGCGGAACAAACAGTAAATCGGTCAGTGTATCTGGACATTTTGGAGACTTGCAAACCAACATCATTTTTCAACAAGATGGAGCTCCGCCGCACTTGTGAACGGCTGTTCGCAAGTTTCCCAGTCGTTGGATCGGACGCGGAGGACCCATAACCTGACCAACACGTTCACCCGACATTACGCCACTTGATTTCTTCATGTGGGGGTTCGTGAAGGATCGCGTTTACGCGACCAAAGTGGACGATATTCCTACGTTGCGACATCGTATCACTAATCCGATTTCAAGAATAGCACAGGAAATGTTACAAAGAACTTCGCAAGAAATTGTATATAGACTCGATATTCTTTGTACTACAAATGGTTCACATGCAGAGGTGTATTGGTGATAAATAAATAAGTTCCTTGAGTTGCTCTACAATGCGGTGCGTTTTTCCTTGTCTTATATATTGTGTTTTTTTTCTGGGTCTTTGAAATCAGAGAGGTTTGAGTGAGACACCTTGTACTCTTTATCACATACACTGTTGAGCGAGGCCGGCCGCTATGGCCAAGGGGCACTAGGCGCTTCAGTCTGGAACCGCGCGACCGCGAAGGTCACAGGTTAGAATCCTGCCTCGGGGATGGGTGTGTATGATGTCCTCAGGTTAGTCAGGTTTAAGTAGTTCTCAGTTCTAGGGGACTGATTACCTCAGATGTCACATAGTGCTCAGAGCCTTTTGAAGCATTTTGATAAGCTAAAATGTTATGAGCGCTTGCGAAATACACTACTGGCCAATAAAATTGCTACAATACGAAGATGACGTGCTACAGACGCGAAATTTAACCGACAGGAAGAAGATGCTGTGATATGCAAATGATTAGCTTTTCAGAGCATTCACACAAGGGTGGCGCCGGTGGTGACGCCTACAACGTACTGACATGAGGAAAGTTTCCAACCGATTTCTCATACACAAACAGCAGTTGACAGGCGTTGCCTGGTGAAACGTTGTTGTGATGCCTCGAGCAAGGAGGAGAAATGCGTACCATCACGTTTCCGACTTTGATAAAGGTCGAGATGACAGGCATCTTATCCGCATGACTGTAACGGATCGTGCAGCCACATCTCGATCCCTGAGTCAACAGATGGGGACGTTTGCAAGACAACAACCATCTGCACGAACAGTTCGACGACGTTTGCAGCAGCATGGACTATCAGCTCGGAGGCCATGGCTGCGGTTACCCTTGACGCTGCATTCCTGAATTAATGGATGTAGGATCCGTTTGTTAAGCAATATATTTTTTTAAATATATAAATCCAAAAATTTCAGCGAAGGATGACTGAGGATGCAACACGAATGAGGGCTCGCTTTGATACATTTTCGTGAATGACGATATGACAGTTTGACAGCTGTGACAAATTGTGGATTTTATTATTTGACGCGACCGAATTTGTCGTCTAGTATGATGCTGCAAATGTTTCATGTTTATGATATTGGTCCGTAGACCGATACTGACTGTTCAATATAGAAATTTTGTCAGCAACTCTTGGCAGCAAATCATGACGTTCTCCAAACATTTGTCAGCGTTGTGTGCTGCGTACGCTAGATAAACATAGGTCGCATCTCTGAGGCAACGATTAATGGACGATAACATTCCTGAAACGGACTTTCCTGTCCAGACACCTGACTTGAAACCTTTGAAACGCCTTCCCCTGATTCGGCTCTTGAGAAAGGTTGGGCTGCCACTTCTCCACATACACTGAGACACCTAATTTAAAGTGTCCCCAGCAGAGTTGAAGCCGTCCTAAGGGCGGAGGGTGACTTGTGTACAGACTGTGCGCGAAATGTGCACAAATACGTGCGAGCAGGTTCAGTATTACTTCAGAAAACACTTCGACTGCGCGCAACTGTTTTATTTGAAACTTGGTAATACTTACACAAAACTGTTGGTAGCACTTTTGCCATTAATCTCATTCTCCGAATGCTGTGCTCTATGTGCCCGTTCCTCCTACTTGTATGTGACTAGTAAGTTAGAAATGGATTGCAATATTACTGTGGTGCATCTGACAAGTGAAAGAGGCCATAAGACGATCGTTGTTACAAGAAATAAGTTTCGGAAAGACAGAGAAACACAACGTAAAGCAGCGTGGAGATGCACGACAAAAACGTGTAGGTTACGATTTACTTAACCGTTTATTCAATGAGCATTAAATCCGAGAGTAAAAATGTTACAAGTGTAGTTGATTATTTGAAAATGAACCTTCCATACGCAGATTGGGGTTCCCGCCTTCTAATACTATATATTTTTAAAGAACTACGAATACTTGTCTTTCTTACGACTCTCGAGCATAAGTTTCAGAGTGCAGTCCCATCTGTACACTGAAGCAAAAAAAAAAAAAAAAAAAAAAAAAAAAAAAACTGGTATCTCCATGCGTATTCAAATACAGAGATGTGTAAATAGGCAGAATACGGTACTATGGTCGCAACGTCTATATAAGTGTCCGTCGCAATTGTTATATCGGTTACTGCTGCTACAATGGCAGATTATCAAGATTTAAGTGAGACTGAACGAGGTGCTATAGTCGACGCACAAGCGATGGGACACAGCATCTCCGAGATAGTCGTGAAGTGGGGATATCCCGCACGACCGTTTAACGAGTGTACCATGAGTATTAAGAATCCGGTAAAACATTAAATCCCCGACATCACTGCGACTAGAAAAAGATTCTGCAAGAAAGGGACCAACGACGACTGAAGAGAATCATTCAGCTTGACAGAAGTGCAACCCTTCCGTAAATTGCTGCAGATTTCAATGCTGGGCCATCAACAAGTGTCAGTGTGCGAACCACTCAACGATACTTCATCCATATGGGCTTTCGGACCCGAAGGTCCAGCCGTATTCCCTTGATGACTGACGCAGAGCTTTACGCCTCTCCTGGACCCATTAACACCGTTATTGGACTGTTGATGACTGGGCCTGGTCGGTGTGGCCGTGCGGTTGTAGGTGCTCCAGTCTGGAACCACGTGACCACTGCGGTCGCAGGTTCGAATACTGCCTCGGCCATGGATGTGTGTAATGTCCTTAGGTTAGTTAGATTTAAGTAATTCTAAGTTCTAGGAGACTGATGACCACAGATGTTAAGTTCCATAGTGCTCAGAGCCATTTTTTTTTTTTTGGTGACTGAAAACTTCTTGCCTGGTCGACGAGTCTCGTTTAAAATTCTGTGTGCATTACATTTGGTGCACTGGATAGAGTTTAGAGACTGGGTTGGAGATTTTTCTCTGCTTAGGGACTAGGTGTTGTGTTATCCTAAACATCATAGGCACGGTAGCTCAGCGTGTTCAGTCAGAGAGATGGTTGGTCTCTGTAATAAAAAAATCTGAGTGAATGGGTCAACAACGAACTTCACAGTATGTCATGTGACGTCCGCTACCAAATACACCGAACAAAATACAAAAAAAAAAAAAAGATACGACTTTGAGAGGTGACACGTAAGTAAGCATGCTGTCTGGTCACCTGCATTCATTCGTGTTCGTTCTGCCGAACTTGGGCAATTCCAGTTGGTCAACGCGACACCCCCACAGGTCCATGATTGCTATAGAGTGGCTCCCGGAACACTCTTCTGAGATTAAACACTTCCAATGGCCACCAAACTCCCCAGACGTGAATATTATTGAGGGTATCTGGGATGCCTTGCATCGTGCTGTTCATAGGAGTCCTCCACCCGCACATATTCATACGAATTTATGGAAAACCCTGCAGGATTCATGGTGTCATTTGCCTCCAGCACTATTTCTGACACCATGCCACGTCTTGTTATGGCACTTCTGCGTTCTCGCGGGGGCCCTGCAGTATATCAGGCTGGTGTACCAGTTTCTTTGGGTCTTCAGTGCATATCGTTTGTTTATGTTATCGTCCAGAGATGGACAGTCAATTGAACCAAAATGAGTGTTACAGACGTCACCTAACTGACAATAAAAGTGAAAAACATGTGCAGTATGTACAAGAATCGATTGTAAACTATAACGAATACGAATGTTTTTGGAAGCCGTTCTTACTCATATCATAAGGAATAAAAATTGTTTTGGTTTCTTGCCATACCTATTGCTGGTCGAGCTTAGCAATCATAGAGAGCTGTAAGTATCTGAACATGGAGACAAACATACCGTAGTGCCAATTTAACATGTGTTTCCTTCCAGCTGACTTCAATCTAAAAATGTCCACCATGTGCAGCTGACCAATTTCAAAAATTGGCTACACGCGCAGCTGACCACTCCAAGAGCAATTAATATTTGGGGTCTGCGTGCATTCTCGATCACCCGGATGGGCAGACACTTTACTAATCAATTTCCTCTAATATACAGCCAGATAGTTTCGATGAGATAGTGTAAATGCTGCCGTATGTGTTGTAGTGCGGCGGATTATATGAAATTATGTTTTAAAAGACACTAAGGTCAACATATTTCTTCAAAACTTAGACAATTTTAGTTGATTTAAAATAAATAACAAGCAGTTGTAGTTAGTCAAGAGAAGTCCCTCCACAGTCATTATGGTTAACAGAAGGAGCCAGCTTACAGCATACTACAATACTTCCCATTAAAATTGCTACACCAAGAAGAAATTCGGATGATAAACGGGTATTCATTGGACAACTATATTATACTACAACTGACATGTGATTACATTTTCACGCAATTTGGATGCATAGATCCTGAGATATCAGTACCCAGAACAACCACCTCTGGCCGTAATAACGGCCTTGATACGCCTGGGCATTGAGTCAAACAGAGCTTGGATGGCGTGGACAGATACAGCTGCCCATGCAGTTTCAACATGATACCACAGTTCATCAAGAGTAGTGACTGGCGTATGGTGACGAGCCAGTTGCTCGGCCACCATTCACCAGACGTTTTCAATTGGTGAGAAATCTGGAGAATGTGCTGGCCAGGGCAGCAGTCGAACATTTTCTGTATCCAGAGAGGCCCGTACAGGACCTGGAACATACGTTCGTGCATTATCCTGCTGAAATGTAGGGTTTCGCAGGGATCGAATGTAGAGCCGCGGGTCGTAACACATCTGAAATGCAACATCCACTGTTCAAAGTACCGTCAATGCGAACAAGAGGTGACCGAGACGTGTAACCAATGACACCCCATACCATCACGCTGGGTGATATGCCAGTATGGCGATAACGAATACACGCTTCCAATGTGCGTTCACCGCGATGTCGCCAAACACGCATGTGATCATCATGATGCTGTAAATAGAACCTGCATTTATCCGATAAAATGACGTTTTGCCATTCGTGTACCTAGGTTCGTCGTTGAGTACACCATCGCAGGCGTTCCTGTCTGTGATGCAGCGTCAATTGTAACCGCGGCTATGGTCTCCGAGCTGATAGTCCTTGCTGCTACAAACGTCGTCGAACTGTTCGTGCAGATGGTTGTTGTCTTGCAAACGTCCCCATCTGTTGACTCAGGGATCGAGACGTGGCTGCACGATCCGTTACAGCCATGCGGAGAAGATGTCTGTCATCTCGAGTGCTAGTGATACACGAGGCCGTTGGGATCCAGAACGGCGTTCCGTATTACCCGCATGAACTCACCGATTCCGTATTCTGCTAAAAGTCATTGGATCTCGGCCAACGCGAACAGCAATGTCGCAATACGATAAACCACAATCGCGATAGGCTACAATCCGCCCTTTATCAAAGTCGGAAACGTGATGGTACTTATTTCTCCTCCTTACACGAGGCATCGCAACAACGTATCACCAGGCAACGCTGGTCAATTGCCGTTTGTGTATGAGAAATCGTTTGGAAACTTTCCTCATGTCAGCACGTTGTTGGTTTCGCCACCGGCGCCGGCGTTGCGTGAATGCTCTGAAAATCTAATCATTTGCATATCACAGCATCTTCTTCCTGTCAGTTAAATTTCGCGTCTGTAGCACGTCATCTTCGTGGCGTAGCAATTTTAATGGCCAGTAGTGTACTTTCAAAGAATACTGGTCGCATCTTTCCTGTTTGATTGGCTTCTCCCCATTAACAGTGTCATGTAGCGGTGCTACAAGACAAAGAGAAAAGGCCAGAGACATAGCGCCATCACTGCTACTCGTGTTACGGGCTACATGAGAGCAACACAATTTCCTCGATTATCAGAACTTGAACGGGCCACGTACGAACAGAGTCACATTGGACAAGTGATCTGAGGACTCGCTGAAATCAGCGACAGCAGATGGCTCGCGAGCAACGAACAGGCCTGCGAGCAGTGTGTTCGCGAACATATCGACAGCCGCTAATTACGATACTTTTCTGTTCAGCCAGGGATATGTACCTATCTTTCTCAGACAGTGCCATAGGACTTCAAGCTTTGCGGTTTCGCGGAACAGCAATGTGTGTTTTGAGGGTTTGATGGTTGGTCGCTTGTGAACAGCTCGTCTGTGATTCTTCTTCATATTGTGCATCTACGTATGAGACATGCGCATAATAATAGCGCTGAGTATTGTATAGAAATTTCCATTTTATGCAAGTTTATTTTTTCTGAAGCAAATTGTATTGAGAAGTACAAACTAACGTGAGTTATTGTTGGGACACAAATATATTGAAATTACTTGGGATTTCGCTGTAGCACGTGTGCTTAATGGTAACAGATTCGATTGACGAGTATAGGTGAACATTATTTACAACCGAAATTTATACAAGGTGTTGCACAATTGCTATTATAGGTTCTTAGAGCGACGGGAATTAGTAAATGCACCATGTGGATATAAAATAAGTTTGAAGATCGCTTTCAGATATACAGCTTCACGGCACGCTAACAAACGGAGAAGAAAGTGCCGTCTTCCGTCCCTGTTGTAATTTTGGCATCACATATCATGTTCGTCCCACTACAACATAAAGCGAAGTTTTTGGAACTGTGGAGAGTTGATTGTAATACTCCACAGACACGGTTCACCTCGACTTTGAACGGTGCGTCCATGGTCACATACAAGCGAACCGGACGATGGGTACTTGAAACACTTCCTACGCCATGGGCTGCTGTATAACTCACAGCCCAGAACTGATTCTATCCGCTGTGGGCGCACGGTGCTTCTACAGCCATTTCCGGACATGGATTTCTCGTCAAAAAGTTATCTACTACGTCTCCTCTACAACCCGTAGACGGCTCTGACAAAAATTATGATATTCACTGCATAAATTAATGTGAACTAATACTCAAATTTACTTCTCTGTTAGTGGATTAAACTGTATGAAAGATTTGTGATACCACACTGAGTGTGCATTACTTAAACCAATTAGGAATATTGATGTGTGCTGCTATACATATGCCGGTCGGGGTGGCCGAGCGGTTCTAGGCGCTACAGTCTGGAACCGCGCGACCGCTACGTTCGCAGGTTTCGAATCCTGTCCTTAGGTTAGTTAGGTTTAAGTAGTTCTAAGTTCTAGGGGACTGATGGCCTTAGAAGTTAAGTCCCTTAGTGCTCAGAGCCATTGAACCATTTTGCTATACATATACTCAAAACAGAGAAAATCAACTAACAAACTTTTGTTATCCTAAATTTTTCCAGTGATTTAGTACAATAAATGCTCAAGGGCTTTATTTAAGAAACACGGTATTTTGCTATGCGCAAATATGTTTAACGGACGTGATCCTTTCTACTAGCTAATAGTGCAATACCTATTATATTCTTTCGCTAGAGAAAGCTTATAGTGACGTATCTGTGATATCTACTCATTATTCGGTCTTTATTATAGCAATTCTCCTCCGTAACATACACTGCGGTGACAAATGTCATGCGATACCTCCTAATTTTCCTACAGCAACTCGACTTGGCACCGACTCAACTAGTCGTTGGAAGGTGCCTGGAGAAATACTGAGCCGAGCTAACTCTATAGCCGTCCATAACTGCTAAACCGTTGCCAGTGCAGGTTTTTCTGCACGAACTGACTTCTCCATTATGTCCCATAAATGTTCGATGGAACTCATGTCGTGCGATCTAGGTGGCCAAATCGTTCACTCGAATTGTCCATGATGTTCTTCAAACAAGTCGCAAACACGCGTGGCTCAATGACATGATACGTTTTTATCCACGGAAATTCCGTCGTTCTTTCCTGCAAATGGTGTCTAGGTAGTCGAACATAACCATTTTCAGTCAATGATCGGTTCAGTTGGGTCAGAGAGCCCAGTACATTCCATGTGAACACAGCCTACACCATTCACGAGCCACCACTAGCTTGCACAGAGCCTCGTTGACAACCTGGGCCCAAGGCACACTCTAACTCTACCACTAGGCAGTATCAGCTGAAATAGGGACTCATCTTATCAGGCCACAGTTTTACTGTTGTCTAGGGTCCAACCGATATGGTCACAAGGCCAGGAGCGGCTCAGCAGGTGATGTCGTGTTGTTAGCAACGGCACTCGCGACGATCGTCTGTTGTCATTGCCCTTTAACGCCATCTTTCACCACACTGTCCTAACGGATACATTCTTCATACGCCCAGCGTTGATTTCTGCTGATATTTCACCCAGTGTTGCCTGTCTGTTAGCACTGACAGCTCTACGCAAACGCTGCTGTTCTCGGTCGTTAAGTGAAGGCCGTCGCTCACTGGGTTGTTTGTGACGAGAGGAAATGCCTGAAATGTGGTATTCTCGGCATACTGTGGATCACGGAATACTAAATTCCGTAACGATTCCCGAAATTGAATGCCCCATGCGTCTAGCTCCAACTACAGTTTCCGGTAGCCGAGTGGTCTAGGCGCCATGTCACCGTTCGTGAGACTCCCCCTGTCTGAGGTTCGAGTCCTCCCTCGGGCATGGGTGTGTGTGTGTGTGTGTTATCCTTAGCGTAAATGAGTTGAACTTCGCTTAAGTAGTGTGTAAGCTTAGGGACCGATGACCTCAGCAGTTTGGTCCCATAGAACTTATAACAAATTTCCATTTTTTTTCAAAATCTGTTAATTCGCATCATGCGGTTATTATCACCTTAGTACAAATGAGAGATCCGCCAGTATACTGCCCTTTTATACAGAGTGCAGGATGCTACCGTAATCTGCATTCAGTTATGTGCTTATCGGTGTGCCATGACTTTTGTCACTTGCGGGTAGTTTTTGACGTGATGTGCCATTCCGTTGAAGCCAGAACTGAGATACCGTCTCTAAAACACCTTTAATACCTATTATAATGCCATTTTGGCAGTGTTCACTAAGGCTCACTCCCTATGGTTTCTTACAAAGTTTAGACAGCTATCACTAAGAACAAAGGACTAATCTATTCATATACTCTGCACTGTCTACCACATGCGTCATATTACCCTATCAAGAATGTACAGGGATGGTAGTGTGTCTAATAAAGCCGAAAATAAATATTAGCTAAATATTATGAACACGCCTTGTAGATATACGAGGGGCGTTCAGAAAGTAAGCTCCGACCGGTCGCGAAATGGAAACGACTATGAAAATCCGATAAAGCTTTGCACAGATGTGTTGGGTAGTGTCTCTAGTATAACCCCAGTTAGCATCACGTCGCTCTTCTCATTTCTGAGCTCGCAGTGAGTGCGTAAAGATGTCTAGAAAATAGTGTCTGCCGCCAAGTACGAGGGCCTGGTGAGAAATTTCGCCTGAAGCTATGCAGCTAACATTACATAACTGTCGTGCTGTTTCTTCTTCAAGACAATTCTTAGCCGCATTCTGCAGGGGCAATGAAGATGCTCCTGCATCGTTTTCAAATGGAAATGTGAGATTACTCACAATACAGTCCGCAATTGTCTCCCCCTGAGTTTCATCTCTGGTCACATGAACCGCTGTCTTTGAAGACAACATTTTGACACAGACAACGAGGTGTAGGCCAGCGTGGAGAATTGGCGGAAAGCACTGGCGGCTGCCTTCTATGATGAGGCTATTGAAAAGTTGGTACAACGCTATGACAAAAGTCTAAGTCAGAACGGCGACTACGTAGAGAAGTAGCTGAAAGGTGTAGCTAATTGTTACAAGTAAAACATTTCTGATGTTCACTGTGGTTTCAATTTGGCAATCAATCGGAGCTTACTTTCTGAACAGGCCTCGTAAATACCGAGCACTTACATAGTTAACGTATTATCTTCCATACACATTTCCGTACAGAGAAAGACCAAACGTGTAAAGTAACTTGCAGGCACAAAGTAAACAAAATACAATCTGCCTCTGAGCATAGATTGCAGCGTATTCTCCACACGTAACAGCTCAACTATCGTGCTAGCAATACACTTTTTGAGGTAACGGCCACAGCTCGACTGTTGAAGGTTACATTTGTAAACATCCCATCTGGCGACAGTACTCGAGATAAGTAATTTGTAGACAGCCAGATGGAAAACAAACTACCACCGATGGATATCTAGGGCACTAGATTCTAGGTGAATCACTGGTCGATGTTTCTGGTGCGCTTGCAAAGCAATAGTGGGGGACTCAGCGGCAAAGAATGAAAAATGGCTGATGACGATATAGTCAGACAATAGTTCCAGATGTACCAGGATGGTTCTGAGAGTGGAGTATGTTCATTTCCGCTTAAATATCGATTCACGTTGCAAAATACGAAATTTTCATCTGTCAGCACATACAGATATTATCCACAATCCAAATGAATTAAGTAACATGCATTGAAAATATTTACAAACTCTGTATCAAGCAGTATCTGAGAGAGTTAGCTCTGATCCCCGAGTTTTTGTCCTTGTTGATCTCGGAGCAGTTCTGGACTTGTATTACTCTCGCTGTTCCTCGGGATCATCTCTGATGTGCTTCAAAGACGTTAACTTTTTTCGTGTACATTCCCTCTTAATGCAAATAGACATTGAACATTTTCGTGATATGGCTAGAGTATTATTGGTAATTTGTGTTGCTTCACGAATTTGTATTTGAGCACCTTTTAGGTGGTTGGCTACATATGGGAATCCCCGATCATGTGTACCTTATATACACAATGTTAACTGTGCAGGTGGTTTTTCATTAATTTCAACAATACTCCATTCATTTTTGAAAATTTCTTTGTATGGCCACCATCCGTTGATGTACTGGTAATGATACTGTATACAAAGAATCATTCGCCTTATCTGAATGTTCCTCCATTAAATTGGATACCGTTATAAATCTATTGTAGTTACACCATCTATTTCATATTTTGGAAGCACGCCTAACATGGAAATATGTTCTATAATAGCATCCATATTCACCAGGTTAACCGTGTTAAGTATCAGGAAATAGTCAAAATTCCAATTATGCGGTGTTTGATATTGGGCTTAATTTTGCCAGCTAATACATTTTTCCGTTAGTATTACACGATACATTTCGTTGCATAACGTTACTTTGAGCAGATAATTAGAGACGCAACTCTAGATTTTACGTCTCAGGCGTCCTAGATACAAACAGATCTGAACTTATCGAATCAGTTAGGAAGGAACCAGTGACCATAAAGTTGCGACAGCAATTACCACCACAGGTATTACAAGGACTGTCACGAAAGGTGGGGAAATAATTTTGCTTAGCCAGAGTGACGGGATACTAACTGCAGAATATCTGAAGAGTCAACAACAAATATTCAGTACTGAGGACGAATATATGGAACACGGGTGGAAAAAAATTCGAAAGCATCGTTCAGTATGCCTTGGACAACTATGTTCTGAGTAATGTCTTAAGAGATGGAAAAAACCCTCGTCCGTGTAATAACCGTGTTAGAAAACTGCCACGAATACAAAGAGAGTTTTATCACGGATTCAAGACAAGTCAAAACCTACCAGAGGCGGAAATGAGCGCAATGAGAGTAGTGAGACAAGCGTTCAGTGATGCTGAAAACAAAATGTTTCCAATCGATCTAACTGAAAACCTGAACAGGTTTTGCTCTTGTGTACAATCACCAAGCGAGTTGGAATCATCCACACAGTCACTCACAAACTCTGCAGGTACTTAAATGTAAGATATCGTAGAGGTAGTCGGAATACTGTATTCTGTTTTCCGAAATTGTTTCACCGTGGAAAATCGTAATTCGGTCCCGCCTTTCAATCATCGTACGAACGTCGAAACGACAGATACTGAGATGACCGATCTTAGAATAAAGAATCAACTGTAATCACTTAGTAGTGGAAAGGCATCAGGACCGCACGGTGTACCTGTGAGATTCTAGAAAGTTTCTGCGAAAGAACTTGCTGCCCTTCTAACAGCAGTAGATATTGGTTCGCTGGAGCAACAACAGGTAGCTAGCGACCGGAAAGAAAGCAGGTCTTTTCCGTTTTCAGGGAGGGTCGCAGGACAGATTTACGTAACTACAGGCCCATATCGTTCACGTCAATCTATTGCAGAATAATGGAACATGTTTTATGCGCAATAATTATGAAAGTTTTTGCAGAACGGAAATCTCCTAAGAAATCAATATGGATTCCACAAACAAAGATGTAACGAAACTCAGCTCCATCTGTTCCTCCGCGAGAGCGCCGGCCGCGCTTAGAACCGCTCGGCCACCCAGGCCGGCGAAATATTATAGGTCCTTTACTGTTACGACGTATACAAATGGTCTAGTAGGAAGCAGCGGAAGCCGTTTAAGACTATTCGAAGATGATACTTTTTTCTATAAGATAGTAGCAACGCCAGGAGACAGTAAGGATGTGCAAAATAACCTGCCGGCCGGGGTGGCCGAACGGTTCTAGGCGCTACAGTCTGGAACCGTGCGACCGCTATGGTCGCAGGTTCGAATCCTGCCTCGGACATGGATGTGTGTGATGTCCTTAGGTTAGTTAGGTTTAAGTAGTTCTAAGTTCTAGGGGACTGATGATCTTAGAAGTTAAGTCCCATTGTGCTCAGAGCCATTTGAACCATTTGAACCAAAATAACCCACTTAAGACTGATGAATTCTCCATTCTCTATCATTTGACCCTGAACATAAATAAATATAACACATTGCGCATATATAGGAAAAGAAATCCTCTACTATACAACTACACTACTGATGAGAAATTGCTAGAAACAGTATATACCGTGAAATATCTCTGAGTAACCATCCAAAGCGCTTTTAAGTGGAATGACCGCATAAAAAAATAGCAGGAAAAGCAGACTTCAGGTTGAGATTCATAGGAAGAATGTTAAGGAAATTTAACTCACCCTTCAAATAAGTTGCTCACAAGGAGCTTGTTCGACGGATTCTTGAGTATTTTTGATGAATCTGGGACCCTTACTTGGTTAAGGCTGATAGAAAGGGGAAAGAGAGAGAGAGAGAGAGAGAGAGAGAGAAAGAGAGAGAAGATCCAACGAAGAGCTGCGCGTTTCGTCACGGGATCGTTTAGTCGGTGGGAAAGCGTTACAGGGATGCGCAAGAAACTCCAGTGGCAGGAGCCATAAGATAGGTGTTGTGCGTCACGGAGAGGATTACAACTGAAATCTCGAGAGAGTGCCTTCCGTAAGCACCAGGAAAACATATCACTTCTCTCACATACATCACACCAAATGATCATGATGAAAGAATTCAATGAATATAGCTATTACAGAGGTCAACGGTCAATCATTCTTCCCAGGCATCATTCGCTAGTGGTTCAGGCCAGGGAGTATTAGTCAGTGGTGTCAGAAGTTCCCTAAGGCACCCACCCTCAGATGGCTTGTGGTGTACAGTTGTAGATGTAAATCAAGTTAAACATTTTTTTATAATTGGCAGTAATTAACGTAAGCATTATTATAGAGGTCCGTCATCTCTTCATTATTTTTGTAACAGATCAAAGTAAAGAGAGAGGTAATCTTCGACACAAGTATTTGTTTTAACAATATGTTCTTCTACTAATCAAAACATTTAACCCATATTATGAATTACACGTAGACTTATGAAACTCTGATACTTTTATTTAAGCACATTTTGAGTAGGATTTATTATAAAAGAAGTATGATACATAGCTGGTAAAAATAACGTAATTACTTTCTTCAAAAATGTGCACTGAAACAAAATTCTCAAAAACTTATAATTTAAACAAATCAGATTGTGTAATATTTCTACAAAGATAAAAATTATTTAAATTAATTACATATTTAAAAGCCCAGAATATCTTCGTCGAAACAAACGTTATGGGAATTTATGAAAAACTGTTTTATTGAATATATATATACTGAGCAGTTTTTTCATAATTTCCCAGATTCCAGAAATATCTGACCTTTAAATGAAATTACTTTGAAATTATTATTATTAAAAGACTTAGTTTCTTGATTTTTCTTGTGGCGAAATTTACGTTATAAACACTTATGGAGCTGGCGATCTGTTTCTCTGTCTCGGAGTATCTATTGAGCGCGTTATGTACACATTGTGTTGAATCCGTCAGTACCGTACTTTCCAATATGTTTATGAAATAGTTGCTCGAAAAAACATGAATGTAGAGAGAATGAGTGCAAAATGGCGTTTCAATTTAGAGAGTTGAATAAATAAATAAAAACAACGGAGAGTAATTTGTTCTGTGAACAGGCTTTTAGGCAACGACAAAGAAGAATAATAGCTTTTATTTGGATATTTCTAATTATTACTTCCCATAGAGCGACATCAGAATCTCACATAGTTGTCATTTATGTTCAAGATGTACCAAAATTGTCCATGTTGCATGTTGTCGGTAATAGTGCTTAGCTACATGAGATCATTTGGAAGTTCTGCGGAAACATCTAGTTTAGGAAGAAAAATTTCGAGTGGCAGGGTGTACATATAACGACGTGAAAGTCACCCGTACGGTGACCTTCCCTCACATAGTCTCACATTTGTTCGACCTGACCATACTAATGTTCAAATGTGTGTGAAATCTGATGGGAGTTAACTACTAAGTTCATCAGTCCCTAAGTTTACACTTTACTTAACCTAAATTATCCTAAGGACAAACACACACACCCATGCCAGAGGGAGGACTCGAACCTCCGCCGGGACCGGACCATACGAATAACTTTGTCTACTTGTTTTTATCTAAGTTAACCTTGCAGATAGGCTATTTCGGGCAGCGTAATATAGTACTTTATCCCTGCAAAAATACTAGAAGTGGATCTCTCTACCCGCGGGGCCGTACCATCAGCCACTACCATAACAAAAGTGTACTGACAGTAAATGCTCGCGCTAGAAAAGAATGTTCTGTTATACTAGTTACGGGAGCGCGCTGAAAAGTATTGCCTCCGAATTTTTTATGTGAAGAGTCTTAAAGCTTTTTAAATAAAATAATAGTTATTAACGTTCTACGTCTTTATTTCTTAAATCTCCATATTTGTAACCCTCTACCGGTAGAGGGCTCCGAACTGCAGCCTGCAGAATAGCCGAGTGTAGTGTACCTATTTAGTTGTGTCAGTAACAGCGTACTGCAATCGAGTTCCGAATTCCAGGAGAACCCTCTCCTACAGCACGACAATACCAGACCACGCACGAGCGCTGCGATATCTGCACCCCGACGCCTTGAGTTCACTGTCAACAGTCCAACAGTCCCCACTTGGCGCCGTCTGATCATCATCTGTTTCCAAATTTAACGAACATCTCGGAGGATTATAGTTTGACGCTGATGAAGCTGTGTAAGCAGAGATGAATCCAGAATGAGATTTTCACTCTGCAGTGGAGTGTGCGCTGATATGAAACTTCCTGGCAGATTAAAACTGTGTGCCGGACCGGGACTCGAACTGCGGACCTTTGCCTTTTGCGGGCAAATGCTTTGCCAACTGAGCTACCCAAGCACGACGCCCCGTCCCCTCAGCTTTACTTCTGCCAGTACCTCGCCTCCTGCCTTCCGAACTTAACAGAAACTCTCCTGCGAACCCTGCAGAACTAGCACTCCTGAAAGAAAGGATATTGTGGAGACATGGCTTAGCCACAGCCTGGGGGATGTTTACAGAATGAGATTTTCACTCTTCATCGGGGTGTGCGCTGATATGAAACTTCCTGGCAGATTAAAACTGTGTGCCGGACCGAGACTCTAACTCCGGACCTTCGCCTTTTGCGGGCAAATGCTTTGCCAACTGAGCTAACCAAGCATCAAGCCCCGTCCCCACAGCCTTACTTCTGCCAGTACCTCGTCTCCTACCTTGCCCGCGAAAGGCTAGGGTCCCGAGTTCTAGTCTCGGTCCGGCGCAAAGTTTCAAGCAGAGATGAAGTTATCGCTCCGTCAACAGAGTCAGACATTCAGCAACTGCTATCAACAAACTGGTCATTCAGGGAGGGGGGGGGGAGGGGGGAGCAGGGGGAATTTTTTAGTCGCTAGGGTGACTATGTTTGCGTGATAGAGTAATGGTGATGTACGCGTACGTGGAGAACTTGTTTGCGCAGCAATCGCCGACTTAGTGTAACTGAGGCGGAATAAGGGGAACCAGCCCGCATTCGCCGAGGCAGATGGAAAACCGCCTAAAAACTATCCACAGACTGACCAGTTCACCGGACCTCGACACAAATCCGCCGGGCGGATTTGTGTCGGGGACGAGATGCTCCTTCCCGCCCGGAAAGCCGTGCGTTAGACCGCACGGCCAACCGGTCGGGCTTGTGGAATATTAATAACGTTTGTTTTATTTAAAAGGCTTTAAGCTTTTCGCGTTAAAAATTCGGAGGCATTATTTTTCTGCACGCCTCAGTAGTTCTCGTGTTGTAGGCGCCAGTCTTCCGCTGAGTGGATGTGTGTGTCTTTCTGTTCCCAGAGCTCGAGCAACGGCCCCAGCAAACCTGGAGGCGGCGCTGCTCCCGGTTCTTTGCCCGCTGCGGGTAACGCGGGGACGGCCGGCGCCGGCGCGGGCACCGTCGTCAACAGGTGAGCCCCACCAGCAGCTGCCCCTCTAAGCACAGTAGTAAACAAAACGTAAATCATGAAACTGTACCAACGGTAGCTTTTATTGTAACCTCATCAAACTCTGGTCACCAAATTTCGTGATACTGTTGAGTAATGTAACAAATTTTTTTTCTCAGCCAGTTTCGTGCATTACTTCCGCTTCAGGATCTACAGTTTCATGAAGTTCCGATAAGTGGTGGCGTTATACCAAACTTCAAAATAGCATCTGTAACGGAGGTGCGCGCCAAGTAGAGAGCTGTCAATGAGTTTCTTTTGGCGGAAAAGCAGAGCATTACAGATATTCATAGGCGCTTGCAGAATGGAGACTTAACAGTGAACAAAAGCACGGTGAGTCGCTGAGCGAGGCGTCTGTCATCATCGCAACAAGGTCGCGCAAACCTGTCCTACGTCCTGTATACAGCTGTGACTCCTGCAGAGCTGGAACGTGCGGACACTCTCATTCGAGTAGGTCGATAATCACAATCAGACACTTCGCTGCTCAACTGGACGTATCTGTTGACAGTGGTGACACACTCATTCACCAGGTAGAGTAAGCAATGATGCGCACCTACCGGGTTCCTTGCCGCCTACAGAAGACCCTGAACAGCAACAGAGGACCGTCCTTGCTGATTGTGACAATTTTTTTGTCGAACATCGTCACAGGCGATAAAACATGGATTCGTCACTTCGAACCGGAAACATAACGGCAGACCATGGAGTGGCGCTGCACTACCTCTTCTCCGAAAAATGTCAAAGCCGCAGCCTCAGCCTGTAAAGTCATACCCACGGTTTTCTTGGACTCTGAAGCGGTTATTTTCTGTAATGTACCCATTCGGCGCAACGGTCAACTCTGTAGTGTACTGTGCTACCCTCAGGAAAATGATGAAGCGTCTTTAGCGTGGAGGTCGCCACAAAAATACAAACAAACTTCTCCTTCTCCGTAACAACACAAGCCCCCACACAAGTCTGCGCACCTGGCAGGAGCTCAGAAAACGTGATGGGACTGTTCTTCCTCATCCACCCTGCAGGCTCGGATATCACGCCTTCAGACTTCCGTCTGTTTGGACTAATAAAATATGGACTCCGCAGGCTGCAGTACTTGGATGATAGCGACGTTATTTGTGCAAAAGACGTTGACTCCGAAGTCGAACAACACAGCGATACCATGCGGACGTACAGACCCTCCCAGTAAGGTTGCACGACGTCGTCGCATTGAATGGATGTTATCTTGAAAATAGGATTTTGTAGCCAACAGCATGAGGAATAATACGACGTGTTAGAATGATGAATACAACCAACTTGCTTTCGAAAAAAAAAGTGAAGCATTACTTACTGAATGCCACTCGCAGTTATTCTTCAATATTCACCCTTCAATATTTCTCAGTTTTAAAATACTTTTCGGAGACATTTATTAGAGAAGTCTGTATCATGGCTCTTCAGGAAATGTGCCACCTCAAAAACCAACAGGCCGTCATTCTGGAAATGCCTGCCACACAGTCAAGTTTTCATTCAAGAAAAAGGAAAAAGTCTCAGGGTGCCGTATCAAGAGAACATAGATAGCGAGCAAAATTTTACGTCCCAGAGATGCAGCATGCGTCAGTGCATCCTGTTCAGAATAAGGTGGTGTGTCGTCGCGGAGGAGAAACATCCCTTTCAACAGCTCTCGCCGGCACTTCGTCTCGATTTGGCAGGACACCTGGAAAATGTAACAGACCTACTAAGGAGACTGCCTACACTACGCTTGTCGGTCCTCTTTTAGAATACTGCTGTGCGGTGTGGGGTCCTTACCAGATAGGACTGACGGAGCACATCAAAAAAGTTCAAAGAAAGGCAGCACATTTTGTATTATAGCGAAATATGGGAGAGAGTGTCACAGAAATGATACAGGATTTGGAGTAAATCATTAAAAGAAAGGCGTTTTTCGTTGCGATGGAATTCCAATCACAAACTTTCTCCTCCGAATGCGAAAGTATTTTGTTGATACCGACCTACATAGGGCGGAGCGGTCACCACGATAAAATAAGGGAAATCAGAGTTCGTACGGAAAGATACAGGTGTTCATTCATTCCGCGCGCTGTACAACATTGGAATAATAGAGAATTGTGAAGGTGGTTCGATGAACCCTCTGCCAGGCACTTAAATGTGATTTGCAGAGTATCCATGTACATGTAGATGATAGCCTCCCGTAACATCATCAGAAGATTTTGATGACATGCTGCTGTAACGGTTTGCCCATTACCAGCAGTGCTTAATGGAAGTCCCAAATAATATTCAGCATCATCTAGCCCGATGAAGACTGGATCTTTGCTTTATTCGTCGCTCGTGAATGCACGTGTTTGCACTGTTTGTTTGCTCCTTTTTGTCTGGTAGCAGTGATACACTCACCAGTCGTCGGAGGTTAATAGGCGTTAAAGAAGTCTTGTGGAACGGCCTGATGCTGCTGTTGCTTTTCCGCTGCTGCCTTGGTTCCGCGGGATTCTGAAAATAATGTGACCAGTCGTGGAGTCCAGCGGGCGACGACTTGTGTCGCTTTCAGAATGTCGTGCAAGATGCTGAAAACAGTTAATTACAGATTTCCATTGTTTTACACCGACGCCTTGATCATGACACGCCCGTATTCGATCACCAGAACGAGTACTTCTCTTACGATTCCTCTTTTTTTTTTTACCAGTAGATGATCTGTCATCTCCTTGTTCATCATTCCGAATAGTTTGACCACACGAAACGCATTTGCCTTACCTAGCCACTACGACATATGATAATAAACTTTTGTCGTACACTTTCACCAACTCAGTATGAATTGTGGCGCACTTGTTTCGCTATAAACGCAGAAAATAAAGTAGTCCACCATATTGCACTTCATGAATGGGCTGCGTCAATTTGTTTTTGATCCTGCAACGATTTTCTGGTGTACTGTGGCGCCAGGATTTCGATGTGTTCCAGTACCTCCATACAAACAATAAATTAATTCAGGATCATTATTATCTCTAGGAGATAATTAGCACTTCATGACGAGGCCCTCTCGTAGTGTAAAGCACAGTCACCGTCTAAAGCTTGTATGCTGTTGACTTGTTCCAAATCGTGTGTCAGACTTGTAGTAGGTAACTGGAGCCTGTACATTCACAACAGGAGAAAATTTAATACCGGCGCCCCAGTAGCAATTTATAGGAAGAAAGGACAGCGAACTGTTTATGTGTTGTTGTTTTTTTGTGTGTAGTGTAATCGTGAAATTCATCACAGTATGGAGGTCATGTATTCACTGCAGCAGGTAGGTGAACCTAGTCGTTATTTGCAACCGGCTTCATGTTGTTGGGAGATGCCTTGTGACTTCATTGGATGCTGAAGCTGCCTAAACCGTATTAGCTGGCTGCCAAATGACACTATGAGTCATTGCAGGAACTTCAAACGTTACTCATAGTACGAGATATCACAGTAGGTATTATCTGTTGTTGTTCCACGTGACTGAAACACAGAAATGCCGGCCGCGGTGGTCTAGCGGTTCTAGGCGCGCAGTCTAGAACCGCGCGACTGCTACGGTCGCAGGTTCGAATCCTGCCTCGGGCATGGATGTGTGTGATGTCCTTAGGTTAGTTAGCTTTAAGTAGTTCTACCTTCTAGGGGACTGATGACCACAGATGCTAAGTCCCATAGTGGTCAGAACCATTTGAACCATTTGAAACACAGAAATGAAGTAACTGTATGTTTACCCCTGTCAACGACTTCTACGTTCAATAGACGCTTAGCTCCTAGCTTCACTCTAAAATCGTTATTGTGTTTAAAACATTGTTTCACTACGAAGAACTAGAAATGAAATTAAAATGAGAGAGAGAAAAAAGGAATGGCCGCATGTTTCGTTATCCAAACCGTAAAGGTATCGAACACGGGTATGAACGGAGAAGATGTGCCAGACCCTTTGTTTCGTAGAAAATTACAGCATTTTGAAGCTAGACAAGACGCGAGGACAAATATCAGCAGTAGAAATTATCGACCAAACGAAAACAGCTTCTGCCACAAAAACCATGTAAATTGCTGTCTGCTGCAGTTGTGTTGCGACAGAACACTTTTAGGCCTAGCGTGGATAGTGTGCAAGTTATGGCTACGATTTGCTCTGTGTCTGTGTGAGTACCGCAACCATCATCCTACCATCCTCGCCGAACAATGAATACATGATTTACATGTGTTCAAATGACTGGAAGATGTAACAGACAGCAATAATTTGTTTTCTTTTCTGAGGGTAGGATTCACCACATTCATTTTGCTGCCCAAATGGCAAAATCTACGTACAAATTTAAGTTTTTGTACGTCCATCCTTGTGCCTGGAGTTCAGGCGGACTACGGTAGTTCACTATTGTAACAAAATCAAACAACGTTCTCGTGTTGTTTATTGTGTAGGTACCAGCTTCGGCGCTTCAGTCTTTGCTGAAGGGGTTATCACGACCGATATGTGGCTAACAACTGACTGAGTTGACGTTGATGAGCTTGCTTTTGTCGATGTTCATCTCTTATCTTCCTTTCAATACACCGTCATTTCCGTTACCAGAGAGGATTAACGGAGTACATCGAGAAATTTCAAAGAAGAGCGACACATTTTGTATTATCGCGAAATTGGGGGAGGGAATATTGATTACATGATTCAGGATTTGGGGTGGACACCAATAAAACAAGGGCCTTTTGCCTTGCGGCGGAATCGTCTCACCAATTTCTATCACCAGTTTTTTCTTCAGAATACGAAAATATTTTGTTTACGCCGACCTACATGGGGAGAAACGATCATCACAATAAAATAAGGGAAATCAGAGCTGGCACAGAAAGTTATTGGTGTTCGTTTTTTTCCGCTCGCTGTTCGAGATTGGAATAATAAAGAGTTATTGTGAACGTGGTTCGATGAACCTTCTGCCTGGCCTTTAAGTGTGATTCTGCAGAGTATCCATGTAGATGTCGATCTAGAACCACTCTTCCAAGATTTTTGGTGTCTGTTACAGAATTATGATGTCATCGGCAAACCTCAAGGCTTTTATTTATTCACCCTGAACTTTAATTCCTACTCCAAATTTTTCTTCGGTTTCCTGTTTCTGTAATTCTTCTTCTTCTTTTTGTGCTTTTGTCCTGTAGGGTCGGTATGGCTATGAAAGGATTTCGCATTGTTAATGTTGGAGGGTGAGCGTATGCCCTTTCTGTCGCCATCCCGTTACTCCCGGGGCAGAATACGTGTACCCTAAGAGTCTCTGTGTAGTGTGGTTTATGTGAAAGTGAGCGAAAGTTTGCTAAATGTTTGTGGATCGTATAACTTGGGTATAACCCCAGTTTTTACCTAATTGAACGGGAAACTACCCAAAAACTACATCTGGGCTGGGCCGTGCACGGACCTTTGCCGTTAATTCACCGCGTGAATGCGATCCAGGGCTGGCGGCTATCATGGAGAAACCTTAAAAACTGTACACATCTGTTGAACTTAATATATAAAAGACCTTGACTGGTGGTACAACAGACACGTAATCGCATTTAAAATCATTTTTCTTCGGATTCAGCTGGTATGTTAGTTATTAGTGGAATATAATGCATTGACAAAAGTAGTTACGGGTAGCAAATCGATAAAACTTCTCTGTAATGATAATACAGTACAGATATTCACAACTGGTATATACATCATTGGTGATTTTAGATAAATAAGCATCAGGTCACTGATGTGAGTTCTACTTAAGGTAGATACACACTAGCCCAACGAGGACAAACGAACGATAGCCAGTGGATTTGGCCGAAAGTTGGTCGCCAACGCATTGGCGTTCGGCCTGTCATATCACCAAACCAAGAGGTTGTGACCAAGGGATTCGGGCTTCTGGAATCCCAGTTTGCTGCGATAACTCGTGGAGGCTGCACCCATTTTGTTACTGTTATAAAGTAGCGTTGTAATAGGAGTTTCACTGGCCGACATTATGAGGGAAGAAAAGAATTTAGCTATCGTTGCATGTGTAGCATTTACTGCACTGCAAGAAGCTGATCACCAGACAACAAAAGGACTTTGGTGGACGACCTCTCTCGTAAAAAAATAGGTAGCAGTGTGGTGAGACAAAATTAATGTCTCACCTCAAAGCTTAATTAAAGTATGGGCTATTTCACAGTTTTTGCGAATGAGAGCTACAGATTTCGAATTGCTATTGAGTTGTGTAAGCCATAAAATTACCGAAGATGACACCTCTATTAGGAGTGCTCTACTTGCAGTAAAACGATATCTACTAAGATTCCATTTTGTTTTTCACATTATTTTCTAACAGCTCAGTTATTTCTGTCAAAGCGCCTGTCCTTTTCAATATCTCTTTTTTTTTTTTTTTTTTTTTTTTTTTTCAATCGCGCTACTTGAGTGTCACTTAAACATTCCCGTTCACGAAAAAAGTATCAGCTTTAATGCTGTC
Organism: Schistocerca serialis cubense; assembly: GCF_023864345.2. Lineage (NCBI taxonomy): Eukaryota > Metazoa > Arthropoda > Insecta > Orthoptera > Acrididae > Schistocerca > Schistocerca serialis. The sequence goes on along the minus strand of NC_064641.1, from coordinate 142,560,738 downwards.
TCCGTATTCCACTCAATATTCCAATATATATAAGCACAATAATAACATACCCGTTGAACATACACAGCAAATCGCTACTGATGTACGAAGATTCGACCCGTCGTCGGCACTAGAGGGTGGATCCCATGGCCAACTCACCGCCAATGCTTCGAAGTTATCGCCGGCATTCCGAACAGCAACCAAGGTTAACGGCTTCATTGTCTCCGATTTTCCGCAGGGCATGGGAAAAACAGTCCGGTTTAAACCGATACCGGTATTTTAGTTCTGAAGAACCGGTATTTTTCGGTATTTGTTTGGCCCTGATTATAACAGATATCCTTTTTATTATTTTTTACTAACAACCTTTCTTTTTCGAAAATAGTATTCATTAGTGAAGATTAAATTGGGCTGAAATTTCGCGTTATTATAGTAAATAGAAAAAGTGATCAGCGCAATTGTAATAACCGTGCCGAGAGAAACGAGCAACAAACACGTGGTATAAGAGCTGGAACAGCATTGTTGAGACAATAATGTCTCTGTTGCCGTGTGTCGTGGCTTAAGGTACACGTGTACGGGCAGTGCGCAAGACTAGCCCCCAACTGGCCTATACAGTAATTTCTCGCTGTCGCTTCCGGACATCCGTTGTGTTGCAGAATGGCAGCATCCCAGCCTGGAAAAATTTTCACGAAGTGACTTAGCATCGAAGTCGAACATTTTATTTGCTTGAAAGATGGACGATTTGTCTCCCATTTCTTTGAAATAATGAATGAGGAAGGAAATTATTGCAGCAGTAATAAATTAAAAACTTAACAACATTTCATTCATGATATACACTAAAAAGAGAAAATAAATGATGTGCTACCTGTATCTACGTAATATGACTTTACCTGCTTGTAGCCCTTGAAAATGGACAAACTAAGACGAAGAACAGTCTTCAACCCCAGTTTTCACCGTTTAGCACTGACTATTCGAGAAGCCAAAATAGTGGCCTGATCTCCAATTACATCATGATTCCAGAGCAAGCTTTCAGAAAATTAGGATCAGTAGGAGAATACTGGTGACATTCTTTATCAGTATTCAGCCGCTTAACACTTCTCGAGCACAACAGTGAACGATGAACAGATGGAATTTTCTTTTATCTCCCCAGAAACTAAAATCCGTCCGAACAGGCATGAAGGCCTAACGGTACCGACCGGTTGCCGTGTCATCCTCAACGCTCAGGCGTCACAAGATGCGGATACGGAGGGCATGTGGTCAGCATACAGCTCTCCCGGCCGTACGTCAGTTTACAAGACCGTTTTACTTCCCTACTTAATTAAACATTTTGATTCCATGTGTCTTGAAACTAATGTAACTAACCTGTTTCTACGGGTTATTACGTTAAGATTAGGGTCGCCACCGACTCTAACCATACAACTAATCATAGGTTTGGCCGAGTCGCAAAATAAATTAATTTGATCACAGACCAAAAAATCATAAAAATGCGTACGTCGTGATATCGCTCGTAGAGGATGCGGTGTAATCAATAGTATTGCCCGTGCACTGTTCACGAGAATCAAACATTTAAAATATAATAGCACATGCATGAACACTGTACAGAAGATCAGCTCCCAGCAACACACCTGATAATAAGACTAAATCTAAAGAATTTGTTTTAAACTAAAAGGGGAAATTAACCGTTGGAGCTGTGCGTAACGAAACGCGTTGGATGTGCTAACGGGAAAGCTATGAGGTGAGTGGCTTAGGTGCAAAAACGTAACCTCAGAATACAAGAGAAAATTGTGGATAAAATTTTTTTTCTAAGATTTTGATGTGAGGAATGTACACAATTCCTAATAATATTAATTCCTAACACATCAAAGAAAATCATCGATATATTCACCGTTATAATCTACACCTAAAATCATTAGTGTGGATCATTCATACACCTGCTGTTGCCTGATAGCTGATCCCAATAACTCGTGAAACGGTACACGTTTCGCAGTACACCCGCGTGCCCACGTGGTTTGTGGAGACGCAATTTCTAGGTATCGTGGCCAAGTTGCAACAATATCCCATCACACAACTGTGAACAGTTAACATTTTTTAAAACAAACATGAGATCGGACAGTTACTGATGACGGTAGTCCAACAAACTCTAATGTTCAACCACGTGGTTGGCTCCCCACAGACGAAAGCAAGGAAAATTTACGAGCAGGCAAAGCTACTAATATTTAGAAAAATATAAGCTTATACAGGCACAGCTGAAGGCAAACAGAAATTCATACAGAAGCGAGTGCTCACTTCTTATCGACACCTTTGTGTGGCGATCTTCCGGCGGATCCAAGTCTGCTATAGAAATTTACTAAAAGAAAAATCTGTCAAAGTTTTGCATCGCTTGCTGCGACAAGGTAAAGCAATCTTTCAGAGTTGAAAAGCGATACCAAAAGCTAACAGCTCTCCTCTCGCCAAGTAACAACGCGCCAAGCGGTCAGTCTAACTCGCCCTTCTTCGACTGGAGCACAGCTGTGGACGCTTCCCGGCAGGATGCCTCCCTTTTTCATCTCCAGTCTCCTCCATGCTCCGCGTGGCCCGAAAAACCCAAAGATGCCATTTCCGCCACAAACCTAACGCAGGTCTCTAGAGGAACGGAGGGTTCCAAATGATTGGAAAAGAGCACAGATAGTCCCAGTCTTCAAGAAGGGTCGTCGAGCAGATGCGCAAAACTATAGACCTATATCTCTTACGTCGATCTCTTGTAGAATTTTAGAACATGTTTTTTGCTCGCGTATCATGTCATTTCTGGAAACTCAGAATCTTCTATGTAGGAATCAACATGGATTCCGGAAACAGCGATCGTGTGAGACCCAACTCGCCTTATTTGTTCATGAGACCCAGAAAATATTAGATACAGGCTCCCAGGTAGATGCTATTTTTCTTGACTTCCGGAAGGCGTTCGATACAGTTCCGCACTGTCGCCTGATAAACAAAGTAAGAGCCTACGGAATATCAGACCAGCTGTGTGGCTGGATTGAAGAGTTTTTAGCAAACAGAACACAGCATGTTGTTATCAATGGAGAGACGTCTACAGACGTTAAAGCAACCTCTGGCGTGCCACAGGGGAGTGTTATGGGACCATTGCTTTTCACAATATATATAAATGACTTAGTAGATAGTGTCGGAAGTTCCATGCGGCTTTTCGCGGATGATGCTGTAGTATACAGAGAAGTTGCAACATTAGAAAATTGTAGCGAAATGCAGGAAGATCTGCAGCGGATAGGCACTTGGTGCAGGGAGTGGCAACTGACACGTAACATAGACAAATGTAATGTATTGCGAATACATAGAAAGAAGGATCCTTTATTGTATGATTATATGATAGCGGAACAAACACTGGTAGCAGTTACTTCTGTAAAATATCTGGGAGTATGCGTGCGGAACGATTTGAAGTGGAATGATCATATAAAATTAATTGTTGGTAAGGCGGGTACCAGGTTGAGATTCATTGGGAGAGTCCTTAGAAAATGTAGTCCATCAACAAAGGAGGTGGCTTACAAAACACTCGTTCGACCTATACTTGAGTATTGCTCATCAGTGTGGGATCCGTACCAGATCGGTCTGACGGAGGAGATAGAGAAGATCCAAAGAAGAGCGGCGCGTTTCGTCACAGGGTTATTTGGTAACCGTGATAGCGTTACGGAGATGTTTAATAAACTCAAGTGGCAGACTCTGCAAGATAGGCGCTCTGCATCGCGGTGTAGCTCGCTCGCCAGGTTTCGAGAGGGTGCGTTTCTGTATGAGGTATCGAATATATTGCTTCCCCCTACTTATACCTCCCGAGGAGATCACGAATGTAAAATTAGAGAGATTAGAGCGCGCACGGAGGCTTTCAGACAGTCGTTCTTCCCGCGAACCATACGCGACTGGAACAGGAAAGGGAGGTAATGACAGTGGCACGTAAAGTGCCCTCCGCCACACACCGTTGGGTGGCTTGCGGAGTATCAATGTAGATGTAGATGTAGGTGGATTTCTCACAAGTAGCGCAAACCTCTTTGCCTACTTGACCACTACCAGAGTTGGCTATTCTGTACAACTGCTGCTGAATCTGTATGACTATCGCAGACTTTCTGCAGCAGACTAAGCCACCGTCTAGCAACGTGACACACAACCACATTCATTCAATGACACCACTATGAGAGTCATGAGAAAAGAGAAACAAGGAAAAGAAAGATAAATGGTAGTGAAAATGGCCTACCAGACTAATGAAAGGTGGCTACAGGACCCTTTCACTAAGAGTTAATATTTTAGAGCCTTTGTTCGATTTCTACGTTTGTTACAGGAGATAATAGGAATCAAAAATCCAAAATCGGTTATTTCAGAAATCTGTTATTCTGAGTGGTTTTAACATTCATGTTAAACTGGCGTTGAAGAAACCTGATTTAACCGAAAACCGGCTGTTTCAGAGATAACTGGCATCCCTATTTGCCGCCAACACACGCAAAGCAAATTTCGGCCAGTAAAGCCGTTGGTTGTAGTTCGTTGGCCTTCGTTGGCCTAGTGTGCATCCGCCTTTACTGAGTTTCTTTGAGTTTGAATATATCAGCTGCTTAGGTGAGGCATCTGACGACAAGCATGACGCACAGCAACACACCTTGCACTGCGGCCTAACGCCTGTACAACAAAATTCATCACGGAGGACACACCGTAATGTCCCACTGGAACCAACAGATTGTTATGTTTACAGGCCGAGCATGGAACCATGACTAAGCTTGAGAGGCAACCACATGCTTTGCTCATACTGTGGCATCAAGCAGTCAGGCCTGCAAGATGAGTGGTCTGCCAAGCGAGTGGATTTGTTGTTATTTCTCGTGTAACCTCAATGACTGATTATGAGCTCTAGTACCCACAATTAAGCTACAAATTATTCTCCTGTTTGAATATTACTCAACAGAAACGGATAACGCACATCTGACTATTAGTAATTTACACAACTCTGATTGTTCACTACGCTTTGGCAATACCAAATTTTCTTTCTTACCCAACGGCTTTCACCAACACGTGGCCATCGCACTGAGTATGAATGGCGCACACATTATAAATTCTGGGTATCATGACTACACACTATCTGGAGAACAAGGCCACCAATCTTTTTCCTTTCACTATCTTTTTCTATTCTGATAAATTCTATTATGGTTCAAAGATAACCTAAACACACCACTACATTTTATACAACAATTACACGTGAGAGACTCCGCCCAGTGGGCATGGCTTTACATTGGTGATTCTCTATCTTATGGTCTCGTAATTATCTAACGCTACAGTGCACTTTCTGGATAGGAAGGTGGATATTTTGCTATATCTCACACTTCGACTCTCACACCCATCATCACGAAAATTTACTCCAGACCGAGCGGTACAAAAAGGAACATGCATAACCCACTACCTCTGAACCTATCTTGCTATTCTTCCATGCAAACACACATACTTAAATTACATGAAATACATCACACTGGCAACATACATCACAAAGAATAGTCACAACGTTAGAATCACTTCACTTTCAGCTTTCCCACTTCAATTAGTATTCATCCCAGTTTCACACGACACTGCCGCACTTCGTAACTTTTCTTTCTTACTACGAACTCTGTAGGATATATGCACGTCTTGGTGTGCAATGCAAGCCAAGTGGCGTTGCTGGATAGATGGCTGACTCACCTTGCTTCTCTCTCAGAGTATTAGAGTTTGAATCCAGCGTCACACGGAAACATAACACGCAAAGTAATATTAAGAACGCATTCGTCACACACGCGAGTCCTCAACTGATACCATGGACGAGTACTCCTCTATATCCGCTGTCTCATACACAGATTGAGATTCACACAGTACTCTTCTCTAATTTCAAGTCCTGTACACGCCATTTCTTAAATGTTTCCAACTTATAGTACACACGCCAGTAATTCAGCTTAGCTTTAGCACTCGTAACTATTTCAACTTAGTACCAGCACTCGCAAGTATTCCAACTTAGTACCAGCAAAACAATGGTTCAAATGGCTCTGAGCACTATGCGACTTAACTTCTCAGGTCATCAGTCGCCTAGAACTTAGAACTAATTGAACCTAACTAACCTAAGGACATCACACACATCCATGCCCGAGGCAGGATTCGAACCTGCGACCGTAGCGGTCGCCCGGCTCCAGACTGCAGCGCCCAGAACTGCATGGCCACTCTGGCCCGCTTAGTACCAGCACTCGGAAGTATTTCAAGTTATTGCTACACGTGGTTTCACTGTGACCGTTGGTCACTTCCGAACATTACTACGATCCCCTTAATATTACCTGCCTGTCATTTAGTTCTCCCCCCAAAAGTTCCTGAGATAGAGAAATAATTATTCCAAACTACTCTTAAGTATTTCACATACATACCATTTTCTCCACTCTTTTGTCTTTACGGAGCACACCTAAGACAGGTCTTACCAACACAACATACAGCGCCAGAGTGCTGAAACATGGCCGTTCTTTCGGTCATCTCGCACCTCCACCATGGCGGGAGAGCACCATGCTACCGCATTGGTCAGCCACATTTCAGGGGCTCAAAGCTCGGGTCAATTTCATCTCTTTGGTTCCACCAAAGGTGACCAAAATACTGTCTCAACGATGATCATATATTGCTCATTCACTATCTGCGGTTAGCAGACGACCATACATTCATTTTATGGAGCACACATAAGACAGGTCTTACCAACACAAGATCCAGCGCCAGAGTGCTGAAACATGGCCGTTCTTTAGGTCATCTCGCACCTCCGCCATGGCGGGCGATCACCATGCTACCGTATTGGTCAGTGACATTTCAGGCACTCAAAGCTCAGGTAAATTTCATCTCTTTGGTTCCACCAAAGGTGACCAAAGGGCGGTCTCAAAGATGATCATATATTGCTCATTCACTATCTGCGGTTGACAGACGACCATACATTCATTCATTTCACAAATCTCACCAAATTGGATGTAGGGATTTATTTTGTGGGAGTGTACATGTGATCAATTAAATAAATAAATTGTCCTTCTTTCCTACACTGATATCCAGCTTCGGTGTATTAAGTGAAATTGAGTTATTATTACAAAAAAAATATGTTGTTCTGACAAGAATAACGAAGAATGTTGTACCTATTTTCAATGTCGGGCGGTACTGTACGCTTTCCAGCTATGAAACACTGACGTTAGCTTTGTGGAACTTGTTACGACTTCACACTAAGGCACACTCGGCCTTCTTGCAAAAATCCACCCGTTGAGCCCACTGTACGTGGCGTGGCCGACCTCTCCATCTTTATTTGACTGCGGGGCGTGTCGCCGCGGCACGGTGCGACTGCCAGTGTGGCTCTCGGAGTCGGGCATACGTAGCGAGCCAGCGACGCAGCCGGCACCTGCTAAGGCGGGTCGGGGCGCCGCTATGACGTTGAGGGACGGCGGCGGGAATATTGCCGGCGCTCACGTGCGAAACAAATTGGGTCACGTGACCGGGGTGCGTGGCGGCGCTGAGCCTTGGCGCCTCGGTCCTCGGCCCTTGGCCCTGCCTTTACTAATGCGAAGGGCTACCGGCAGGCGCTCTCAGCCCTAGTGTAGCTCACCGAGGACACGAAGTATTTCGCCTTAGTTCACGATGGTGTCAGCGGTTCAAGGTGGAGTATTTAATCCGCCGCCATTATCGGCTTCTGCTGTCTTTTCGTTATCAGAATACTTGTGCCAGGTTGCTCCCGTGTTCAATTACTTCTGCAGGGCCTTCCGTAAGTTCCGCTCTGCCTCATAACGAACAGGCTACGAGCGTACGGAATGTCACGGGATAACTAGTTGTGTGACTGAACTGAAGAGCTTCGACCAATGAGAAAACAGGGTGTGATTCCAAACAGAGAGGACTCTTCAGGAGTAGCTTATGACGTATCCCAAGTGAATCTTATACACTGAAGCTCCAAAGAAACTGGTGTAGTCACGCGTATTCAAATACAGAGACATGTAAACGGGCAGAAAACGACACTGCAGTCGGCAACGCCTATACAGGGTGTTACAAAAAGGTACGGCCAAACTTTCAGGAAACATTCCTCACACACAAAGAAAGAAAATATGTTATGTGGGCATGTGTCCGGAAACGCTTACTTTCCATGTTAGAGCTCATTTTATTACTTCTCTTCAGATTACATTAATCATGGAATGGAAACACAGAGCAACAGAACGTACCAGCGTGACTTCGAACACTTTGTTACAGGAAATGTTCAAAATGTCCTCCGTTAGCGAGGATACATGCATCCACCCTCCGTCGCATGGAATCCCTGATGCGCTGATGCAGCCCTGGAGAATGGCGTATTGTATCACAGCCGTCCACAATACGAGCACGGAGAGTCTCTAAATTTGGTACCGGGGTTGCGTAGACAAGAGCTTTCAAATGCCCCCATAAATGAAAGTCAAGAGGGTTGAGGTCAGGAGAGCGTGGAGGCCATGGAATCATGATAACGTGCTCCATTGAGAGTAGATGGAAGAACATGGGGTCCAGTCAAGACATCACCAAAAATGCCTGCCCAAACGTTCACAGAAAATCTCTGTTGATGACGTGATTGCACAATGCGTGCGGATTCTCGTCAGCGCACACATGTTGATTGTGAAAATTTACAATTTGATCACGTTGGAATGAAGCGTCATCCGTAAAGAGAACATTTGCACTGAAATGGGGATTGACACATTGTTGGATGAACCATTCGCAGAAGTGTACCCGTGGAGGCCAATCAGCTGCTGATATTGCCTGCACACGTTGTACATGGTACGGAAACAAGTGGTTCTCCCGTAGCACTCTCCATACAGTGACGTGGTCAACGTTACCTTGTACAGCAGCAACTTCTTTGATGCTGACGTTAGGGTTATCGTCAACTGCACGAAGAATTGCCTCGTCCATTACAGGTGACCTCGTCGTTCTAGGTCTTCCCCAGTCGCGAGTCATAGGCTGGAATGTTCCGTGCTCCCTAAGACGCCGATCAATTGCTTCGAACGTCTTCCTGTCGGGACACCTTCGTTCTGGAAATCTGTCTCGATACAAACGTACCGCGCCACGGCCATTGCCCCGTGCTAATCCATACATCAAATGGGCATCTGTCAACTCCGCATTTGTAAACATCGGACTGCCTGCCAAACCACGTTCGTGATGAACACTAACCTGTTGATGATACGTACTGATGTGCTGGATGCTAGTACTGTAGAGTAATGAGTCGCATGTCAACACAAGCACCGAAGTCAACGTTACCTTCCTTCAATTGGGCCAACTGGCGGTGAATCTAGGAAGTACAGTACATACTGACGAAACTAAAATGAGCTCTCACATGGAAAGTAAGCGTTTCCGGACACATGTCCACATAACATCTATTCTTTATTTGTGTGTGAGGAATGTTTCCTGAAAATTTGGACGTATCTTTTTGTAACACCCTGAATAAGACAATAAGTATGTGGCGCAGGTGTTAGATCGGTTACTGCTCTTACAATTGCAGGTTATCAAGATTTAAGTAAATTGGAACGCGGTGTTATAATCGGCGCATGAGCGATGGGACACAGCATCTGCGAGGTAGCGATGAAGTGGGGATTTTACCGTACGACCAGTTCACGAGTGTGCCGTGAATCTGGTGAAACATCAAATCTCCGACATCGCTGCTGCCGAAAAAGATCCTGCAAGAACGGGACCAACGACAACTGAAGACAATTGTTCAACCTGACAGAAATACAGCCCTTCCACAAACTACTGTGGATGTCAATGCTGGGCCATCAGTAAGTGACAGCGTGGGAACCATTCAACGAAACATCATCGATATGGGCTTTCGGAGCCAACTGGTGACTGCAAGATGCTGTGGTCATCTCCACCAGACATCATGGCGCCTAGAGTATCAGCATCCAAACTGACAGCCCGCAGCCGCGGGTTGCCCGCTCGCAGGCACACCGAAGCACTGTACAACCGACAGGCAATATTGATGAACGGCCACAACAGCAACAACAACAACAACAACACTGCAGAGAACACCAGTGGCCACCAGGGGCCACTACCGGCCCACATAAACATAAGGAAGAGGTCGCTGCAGATTCCGGAACTATTTTCACACGTCAAACCACGTGATGGAAAGTAGTTCCGAGGTTCTCATCCGCCGAAGCGTTATAAAGACCGGCGCTCGGCCGCACATCGGCAGTTCATTGACCGCCAGCAGATGTGGATAGCTGCCGCCCTGGCAGCCCGGCTTGGATCTTCTCGCTGATCTCTGATTTAGGCTTTGTATATCGGAGAAGTCTCTGGCGGAGACTAGTAGGAAATTATTTCCGTTGTTTTCTATATTATTCTTGCATGTAGTTGCGATTAGGAGACGGATCACTATTTTGTGTTGGTGTTATACTAGAAGAATTTGTTTTGGTTAATTGAACAGTGCAATAAATGGTTTTGGGACTTTGATCGTTAGTTTCTTTTGCTTACGCAGATATATCACACGACACAAAGTTTTGCGCGTCGTTGGGCCTGCCAGCATCGACATTGCACTGATGACGACTGAAAACAGTCGGACGGACGAGTCTCGATTCGAATTGTGTCGAGTGGATGGACGTGTACCGTTATGGAGACAACCTCATGAAACCATGGACCCTGCATTTCAGCAGGAGAATGTTGAAGTTCATGGAGGCTCCGTAATGATGTGGATCGCGTGCAGTTGGAGCGATATGGGACCCTTGATACGTCTCTGACAGGTGACACGTACGTAAGCATCCTGTCTGTTCACCTGCATCCATTGATGCCCACTGTGCATTCCGGCGGACTTGGGAAATTCCAACAGCCCAGTGCTACACCCTACAAGTCCAGAATTGCTACAGAGTGGTTCCAGGAACAATTGCGCTGGCAACCCAAACTCCCTAGACATGAACATGATTGAGCAAATCTGGGATGCCGTGTAACGTGCTTTTCAGAAGTGATCTCCACACTTTCGCACTCTTACGGATTTCTGGACAGCCCTGGAGGATTCAATGTGTCAATTCCCCCCAGCACTACTTCAGAAATTAGTCGAGTCCCTGCCACGTCGTGTTGCAGCACTTCTGCGTGCTCACGGGGACCCTACACGATATTAGGCCGGTGTACCAGTTTCTTTGGCTCTTCAGTGTTGGAACATTCCTCTTCTTAAAATGCATAAACGACATAGTGGACAACATCGCAAATTCCGAGAGGTTTTCTGTTGATGACGATGTTACATACAGAGAAGTAGCAACACTAGAAAATTGTAGCGAAGTGAAAGAAGACCTACAGAAGATCGAAGCTTAGTATAAGGATTGGCAACTGCCTTCAACAGAGACAAATGTAAAATATTGGTCATAAATAGGCAGAATGATTCATAAATTACACGATTCCAGAACAAAGACTGTAAGCATCCAATCCAAGACATATCTAGGAATATGTGTACACAGCAATTTAAAATCGAATGACCACATAAAAATTAATTGCGGATCAGGCAGAAGACAGACTGAGATTCATTTGAAGAATCCTCGAGAAATGTAGACAAATGTACTTTACAAATTCCGGTTCTTCCAACACAATAAAGTGAAAAAAAGTTATGGGATACCGCCTAGTATCGTCTCGGACATCCTTTCGTCCGGCGCAGTGCAGGAATTCGACGTGACACGGATTCGATAACTCGTTTGAAGTCCCCTGCAGAAATACTGAGCCATCCACCTCCTATACCCGTGTGTAATAGCGGAAGCGTTGCCGGTGCCGGATTTTGTGCACAAAATGACTTCTCCATTATGTCCCACAAATGTTCGATGCGTGGCTAAATCATTCGCTCGAGTTGTCCAGAATCTTATCACACCATTCGCGATCAATTGTGACCCACTGACGTGGAGCATTTTCGTCCATAAAACTTGCATCGTTGTTGGATGCAAATGGTCTCCAGGTAGCCGAACATAACAATTTTCAGGCAAAGATCGGTTCAGTTGAACCAAAAGGCCCAGTCAACTCCATATAAACGCAGCCCTCACCATTATGCAACCACTAGTAGCTTGCAAGTGCCTTCTGGACATACTGGGTCCAAGGCTTCCTAGGAATCACACCATCACCTCTCAGCAACTGAAATCAGTTCTCATCTGACCAAGACACGGTCTTCCACATCTACATCGATACTCCACAATCCAACTCACCGCGCGTGGGGGAGGGTACCCCATACCACTACTGGTCATTTCCTTTCCTGTCCCATTCGCAAAGAGAACGAGGGAATGTGACTGTCTGTATGCCTCCATATGAGCCCTAATTTCTCGTATCTTTATGCACAGTGTATGTCGGAGAACGTAGAATCGTTATACAGTCAGCTTCAAACGGCGGCTCTCTAAATTCTCAGTAGCGTTCCTCGAAATGAATATTGCCTTCCCTCCAGGGATTACCATTTGAATTCAAGAAGCAAATCTGTAATACCTGCGTGTTATTCGAACCTAGCAGTAAATAATCTAGCAGCCCGCCTCTGAATTCCTTCGATGCCTTCCATTAATCCGACCTGGTACGGATACCAAACATTCGAGCAGTATTCGAGAAGAAAACGCACTAGCTTCCAATACGCGGTCTCTTTTACAGATTAACCACACTCTCCTAGAATTCTCCCAATAAATCGAACTCGACCATTCGCCTTTCGTACCTACGTTCCTCACATACATTTCATATCACTGTGCGATGCTACACCCAGATACCTAAACAACGCGACTGTGTCAAGCAGACACTGCTTAATGTTGTATCCGAACAACGTTACCGTACACCACAGCATCGTCTGCATATAACCACAGATTTCTGCCCACTCTGTCCACCGAATCATTTGTGTATAGGGAGAATGATAACGGTACTGTCCCACGTCCCTGTCTTTGATGAATACTCAATGCCGAGGACAAGATAGTGGATATTATTGCTTAAGAAGTCTCCGACCCACTCACACATTTGTGAACCCCTGTGGTGTAGGGTTCAACCGATATGGTCACGAACCCAGAAGAGGATCTGCAGGCAATGTCGTGCTGTTACCAAAGGCACTCGCGTCGATCGACCTCTGTCGTAACCCCTTAACGCCAAATTTCGCCGCATTGGCCTAACGGATATGTTCGTTGTACGTCCCACGTTGATTTCTGCGTTTATTTCACGCAGTGTTGCATGTCTGTTAGCATTGACAACACTACGCTTACGCCGCTGCTCTCTGTCGGTAAGTAAAGACCGTCGGGCACTGCATTGTCCGTGGTGAGAGATATAGCCGGAAATGTGTTCTCAGCACACTTTTGACACTGTGGATCTCCGAATATCGAATTCGTTAACGATTTCCAAAATGAAATGTCCCATGTGTGTAGCTGCAACTACAATTCAGCGGTCAAAGTTTATTAATTCCTGTTTTACGGCCAGAATCACGTCGGAAACCTTTCAACACGAATCACATGAGTACAAATGACAACTCCACCAACGCACTGCCCTTTTATACCTTCTGTACGAGATACTACCGCCGCATGTGTATGTGCATATTGCTATCCCATGACTTTTGTCATCTCTTCAAATTTTACTATTAGTGATAAATTATTCCAAAAACTACTTTCAGAAGAAGGAAAAGTCAACCTTATATGCATTGGAAGAATTCAAACGCAGAAGAACAGAAAACAAAAAAAGAATTTAAGTAAATAATTAATGACTACGTTTACAGACCAATAACATAGGCAGGTGTGAGGTAACAATTATCGAAATTTGGCGTTAAGGGGTTACGACAGAGGTCGATCGACGCGAGTGCCTTGGCTAACAGCACGACATTGCCTGCAGAACCTCTTCTGGGTTCGTGTCCATATCGGTTGAACCCTACAACATTAATTGAAAAGGTAATCCTTCGGAAGTAGGGTTAGAAAGAGCGTGTGTTGGTTTTGTTACCTTAGAGAATCCTACGGCAAGCGTTGCAATGAAATCCTGCTGAAGGAAGGAGGGTGGAAAGGCCAAGCAAAAGATGGCGAGGCCGCAAAGGACCGTAAGGTCAAATCCTGAATCCCCCCCTGCGGGTCCAGGGTAAGAATAGGCCCGAGGTATTCCTGCCTGTCGTAAGAGGCGACTAAAAGGAGTTTCAACCGTTTCGGCCTTCCATGTGATGGTCCCCCTTGGGATTTGCCCTCCATTTTTCAAAATTCTACAGAAGTACGAGCCTTTTGGGGAAGGACACCTTACGTGGTGTACCACTGGTTCTAAGTGCACTAAGACCTTGGCACTCAGCATTGTACCGGCGTTGTAACCATACCCACAATTCCTCAAATTGGGCCTAAACGCCTGATGGGTTGTACCAGTTACGCCCATAGTGCGTCCCCATCTGCACCAGCGATCATGATGGACTTTCCATGGCACCAGAAATCCAGCACGGTACCCAGCCCGTTGTGGTGGGGTCGTCATGTACCCTCTAGGTTGTAGCCCCCTGACAACACAGGGATCGTACTGCCGATACCTGAGCTGCACCCTCCCCACGTCGGCCAAGGAGTAGATGCCCGTCTCCTTGGGGCATCAGGACTCCCGGCAACAGTCATCCTGCCAGGTGGCCCTTGCTAAGGCTGGGTGGCGCCCGTGGGGAGAGCCCCTGGTCGGAGTGGGTGGTATCGGGGCGGACGTTTCGCAGATGAAACGTCAACACGTATCAGGTCGCTCTGCGGCCGAGTCTTTCAAAAGAAAAGGTACCGTTACTAGTTCTGGTTCTCCTGCCCTTTCCCCCTTGGCCACTCCCTGGGAGGAGGGACAGGCCCGCCGGCTTGGGGCGAAGTACTTCCCCCGCTATTTGGTCTGTTCTCGAACCGATGGGGGGACGTTCGCCACCTCCAAGCCCATGTTCTTTGTTCAGCACATTGAGGACATCTTCGGGGAAATCGAGGCTCTCAGCAAGATGCGTTCAGGGTCCATTCTTATCAAGACCACCTCCGCCACACAGTCGGCGGCGCTCCAGGCGTGCGACTGCCTAGGAGACATCCCAGTGTCCATTGTCCCGCATCTGGCACTAAATAGGACGCAGGGGGTTATTTTTCATCGTGACCTCCTGCTACAATCTGATGAGGAGCTCAGGGCCAACCTGGAGCGCCGAGGCGTGCATTTCGTACGGCGAGTCCAGCGTGGCCCCAAAGACAGCCGCATCGACACCGGGGCTTTTATCCTCGCCTTCGAGGGGGACGTTCTCCCAGAGAAGGTAAAGGTGATGTGCTACCGGTGCGACGTGCGACCTTACGTCCTGCCTCCTATGCGCTGTTTTCGGTGTTTGCGCTTTGGGGACATGTCGTCACGGTGTGAGGCTGAGCCCCTTTGTGGCGATTGTGGACGTCCTCTTCGTGAGGAACATACATGCACCCCACCACCTCGGTGCATCAATTGTCCTGGCATCCACTCACCTAGATCCTCAGACTGCCCCGCATATCAGAAGGAGAAGAAGATACAAGAACTCAAAACTTTGGATCGGCTCTCTTATTCTGAGGCCAGGAAGAAGTATGACCGCCTCCATCCCGTGCCGTTGACCACTTCGTTTGCCTCAGTTGTGTCCCCTCCTTCCGCGGTATCCTCACCCCTATCATGTCCCCCCTCCACCTCCTCCGCCCATCAGGGGGCTCTGCCTCCGCCTCCCAAATCCCTCCCTTCCAAATCCTCCTCCCCCGTGGCCCCCACTCCCTCTGCCCCAGGGGCCACCCTTCCTCCTCCTTCTCTCCCCCCGCCACCTGAGAAGCGATCATCTTCTCAGGCGTCCATCGGGGAAACGTTCCAGACCCCAGCTTCCGAGGTCCGGCGTTCCAAAACGGACCCCGCGCGTGAGGACCTTCTTCGGGTCCAGCCCACCATCCCTGTGCCTCCTCGGCCTTCCAAGAAGGCCTCCAAGAAGGAGTCTCTATCCCCCTCTCCACCCCGGCGCGTTTCGTCTGACGCTCCATCCGTGAGTCGCTGCTCCCGGCCGTCCTCAGTTTCGCCGGGACGCTCTGCTGCCAGGCGCTCAGCTGGCCTCTCGTCGGCAAATGATGCTGCCCCTCCTACACACCCAGGGACAGCGGCCGCAGCTGGCGACGACTCGATGGAACCGGATCAGCCTCCCGTCGGTTGTAGCGTTGTTCCCTCGCAACCTGGCCCTCCGCGGCCGTCGAGGTGATCAGCTCTTCCCCCGTCTCGTTCCCCCAACTTTTTGACTAGCGATGGCCTTGTTACATTGGAACATAAGAGGTATTCGATCTACTCGGGAGGAATTACAACTGCTCCTCCGCCTGCACTGTCCGCTCGTCCTTGGTCTCCAGGAAACCAAGTTGCGCCCCACTGACCGTATTGCCTTTACCCACTATACCTCGGAGCGGTATGACCTCACCCCTGTGGACGGTATCCCAGCTCATGGTGGGGTCATGTTGCTCGTTTAGGACGATGTCTATTACCATCCCATCCCATTGACCACCCCACTCCAAGCAATAGCTGTCCGTATTACTCTTTCTGCTATTACGTTTTCAGTTTGTACCATCTACACTCCACCGTCATCTGCTGTTAGTCGGGCTGACATGATGCACCCGATCGTTCAGCTTCCCCAGCCGTTTTTATTGTTTGGCGACTTCAATGCCCATCATCCCCTTTGGGGCTCTCCTGCATCCTGTCAAAGAGGCTCACTCTTGGCCGATGTCTTCAACCATCTCAATCTTGTCTGCCTCAATACCGGCGCCCCGACTTTCCTCTCGGACTCTACTCATAACTACTCCCACATGGACCTCTCGATCTGTTCTACCACTCTTGTCCGTCGGTTCGAGTGGTATGTCCTTTCTGACACCTATTCGAGTGACCACTTCCCCTGTGTCGTTCGTCTCCTGAACCACACCCCATCCCCACGTCATTCGCGCTGGAACATACCGAAAGCTGACTGGGGACTTTACTCCTCCCTGGCGACCTTTCCGGACCACGATTTTCTCAGTTGTGACAGTCAGGTCGAATACCATACAGCTGTTATCATCAATGCTGCCGAACGTTCCATTCCTCGTACTACCTCTTCTTCACGTCGCGTTTCCGTCCCCTGGTGGAACGAGGCTTGTAGGGACGCTATCCGTGCTCGACGACGTGCTTTACGCACCTTTCGCCGCCATCCTACGTTGGCGAATTGTATTGAATACAAACGACTCCGAGCACAATGCCGTAGAGTCATCAAAGACAGCAAAAAAGTTTGTTGGGCCTCTTTCACCAGCTCCTTTAACAACTTTACTCCCTCTTCCGTCGTTTGGGGTGGCCTGCGCCGGCTGTCGGGCATTAAGGCCCATTCCTCGGTACCTGGCCTGACCTCAGGTAATGAGGTCCTTGTTGATCCTGTGGCCGTCTCCAACGCCTTTGGCCGCTTTTTCGCGGAGGTTTCAAGCTCTGCCCATTACCACCCTGCCTTCCTTCCCAGGAAAGAGGCAGAAGAGGCTCGGCGACCTTCCTTCCACTCGCTGAATCTGGAAACTTATAATGCCCCTTTTACTATGCGGGAACTCGAACGTGCGCTTGCACTGTCCCGGTCCTCTGCTCCGGGGCCAGATGCCATTCACGTTCAGATGCTGGCACACCTTTCTCCGGCGGGCAAAAGCTTCCTTCTTCGTACCTACAATCGCGTCTGGAGCGAAGGTCAGGTCCCCATGCGTTGGCGTGATGCCGTCGTTGTCCCTGTACCCAAACCCGGGAAGGATAGACACCTTCCTTCTAGTTACCGCCCCATTTCTCTTACAAGCTGTGTCTGTAAGGTGATGGAGTGCATGGTTAATGCTCGGTTAGTCTGGATTCTTGAATCTCGACGGCTACTTACTAATGTCCAATGCGGCTTTCGTCGCCGCCGCTCCGCTGTTGACCACCTTGTGACCTTGTCGACATTCATCATGAACAACTTTTTGCGAAGGCGCCAAACGGTAGCCGTGTTCTTCGACTTGGAGAAGGCTTATGATACCTGTTGGAGAGGAGGTATCCTCCGCACTATGCACAGGTGGGGCCTACGCGGTCGCCTGCCCCTTTTTATTGATTCCTTTTTAACGGATCGAAAGTTTAGGGTACGTGTGGGTTCCGTATTGTCCGACGTCTTCCTCCAGGAGAACGGAGTGCCTCAGGGCTCCGTCTTGAGCGTAGCCCTTTTTGCCATTGCGATCAATCCAATTATGGATTGTATTCCACCTAATGTCTCAGGCTCTCTCTTTGTCGATGACTTCGCGATCTACTGCAGTGCCCAGAGAACATGCCTCCTGGAGCGCTGCCTTCAGCGTTGTCTAGACAGCCTCTACTCATGGAGCGTGGCAAATGGCTTCCGGTTCTCTGAAGAGAAGACGGTTTGTATCAACTTTTGGCGATATAAAGCGTTCCTTCCGCCATCCTTACATCTCGGTCCCGTTGTTCTCCCATTCGTGGAAACAACTAAGTTTCTAGGGCTCACGTTGGACAGGAAACTGTGTTGGTCTCCACATGTCTCTTATTTGGCGGCCCGTTGTACACGTTCCCTTAATGTCCTCAGAGTTCTTAGCGGTTCATCTTGGGGAGCAGATCGCACTGTCCTGCTTCGCTTGTATCGGTCTATTGTCCGATCGAAGCTGGATTATGGGAGCTTCGTCTACTCGTCCGCTCGGCCATCCCTCTTACGCCGGCTCAACTCTATCCACCATCGGGGGATACGTCTTGCGACCGGAGCCTTGTACACTAGTCCTGTCGA
Source organism: Schistocerca serialis cubense (assembly GCF_023864345.2). Taxonomy (NCBI): domain Eukaryota; kingdom Metazoa; phylum Arthropoda; class Insecta; order Orthoptera; family Acrididae; genus Schistocerca; species Schistocerca serialis. The sequence continues at coordinate 142,542,077 of NC_064641.1, read as the reverse complement.
GATTCTTTATGCTGAAGCTGCCGAATTACCTTTGACCTACCGGCGCGACGTACTGCTGTGTCGGTATGCCTGCCGGCTGTTGTCTATGCCCGACCACCCCTCTTACCAGTCCTTCTTCGCCGATTCTCTCGACCGTCAGTACGAGTTGTATGTGTCTGCCCTGTTGCCCCCCGGAGTCCGCTTCCGTCGCCTGCTTCGACAATTGGATTTTGCCCTCCCTACCACCTTCAGAGAGGGTGAGAGCCCGACACCACCTTGGCTCCAGGCTCCGGTTCATATTTATCTCGACCTCAGCTCACTCCTGAAGGAGGGTACTCCGGCTGCAGTGTATTGCTCACGGTTTGTCGAACTTCATGCTCGACTTGCCGGTCACACCTTTATTTACACCGATGGCTCCAAAACTGGCGATGGTGTCGGCTGTGCCTTTGTCGTCGGGGCCGCCACCTTTAAATACCGGCTCCTCGACCAATGTTCGAGCTATACGGCCGAGCTTTTTGCTCTCCATCAGGCCGTTCAGTATGCCCGCCGCCACCGCCATTCATCGTATGTACTCCTGCCTCGGCCAGCCTCCCATTGCGTCCCGTCATCTGACGTTCGTGGGGATGTATGTAAGAGGCTTGTGTCGTTGTGGTGGGATGCTTGGTCATCCCTCCAAGGAAACAAGCTCCGGGCAGTAGAACCACTCCCAACTGCTTGGACAACCTCCTCCCGACCATCTCGGCGAGAGGAGGTCCTTCTGACCAGGTTGCGGATTGGGCATTGCCGGTTTAGCCACCGCTCTCCGGTGACCCAGCCCCGCAGTGCCCTTGTGGTCAGGCGTTAACAGTGCGCCATGTTTTATTGTCGTGTCCCCGTTTTAGTCAATTTCGTGTTGTCCTGTCCCTGCCATCTACTTTACCAGATGTTTTAGCTGATGACGCTCGAGCAGCTGCTCGTATTCTGCGTTTTATAACTTTGACTGGTTTGTCCAAAGACATCTAACCTTTTTACTTCTTTTCTCTTCATCTTTGTCAGGTCCTTCTGGTGTCCCCCCATCCCCTTGAGTTTTACTAGATTCCATGTGCTCTAACAACAGTGACTGGGCGCTAATGACCTCAGTAGTTGAGCGCCCTTAAACCCCACCAAAAAAAAAATCCTGAATCATCAGAGAAAGAAGAAAAATCCCAAGTAAATAAATTTCATCGAGAGTAGCGGTAGCTTAAAAAACACTGCTCGGCCAATTCCTGACTAATGTATGTCAGTCTGGAAATCTTACTAGTAGAAATTAAGAGGAGGTAGAGAAGATCGAAAGAATGGTTATTTGGTATGCATCACATAAATGTGAGGAACGTTATACACAGATATGCGTTTCGGGAGTCAAAATCCTGTCTAATAGCTTTCTGCGTTCAACCCTTCATAAAAACACACACAAAAGCACAAAATAATCATGAAATGAAATAAAATAAGGATACTCGGACATAAAAACCTTGTCATACTGTAGAAACTAGAACTGGCTGGAGTATATAGGACGTAACGTGCGTCATGTGATGCGAAGCATAATACACTGCTGGGAAAAAGAAATTAGTTACCCTTTTAGAAGTTTCCTATTCATTCAAGATTTATTGTTTCAACAATGCATATTGAGTACATGAAATGACTACGTTGACAGACTAATAACATAAGCGGTTCTGAGGTAATCGTTATCGACCCATGCTGAAAATCCTGTATTAGTACGTGGTGCAGCCTCCAAACGCAGCAATGCAGGCACTAACTCTGGCGTACAGTCGCTCTTACAGTCGGTGAGTACTGTGCTGGGATATGTTATGCCACACCTGCTCGACCTGTTCACGTAATTCTGTAGTAGTTGTTGGCTGACAAGGCTCTCGAGTCACTTCTCGTCCCATCCTATCTCTCACGTGCTCTGTTGGAGACAAGTCCGGAGTTTGTGTTGGCCAGCGAATTTGCTGTACGTCTTGCAGAGCACGTTGAGTTTCACGGGCAGTGTGTGGGCGAGCGTTATCCTGTTGAAACCACACCTCAGCTTTCTGTTGCAAAAACGACAAAAGAATGCGTCCAACAACATTCTGAACGTACCGAGCGCTGATTATCGTCCCCTCAAAAACACCAAAAGTTGTAGCTTATCGCACCCCGGACCATAAGGCGAGGGACAAGGCCAGTGTGTCTTGGACAAATACACTCTACGGGACCGCTCACCGGGTCTACGTCGTACGCGCAAGCGACCATCTGCTTTCACCGCTGAAGACCTCGGCGCGCCATTCCATCTTCCAAGCGATCCTCTGACAGGACCAGCCCAGCCGTGCATGTCGATATTGTCACGTGAGTGGAAGACGGGCTAGAGCTGTGCGTGCCCGTAGTCTCACTGTTAATAACCGGTTCGCAACAGTTCGTACTGATACATGTGGGCTCACAAGCACTCTTATCTATGGTAGCTGTACGATCTGCTACTGCTGCCCCTACAACACGACAATCCTGGCGTGCGTCTGTGCTGCCTGGACGTCCAGAACCTCCTCTACGCGTGTGGGAATGTTCACGTGACCACTGATACCACCATCGTTGCGCAACTGACGTAGCATGTCCTACTTGTGTGTCAGTTCTCCGGAAAGACCATACCGCAGCTCGAAAGGTCACAGTTTGACCCCTTTCGAACTCATTAAGTTGGCTGTCTCCTAGCATGGTTGCCTGCTTGTTTTACACATTTGTACCAGACTGAAACTTCTGGCTGTGATCATTCCCTATCGGAGTGAAGACACAGATGGCTCTTTGGTAGCTATGCTCCTAAGCTGTGTGTTGGCGGACGACGTTGAAGCCATTATCAGTACATCTGGTACCCCCCCCCCCCCCCCAGGTGGCATATACCGTCATCGTGCCAAAACTGACGTCGTCCTGCAGGTGTAAATGTTTTTCGGCAGCGTACAGTGTATAGGACAAGCAGAAGAACACTTTTACTATCATAAAAATATTTATTTCTAATTACTGCTAAGTAAAAGACCAAACGCTTGAATTTATCCTGAAAATGTATGCCTCTCGTCTTTTACGAAATCATTTATACCTGCAGCCTTGTAAGGTATTGAGAACTGCTTTGCACCTAGACGCTTCGATCTGCAGACATTGCTTTCAGGAACTAGGGACAGGCTTGGAAACCCAAGTCAAAAATCGATACATAACTTTATTCAGTAATACAGTGAGTTGTAATGTGCCAGTATATGAGGGTAATGCACGATAAATCGTTGGATTAGCTTTCGATATTGATGATGAAGTCCCATACTCCTCGACATAGCGTAGTGGACGATGGGGGAGACCCGCGCCGCTGTACTAGGCAAGGTCCTAGGTGGTTTGCCATTGCCTTCTTCCGATCATAATGGGGATGAATGATAACGACACAACAACACCCAGTCATCTCGAGGCAGATGAAAATCCATGACCACACCGGGAATCGAACCCGGGACCCTGTGCACGGGGAGAGAGAACGCTACCGCGAGACCACGAGCTGCGGCCTTTCGCTATTACAAATTGCTGAATGATATTTTTCATAGAAACAGGAAAGTATAAATTAAAACGTGGTTAAAGGATTGAATTGATGTAATTTTTCTCCGACCACAAAGCGTCTTCAGAGTTTGTAAGGAAAAACAAATCAGCTGACATATTGAGTAAATTCTCTTTCTTCCGACAATTTGAATGGAATTCATTAGTAACCCATTTTCGTAAATATCGGAATCGAAAACTGGCTATGTACGATTGAATATATTTTAGTAGCATCTTCAAGAGAAGCAATTTCTCGTTCGTTTTCAATCAAATAAGAACAAGTTTGAAGGGGCTTGACGAAGTTATCAATTTGCCAACACAAATAAAAATCACATCACATTTGTCGTCATAACAAAAATTAGTGAAGAGCCAAATAGTACTGTATATTCTTTAAACTCCCATGGAAAAAACATTTCTTCTCATCATATTATGTTTTAAATGCAACATGTATGAACTAATATGACTAGTGTTAAAAAAATATATAAATTAAGAGAGAGACATGAGCGGCACTCGATCCAGCTATCCATCTATTCCGCAGTTTTTTTTTCATTGCTAAATTACAGTCACCAGCCTATTGCTTTACAAGGTCAAGCGACAATAAACATTACCCACAAACGTGTATGTAGCAAAAAAAGTCGTTTCATTAGTAGCAGCTACATTTACGCCTTCACCAGCTCTGGTTTTCAAAAATAAGATCTGGTTAACTTTTATCATAATATTCCGTTATGGATGGAAGACTCTCATTAACGTAATGTAAACTCGGTTGTGCACAAAAGTTTGTTGCGTACATGTAATTTCTACCTGATGCTAATCTGCGCTTTTATGTACAGGGTGTTGAAAAAGTATCCCATGTTTTGAAGAGGTGAACCAAAAGAAGACGACAGTGTCCAGTAAACATGGGCTACACAGTGCGTACCTTAAGAGCTGTGAGCACTTTTTCATCTTCGTTAGTGTGAAACACTTCTCTTATACTGTAAAACTGCTCATAGCTCTTACGTCATGCATCTCAGAGACGATGTTTACTGAGCATTTCCGTCTTATTTTGTCCATACTATCACATTTCAAAACATGGCATACTTTATTTTTAACACCTTTGATATTTTTGGTGATGAGTATAATGTATGGGAAGGGCTTTAATAGGATGTCAAATGGCTGACGATGTAAATGATGACGATGATAGATCATATACACTCCTGGAAATGGAAAAAAGAACACATTGACACCGGTGTGTCAGACCCACCATACTTGCTCCGGACACTGCGAGAGGGCTGTACAAGCAATGATCACACGCACGGCACAGCGGACACACCAGGAACCGCGGTTTTGGCCGTCGAATGGCGCTAGCTGTGCAGCATTTGTGCACCGCCGCCGTCAGTGTCAGCCAGTTTGCCGTGGCATACGGAGCTCCATCGCAGTCTTTAACACTGGTAGCATGCCGCGACAGCGTGGACGTGAACCGTATGTGCAGTTGACGGACTTTGAGCGAGGGCGTATAGTGGGCATGCGGGAGGCCGGGTGGACGTACCGCCGAATTGCTCATCACGTGGGGCGTGAGGTCTCCACAGTACATCGATGTTGTCGCCAGTGGTCGGCGGAAGGTGCACGTGCCCGTCGACCTGGGACCGGACCGCAGCGACGCACGGATGCACGCCAAGACCGTAGGATCCTACGCAGTGCCGTAGGGGACCGCACCGCCACTTCCCAGCAAATTAGGGACACTGTTGCTCCTGGGGTATCGGCGAGGACCATTCGCAACCGTCTCCATGAAGCTGGGCTACGGTCCCGCACACCGTTAGGCCGTCTTCCGCTCACGCCCCAACATCGTGCAGCCCGCCTCCAGTGGTGTCGCGACAGGCGTGAATGGAGGAACGAATGGAGACGTGTCGTCTTCAGCGATGAGAGTCGCTTCTGCCTTGGTGCCAATGATGGTCGTATGCGTGTTTGGCGCCGTGCAGGTGAGCGCCACAATCAGGACTGCATACGACCGAGGCACACAGGGCCAACACCCGGCATCATGGTGTGGGGAGCGATCTCCTACACTGGCCGTACACCACTGGTGATCGTCGAGGGGACACTGAATAGTGTACGGCACATCCAAACCATCATCGAACCCATAGTTCTACCATTCCTAGACCGGCAAGGGAACTTGCTGTTCCAACACGACAATGCGCGTCCGCATGTATCCCGTGCCACCCAACGTGCTCTAGAAGGTGTAAGTCAACTACCCTGGCCAGCAAGATCTCCGGATCTGTCCCCCATTGAGCATGTTTGGGACTGGATGAAGCGTCGTCTCACGCGGTCTGCACGTCCAGCACGAACGCTGGTCCAACAGAGGCGCCAGGTGGAAATGGCATGGCAAGCCGTTCCACAGGACTACATCCAACATCTTTACGATCGTCTCCATGGGAGAATAGCAGCCTGCATTGCTGCGAAAGGTGGATATACACTGTACTAGTGACGACATTGTGCATGCTCTGTTGCCTGTGTCTATGTGCCTGTGGTTCTGTCAGGGTGATCATGTGATGTATCTGACCCCAGGAATGTGTCAATAAAGTTTCCCCTTCCTGGGACAATGAATTCACGGTGTTCTTATTTCAATTTCCAGGAGTGTACATATATAAAGACTGAATTATGCCTTGGAAATTTAGTAATCATCGAAAGAAACGAATTATGTGATTCTGTCTCCCAACTGCGTACTGCACCAATGGGTCGAGAGATACGTATTTAGCGCATAGTGTGAAAGGCTTCTGAAATACTTTTTTAAATTCTTACACCTATGGTAGTGGTTAGGAGTCTTTTTCTAATGAAAAAATATCCGTCTCGTTTAGTATAATGTACTTGCAACTTACTCTTCACTCAAGGCTAGACAAAGGTTAAAGTAACTACATACAATCAGCGAAATTTTTGATTTACCAAATCTATGTGGAATACTTAATAGGTCCTCTTGCGAAGCCCTACTCACAATGGATGGTGATTAAATTTCAAAATTAATTAGGCTAAGAAAAATAAAACACTTGCGGTTAAAAATTAATTCAGGAACATCAGCTATTAATGATTGGAAAAAATTACTATCATTTTCATGAGTGATGGGAGGCAACCCAGGAATGATAATCAAATAATTCTGGTACTTAGGAAAGGAGATACTTTTCTTCGATTTTTTCGAGTCGATACTTAGTTGCATTAAAAAGCTATAAAACCAAGTCATTGTACGAATTTGAAAGCTTTCATGCACAGGAACACCTGCAAGGTGAAAATGGTCGTTAGGACGATGCTAGTACCTGGCAGTTTAACGTACCAGAGTGGTCCTTCAAGAAGACGTTCAGCACCGGGGAGGCGGAGGCAAAGAGGGCTGGGGCCGAAGATCCGAGGCTGGGCCACAACGCCTCCCCCATACCTGTCACTGAGTAGCTCAAAAATGTTCAAATGTGTTTGAAATCTTATGGGACTTAACTGCTAAGGTCATCAGTCTCTAAGCTTACGCACTACTTAACCTAAATTATCCTTAGGACAAAGACACACTCCCATGCCCGAGGGAGGACTCGAACCTCCGCCGGGACCAGCCGCCCAGTCCATGAATGTAGAGCCATAGACCGCTCGGCTAATCCCGTGCGGCACATTGCGTAGCTCCATTATTGCCATGTATTGCATGTTTGTTCCCATATATGCCATAAATTGTAGAACAAAACTGAACTAGTAATTAAGGTAAAATAAATTACAGATTGCCGCTTCCAATGGCGTGCGTTCCTTGTAGAGCATAACTTATAATAGGCAAAAGTGTGACGGAAAAATTCATAACAAACATTCATTCAGAAACATATTCACAGTTTAAGTTATTATGCACTGGACGCATATGAGGTCTGTAAGGAAGCCATATATTTTTCAATAAATGAAAGAAATTCCGATGCCGGAGGGATTTTGCCAAATTAGAACAGTTCTCATTTGAGAACCAACATAAAAGAAGATTCCAGGAATAAAAAAAAGAGAAAGAATAGTATTCTCCTTCTAATCAACAAAACTGTCCTCCTCTTTGTAGCTCACGTAAAGCAACAGATAAAAAATTTTGAAACCATTCCTTATATTTTTTATTCTCCTTCAACATAAAATGTTGTTCTGCAATATGAAACATGTACTCTTCTAAGTTCGAAGTTTTGTTTGTTAACACGTAAAACGCAAGCTGTCCCAGAAGCCACGAATAACTGTTATTTTTTTGGACGGGTAACATTTCCAGTCGGGTTGGAAAGCTTCAGGTATCAGCATAAGACTTTCTTCGGTTCTGTTGATAAGTGCTGATTTCTTCCTAGTACAGTCCCAAATTCTGATTCTATTTTCACGTAAGAACATGTGCGCTGCAGTTTCTACAAGCCGACATTTGTCGCAGAATGGAGATGGTCTCAATTTGAATTTCCATAATCGTTCCGCTGTGAGTAAGGTTTTATTTACAACGTCGTACCATACGGCACTAGTTGGTAGAATTTCATTGTTGATTTTTTTCCAGACGTTCATCCAGTTTTTAGTAGGATATTTTACCTATATTGGGTTGTGAAAACGATGTCTGGTTATGTAATCATAGACGGTTCCAGTATTGGTTTGTGCTGGCGTAAGTCTTATATAGCTCCAATCGACATAGTACTTTCGGACGTAATTTACGCTGGCATGTATATGTGGTACGTTAAATGTGGTACGTTAAACTGCCAGGTACTAGCATCGTCCTAACGACCATTTTCACCTTGCAGGTGTTCCTGTGCATGAAAGCTTTCAAATTCGTACAATGACTTGGTTTTATAGCTTTTTAATGCAACTAAGTATCGACTCGAAAAAATCGAAGAAAAGTATCTCCTTTCCTAAGTACCAGAATTATTTGCTTATCATTCCTGGGTTGCCTCCCATCACTCATGAAAATGATAGTAATTTTTTCCAATCATTAATAGCTGATGTTCCTGAATTAATTTTTAACCGCAAGTGTTTTATTTTTCTTAGCCTAATTAATTTTGAAATTTAATCACCATCCATTGTGAGTAGGGCTTCGCAAGAGGACCTATTAAGTATTCCACATAGATTTGGTAAATCAAAAATTTCGCTGATTATATTTAGTTACTTTAACCTTTGTCTAGCCTTGAGTGAAGAGTAAGTTGCAAGTACATTATACTAAACGAGACGGATATTTTTTCATTAGAAAAAGACTCCTAACCACTACCATAGGTGTAAGAATTTAAAAAAGTATTTCAGAAGCCTTTCACACTATGCGCTAAATACGTATCTCTCGACCCATTGGTGCAGTACGCATTTGGGAGACAGAATCACATAATTCGTTTCTTTCGATGATTACTAAATTTCCAAGGCATAATTCAGTCTTTATATATGTACACTCCTGGAAATTGAAATAAGAACACCGTGAATTCATTGTCCCAGGAAGGGGAAACTTTATTGACACATTCCTGGGGTCAGATACATCACATGATCACACTGACAGAACCACAGGCACATACACAGGCAACAGAGCATGCACAATGTCGGCACTAGTACAGTGTATGTCCACCTTTCGCAGCAATGCAGGCTGCTATTCTCCCATGGAGATGATCGTAGAGATGCTGGATGTAGTCCTGTGGAACGGCTTGCCATGCCATTTCCACCTGGCGCCTCAGTTGGACCAGCGTTCGTGCTGGACGTGCAGACCGCGTGAGACGACGCTTCATCCAGTCCCAAACATGCTCAATGGGGGACAGATCCGGAGATCTTGCTGGCCAGGGTAGTTGACTTACACCTTCTAGAGCACGTTGGGTGGCACGGGATACATGCGGACGTGCATTGTCCTGTTGGAACAGCAAGTTCCCTGCCAGTCTAGGAATGGTAGAACGATGGGTTCGATGACGGTTTGGATGTGCCGTGCACTATTCAGTGTCCCCTCGACGATCACCAGTGGTGTACGGCCAGTGTAGGAGATCGCTCCCCACACCATGATGCCGGGTGTTGGCCGTGTGTGCCTCGGTCGTATGCAGTCCTGATTGTGGCGCTCACCTGCACGGCGCCAAACACGCATACGACCATCATTGGCACCAAGGCAGAAGCGACTCTCATCGCTGAAGACGACACGTCTCCATTCGTCCCTCCATTCACGCCTGTCGCGACACCACTGGAGGCGGGCTGCACGATGTTGGGGCGTGAGCGGAAGACGGCCTAACGGTGTGCGGGACCGTAGCCCAGCTTCATGGAGACGGTTGCGAATGGTCCTCGCCGATACCCCAGGAGCAACAGTGTCCCTAATTTGCTGGGAAGTGGCGGTGCGGTCCCCTACAGCACTGCGTAGGATCCTACGGTCTTGGCGTGCATCTGTGCGTCGCTGCGGTCCGGTCCCTGGTCGACGGGCACGTGCACCTTCCGCCGACCACTGGCGACAACATCGATGTACTGTGGAGACCTCACGCCACACGTGTTGAGCAATTCGGCGGTACGTCCACGCGGCCTCCCGCATGCCCACTATACGCCCTCGCTCAAAGTCCGTCAACTGCACATACGGTTCACGTCCACGCTGTCGCGGCATGCTACCAGTGTTAAAGACTGCGATGGAGCTCCGTATGCCACGGCAAATGGCTGACACTGACGGCGGCGGTGCACAAATGCTGCGCAGCTAGCGCCATTCGACGGCCAACACCGCGGTTCCTGGTGTGTCCGCTGTGCCGTGCGTGTGATCATTGCTTGTACAGCCCTCTCGCAGTGTCCGGAGCAAGTATGGTGGGTCTGACACACCGGTGTCAATGTGTTCTTTTTTCCATTTCCAGGAGTGTATCTTGCTAAGTATGTATGTATTTATAAACTGAACTTTCTGCAGTCGGCATATCATGGTCTTTCAACAAGGCACTGATGACATTAAGTTTCCGCTCCAAACTGTTCGTAGCCATGAACTTGGAATTCGCCCTCAACCGCAATCCGAGTTGGAGTCTCTCTTCAGTTACATCTAACCAGTGCGCACCTATTGCACTACTGAACGGAGGTGCTTTATTTTGGATTTCTGAAGATTATGTTTTGCGCTAGAGGATCGTGAGTACTGGTGTACCAACTGTCGCACTTAATAGACCTCACAATTCGAATTTACAATAACGCTTATGTCGTCAGCATAGCCGTGACAAACTGTCTTAATACTGAAGATCTGTAGTCCTCTCAACTGGTGGTGCATTGTCGAAAGCAAAGGTTCCACTGCGATCGCATATAATATCATAGACAATGGACAACCTTGGCGTACTGACTGTTGCACTGGAAATGTCTCAGTCAGTTGTCTATTGATTTTGATCCTTGAAAAAACACCACTGAGACATTTACGAATGACAGTTATAAAGTGGTCATTGAAATCCATTTTATGCATGGTGTTGAATAAGAAGTCATGATTGATCCTATTAAAGGCTTCATCAAAATCTAAAAACAATAAGATAAGACTATTTTCACTTACCCAAGTGAGCTTTGACACATAAGGTGTCTAGCATTGATCTTCCCTTCATTGCAGTCGTTTGGTAAGGACCTATGACAGTTTTCAGGAGGGACTTCATCCTTCCATTCAGGAGACGAGTGAGAATTTTAAAGTCAGCGTTGCGTAAGGTGAGTGGTCTTAAATCGTGAAGGCGCTTGCTGACTATTTTTTTTTTTTAGGAATGAGTACAATCATTCCCTCCGTAAGTATAGGGGGGAACGCCTGGTTATTTAATAACTCGTTGTATATATCTGTGAGCTCATTCCCTATTACATCCCACATGCGTACGTAAAATGCGACCGGGAGCCCATCGGGACCAGCTGACTTGATCCTTGGAGCGTCATTAATTATGGTTTTTATTAAGTCCTGAGTTATATGTTCGATTAGATGGGCATTATGCTACTCACGTATTCCCGTCGTAACGTTTGCTAAAAGTTCTTCACCGTGCAGTCGATCTACTTCCGTTCCAGCGTAGAGATCCCTATAATAATTCTCCACAAATTGTTTTATGGCGGCCTGAGTAGTATACTCTCCTCCGTCATCGGCCGCCGGCGCGGGTATTATTCTCTGTTTCCCTCTACGCGTCACCCTTATCTCATGGTATAACGACGTACGTTCCTGCACAAGATCGTCCTTGTCTCGAGCTCGCGTACGCACCCCGTCCATAAGCTTCCGGTCTAGGGCCGTTATTTTCGACTTAAAGCGTTTCAGTTTGATTATGTTAACTGAAGGCCCATCTGGTTGTTGGTCAAGGTCTCGCAAACAAGAGAAATAATATTCCGCCGATTGTTTGCGCCAATATGCTTGGTCTTTTGCTTACTGTATAATGCATTTACGAAGTGCAGGGTTTGCGTATTCGGTCCACCAAATGATCCGCTGTCGATACCTCGTTTGGGAGCGTATGCATTTTCACCAAGTCTGTTTGGTCTGTTGCTTAAGTTCAGCATCCTGCAATAGAAAGACGTTAAGGTGCCATACCCCACGGCCAGGAAAGGATATACCTTAATGAAATACGACATGCACAATGGTCGGAGAAATTTATAGGCCTTATCTCACAATCATCAGTATTGAGCATAATTCTTTAGTGACATAGATTCTATCTAACCTGCTTGCTGACGTGCTACTGACGTAAGTATATCGGGTAGTGTGGGGATTCAAGTAAACCCAGATGTTTTGTAGTCCTAATTCAGTCACCAACGTTTGGAGCTCTTGACAAGTGTTCAAATTGTGGTTCTGATCACGGCGTAACACACTGTTAAAGTCTCCGGCAAGCAAGGCGGCGGTCCCAACGTTCTTTAACAGTTCATCTACACCATTCCGATAAAAGTTACTTCTGTGTCGTCTTGCGTCAGTACCAGATGGCGCATAACCATCGAGGACACAGAGGACAGTGCGACTGCAGGGACTTATCTCTGGCACGCTCCACGTGAGACCCACATTTCCAACTTACTGTCCACAAACCACATTTGTAGTGCCCCTGCTCACTATACTTATTACTCGGGGCAGTCAATGTACCGATTCCCGTAAGAGTGAACGCCTATAAGCAGCTAAAGGTCTGCACTTCATTGTAATTTAATTCTTCGAGAGCTGCCAGATCACCAATGGTATCTGTTCTTTCGGACATGTCTGAAAGAACAGATACCATCTTCATATAGATAAGGCTTCCCGGCTAATGATCTTCTTCAGTGCGGATGGATTCACATTGCCCGAACTCTTACGGAAATCGGTAGGTTGACTGCCGTGAATAATGAGTATAGTGGACAGGGGTACTACAAATGTAGTAAGTGGACAGTAAGTTGGAAATGTGGGTCTCATGGGGAACGTGCCAGAGATAAGTCCCTGCAGTCGCATTATCCTCTGTGCCCTCGATCGCTCAGACGGATAGAGCGTCTGCCATGTAAGCAGGAGATCCCGGGTTCGAGTCCCGGTTGGGCCACACATTTTCAACTGTCCCCGTTGGTATTTATCAATGCCTGTAAGCAACTAAAGGTCTGGATTTCATCGTAATTTTAATCTTCGAGAGCTGCCAGAGCACATGTCTGAAAGAAGATACCATCTTCGTACATATACTTGTACTTCTCTGTATTGTCGCCACTACGATTTAGACATTTGTAATAGCGTTGTAACGACTATAGAATAGCTTCGCCATACAAGGTAGCCGCTTGTGCTTTCCGCCACTTTTCTACACTGGTCTGCAGTTCGTTGTGTGTGCCGAAATGTTGTCTTCATAGCCAGATCTTTGTGTAAGCAGAAATGAAAATCAGAGACTGCCACCTATTGATTATGTCGTGGGTGACTACGTGATGAAACAGAGCCCAGCCCGCATCTCGTGGTCGTGCGGTAGCGTTCTCGCTTCCCACACCCGGGTTCCCGGGTTCGATTCCCGGTGGGGTCAGGGATTTTCTCTGCCTCGTGATGGCTGGGTGTTGTGTGCTGTCCTTAGGTTAGTTAGGTTTAAGTAGTTCTAAGTTCTAGGGGACTTATGACCACAGCAGTTGAGTCCCATAGTGCTCAGAGCCATTTGAACCATTTGAAACACAGCCCATGGAAAACGCTGCAGGGACGTCCCAATTGCCTGTTCAGTGTGCAGCCTAGAATATGCATCACATGTACGTTATGTGGGTTGCATAAAATTAGGTGAAATCCCGTAGCGACCACGCATACTTGGGGTGAGACACTATTGTTTTAGGCATCTTTACGTGCTCACTGTGTGTTCAGAACTGAAAAGAGAGACATGATGTGATCCATGAGCATACCAAACAGACTGTCCAGCACTCATCGCATTTTCTCTATATTTTCCATTTCGCGACGTAACAAACCTAACTTTCCGAATGGCCCTCGCACTCTGCATGAGCTCCTACACAAATTGACGTATTCACTAGCTTTTTTCAGTGTGTTGTGAGATTGCTTTCCATGCAAGGTTCATCTAGCTGTATAAAACGCAGTGCGCTGTCAGTGGTGGTCATTACATCCCTCCACAATCTCCAATTGTTTCGCGCTTCACTACGAGTAACCCACGCCGCCATCGCTGCATACCTGGGGTTAGAACGTAGCGCGACAACTGCAAATCCACGCGACCGGACCTTTCCATTTAGCACTGCCGCCATTTTATCGGCGACTGCCACAGGCGCGCGAGTGCATTCCAACGGGACACCGCCGGCCGCATCTATTTGCAGAGGGCAGCGCCGGACGTCACCGAATTATTTAGACCGGGCCCAAAACGTTAAATATTAACCGGCGAGGACGCCACAGGCGCGCGCACTCTACTTGGAATGATTTATTCGGTTTGCAGTTGCGCCAGTTCGATAGACAACTGGCGCCACGCAGATTTCTTTGACTGCGCCAGCACTGATTTGCGGCCGACACGCGCCGGCCAGAATTAAATTCCGCGGCTGGCTTCGCAGCCACGCGCGCGCGGGCCGCGGTAACGCCCGTCCGCGCCTCGACACTGGCTGGTTAGCGGTCTCGTTCATTACCGGCGCTAATCAGGTTGTGCCCGGCACGCGCCTGTGAGTGAATTCCTGGACTCGCGTCTACCTCACGCAGAGCAGCAGGCAGCGGGGGAACAAGTGTGACGCTGGACACTACCCGACTGTATTCAACCCTCCTGTCTGAGGAGCATTCGCTGGCGACGTTACTGTACTGTATGAAAGTGAGGAAGAGCTACGCCACCTGTTGAATGGAATGACAGGTTTATCGACAAGGGAAACTCCCTATCTCACGACCTCAGATTAGTGGTAAGATGGCTCAATGGATAGCTCGCCAAATACTGTACGTACACTACTGGCCATTAAAATTGCTACACAACAAAGATGACGTGCTACAGACGCGAAATTTAACCGACAGGAAGAAGATGCTGTGATATGCAAATGATTAGCTTTACAGAGCATTCACACAAGGTTGCCGCCGGTGCCGACACCTACAACGTGCTGACATGTGGAAAGTTTCCAACCGATTTGTCATACACAAACAGCAGTTGACCGGCGTTGCCTGGTGAAACGTTGTTGTGATGCCTCGTGTAAGGGGGACAAATGCGTACCATCACCTTTCCGACTTTGATAAAGGACGGATTGTAGCCTATCACGATTGCGGTTTATCGTATCGCGACATTGCTGCCCGCGTTGGTCGAGATACAATGTTAGCAGAATGTGGAATGGTGGGTTCAGGAGGGTAATACGGAACGCCGTGCTGGATCCCAATGGCCTCATATCACTAGCAGTCGAGATGACAGGCATCTTATCCACATGGCTGTAACGGATCGTGCAGCCACGTCTCGATCCCTGAGTCAACAGATGGGGACGTTTACAGGACAACAACCATCTGCACGAACAGTTCGACAACGCTTGCAGCAGCATGGACTGTCAGCTCGGAGACCATGGCTGCGGTTACCCTTGACGCTGCATCACAGACAGGAGCGCTCGCGAAAGGCAAAACGTCATTTTTTCGGATGAATCCAGGTTCTGTTTACAGCATCATGATGGTCGCATCCGTGTTTGGCGACATCGCGGTGAACGCACATTGGAAGCGTGTATTCGTCATCGCCATACTGGCGTATCACCCAGCGTGATGGTATGAGGTGCCATTGACTACACGTCTCGGTCACCTCTTGTTCGCACTGACGGCACTTTGAACAGTGGACGTTACATTTTAGATGTGTTACGACCCGTGTCTCTACCCTTCATTTGATCCCTGCGAAACCCTACATTTCAGCAGGATAATGCACGACTGCATGTTGCAGGTCCTGTGTGGACCTTTATGGATACAGAAAATATTCGACTGCTGCCCTGGACGGCACATTCTCCAGATTTCTCACCAATTGAAAACGTCTGGTCAATGGTGGCCGAGCAACTGGCTCGTCACAATACGCCAGTCACTACTCTTGATGAACTGTGGTATTGTGTTGAAGCTGCATGGGCAGCTGTACCTGTACACTCCATCCATACTGTTTGACTCAATGCCCAAGCGTATCAAGGCCGTTATTACGGCCAGAGGTGGTTTTTCTGGGTACTGATTTCTCAGGATCTATGCACGCAAATAGCGTAAAAATGTAATCACATATCAGTTATAGAATAATATATTTGTCCAATGAATATCCGTTTATCATCTGTCTTTCTTCTTGGTGTAGCAATTGTAATGGCTAGTACTGTGGATCAAGCATGAAAACAGGAAAAAAGTGTAGCGAACTTTGAAAACAGAAGAATACTCGAAACGGTACAAGTTGAAGTTGTCCAATATTTTAAGGAACTGTCCATTTGGTCATTGAGGTCCCTGTTGGCTGTATTCAAATTTTTTTCTGTATCGTGGTGTAACGGCCCCTTTGCAAACAGCGAGGTGTAAGGAAGGGACCTACAGACGTACTTACCTGTTTAATAGGTTGGTTCTGGGAAGGGGACCATAGGATTATGGAAGTATGGGAAGGAAGTTAGACGTGTCCTTTCAAAGGTGCCATCGCGGCATTTACCTTAAACTATTCAGGGAAATCAAGGAAAACCTAAATCAGGATGGTCGGACGCGGGTTTGAACCGTCATCCTCCCGAAAGCGAGTCCATTGTGCTAACCACTGCGCTATCTCACTTGGTAACTACGCACTTCGTGTGTGTTCTACACAAGTACCACATATTATGTCTCTAGAGTTCCGTTTTGAAAGTTTTGACTCTTGAACTGCTTTTTTATAATGTAGTTCACATCAGATTATTTGTTGTTTTAATTTCTGTGAGATATCTACGCGAAATCTTGCCTGCTATCAGTATTTATCACTTTAACTTGCGACCGTAATTTATTCTTACCACATGACTCATATTCTGTAACCAACGTACTGCATGACAATTGTCCAGACTACAGAAGGAGAACAGACACCTCAGTGACCGGACTGGTGGTTTATCATTTTGTCATAAGAAAAGGGGCCACGAGGAGGATTTGAACAGGGATCTCCCGCTTCACAGTCCAACACTGTGACCGCATAACCACGACGCCGTGATGCTTGCAGGGCGCTCTACGTTACACATCTTGAGCCTGGACCGATCACGTTTCTATTTTGCTTCCTATTTCACATTTCAGTACACCTTCGGCTTTTCATGTTTGGCCTGCGTTCAGTTTTTGACGGGCTACGCACTGGGCCATTTTACCACTAAATCTGAGGGAGGTGTGGGTACGATAGTGAGATTCCCTTGTAAGTATGGAATATGTATCGAGTGAAACAGGACACAGTTGTAAGAGGGATTCTCTTTTAGTAAATTAAGTACATGTGTAAGTACGACAGCAAGTCAAAAATGATCCACACTGTAGCTATAACTTTTAGTGCAATACAAATAGGACACCTGCGTTAACATCATTTTTGAATATAGTGCCCTTGCTGTTTAACGCACTTGGTCCACCGTAGCACAAGCTTTCTGATGCCCTGAGAAAAATTGTTTTCGGCAGAGATGCAAGCCACGGATTCACTTATTGTCCGAGATAAATCTACGTCCACTTAATGCCTCTTCGAGTGGAGTAAGGAAGTGATAGTCGTATGGGGAAAGATCAGGACTATATGCAGGACGAGCCTTTACTTCAAATTAGAGTTTCCGGGACGCTTCAGCAGTATGGGCAGTGGTATGTGGATGGGCATTGTAGTGCAACAATACAACGCCTCTCGACAGAAGTCCTCGGGCTTTTGCTTCGAATGGCAGGCTTCAGACTGTCAGTGAAATCCCACTGCAGCACTCACTGTTTATTGTTGTGCCACTCTGCTCATGCGTCCCAAAGACGGTAAGCATCAATTTCCCTCAAAATTTTTGGTATTTGAACTTCCCGGCTGAGAGATTGTAGATGTTTCCATTCCATACTCTGCCGTTAACTCTCCGGCTCGCAATGGTGCATCCACATTTCGTCACCAGTGATGGTTCTGCCTAGGGAGCCGTCAGGTTCGTTGCCACAGCGATGCAGATGTTCCTGGCAGGTGACCAAGCGCGTTTATTTATGCAATAGTGTGAGTTGTTTCGAGACCCATCTTGTACAGACTTTATGAAACCCAAGACTGTTGGGGATGATTTCGTAGATAGTGCCATGATCACTTTGAAGACGATGTGCCACTTCGTCAATAGTAACACGTCTGTCTGCCGCAATCACGTCACGTGCACACTCAACGTTGTCATCTTTGTGACCGTGAATTGTCGTCCGTCTCATTCCTCAGGTGAACGTTTTTTAATTTTGCAATCCGCTCGAGGACACTCCGTTGCGGCAAGACATTGTTCCCGTATTGTGCCCAAAATCTGTGTTGGACTGCGGTCCACGATCACCTTCCGGCCATAAAAACCTAGTCACAGCCCCTTGTTCCTCTTTGATGCAAACTTCTAATGGAACGGCCCTGTACTACGTCAAACACGTGAGGGATTTACTATTATACTTCCATACCAAGATCACAACAGTATAACAACAATTAACGAAGACAGAAGTCTATATGAACAATGTAAGAACTTTTGTAAATATTGACGATATTTCTTGACTTACTCTTGTAGAAGCATTAAGCCCTGTTTTAGTGTAACTATGTCCTGTTATAAACAAAGTCATGTCCAAAAAAATGAGGTAGGAATATTAGTGTTTAACGTCCCATCGACAACGAGATCATTAGAGTCATTAGAAAGGAATTATCCCGGCATTTGCCAGGAGCGATTTAGGGATATGACGTAAAACCTAAATCTGGATGGACTCACGGGGATTTGAACCATCGTCCTCAAGAATTCGTGTCCAGAGTGCTAACTGCAGCGACACTTCCCTTGGTATGACATTAAAAAAATCATATGAGCAGTTCTGGCCTAGGAAGTCATGTAACTTAATGGATGGCAGGAATGATAATTCAGCATCATTGAATAGTAACACCGCCGGTAAGATATTACCAAAATTACTGAGGTGTAATCATGATTATTTTATAGACGAATACCGCGCAGTGAGGACCCCTTCCTGTAACTGCAGTAGTCATATCTGAATAACAAGTAACTGCTGATAATGCGTCTCTGAGCAATTTCTATGGCGTGGAATTCAAGTAGGTAAATGATAAAATAAAGCAATACACACATCGAGCTAATACACTCTGTAATTTAGTTTCTGGTGCGTGACCAATTACACATTAAACATTACAATATTAACCACACTATCCCTTCACTTAGCTACAGCTGTTAAGACCCACTATTACAGCTGATATTATCGTGCAAAAGACCGTTCTTTTCCAAGATAACATCGACTGTAGTAGTAGATCTTAACGGCGGGTACTAAATGAATATATATTTATATTGAGATAACAAAAGTCATGAGATACCTCCTAATATTGTGTCGGACTTGACCTTTTCCCGGTGTAGTGCAGCAACAGACGTAGCACGGACTCAACAAGTCGTTGGAAATACGCTGCAGACATACTGAGCTATGTCGGGCGGTCTGAGTGACCAAACCATTCGCTCGAATAGTCCAGAATGTTCTTCAAAGCAATCGCGAGCAGTTGTCGCCCGGTGACACGGCGCAATGTCAGCCATAAAATTATATCGTCTGGGAACATGGAGGCTATCAATGACTGCAAATAGTCTCCAAGAAGCAGAACAAACCATTTCCAGTCAACAGCCCACACCATTGCGGAGCCATCACCACCTTGCACAGTACCTTATTGACTACTTCTGTCGCCGACCGGGGTGGACGAGCGGTTCTAGGCGCTATAGTCTGGAACCGCGCAACCGCTACGGTCGCAGGTTCGAATCCTGCCTCGGGCATGGATGTGTGTGATGTCCTTAGGTTAGTTAGGTTTAAGTAGTTCTATGTTCTAGGGGTCTGATGACCTCAGAAGTTAAGTACCATAGTGCTCAGAGCCATTTGAACCATTTGAACTACTTCGTTCCATGGCATTGAGGGGTCTGCACCACACTCGAATCTTATCACCAGCTCTTACCAACAGAAACCGCGACTCAGCTAAACAGGTCACTCTTTTTCAGTCGTCAAGAGTCCAACCGGCATGGATCACGAGCCCAATAGAGGCACTGCAGACAATGTCGTTCTGTTAACAAATGACCCATTAACGCCAAATTTCGCAGCACTCTCCTAACACATACGTTTGCCGTACTTCCAACATTGATTTTTTGCCGTTATTTCACGCAGTTTTGCTTGTCTGTTAGCACCGACAACTTTACACAAACACCGGTGCTCTCAATCGTTAAGTGAAGACCGTCAGCTACTGCTTTGTCCTTGGTGAGAACTAATGCTGGAAATTTGGTAGTCTCAGTACGCCCTTGACACTATAGATCTCAGCATATTGAATTCGCCAACGACTTGCGGACTGGAATGTGCCTTGCGCCTAGCTCCAGCTACCATTCCGCGCTTTTCGTGCGTCTATAATTACTTCGGAGACGTTTTCACATGAATCACCTGACTACAAATGACAGTACACTGCCATTTTCCACCTTGTGTACGCGATACTACCGCCATCTGTATATGTGGATATCGCTATCACGTGACTCAATTTATGACTGTCGTGTGACTAGGGCCTCCCGTAGGAGAGACCGTTTGCCAGGTGCAAGTCTTTCGATTTGACGCCACTTCGGCGACTTGCGCGAAGACGGGGATGGAATTATAATGATGAGGACAACACAACACCCAGACGCTGAGCGGAGAGTATCTCCGGCCCAGCCATGAATCGAATCCGAGCCCTTAGGATTGACATTCTGTTGTGCTGACCACTCGGCTACCGGGGGCGGACACTCAGTTTATGAAAGCGAGGAACTATATAGCACCTTTTAAATGGAATTAGCATTTTACTAAGCTTGGAAAACGGATTGGGTGAAATAAAAGAACACAGCTGTAAGGTGGCTGCTCTTTCAGTATAAGAACTACATGTGTAAGTAGACTCGTTGAGTCCTCTTTCAATGAAACTATTCCTAGTTTCGAACAAATTCATGGCCCCAAAACAAGAAGGAAGATTAGTGTATAATGCTAGGTTGACAGCGAGGCCATTAGAGACGAAGCACAAGCTCGGATTAGTGAAAGATGGGGAAAGGATCATCCCAGAATTTGCCTTGAACTATTTACAGAAAGGTCGAAAAAAATAAATTTTGGTGCCCGTACGGTGATTTGAACCGTCATCCTCACGAGTGCTCGTCCATTGTGCTAAACACTACGCCACCTCGCTCGGAATGGCTCAGACAATCAGTTTTAGAGCGCTGCATATTACAAAGCTGGTTTTTTGAGTCATACACAGAGCACGGAACGCCGTATAATCAACGAAAACAAAACAACAATAATGGAATGTACTCAAATTAAATCAGGTAATGCTGAGGGATTTAGCTTCGAAAGAAGACACTTAAATTAGTCGATAAGTTTTGCTATCTGGGCAGGAAATGACTGATTATGGCTGAAATAGAGAGGATATGGAATGTGGACTGGAAAGGGTAAGGAAAACGTTTGTGAAGAAGAGAAATATGGTAACATCGAAGACAGGTTCAATTTCCGAACGTATTTGCATGGACTTTTGTCGTTTATGGAAGTGAAACATGGACGACAAATAATTTAGAGAAGAATAAAAAATGTTCAAATATGTGTGAAATCTTAACTGCTAAGGTCATCAGTCCCTAAGCTTACACATTACTTAACCTGAATTATCCTAAGGACAAACACACACACCCATGCCCGAGGGAGGTCTCGAATCTCCGCCGGGAACAGCCGCACAGTCCATGATTGCAGCGCCTTAGAAAGCTCCGCTAATCCCACGCGGCTTAGACAAGAATAGAACAGAAGCTCTTGAAATGTGGTGTTACAGAAGAATTCTAAAGATTATGTGGGTAGATCACGTAACTAATAACGACGTACTGAACAGAATTGCTGACACAAGAAGTTTGTTGCACAAGCTGACTAGACTAAGGGATCGGTTGATAGGACACATTCTGAGGCATTAAGGGATCATCAATTTCTTACTGGGGTAAAGCGTGGGGGGTAAAAATCGTAGAGGTGGACCATGTAACAAATGCAGTACGCAGTTTCAGAAGGATGTAGGTTGCAGTGGTTACTCGGAGATGAAGAGGCATGTTCAGGACAGAGTAGCATGGAGAGCTGCAGCAAACGAGTCTTCGGACTGAAGAGAACAACAAGAAAACATCAACAACAGCAGCGTCGCCATATGAAAAGAGAATCAGGTATCACATGAGTAACACCAGTGAATAGAAGACTCACTGGTAAGGTCCTATGAAACTTAATGAAGTATAACAGAGTTCAACTTACAGGCGACCACCGTGAGTGGGTATCCGTTTGTGTATCTGCGACTGTCCTACATGAAAAACGTATAACTGCTTCTAATAAGTCTCGGTGTCATTTGAAAGATGAATATGAATTAGTATGATCTACAAAATATACGTAGCCAATCCATGCAGTAGGCTCTGTAATTTAGTGGACTGCTAAAGAAATGCACATTATTCTGCCAGCTGCAGCATCTTTTCGCTCAGTGGCCGCGGTTAGCACTTACCTTCACAGCTGGACGGTTAAAAGAAGGCAAAAAAACCACTCACGATTTCAACGACGTGGTGCTACTTTGCACACACCTACAAACACTATGCATCTTTTGGGAGAAGATTTTTGGAAACGTATCGTCTCAAAAAGCCTATGATTCCCTCGTTCGCTGGACCTTATTCCAACAGACTTTCTCTTTGGATGCAGCATAATCCGTAGTGTATCGCAGTCCCCTACCGACCCTCTGTGACTCAAGAACTGATGTAACTACGTACGTGAAAAGGACATCACAATCAGTGTATAGACGCTAGTGGAGGTTATTTCCAACGTATATTGTAATTTCACAGCAGCTTTTCTAACAACCTGCACAGTAAAACTGCACAAGTAATAATTATTAACTAGTAAATTTCTCATTGTCATTCATAATTAAATATTCAAACGAATAACATCACAACACTTTGCGTGTTCCTATATATCATACACTTTTTTCCATAGCATTTCTGTACAAAGTCAGTATAAAACCGGCAACAGAAATTAAAAGGATAACACCTTTATTATAAATGAAACAAAAAAGAAGTATAGTGTTAAATCTCAACTTCTGAACAAGATGACAGTCTACAAATAAGTCAGCCATGAGAGACTGTTCTCAATAATTATTAGCTGTCGAACGGGTGACAACCATTTAATTAGTCCATGGATTTCACAGACACACACTATGTGACCAAAAGTATCCGGACACCCCCAAAAATATACGTTTCTCATATTAGGTGCATTGTGCTTCCACCTACGCCAGGTACTCCACATCAACAACCTCATTAGATATCGTGAGAGAGCAGAATGGGGGTGCTCTGCCGAACTTCAAATGGTTCAAATGGCTCTTAGCACTATGGGACTTAACATCTACGGTCATCAGTCCCCTAGAACTTAGGACTACTGTAAACCTAGCTAACCTAAGGACATTACACAACACCCAGTAATCACGAGGCAGAGAAAATCCCTAACCCCGCCGGGAATCGAACCCGTGACCCGGGCGTGGGAAGCGAGAACGCTACCGCACGACCACGAACTGTGGACTCCGCGGAACTCACGGACTTCGAACATAGTCAGATATTTTGGGTGTCACTTGTGTTATAAGTTTGTACGCGGGATTTCCACACTCCTAAAGATCCCTAGGGCCACTGTTTCCGATGTGATAGTGAAGTGGAAACCTTAAGAGACATGTACAGCACAAAAGCTTACAGGCCGAAAAAATGGTTCAAATGACTCTAAGCAGTATGGGACTTAACATCTGAGGTCATCAGTCCCCTAGAACTTAGAACTACTTCAACCTAACTAACCTAAGGACATCACACACAGGCATGCCCGAGGCACCATTCGAATATGCGACCGTAGCAGTCACGCGGTTCCGGACTGAAGCGCCTAGAATCGCTCGGCCACCACGGCCGGCTCTTACAGGCCGACCTCGTCTGTTGACTGACAGAGACTGCCGACAGTTGAAGAGGGTCTTAATGCGTAATAGGCAGACAGCTATCCAGAGCATCACACAGGAATACCAAACTGCATCAGGGTCAACTGCAAGCACTATGAGAGTTAGGAGGGAGGTGAGAAAACTTGGATTTTATGGTCGAGCGGCTGCTCAGAAGCCACGCATCACACCGGTAAATGCCAAACAATGCCTCGCTTGGTGTAAGTGGAATAAACATTGGACGACTGAACAGAGGAAAAACGTTGTGTGGAGTGACGAATCACGGTACACTATGTGGCGATCCGATGGCAGGGTGTGGGTATGGCGAATGCCCGGTGAACGTCATCTGCCAGCGTGTGTAGTGCCAACAGTACAATTGGGAGGCGGTGGTGTTAGGGTGTGGTCGTGTTTTTGATAGAGCGGGCTGGCACCTCATGTGGTTTTGCGTGGCACTATCACAGCATAGGCCTACATTGACGTTTTAAGCATCTTCTTGCTTCCCAATGTTGAAGAGCAATTCGGGGATGGCGATTGCATCTTGCAATTGACCTGTTCATAATGCACGGCCTGTGGCGGAGTGGTTACACGACAGTTACATTGCTATAATGGAGTGGCCTGCACAGAGTCGTGACCTGAATCCTATAGAACACATTTGGGATGTTCTGGGACGCTGACTTCATGGTAGGCCTCACCGACCGACATCGATACCTCTCCTCAGTGCAGAACCCAATGAAGAATGGGCTGCCATTAGCAAAGAGAGCTTGCAGCACCTGATTGAACGTATTCCTGCGAAGTGGAAGCTGTCATCAAGGCTAAGGGTGGGTCAACACCTTATTGAATTCCAGCATTAGAGATCCGGTCATAGCTTCATAGGTACAGTAGCGAAACATTCCGTTTATAATGTACATACCAGAAATACAGTTCCGAATCCCGCTTACGTACGCAACTACCACCTTCAAATTTTTGAATTGCATTTGGTAATATGATCATGTGTCACAAAATTGCTTCACGTCATGCTGTATCAAAGTAATCAAATTATCAAATGAATCTATACGGTTCCAGAGACCTTTACAAGTCTCAAACATGTATGATGTGTATATGCAGACTGAAGCAACAAATGAAAATCTATATGGCGGCAGACATTCAAACCCCGGTCTCCTGCTCACTAACCACATGCGCTAACCGCTATGCCACCCCGGACTCCCTTGTCATTTCGAACTGAGGAGGGAGACGTCCTGTGGTAATCCGTGCAGTTGTGCAAGCCACGGTGCCAGGGTGGCATAGTGGTTAGCGCATCTGCCTAAAGAGCAGGGGAGTCGGGTTCGAATCTCTGCCTCCATATAAATTTTCATTCGTCGCTTCAGTCTACACACATAAAATTGAAATTATATCTATATGAAGGGTTAATTGCGTAATAAAAGCTGTCTCTAATCATTGTTCATGAGGTTACCGAATGGACACTTGTTCCGCAGAAATTTTGTAATAATTTGTCAAAGTGTTTGTAACTTTAGGTCGTGATAAAAACTATTTATTGAGTTTACATAACTAATCGATGTGTGTATATGGTACAGTCCTGTGTATGAGTTGGTAGATGACAGAAGAGAAACGGAGAAACCCAATTCCAGTACGCAACATACTCCTCGAATTTCTCGAGTACCACCAAGGTGTCCGCTGGTCGTCAACGTCTCCTTCCAACGGACGGCTCACCATCAATAATGTCACATGCCCTCACTCCGAGAGGCACTGAGGGCTCCTTGGAAATTTATTCCTAAAAAAAAAGGCGCGAGTTCTGGTATCAAGAACTTTACATTACTACCTTTCTTCCACCTGGAGTCAAAATATTTTATCGAGTAGGCTACTTCCGAGTCGAGTGCAACCACACATGGATGCGTGAGCGACCCCGACCACGGATACGTGAAACTGACATTATAACAAACAATTACTTGAATAAAATGAATTTTTAATGTACCACGTTTTTAAATTAGACTAAAAGGTACCAGAATATAATGCTATAGAATGATACCTGGCCTCACAGGTCTTTCTAGCCCCGTACAGACAGCCCTGAAAAGTTGTGACACTGAAATTTTTAATAGCTTTGAAAATATTTCTGAAATTTAAAACTAAAATCAGGAAATAAGGAGACTAACTACTCAAGCATCAGTTGTGTATTGCATGCCCCCCCACATTTTTCGTTTTAAATGTTACAAATATTTTCATCTCTACTACAAGTTCATAATTACAAATTTTAAGGATTGGGATTAAGAACATTTTGGGGCTGGATGAAACTATTTTATACATACTAGTCCAATTGAAAAACGTAATACATTGAAAAGTCTTTTTCATTTAAATAATTATTTTCTGCTTATTAGCTTTGTGTGTATGAAGTTTTTCAGTCGACTTCACACATTTTGGTGAGAT
This sequence comes from Schistocerca serialis cubense, assembly GCF_023864345.2. Taxonomy (NCBI): domain Eukaryota; kingdom Metazoa; phylum Arthropoda; class Insecta; order Orthoptera; family Acrididae; genus Schistocerca; species Schistocerca serialis. The sequence goes on along the minus strand of NC_064641.1, from coordinate 142,515,759 downwards.
TACGTCAGAGGCATGTGGTAAATTTCGGAATTATTTCAGTTTCTCTTTACCTGACTCGCCCAATATACTGCTTCGTCCAACATAAATCACGCGGAAAGACTGTGAACGTAGAATTTAGAGCTCACATGAACGCTTACTAAAACAAATGTTCAAATGTGCGTGAAATCTTATGGGGCTTAACTGCTAAGGTCATCAGTCCCTAAGCCTACACACTACTTGACCCAAATTATCCTAAGGACAAACGCACACACCCTTGCCCAAGGGAGGACTCGAACCTCCGCCGCGATCAACCTTTACTAGCAATAGTTCATCCCGCGAACCATTTGGGACTGGAACAGGGCAAGTGGGAAATGACAGAAAAAAACATTAGCTTGAAGCGATTAGGGAAATCACGGAAAACGTAGTTCAAGATGACCGGACGCAGGTTTGAACAGTCGTCCTCTCGAATGCAAGTCCAGTGTGTTAACCACTGCGCCCCTGCTGGGGCAGTACGTCCTCAGCTGGAATCATGAGGCTGAATGCACACCGAATCAATCCTCACACGAAAGAAAAATCACTGGCGGTACTAAGATTCGATCCGGGTGCCTTCAAATGGCAACCAGTGAAGCTGACACCTGTGCTACGGAGGCGCACTTGCACACTAAAGTGCCAAAGAAACTGGTGTAGGCATACGTATTCAAATGAGATATATGTAAACAAGCGGATTACGGCGCTGCGCTCGGCAACGCCTATATAGAGTGTTACAAAAAGGTATGGCCAAACTTTCAGGAAACATTCCTCACACACAAAGAAAGAAAATATGTTATGTGGACATGTGTCCGGAAACGCTTACTTTCCATGTTAGAGCTCATTTTATTACTTCTCTTCAAATCACATTAAGCATGGAATGGAAACACACAGGAACAGAACGTACCAGCGTGACTTCAAACACTTCGTTACAGGAAATGTTCAAAATGTCCTCCGTTAGCGAGGATACATGCATCCACCCTCCGTCGCATGGAATCCCTGATGCGCTGATGCAGCCCTGGAGTATGGCGTATTGTATCACAGCCGTCCACAATACGAGCACGAAGAGTCTATACATTTGGTACCGGGGTTGCGTAGACAAGAGCTATCAATTGCCCCCATAATTGAAAGTCGGGAGTGTTGAGGTCAGGAGAGCGTGGAGGCAATGGAATTGGTCCGTCTCTACCAATCCATCGGTCACCGAATCTGTTGTTGAGAAGCATACGAACACTTCGACTGAAATGTGCACGAGCTCCATCGTGCATGAACCACATGTTGTGTCGTACCTGTAAAGGCACATGTCCTAGCAGCACAGGTAGAGTATCCCGTATGAAATCATGATAACGTGCTCCACTGAGCGTAGGTGGAAGAATATGTGGCCCAATCAAGACAACACCAACAATGCCTGCCCAAACGTTCACAGAAAATCTGTGTTGATGACGTGATTGCACAATTGCGTGCGGATTCTCGTCAGCCCACACATGTTGATTGTGAAAATTTACAATTTGATCACGTTGGAATGAAAACCTCATCCGTAAAGAGAACATTTGCACTGAAATGAGGATTGACACGTTGTTGGATGAACCATTCGCAGAAGTGTACCCGTGGAGGCCAATCAGCTACTGATAGTGCCTGCACACGCTGCACGTGGTTCTCCCGTAGCACTCTCCATACAGTGACGTGGTCAACGTTACCTTGTACAGCAGCAACTTCTCTGACGCTGACATTAGGGTTATCGTCAACTGCACGAAGAATTGCCTCGTCCATTACCGGTGTCCTCGTCGTTCTAGGTCTTCCCCAGTCGCAAGTACAGTACATACTGACGAAACTAAAATGAGCTCTAACATGGAAATTAAGCGTTTCCGGACACATGCCCACATAACATCTTTTCTTTATTTGTGCGTGAGGAATGTTTCCTGAAAGTTTGGCCGTACCTTTTTGTAACACCCTGTGTGAGAAAACAAGTGTCTGCCGCATTGGTTAGATCGGTTACTGCTTCGACCATGGCAGGTTATAAAGACATAAGAGAGTTTGAATGTCGGGTTTTAGTGGAGCACAAGCGATGGGACACAGTATCTCCGAGGTAGCGATGAAGTGAGGATTTTCCAGTACGACTATTTCACGAGTGTACCGTGAAGATCAGGAATCCGGTAGAACATTAAATCTCCGACATCGCTGCGGCCAGAAACAGATCCTGTAAGAAGTGGACCAACGACGACTGAAGAGAGTTGTTCAACGTTACAGAAGTGCAACCCTTCCTCAAATTGCTGTAGATTTCATTGCTCGACCATCAACAAGTCTCAGCATGCGAATCATTCAACGAAACGTAATCGATATGGGCTTTAGGAGCCGAATGCCCACTCTTGTACTCTTTATGACTGCACGAAACAAAACTTTACGCTTCGCCTGGGCCCTTCAACACCGATATTGGACTGTTGATGATTGGAAATATATTGCCTGGCCAGACGACTCTCGTTTCAAGTTATATCTATCGGATGGACTTATAAGGGTATGGAGACAGCCTGATGAATCCTTGGATCCTGCATGTCAGCAGGGGCTGTTGAAACTGGTGGATGCTCTGACACGTACTTAAGCATCCAGTCTGATCTCCTGCATCCATTCACGTCCATTGTGCATTCCGATAGATTTGGGCAATTGCAGCAGGACAGTGTGACACCCCACATGTCTAGAATTGCTACAGAGTGGCTCCAAGATCACTCTTTGAGTTTAAACAATTCCGCTTGCCACCAACTCTCCAGGCATGAACATTATTGAGCATATCTGGGATGCCTTGCAACGTGCTGCAACGTGCTTTTCAGAAGAGATCACCACCCCCTCGTACTCTTACGGAATTATGGACAACCCTGGAGTTCTCGCCAGCACTACTTCAGACATTAGTCGAGTCAATGTCACGTAGTGTTGCGGCACTTCTGCGCGTGAGCTGGTGCCCTGCACGATATTAGGCAGGTGTAGCAGTTTCTTTGGCTCTCCAGCCTACAAGACACGCATTAAAAAATAGCTGTCTCTTCCGAGAGTAGAACCTTTGTAGTCGTTTGTACAGGGTGTTACAAAAAGGTATGGCCACACTTCAGGAAACATTCCTCACACACAAATAAAGAAAAGATGTTATGTGGACGTGTGTCCGGAAACGCTTAATTTCCATGTTAGAGCTCACTTTAGTTTCGTCAGTATGTACTGTACTTCCTCGATTCACCGCCAGTTGGCCCAATTGAAGGAAGGTAACGTTGACTTCGGTGCTTGTGTTGACATGCGACTCATTGCTCTACAGTACTAGCATCAAGCACATCAGTACGTAGCATCAACAGGTTAGTGTTCATCACGAACGTGGTTTGGCAGTCAGTGCAATGTTTACAAATGCGGAATTGACAGATGCCCATTTGATATATGGATTAGCACGGGGCAATAGCCGTGGCGCAGTACGTTTGTATCGAGACAGATTTCCAGAACGAAGGTGTCCCGACAGGAAGACATTCGAAGCAATTGATCGGCGTCTTAGGGAGCACGGAACATTCCAGCCTATGACTCGCGATTGAGGAAGACCTAGAACGACAAGAACACCTGCAATGGACGAGGAAATTCTTCGTGCAGTTGACGATAACCCTAATGTCAGCGTCAGAGAAGTTGCTGCTGTACAAGGTAACGTTGACCACGTCACTGTACGGAGAGTGCTACGGGAGAACCAGTTATTTCCGTACCATGTACAGCGTGTGCAGGCACTATCAGCAGCCGATTGGCCTCCACGGGTACACTTCTGCGAATGGTTCATCCAACAACGTGTCAATCCATTTCAGTGCAAATGTTCTCTTTACGGATGAGTCTTCATTCCAACGTGATCAAATTGTAAATTTTCACAATCAACATGTGTGGGCTGACGAGAATCCGCACGCAATTGTGCAATCACGTCATCAACACAGATTTTCTGTGAACGTTTGGGCAGGCATTGTTGGTGATGTCTTGATTGGGCCCCATGTTCTTCCACCTACGCTCAATGGAGCACGTTATCATGATTTCATACGGGATACTCTACCTGTGCTGCTAGAACATGTGCCTTTACAGGTACGACACAACATGTGGCTCATGCACGATGGAGCTCCTGCACATTTCAGTCGAAGTGTTCGTACGCTTCTCAACAACAGATTCGGTGACCGATGGATTGGTAGAGGCGGACCAATTCCATGGTCTCCACGCTCTCCTGACCTCAACCCTCTTGACTCTCATTTATGGGTGCATTTGAAAGCTCTTGTCTACGCAACCCCGGTGCCAAATGTATAGACTCTTCGTGCTCGTATTGTGGACGGCTGTGATACAATACGCCATTCTTCAGGGCTGCATCAGCGCATCAGGGGTTCCATGCGACGGAGGGAGGATGCATGTATCCTCGCTAACGGAGGACATTTTGAACATTTACTGTAGCAAAGTGTTTGAAGTCACGCTGGTACGTTCTGTTGCTGTGTGTTTCCATTCCAAGATTAATGTGATTTGAAGAGAAGTAATAAAATGAGCTCTAACGTGGAAAGTAAGCGTTACCGGACACATGCCCGCATAACATATTTTCTTTCTTTGTGTGTAAGGAATGTTTCCTGAAATTTTGGCCGTACCTTTTTGTAACACCCTGTATAAGTTAGAATTCAGCAAACGTTTCTATCTTCATTCAAGCAGAAGATATGGCTTCTGAAAATGTATGAATTTTTTGAAGCGCTCTGTACAGTACTTACACTGTCTAAATATCCAGTATTCTGTAGGAGTACTGCCTTCCTACGGAGTCACAACACCCTGAATAGTTAAGTATAAAAAAGGCCATCAAAAGTGGTAGAGTGTTTATCTCAGAGCGTGCCATAATGTTCAACGTGTAACGACAGACGGAGTGAGACAGCCGCTGAAGTGCTAATCTACTCCGAGTCTGCGGCTGAAATCTTTAGACTGGCGCCCCTTTCTGCTGCTCAGACGAGTTTAAAGAAGTCGGAACATGGCGCGGGCTTAATCAGAGTAAAACACCGGTAATATTTCAGGCGACGGTAAGGGGCCTAAACAGCGGGCAGGCGGCGGCGCTAACGGCGTTAGGAATCCATCCATTACCGCGGCGCTTGCGCCGGCGGCTGTGCGGCTGTGGTGTGCCGTGGTCTGGCGTGGGGCTAATGACCGCTGGCTGGCTGGCTGGGAGGCGGACGCGGGCGGGCAATTGTGGAGGCCGCGTGGCACTGCGCATGCGCGAGCTTCTCTCAGGGGTTCTCCAGCTGCTGCTGCTGTCGCGGCTACTAGAGTTAACCTCACCGCAACAGCACGGACGCTTTTCCACAAAGTATTGCGTCTCCTAAAGCTTGTTTCACAGTATAAGCTGGAGCCAAAACTTCCTGCCTCCTTACACACTGCATCAGCAGGTCTGGATCCCGTCTAATTGAGGAATGTAAAACGAATTTGGTTAAACACTTCTGTAGTGCCGTGGCAGGGCTCATATTCCTTTAACACGCTTTTCGCATGAGTTATATGCAACACGCAAGGCCTTGATATCCACACATATTATTGTAATATTCTCTCGCTGCCTATGCACAAACCATTAGTCCTACAGAAAAAATGAACAGGGCGTTTTCGTAGGAAATTTAACTACATTAAATTTTTTACTGAGATACTTTATGCTGGAGATAGTAGATTTCGAGCTATTAAAAAAAGAAAAAAGTACAAAGGTGACCAAAGAACTCACATTCCTACACTCAGCTGCTACCAGCCATGATTTCTAGCAACTTGTGCATATTATCCCCTCCTACACCCTACAAAAATTTACGACTCTACTAATTGTTTCCTACATTTAACCTTTTTCGGTCATCATTAACTGACCTTAGTCGAGCAAATACAAACTGTAATACCAACATTTTAGTAAATTTTTATTAAAAATGAAATTCCTCCAGCTGTGCTTAAGATTTTATATTTACTTCGTTACTAGTTTCGACGTTGCGTTAACGCCATCTTCAGGTCCGTACACTTTGATGAAATCACTTGTGCATGTGCACATGTTGGTCTCACCGCAGACTGTTATATTGAGCCACACACAACTGATTTCATCAAAGTGTACGGTCCTGAAGATGGCGTTGACGCAACGTCGAAATTGTAGGAAAGTAAATATAAAATCTTAAGTACAGCTGGAGGAATTTAATTTTTTATAAAAATTATAGCTCTCGTGTCCCACCTTCATCCAGTTTAAATGTGAATGTAAGACGATTTTAGTAAATTTTAACTAACTTTTTTCGTATTATAGCACCATAAAATAAAAGAAAAATACATCGTTGTCTTCATCAGGCCTTCTCACAACGAGACTACTGTGCCTATAAACGTTATGCTTAGAACTACCTGTCAACGCAATTTATTATAATGTGTCGTTCCCCAAAGTCGTTTTCCTCTCATCGCTCTCATGGGCATGTTTAAAATAGTAATGCTACCGAAGTAGCTGACAATGCAGATAGCGTAATAGCCCAATCAAAAAGAGGCCAAAAAGAGTCGAACATCGGCAATAGTTCGTGTTGTCGAATATTTCTGTATTCTGGTAGCAGGGAGTCCCAGCAGAAATCATGAATGATGAGGGATGAGTGTGGGGGTGGAGGTGCGTTTTAAGGTCACTTCTACACCTTTATCGTGAAAAACTGGAAAACCTGTCACCTTTAGCTAAAACATACCCTAATAAAAAATTTAATTACCTTAAATTCCCTATGCTCCTGGTCATTTAACAGGCTCAGCAAATACTTTCTGTGTATGAAGCGAGAGCATATGAAAATCTCACACATGGTTTTTGAAGTTTTGGGGCTTGCATAAAATCCATCGGTATGGGCAACTGAATCATACAGATGATTCATGTGTTCATGTGAAAATGCTTCTGACGAGATTACGGACACACGACGGGAATTACACTACTGGCCATTAAAATTGCTACACCAAGAAGAAATGCAGATGATAAACGGGCATTAATTGGACAAATATATTATACTAGAACTGACATGTGATTACATTACACGCAATTTGGATGCATAGATCCTGAGAAATCAGTACCCAGAACAACCACCTCTGTCCGTAATAACGGCCTTGATACGCCTGGGCATTGAGTCAAATAGAGCTTGTATGGCGGGTATAGGTGCAGCTGCCCATGCAACTTCAACACGACACCACAGTTCATCAAGAGTAGTGACTGATGTATTGTGACGAGCCAGTTGCTCGGCCACCATTGACCAGACGTTTTCAATTGGTGAGAGACCTGGAGAATGTGCTGGCCAGGGCAGCAGTCGAACATTTTCTGCATCCTGAAAGACCGGTAAGGACCTGCAACATGCGATCGTGCATCCTCTTGCTGAAATCTAGGGTTTTGCAGGGATCGAATGCTGGGTAGAGCCACTGGTCGTAAATCATCTGAAATGTAACGTCCACTGTTCAAAGTGCCGTCAATGCGAACAAAGTGTGACCTAGACGTGTAACCAATGGCACCCCCTACCATCACGCCGGGTGAGACGCCAGTATGATGATACGGATACACGCTTCCAATGTGCATTCACCGCGATGTCGTCAAACATGGATGCTACCATCATGATGCTGAAAACAGAACATAGATTCATCTGAAAAAATTACGTTTTGACATTCATGCACCCAGGTTCGTCGTTGAGTACACCATCACAGGCGCTCCTGTCTGTGATGCAGCGTCAAGGGTAACCGCAGCCATGGTCTCCGAGCTGATAGTCCATGCTGCTGCAAACGTCGTCGAACTGTTCGTGCAGATGGTTGTTGTCTTCCAAACGTCCCCATCTGTTGACTCAGGGATCATCACTTGGCTGCACGATCCGCTACAGCCATGCGGATAAGATGCCTGTCATCTCGACTCCTAATGATACGAGGCCGTTGGGATCCAGCACGGCGTTCCGTATTACCCTCCTGAACCCACCGATTCCATATTCTGCTAATAGTCATTCGATCTCGACCACCGCGAGCAGCAGTGTCGCGAATAGATAAACCGCAATCGCGACAGGCTACAATCCGACATTTATCAAAGTCGGAAACGTGATGGTACGTATTTCTCGTCCTTACACGAGGTATCACAACAACGTTTCACCAGGGAACTCCAGTAAACTGCTGTTTGTGTATGAGAAATCGGTTGGAAACTGTCCTCGTGTCAGCACGTTGAAGGTGTCACCAGCGGTGCCAACCTTGTGTGAATGCTCTGAAAAGCTAATCATTTACATATCACAGCATCTTCTTCCTGTCGGTTATATTTCGCGTCCGCAGAACGTCATCTTGGTGGTGTAGCAATTTTAATGGCCAGTAGTATAAAAGACTTAGTAGTTGGAGCATGGGACATCATTTTTCGTATATAGTAAGGAATTCAGCATTCCGTGATTCACAGTGTCAAGAGTGTGCCGGTAATACCAAATTTCAAGCATTACCTCTCACCACGGACAACGCACTTAACGACCGTGATTAGCGGCCTTTTTATAGATTGTTATTGCTAACAGACAACTAACACTGCGTTAAATAACCGAATAAAGCAATGTGGAACGCACGACGAACGTATCCGTTAGGACAGTGCTGCGAAATTTGGCGTTAATCGGCTATGGCAGCAGACGACCGACGCGACGATGTCTACAGCACCTTTTATGGGCTGGTGACCAATCGGTTGGATCCTACACGAAAGTAAACCAATGGTGTGGTCAGATGAATGGCGATTTCATTTGGTAAGAGCTGGTGGTAGGGTTCAAGTGGGGCGCTGGCCCCACGACGCCATGGACCCAACTTGTCTCTAAGGCGTTGTACAAGCTGATACTGGCTCTATAATGGTGTGAGCTGTGTTTACATAGAATGTACTGGGTCCTCAGCATGTTCACCTGCATGGAGACCATCTTAAGCTATTCATACATGTTATGTTCCCAAACGACAGTGCCGCGTGGGGTGGCCGCGCGGTCTGTGGCGCATTGTCACGGTCCGTGCGGCTTCCCCCCGTCGGAGGCTCGAGTCCTCCCTCAGGCATGGGTCTGAGTGTTGCCCTTAGAGTAAGTTGCTTTATGTTAGATTAAGTAGTGAGTAGGCTTCGGGACGGATGACCTCAGCAGTTTGGCCCCACAAATTTCCAAATTTTCCAAACGACAGTGGAATTTCATTGGATGATATTGCGCCATGCCACCAAGAACCAATTGTTCGCAGATTGTTGGAAAAACATTTTGAACACTTGGAGCGAATGGTTTGTCCACCCAGATCGCCCATCACGAATCCCATCGAACATTTATAGGACATAATCGAGAGGTCAATTCACGCACAAAATTCGGGACGAGCAACACTTTCGCAATTATAGACAGCTATAGAGACTGCATGTCTCAATATTTCTGCAGGAGACTTTCAATGACTTCTTGAGTCCATGCCACGTCGAGTTGCGGGCAGAAGGAGGTCCGACAACATATTAGGAGGAATCTCATAATTCTTGCCATCTCAGTATATAACGTGTCAATTGTTTCGAAGTCTTTGCGACAAACGTCTAGTTGTGATATATCTCATTATGGGAAACAACTTTCGCTAGAGACGAAATGGTCGCCATCACTTCCCAATGACAATACATTTTGTTTAAGACTGATTATGTCCCTGGGTGTTGGCACAGAGTGGCCCTTTGCGGTGTTAAGTATGTCCTGCGTGTTGCCTATCACCCAGTCATCTGCTCCGCGTGGAAGACACTAGGTGAACGATATTCGAGTTCGAAATTTGGTTCTAAAATATCCTTCTCCTGTTAGACACGCTCATTCTCCTGGTTTCGTTGTTGAAAATCCATCTGTTAATTTCCTGGGGTAGGTAGTATGCTGCACACCCGCTGGTTCAGTGAACTGTCGTAGTCCCAAAACCGGAGACACCTTCCGTTGCTAGGTAGTGTCAGCGAACATTTCGTCTGTAACAAAAGTTGTGATCCGTCACTAATAGGCGTTCATCTACCTTGGAGTAGGCTATGTACACACAGCTTTCCAAAAAACGTGAAGCACTCAGAAGACATGGTCGGATCTCAGTGTAACTTGGTACATGTTCTTGCCATCAGGGAGGTATACGAATGATCAGAGTTGCAGTTCTCTGTGACAGGTAGTACGGCCTGTAGAATGTATTATTCAAATACGTAGACAGGCGGAAGACGGCAGTGCAGTCGGCAACGCCTGTATGAGACAGCATGTGTCTGGTGCAGTTGTTAGATCGGTTACTACTGCTACAATAGCAGGTTATCAAGACTGAAGTGAGTTTCAACGTGGTGTTATTGTCGGCGCACGAGCGACCGGACACAGCATCTCCGTGATAGCCATGAAGTTAGGATTTTCCCGTGCGACCATTTCACGAGTGTACCGTGAATATCAGGAATCAGGTAAAGCATCTAATCTCCGACATTGCTGCGGCCGGAAAAAGATCCTTCAAGAATGGGACCAACGAAGACTGAAGAGAATCTTTCAACCTACAGAAGTTCAAACCTTCCACAAAATGCTGCAAATTTCAATGCTGACCCTTCAATAGGTGTCAACATGCGAATCATTCAACGAAACATCATCGATATGGGTTTTCGGATCCGAAGGCCTACTCGTGTACCCTTGGTGAGTGCACGACAAAAAGCTTACCGCCTCACCTGGGCCTGTCAACACCGACATTGGACTGTTGATGACTGGAAATATATTGCCTGGTAGGACGAGTCTCGTTTCAAATCATATCAAGCGGATGGACGTACACGGGTTTGGAGACAGCCTCATGAATCCATGGACCCTGTCTGTCAGCAGGGGCTGTTCAAGCTGGTGGACGCTCTGTAATTGTGTGGGGCGTGTGCAGTTGGAGTGATATGTGACCCCTGATACGTCTGTATACGACTCTGATAGGAGACACGTACGTGAGCATCCTGTCTGATCATCTGCATCCATTCACGTCCATTGTGCATTCCGGCGGACTTGGGGAAATTCCAGCACGAGAATGCGACAGCTCACACGTACAGAATTGCTACAGAGTGGCTCCAGGAATACTTATTGAGTTTAAGCCCTTCCGCTGGCTTCCAGTCTCCCCAGATATGAACATTATTGAGCAAATCTGCGATGTCTTGGAACGTGCTGTTCAGGAGAGATCTCCCCCTCCCCCCTGGAACTCTTACGAATTTATGGACAGCTCTGCAGCGTTCGTGGTGTCAGTTCTCTCCAGCACTACTTCAGACATTAGTCGAGCCCATGCCACATCGTGTTGCGGCACTTTTGTGTTCTCGCGTGGGCCGTACACTATGTTAGGCAGCTTTACCAGTTTCTTTGGCTCTTCAGTGTATAAGGTGCAAGATCAACATCAGTAGTTAGATGATCACTGAATTTACACGGAGATACCTCGTACTCGTGTGAATCATAGTTGTCAGCACCTAATAGAGTTTGAAATTGACATCATTTTGAGTCATCATTTGGCCGGCTTGTCGAATCGTCCAATATAATTTTTTTTTCAGTTGCGAGATTGGCATTACGGTGGATAGAATGGGAAAGTGAGAGCAGTCCTACTCGTCGACTAGGTGCCGGTCGACGACATCTGACCACCACAAGAAAGAGTCGCCATGTTGTGCACAAACCACATTGTCACCCCTCCACCTCTCCGTCTGTCATCCGAGAACAAGTAATGGACAACCGGCAACTTTCCGTGTCATCCAACAACGTTGGTCACAAACTAGCGGAAGCCAGACTTGGCTATACCTACCCCATGCATAGGCTGCCGTTAACACCACAACCAAAACTCTAACGATTGCGTTTGGAGTGTTGCAATGAGCAGGGAAAGTAAACTGCTGATTAATGACGTCGGATTGTACTCAGTGATGAACCGTGGCTTTTCATATGCCCGGATGACCATTGTCGACCAGTAATGCAGCTACTTGGGGAGGGGTCACATTCTTCCAGTAAACTGGAGAGGCCCAGGGGTGTTACTCCTACCGCCTCTTGTGTTAGGCCTCAAGCGACAGCATCGTCGACAACGCTCGTCCACAGATGGTCTCTATGAACTGTCTGCGTGATGTTGACGTATTCCCCCGGCGAAAAGATCCTATAATTAGTTCACTATGGAATTTGTGTGAAACCATGTTGGGCGTCAGTTCTGTCCTACGAGCAATACCCAGGACATCAAAGAGCCGTTAGAACAGTTCTGGGGCAGCTTGTCTCAGGGGGGAATACGACGGATTTATGACACCCTTAAAAACCGAATCAGTGCATGCATCCATGTCAGAGAGGGTGCAACGGCGTACTGATAGGCGGGTTCATACTGTCAAGTACTTTATGAATCTTAGTTAGTCGATTTTGTAATTAGTAAACTGACATTGGAGACCCCCCAACGCTTTGTGTTTCATTTCGTTTCCTCGCCTGTTTCTCGGTGCTTCATGATTTTTTTTTCTTTTTGTCGTTCAGTGTTTCTATGAACCTTTTATGTTCTGAAATTATGCGCCTCTCTTTGGCTAATAACGTAGAATTCAGTTTCGTATGAAGATTATTTAATTTTTCATCGCCGCAGCTTTAACTGAGATACTTTCCAAATAAATTATTACTAACCATTTAACATTATCTCTCCTATACTGCCGTAGTTTCCCTAATCTTCCGAAGACATTGCACGCCATATCATAACTGAAGGAAGGTGTTCCACGGTTTGTTGCACATCATTGTCGTGGTGTGCCTCTTCTAGCCCTGGTATCACGAAATGGATCTCCTCAACACAGAAAGTGGACTCCCGCTAAACTACCTCTGAGCGGAGAAAGGCATCCAACGATATACCAGACTGGACTAGTGCATCGCAAGATACTTTTTCTAAATTAAGAAAAAAGCAGACAAATATATGACAATAACAAATTAATACAATGTATGGCCCCAAGAAAAAAACGAAAATCTAAATTTCAGAGCACTTCCTCCATATCTCAATGGTTTTCCAATTGCGTAGGTCACATAAGGTGCTTGAAGAATATAGAGGGTGGCCACGCAAACAAACATATTCATTTGTGTTTTTTTTCAGTAATATGTGTTATTATTGGACTTTTACTATAGCGACATATACACTATGTGATCAAAAGTATCAGGACGCCTGGCTGAAAATGACTTACAAGTTCGTGGCGCCCTCCATCGGTAATGCCGGAATTCAGTAGGGTGTTGACCCACCCTTAGCCTTGATGACAGCTTCCACTCTCGCAGGCGTACGTTCAATTACGTGCTGGAATGTTTCTTGAGGAATGGCAGCCCATTCTTCACGGAGTGCTGCGCTGAGGAGAGGTATTGATGTCGGTCGGAGAGCCCTGACACGAAGTCGGCGTTCCAAAACAACCTAAAAGTGTTCTATAGGATTCAGGTCAGGACTCTGTGCAGGCCAACCCATTACAGAGATGTTACTCCGCCACAGGCCGTGCATTATGAACAGGTGCTCGATCTTGTTGAAAGATGGAATCGCCATCCCCGAATTGCTGTTCAACAATGGGAAGCAAGAATGTGCATAAAACATCAATGTAGGCTTGTCATGTGATAGTGCCTCGCAAAACAATAAGGGGTGCAAGACCCCTCCATGAAAAACACGACCACACCATAACACCGCGCCTCCTAATTTTACTGTTGGCACTACACACGTTGTCAGATGACGTTCACCGGACATTCGCTATAACCTTACCCTGCTATCGCATCCCCACATTGTTTTCCGTGATTCTCCACTCCACTGTTGAATCGTCAGAAGTTTACGCTCCTTACACTAAGCGAGGCGTCGTTTGGCATTTACCGGCATGATTCGTGGCTTTCCAGCAGCCGCTGGGCCATGAAATCCAAGTATTTTCACCTTCCGCCTAATTTTCATAGTACTTGCAGTGGATCCTGATGCAGGGTGGAATTCCTGTGTGATGTCCTAGATAGATGTCTGCCTATTACACACTATGACCCTCTTCAACTGTCGGCGGTCTCTGTCAGTCAACATGGGGGTCGATCTGTACGCTTTTGTGCTGTACTTGTCCCTTCACGTTTCCACTTCACTATCACATCAGAAACAGTGGACCTAGGGATGTTTAGGAGTGTGGAAATCTCGCACACAGACGACGTATGAAACAAGTTACACCCAATCGACTGGCCACTTTCGAAGTCCGTGAGTTCCGCTGAGCGCCCCATTCTGCTCTCACACGATGTCTAATGGCTACTGAGGTTGCTGATAGGGAGTACCTAGTAGCAGGTGGCAGAAAAATGCACCTAATATGAAAAACTCATGATTTTGTAGGTGTACGGATACTTTTGTTCACATAGTTACCTCCCCTCAAAACAACTCTCGTCAAAAGGACAGTTTGGGAGTACCGTAAATTCTTTAAGAGATGTTAACAAATCTAGCAAAAAAATAAACTGGTGTGTTTAAGTTGTTCATACCTCTATAGCTTCTCGAACATGTTTGTATTTCCTTACTTGTATTAGATTTATTACTCACACTGCTTGCCATCCCCGTCTAACTTCACCGTTTAATTTGTCGATAACCATGTGAGCAAATTAGTTTACTATGCATTTTTTCATTCACTACTTTCGTATGGCATCATATTTCGGGGGAATTCATCGTTAAGGGAAAAACTATTCATTGCAAAAAAGCGGGTAATCAAAATAATAGCTGGAGCCCAGCCAAGATCATCTTCCAGAAATTTATATTTAAGGAACTAGGGGTTCTTGCAGTAGCTTCGCAATGTATATGTATTCCCTAATGGAATTTCTAGTTAATAACCTATCCCAATTCAAAATAGCAATTTGCAAAGCGTCAACAATAGGAGAAGGGCTGATCTTCACTACTTTGGATTAAATCTAACTCTGACACAGAAAAGAGTGAATTATGATACCACAAAAATCATGTGTCACTTAAAAAATAGCGTGACAAGTCTGACATTTAAAAACAAATTAAAAGACTCTCTGAATGACGACTAATTCTTCTCAACAGATGAATTTTTAGATAAAAGTTCGTAAGCTCAGAAGTAAAAGAAGTGAAAATAAAAAATAAAACTCTTGCATTATGGCATGTAAAGAAACTTTTGTGAAACACACGTTCCATGTCATCACGAAGTGCCATATTATTGTCCTATCGAACAACTATTAATCTAATTAATCTAATCTCTTACTTTTTTTAACACTGTAGCTCTACTATTTTTCATTTGTTTGAGAATTACTCGAATTTGTTTAACATTGTATTATCTCCTTCTCAAGATGCGTTAGTATAAACACAACAGGCAGTTTGTATATTGTCTTATTATTCAGATTGTCTACCTATATTTATTATTTACCGTATCTAGTAACGCATTATTCCCTCCTTTCGCAGTTCATAGTGAATACATTACTTCTTGTCTCCTGCGAATTACAGTTTTTATAATAGATATCACCAACTCTCTTTGTACTTGATGTACCCATATAAACATTTACTTCACTCATTAGCACTCTGCTATAGCTCATCATAAAACTTCTAATTCGAAAATAACGAAACCGAAAATTACTATTAGAGGCGACAACCTCACTCAGTAGTAAATTAAGAAACGTTTTGCTTGAATCCAATTCGGCAATGACATATCCCGACACGTTACAGTAAAACAGATCATCTAAAGAAAGCGGATGTTGAACACAAAATTTCGCTGCATTAACTCCATGTAACATAACAGTGTGAATGATAAATAAATCCATTTATCCATTTTCCCACATATAAGTTGAATTCTTCTTTACTGCTGGGCATAAAGAAAAAAACGACTTAAGATTGTACACTTTAGGAGTTCGGGCGAATGATCTTTTGTACAAGATATGAAATACTTAATGACACAAACATTGCAGAGTATTACGACTGATAGATTTAAGCTGAATGACACGCGAAACTTGAGTAACATTCTCGGTAACATTTATTATACACACATCAAAAAACGCTTTGCATCACCTCGGTTCCAAGAGTTCCGGAACTTGTACAGAAAATTGGAATAAAGATCAACATAAACATAATTTCCCACACAGCGAGACCTTCAGAGGTGGTGGTCCAGACTGCTGTACACAACGGTACCTCTTATACCCATTAATACGTCCTCTTGCATTGATGCACGCCTGTATTCGTCGTGGCATACAATCCACAAGTTCATCGAGGCACTGTTGGTCCAGATTGTCCCACACCTCAACGATTCGGAGTAGATCCCTCAGAGTGGTTGGTGGGTCAGGTCTTCCACATATAGCCTTTTTCAATTTATCCCAGGCATCTTCGATTGGGTTCATGTCTGGAGAACATGCTGGCCACTCTAGTCGTGCGATGTCGTTATCCTGAAGGAAATCATTCACGAGATGCGCACGATGGGGGCGTCCTTGAAGACGAATGCCTCGCCAATATGCTGCCGATATGGTTGCACTATCGGTCGGAGGATGGCGTTCACGTACCGTGTAACCGTTACGGCGCCTTCCATGATCACCAGGAGCGTACGTCGGCCCCACATAATGCCACTCCAAAACAGCAGGTAACTTCCACCTTGCTGCATTCGCTGGACAGTGTGTCTAAGGCGTTCAGCCTGCCCGGGTTGCCTCCAGACACGTCTAGGACGATTGTCTGGTTGAAGGCATATACGACATTCATCGGTGAAGAGAACGTGATGAGCGGTCCATTCGTCATGTTGTTGGACCCATCCGTACCGCGCTGCATGGTGTCGTGGTTGCAAAGGTGGACCTCGCTATGGACGTCGGGAGTGAGGTTGCGCATCGTGCAGCCTACTGCGCACAGTTTGAGTCGTAACAAGGCGTCCTGTCGCTGCATGAAAAGCGTTATTCAGCGATGTGGCGTTGCTGTCTGGGTTCCTCCGAGCCATAATCCGTGTATAGCGGTCATCCACTGCAGTAGTAGCACTCGGGCGGCTTGAGTGAGGCATGTCATCGACAGTTCCTGTCTGTCTGTATCTCCTCCATGTCCGGAAAACTTCGCTCTAGTTCATTCCGAGACGCCTGGACACTTCCCTTGTTGAAAGCCCTTCCTGGCACAAAGTAAAAGTGGGATCTAACCGTGGTATTGAACCTCTAGGCTTGTTTGAACTACAGACAACACGAGCCGTGTACCTTCTTTCTGCTGGAATGACTGGAACTGATCGGCTGTCGGACCCCCTCCGTCTAATAGGCGCTTTGGGCGGGTTTAGCGACATCCCTGAACATTCAAAGGAACTTTGTCTCTGATACAACATCCACAGTCAGCGTCTATCTTCAGGAGTTCTGGGAACCGGGGTGATGCAGACCTTTTTTTGATGTGTGTATATAAACGCATGTTTATCAGGTTAGATTCTCTAGTTACCATTACGTAACATTCGAAAACGACTGAATTTTTTCAGAAACTTGCCATCGATTTACATTTAGCGCAAAGGCATCTATGCTAGTGCCCACACACTCGTGGATGACAGGAGCGAAACTTGGGAGAAGTGAAGCAAAATAGAAATGACGAATTTTGTTTTAAAATGTTCCTGAACAGATGAAGATGTAGAAGTTCTGTCTCATTATATTTGTTGCACAACTCCCAGAGATATGTGATACAGGCCTTAGTATCAGAGCCCTTGAGAAACGTGTTTAATAGGACAAATTAAACAAGTTCCCAGAGCCCACTCAAGTGCCCTTCAGATTATGTGTGAAATTTGCTGCTAAATTAGCCTCCCTTCCAAACATAGGATACCGTAAATAACTCAAATAAGAAATAGTTCACAGTGGTTAGCTGTCCGCATACTCATCCCTTTCTACATGAAAGACAGCATGACTCATCTACAAATACACCGTTCAGTACTACAGACATCAATCGCTCATAGAATCTAACCTACATGGATTCAGTAAACAACGGTCATCCGAGACCCAACTCATGCCTTTTCCACATGAAGTCCTGAAAGTCCTCTAAGCCGTGGGTGCAGGCAATCAGGTGAAAGTAGGTTATTTTGACTTCCAAACATTTTACTCCGCACACACGCACATATTTTTTATAAAATTAGCATCATATTTCTTATGAAACGAAATTAATTATTGGATCAAGTATTATATAGTAGCAAGAATTATGCACCATATCTTGAAAAAGAATCATCAACAGATTAAAAATAAGTTCAAGCCTGCTCCAGGGAGATGTATTTGGAGCTTTGTTGCTGACGTGTATATTAATTCATACTAACGTAAGACTTTTCGTAGATGATGAAATTATTTGTATTAAGGAACTACATGAAAAATCTTCACAATAATCCAGTAAGATCCTTATCAGAAAAAAAATTGAATATAACGATTTGGAGGAATATACACTCCTGGAAATGGAAAAAAGAACACATTGACACCGGTGTGTCAGACCCACCATACTTGCTCCGGACACTGCGAGAGGGCTGTACAAGCAATGATCACACGCACGGCACAGCGGACACACCAGGAACCGCGGTGTTGGCCGTCGAATGGCGCTAGCTGCGCAGCATTTGTGCACCGCCGCCGTCAGTGTCAGCCAGTTTGCCGTGGCATACGGAGCTCCATCGCAGTCTTTAACACTGGTAGCATGCCGTGACAGCGTGGACGTGAACCGTATGTGCAGTTGACGGACTTTGAGCGAGGGCGTATAGTGGGCATGTGGGAGGCCGGGTGGACGTACCGCCGAATTGCTCAACACGTGGGGCGTGAGGTCTCCACAGTACATCGATGTTGTCGCCAGTGGTCGACGGAAGGTGCACGTGCCCGTCGACCTGGGACCGGACCGCAGCGACGCACGGATGCACGCCAAGACCGTAGGATCCTACGCAGTGCCGTAGGGGACCGCACCGCCACTTCCCAGCAAATTAGGGACACTGTTGCTCCTGGGGTATCGGCGAGGACCATTCGCAACCGTCTCCATGAAGCTGGGCTACGGTCCCGCACACCGTTAGGCCGTCTTCCGCTCACACCCCAACATCGTGCAGCCCGCCTCCAGTGGTGTCGCGACAGGCGTGAATGGAGGGACGAATGGAGGGTCTTCAGCGATGAGAGTCGCTTCTGCCTTGGTGCCAATGATGGTCGTATGCGTGTTTGGCGCCGTGCAGGTGAGCGCCACAATCAGGACTGCATACGACCGAGGCACACAGGGCCAACACCCGGCATCATGGTGTGGGGAGCGATCTCCTACACTGGCCGTACACCACTGGTGATCGTCGAGGGGACACTGAATAGTGCACGGTACATCCAAACCATCATCGAACCCATCGTTCTACCATTCCTAGACCGGCAAGGGAACTTGCTGTTCCAACAGGACAATGCACGTCCGCATGTATCCCGTGCCACCCAACGTGCTCTAGAAGGTGTAAGTCAACTACCCTGGCCAGCAAGATCTCCGGATCTGTCCCCCATTGAGCATGTTTGTGACTGGATGAAGCGTCGTCTCACGCGGTCTGCACGTCCAGCACGAACGCTGGTCCAACTGAGGCGCCAGGTGGAAATGGCATGGCAAGCCGTTCCACAGGACTACATCCAGCATCTCTACGATCGTCTCCATGGGAGAATAGCAGCCTGCATTGCTGCGAAAGTTGGATATACACTGTACTAGTGCCGACAATGTGCATGCTCTGTTGCCTGTGTCTATGTGCCTGTGGTTCTGTCAGTGTGATCATGTGATGTATCTGACCCCAGGAATGTGTCAATAAAGTTTCCCCTTCCTGGGACAATGAATTCACGGTGTTCTTATTTCAATTTCCAGGAGTGTAAAATGGAATGGTAAAAGTAGTAGGTGAGGCTGGTGGCATATTCGGTTTATAGGTGGAATTCTGGGAAAATGCAGTGTACAAAGGAAATTACTTAGCAAACACTTGTATGTCCCACCTTAGTATAATCCACAGCCGACAAACAGGGGATACAGAATGCATAAAAAGAAAAACATCACGAAGGGTCATAGGTGTGACTCACGAGAAATCATCACCGAAGTGACAAAAAACTTGAACTGATAGATTCTTGATGAAGATGTTAAATATCTCACAAAAGCCTGCTTACACTGTTTTATGAATCAGTACGAAATTAATAATGTAGCAATATAAGTCAGCCCCATAAGAAATTGATACAGTAGGAACGACAAATAAAATTAGAATAATTACAGTTCGCAGACACTCGTGCGTATTCAAACAGCTATTCTTAACGTGCTCCATATGCAAATGGAGTGGGAACAAGCCCTAAATTGGATTAGAGACCCTCCATCCAGTGTAAGTATTCGCTAGAATTTTTGCTAAATTGCTTTCTTGTATTTTTCATTTATAATTCAGTGTGGCATACATGTCATGTCAGACAATCGGTTTAGCAGAGGTAGGTTCTTACCTGATGAGTTAACGAGGAATATGCCATCGCCTCAAACCCGGAAGTTCTCTCTTGTACTGGCGTGCAGTTATCGTGTGGTTATACTTTGTAATTAAATTGACGGTGTTCTGTCGCCTGCATTGTGAGCCGTACACGTTGCAGAAACCTGAAACATTCTAGGTATCTTCATTAATGATGCGCTCATGGAGTAAGCTGAAAAAGATAATACTTCCACTTTCTACCACTAGATGAAAATACGGAGTGCCACTTGATGAAAATATGGCGCTGTAACGAGTCACTGTGTTAAATGTTTCCAATTTTGACTTTAGTGTGCTGTTTACCGCTTGGCGACGTGTGCTGAATTCTTTTCTGAAGTGACTGTTGGCTTAAAGTTTTAAGAAGATTGAAGTTTTCCGTACAGATCGCAATGGTTATTGAGACGAAAGACCGTGCACTGCTGATAAAATTGTTGCATCAGAACGACAGCAACAGCAGCAATACGCTGCAGGAATATCGTCAACAGGAACAATTGGACGAGACCACATATCAATAAATGGGCTAAGGAATACGATCAAGGAAGTTTAAGAAACAGGTGAATTAGGAGATGCAGCAGGAAGAGAGAGGTGGCCCATCCCATGGCAGTTGTCGATGAAGTTAGTAGCCGACGTTGCAGCCAGTACTCTAGCTGCGTAATGGAAATTGTCTCTCCTGATCAACCGTTTATCAGGTTTTGCGACGTAGTTTGCACTGGTATCCATATTCAGAATCTGCATAAAACGCTGTGACTTCCAACCAATTTTTTTCTTAAATAAAGTACAAAATGGGATGACACGTAGCAATAGAGTATTCCACGGACGGACGGGGCACATTTTATTCTCCACGGTGCCGTGAATGCACAGAACGTGGCAAATGGTATTGTGGCCCACCGCATGTGCAGCAACATGCTCTGCACTCAGCATATGTGAGTCTGTAATGAGATTTCGCATGCTCCTTTATTATTATCGGTCCATTTCTCTTGCAGGAGATGACAACTCGCGGGCCTGTTAGATGTTGATGGCACCTGCACGTTGTAAGGACCTCTTTGACCACACGTGAGTCTTACTTTGCAAGAACTCAACTGTGTCTATACGACTGCTTTCATGCAAGATGAGGCGACACCACATGTCACTTGCCAGATCAAAGATTTCCTTCGAAAAACCTTCAGTAACAACGGCATCATCCCTAGGTAATATCAAGATGTGTGGCCTTCCAGATCCCCCTACATAAATCCATGTGACTCCTGGTTGTGTGGATATCTGAAAGATAGTGTCTGTCACGGATTTATCCGGACTCTTCCCGATCAGAACTTTAGTATACGACGACGTATCACTCCGATTACACGGGATGCAGTACGATCAACTGTCGACGAAGCCATGTTATGGATGCAGCATTATTCTGAGTCGGGAGACCATACTGAACACCTGATGTAACTATTAACCATATCCTAATAAACGTTCCGGAACCACCGTTATCATGTGTTTGATGGTTCCTCCCCTTTTCCTGTGACATTATGGCGCTGAGGACTGTCTACAGCGCCATATTTTCGCCTGGTGACAGATAGTGGAAGTATTATTTTTTCAGTATCATCCGCGAGCACACCGACCAACAATCGAACCTACTGCGTTTCAGCTCCTGCTATGTTTCCAGCCCGCGCTGTAGCACTCGAAACACGATCAGTTCATGTATTTATTTTACCGTTTGAAATTATTATTATTATTAGGCGAATTCTCTACAAGTGGAAGACGTCAAGTACTTAACTAGATCCATTTTTCTTTGAGCTCTTCTTGTTCACCCAGTATGCTTTCGTTCTTTCCGAAAAGGCTTGTTTACGTCCATCCGACCACTTTCCTCTGTATCGTTTTCTTTTTAGTTACTGTGATACAGCATCCCATTTTTCTACTTTGTGTCTGAAGGTGTCTTTTTCTAGAATGTCGGCTGGTCTTGTGTTTGCATTATTTAGGTCATTTCGAATTTGATCTAGCCAAAGTGTGGGATCCTTAAGTGAGGCTATATAACCTGTTATTCTCTTTGGCAATCGATTTTCTGGTAGTTGGCTGAAATGACCAAAAATTTCATTCGCCTTTTCCTAATATTAGTTTCGATGATTGAAAACTTTTCTGTTTTAATTGATAGCCTATAATCGTCTTAGGTATGTCTTCCAGCTAGAATTTTCCTGATGATTTTCTCTTCTTTTTTCATGTCTTCAGGTTGTTGTTTTCTGTTAAGGGCTAGTGTTTCACTTGCGTAGAGGATTGCTGTTTTTATGACAGTATGTAGCGTCGAATTTGTGGCCCCACTTGACAGTATTTTTTTGTTGTAGAGATTTTGCGTTCACCCTAATCTTTTTTCAATTTTTAGGAGGCGATGTTGCTGTGAGACTTTTTCAGTACCTATCGGTTCAATGAATTCTGTAAGGTATTTAAATTATGGGACCCTGTTAATTTTACGACATTTTGTTTTCAAGTTTATTATAGAAGTTATTACTTTTAGAAATCGTTATGGTGGTGGGAGGCAGTATTGTGTAGGATAAAATTAAGCATCGATGTCCACTGCATAATTTCTGTAAGAATCAATACAGTCGGCCGGCCGCGGTGGTCTAGCGGTTCCAGGCGCGCAGTCCAGAACCGCGCGACTGCTACGGTCACAGATTCGACTCCTGCCTCGGGCATGGATGTGTGTGATGTCCTTAGGTTAGTTAGGTTTAAGTAGTTCTAAGTTCTAGGGTACTGATGACCACAGTAGTTAAGTTCCATAGTGCTAAGAGCCATTTGAGGCAATACAGTCGGTGTTTCAATCGTAGGTAAGAGGCTATAGTAGAACGAAATGTGCCTTTGCAGACCTCGGCCCCAGATAGAAAATTTATATTTCTAGTGTGATCACCTCTCGTTCAGACCAAGACTAGTTGGAGGTATTACAAACCAAACTGGATAAGAGTAATTGTACTGCGTACAAGGTATAAACTACCTTACAATCCAATAAAAATAACTATTATTATAGATCGATATGTAAAGATGCCAATGACTTGTCTATGGTTACGAGGGTCACTACGCACCTTAATAGTGGTTCAGTTCTGTGTATAAAATTTCACACTCCCCCTACCATCACGTCACAAATTTAATCATACATTGGCGGAAGAAAGGTTAGCACATCCGGGAAGACGACATCGATTTTGGTTCAATGGCGGCATATGCCACCTGTGGGATAGCAGGTGTACTGGTAATGGCTTCAGAGTAGTACGCCAACGGGTAGTGTAGTGGCATAGCTACCAGGGTGCCAACTGTGTCTACCGTCCAAGAGGGAAGCCAGAAGAATCAGTGTGGTGCAAATGTGTGAAGCAAGCATCCAACCATACCACGAGGATGTACTCGTACTTCTACAGTCAAATGAGCGAGTTTCAAAGGGTCAAATGGTGGCTTTCCGAGTGGAGGGATGGTCCTTTCGGAGAACTGCCACACAAGCTGGACGTGCTGCATCAGTTGTGCCACAGTCGTTGTATCAGTGGTCACAAGAACATACTTACACTCGTAGAGGAGGATCTGAACGTCCATGCAGCATCATCGTATAGTAAGGACAGCAATGGCAGATCGTACAGCTACCACAGCACGGATAAGAGGGCTTGTGAGCCCAAAGGTGTCAACAAGAAGCGCTGCGAACAGCTTGCTAGAACTGGGACTACGGGGACGCACACATCTAGACCGTCTTCCACTCATACCACAGCACTGACGTCCACGGCTCGACTGCTACCGACAGGTGATCACTTGGAACATGGAATGGCGCACCGTGGTCTTTAGTGATGAAAGCACGCAATTGATGTTCATTTGCCCGTACCACATAGACTGTTGGGCGCTGTATCTTAAAGTGCGTTCGTCCAAGGCACACTGCCCCCAGCCCAGGCCTAATTATTTAGGATGCTATAAGCTACAAATCTCGTTCACTTTTGGTATTTCTGGAGGGGACACTATCCAGAACTCGGTACGTGCAGAATGTTATTCGATCCATTCAGCCGGCCGGGGTGGCCGAGTGGTTCTAGGCGCTACAGTCTGGAAATGCGCGACCGCTACGGTCGCAGGTTCGAATCCTGCCTCGGGCATGGATGTGTGTGACGTCCTTAGGTTAGTTAGGTTTAAGTAGTTCTCAGTTCTAGGGGGCTGATGACCTCAGAAGTTAAGTCCCATAGTGCTCAGAGCCATTTGAACCATTTGATCCATTCCTTTGCCGTTCTTTCAACAGCAAAGTGACGTGTTGTTCCAATAGAATACTGTTCGCCCACATGCTGCCCGTGAAACTCAATGTGCTCTGCAACTTTCCTGGCCAGCACTACCTCCGGAGTTGTCTTCAATCAGGCACATGTGGGACTCGATGGGACGAAAAAAAAAAATGGTTCAAATGGCTCTGAGCACTGTGGGACTAAACATCTATGGTCATCAGTCCCCTAGAACTTAGAACTGCTTAAACCTAGCTAACCTAAGGACATCACACAACACACAGTCATCACGAGGCAGAGAAAATCCCTAACCCCGCCGGGAATCGAACCCGGGAACCCGGATGGGACAAAAAATGACACTTGCGACTCTTATAAAACTACGTAAACACATCGTGCATGACGGTATTTGCCATCTGTACGATCGACTGCATGGTAGAGTTTGTGCCATGGTGGCTACATCACGTACTCATGTGGGTGTTTCAGCATGCGTCGATACCTAGTACCTCAGAACAGCTTGTGCTATCGATCTGTAAATGTAATTATATCATGTACTCGACACACACTGTCGCAGCAATACATCTAATTTTTTCCAGCAGTGTATGCTTTTCCTATGTCATTCTCGAAAAGAAAATTCTGGTACTGCAACGTTAATAGCTACCAGAGTGTAACTCAACTGACCATGCATGTAGTACTTTCAGGAAATGTACCAAATTACACTACTGGCCATTACAATTGCTACACCAAGAAGAAATGCAGATGATAAACGGGTATTGATTGGACGAATATATTATACTAGAACTGATATGTGATTACATTTTCACGCAATTTGAGTGCATAGATCCTGAGAAATCAGTACCCAGAACAACCACCTCTGCCTGTAATAACGGCCTTGATACGCCTGGGCATTGAGTCAAACAGAGCTTGGATGCCGTGTACAGGCACGGCTGCCCATGCAGCTTCAACACGATACCACAGTTCATCAAGAGTAGTGACTGGCGTATTCTGACGAGCTAGTTGCTCGGCCACCATTGACCAGACATTTTCAATTGGTGAGAGATCTGTAGAATGTGCTAGCCAGGGCAGCAGTCGAACATTTTCTGCATCCTGAAAGACCGGTAAAGGACCTGCAACATGCGATCGTGCATCCTCTTGCTGAAATATAGGGTTTTGCAGGGATCGAATGCTGGGTAGAGCCACTGGTCGTAAAACATTTTCTTAATACAGAAAGGCACGTATAGGACCTGCAACGTGCGGTCGTGCTTTATCCTGCTGAAATGTAGGGTTTCGCAGGGATCCAATGAAGGGGTAGAGCCACGGGTCGTAACACATCTGATATGTAACGTCCACTGTTTAGAGTGCCGTCAATGCGAACAAGAAGTGACTGAGACGTGTAACCAATGGCACCCATACCATTACGCCGGGTGATACACCAGTATGGCAATGACGAATACACGCTTCGAATGTGGGTTCACTGCGATGTCACCAAACACGGATACGACCATCATGATGCTGTAAACAGAACCTGGATTCATCCGTAAAAATGATGTTTTGCCATTCGTGCACCCAGGTTCGTCGTTGAATACACCATCGCAGGCGCTCCTGTCTGTGATGGAGCGTCAAGGGTGACCGTAGCCATGGTCTCCGAGCTGATAGTCCATGCTGCTGCAAACGTCGTCGAACTGTTCGTGTAGATGGTTGTTGTCTTGCAAACGTCCCCATCTGTTGATTCAGGGATCGAGACGTGGCTGCACGATCCGTTACAGCCATGCGGATAAGATGCCTGTCATCTCGACTGTTAGTGAAACGAGGCCGTTGGGATCCAGCACGGCGTTCCGTATTACCCTCCTGAACCCACCGATTCCATATTCTGCTAAGAGTCATTGGATCTTGACCAACGCGAGCAGCAATGTCGCGATACAATAAACCGCAAACGCGATAGGCTACAATTCGACCTTTATGAAAGTTGGAAACGTGATGGTACGTATTTCTCCTCCTTACACGAGGCATCACAACAACGTTTCACCAGGCAACGCCAATCAACTGCTGTTTGTGTAAGAGAAATCGGTTGGAAACTTGCCTCATGTAAGCACGTTGTAGGTGTCGCCACCGGCGTCAACCTTGTGTGAATGCTCTGAAAAGCTAATCATTTGCATATCACAGCATCTTTTTCCTGTCGGTTAAATTTCGCGTCTATAGCACGTCATCTTCGTGGTGTAGCAATTTTAATGGCCAGTAGTGTATTTAAACATAACAGAAAAATGTAACATGACACATCATCATTAGACAAGGTGTTGCTGATCAGAGTCAAAGGAATGATGGTGTCTCAACACTATATATTAATGCACTTATAACCTTTTACGTTGTAAATTCTCCAGCTCCGTGAAATTGGATAACACGTTATTGATGAAATTCCAAATTAACAAAGATAATTGACAAGGTTGTTCAGTCACTGCATTGTTAATTAATGGAGGTAATGTCTTCTAATACCTGCTAGATGGCGGTTCATTTGGGTCAGCAATCTATACAGTAGCACAGTACAGTATTGAGCGTTCATGTTCATGCACCGTAACTGTAGCAGGACGTTTTATGGGCACATGCAATGATTTTTTGTTTATTGCAGTCATAAAATCGAAGTAATCACGGTAGATAGCTCTGCTACCTGCACAATTACTGGGAAAGATCTCTAGTTTTACAAGAGAAATTAAAGGAATTCGATGGGTTTCTTCCAGTACTGATATAAACCCCATCACGCTAAGTTCCATAATCTTGGAGTACCGGTATTTTATCGTTACTTTCTGATCAAACTACACATTACATAAAGTGACTTAAACACTTGAAAACCGCTTTTTCTAGATGGGAGCAGGTTGTGGCAGTCTTGGCCTTTATGTACGCGTATTATAAAGACATTAAACGTGTCACAATAATTAATATTCACGATTTTAATCCGCATAGTTTTGTTCACTGTAATTGTCGATACCGAACTGCAAGTAAAATAACAATAAAATATCCAATCTTTAACGCTGGTAGTCACTTTTCCAAAGTATAGCCTCATTATTACTGCGATTTCCGTACTTCCTTTGTACACACGACTGCCTAGCTTTCTAGGTAAGATGTGAAGAAGAATTAAATTTAAGAACCTTGACTGACTGACTTTCTAGTATTGACATCCAAAGTTGTGAGACGTAAAAGGTGCCTAACTGTTGGAGTTACCGCTTTCGCCAATCCGACGCACCTACTAAATAATATAAAGTGGGACAGCAGTCGGCTATTAGGGGGATCGAAGCCGTTGGCCACTGCTACTGCCAACAGAGATCCGTACTAAAGTTTCGGTCGAACTTTCCAGTAAAGCTTCAAGTTTCACGGAGCGATTCCTGCACGTCTCCCCTTCCACTACGTTTGTTGCGGCTACAATTATTGGAAACGTCATTAACCAGTCGGTCCCAAAACTTAACTTTGTTTGCCAATACACCTACAGCCATGCTTGGCAAAGTACTGTGACGTACATGGCAGCAGTTCACCCCCACTGACCTCGTCAGTAGCTCCCCTTCTTGTTCCGCTCACGTACGGGGCCCGAGGAGTTAGTGTACGTACATGTAGAGCAGTAAGAGGGCTTCCTAAACAATGTATTCTTCCTTTCTGTATCATTTGCATTCCGTTGTCTTCTTATTCACGATGATGGATCATTAAATTTGGCTGATACCGTGTATTCATTTACGTATTTGTTTCAACGGCAAATTCGTACATATTTGTAAATTTGTTGAGCAGCAATTCTTGGCGAAGAAGAGGAACCCCTGATAAACCAAAAACGTCGTATTGACACGAGAAAATTGTTCAATACAGTATGGTAGATCCACTAAATTTAGTGACGTACCTCCTTCGGGAAAACATAATTTCCCAACGAGATAACGAAGTTCCCAACAATAGGGAAAAATCATCAGTCTAATATAGTAAGCCCACCTGGTAATATGGCGCCACAGTAGCAGAGATGTACCGAGGACTTCGTTAGATAGGCTCCCTCCAACGCCAAAGGCATAGAGGGCCGACGGGTGAGGACGGGGAGGAGGTGGGGGTGTATGTAGCAAATACCGGCTGTAACAAAATAGAAACCAAGAATTGAAGACAGTTTATACATGTAAAACGGTTTTATACGCAATTCACTTATTTATTTTGTCGCTACGCTTCTTGATGGTTCACATCATCAATTTCAGTTGGAGAACTGTTCATTTATACAGCTGGTGCTGGTCAAGAGTACAGATGTCTTTTCACAGCAGCATACCAAGGGTAGTGTACATTATCTTTTGATAATGATAAAAACTGTTTATTTAGAAAAGGCACTTTCGAGGTTAGAAGACATAATTTCTGAAAGTGAATTGTACTTACAGGATAGTTAGAGTCGCAAAAGGCTGCATACTGCTGTCTGTTGTATGTTCTCCCCATTGCACATTACGTTTACATTCTCACTTCAAAGATATGATACATGTTAAAGATGTGCCTCCTTACGCTGGATACAAAAACAAAAGCTTAAACTATTTCTGAAATCCGTTTCTTTAATAAGAAAGTGTGAATGGCTGTACCAGAATATGGACATGTTCCCAATTCCATTATTGTTGTGACACATACATTCATAAATATGTTTTCTTGTATTTTTTAAAAATGTGAATGGACTACAGCGTAGAGACAAAAATAAAATATTAAATGGTAATGTATTTAAATATGGTGTCCCCTTATTTAAAAAAAAAATACGAATGGGGTACACCAGAATATGTACCGAGTGCTTCGAAAGATACGCTCCCGCCAATGCCAAAGGCAGAGACGGCCGACGGAGGAATGGTTCAAATGGCTCTGAGCACTATGGGACTTAACATCTATCGTCATCAGTCCCCTAGAACTTAGAACTACTTAAACCTAACTAACCTAAGGACATCACACAACACCCAGTCATCACGAGGCAGAGAAACCGACGGAGGAGAAGGTTACAACAGATAATACATATATACTGTAGGCTGTACTTATAATTTCTGTGCACTGAAACTATAGTACGAGAATGTTCTGAATACTTTATTAAAGCTTTTGGAAAAGTTGGTTGAGCCTGTTTCGTTTTATTGTTGGGTAGATGTTCTCCAGGTTCCATTCTGTGGATATAGATTTCTCATTCTTCACACAGAGACATTCTGTTTCCTTCGTTGAGAGTGTGTAGTATTTTAAGGTTGCTTTCTACGTTTGCAAATGGATGTGCTGTATCTTTTATGTTGGAGGCTACTGCAGATTTGTTTAGTGCGTTGTCTCGGGAGGTGTTGATGTATTCTTTGAATCTAGTGTGGAAGCTATGGCCTGTTTGACCTGTATACTGAGCTGTGCATTTACTACATATGATTTTACATAAAACCATATGTAGTAAATGCCTAGCTCAGTACAGGGATCAAACAGGACAGGTTCCAAGAACACACCAACACCTTCCCATTCAATTCTCGCACAAATCCTTTTTTATGTAAATACGAAATATTCTAGACTGTTTATGTATTTACAGGCACAGCCACGTGAGTTCTCGTATCTCTCTGCCTACGAGAAGAAGCCTTTACCTCAAAACGCGACCGTAAACGCTCCCGTTTCTGTCACGTTGTCATTTCTACTGTCATTTCGTCCTAGCAGAATCATAAACAAACGACTAACACACACCACACGATAGCCTACGTAGTAATAGTGCGCCTGCTTCAGACAACTGTCGCGTACACAAATCGCTCACGCTCAACAGTTCAGTTGTTGCTGCTACTTCGCTATGGCACTGTATGACCTCACAGATCGGCGAGTGTGTGCAAGGAAATACGATATCTGACCGAAGACTTCAGGTTACTGTCGATTTCTACTCGGTCGAGACCCAGCGGTGGAGAAAGGAAACAAAAATTGTAGAGGGGGAATGTAATTTACTTGCCGCCGCTGCCAGTACATTTGCAGGTCCTAATTTTCCAGCCGGCCGGTGTGGCCGTGCGGTTCTAGGCGCTTCAGTCGGGAGCCGCGTAACCGCTACGGTCACAGGTTCGAACCCTGCTTCGGGCATGGATGTGTGTGATGTCCTTAGGTTAGTTAGGCTTAGGTAGTTCTAAGTTCCAGGGGACTGATGACCTCAGACGTTAAGTCCCATAGTGCTCAGAGCCATTTGAACCTTTTTGAACCTAATTTTCCGTTGGTAAGAAATAAAGTGCAAAGAAAACAGAATTCAGGAATAAGCCTCCCTTGAATAATTAGAACTATTACAGTAGTCAGCTGTACTCTGTTCATCAAATAATAACATGAACATTCGTTGAAATTGCCATTGGTCATCAGCTCCATTGCTCAGTCACCTGGTGTCCTAATACAATGGAAGTTGGTTTTACTTGTGTATAATGTATTTTTTTTTTATTTTAGAGCGAATAAAACTCTGACATAAGCTAAATCATCGAAAGTCTGATGTTTCTTGGACAGTCAGTCTGCTGAACGTTTAACACAAGTAGATTCTGTACCAAATCCCACAGGACAGTCGGTTTTGCGCCTTGCCTGTCATTCGTGTCACTATGGACGTGTATCCGTGAATCCCAGCGTGAATAAAATTGAATAAAGGGTAGCTTATCATATTCCTTCTTTGTAGAGGCTCAATAATTTTGCTTATTGTCATTTTCACGTTCTCTTCTAAAAGGGAGAGCAATCGTCTTTGTTTGCAAGTATTTTCTAAATATCGCTGTTAAGCCAAAGTGGTCGTTTTCCGTCCTTTATCAACTTATTAGGCAGATAATTCTGCAGAGCACGATTTACAATGTGCTTAAACTTTGCCGACAGTGCCTCTACCTCCATGTTATTGTGTAACCTCCTCCCTACCAACCGGCCTATTGGATTGCAATGTAACTGACAGTTACCGCATATGCCTACTGAAATTTTACAGTGAGTACGGCTACCGTTACCGAAGGAAAATAACACCGGTTAGTTCGAGGAAAGTGTACAACAGGCTCTTCTGAATGAAGAATCTATTCTAAACTTAGCCTAAATACAGATGATAATTTTGAAATGGATGGAATATAGTGCAATTACTCACGAACAGCAAAGGAGGAAAAAAGAGTACCTCGTAATACTTAGTACAAAAATCACTAATAATACAAAGTAAACACTGATTTGCTCAAAAAATGGATAATTAAACGTTCGCTAGCCCGCTGAGGCAATGAATCCCCAGAATCTTCAGATAGGTAATGGCAAAGAAATTTAAGCAAATAGTCACTGGCATGGCAAAAGAAGGTTATCACGCTTTTCCACAGTACAAGTGTTCAAGAGAAAATAAACGAATCTGGTAGCACTGAGATTGCACTTACTTGTTCTGAATCACTGAATTTTGAAAGTAAAATTAAATTGAGTTACTGGTTAAATAAATTACTGGCTTAAAACTTGAATTTGGTGCCGGAAGAAATGACTTCCAAAAAAGTGGCTATGAGCAAATGGCTCTGAGCACTCTGGGACTTAACTTATAAGATCATCAATCCCCTAGAACGTAGAACTACTTAAACCTACCTAACCTAAGGACATCACACACATCCATGCCCGAGGCAGGATTCGAACCTGCGACCGTGGCGGCCGCGCCGTTCCAGACTGTAGCGCCTAGAACCGCTCGGCCACCCGGCCGGCCAAATGGCTCTGAGCACTATGGGACTTAACATCTATGGTCATCAGTCCCCTAGAACTTAGAACTACTTAAACCTAACTAACCTACGGACATCACACAACACCCAGTCATCACGAGGCAGAGAAAATCCCTGACCCCGCCGGGAATCGAACCCGGGAAACCGGCCGCGGGAAGCGAGAACGCTACCGCACGACCAAAATGACTTCCAGTGACCTCAGTGTAACATAATGCAAAATCTAGAAAAAAGCAGTCAATTTACT
Source organism: Schistocerca serialis cubense (assembly GCF_023864345.2). Taxonomy (NCBI): domain Eukaryota; kingdom Metazoa; phylum Arthropoda; class Insecta; order Orthoptera; family Acrididae; genus Schistocerca; species Schistocerca serialis. The sequence goes on along the minus strand of NC_064641.1, from coordinate 142,483,338 downwards.
TTTTATTATCGAAATATTGAACTAAATTCAGTGCAAGCAAATGATCAGCTGATTCTACTTTCGAAATAACAACAACAAAATACATGCGAAGCCAGCAGAAGTCACTCGCTAAGCTCAATACAGAATAAATGAAACTACACAGTCTTATTTTGGGCTGTATCTTTAGTTATTAGTTTTGCCAGTGAAATTTTACATTACTTTAAGTAGCCTTTGTAATACGAGGGGCGTTCAGAAAGTAAGGTCCGATCGGTCGCGAAATGGAAACGACTATGAAAGTCCGATAAAGCTTTGCACAGATGTGTTGGGTAGTGTCTCTAGTATAACCCCAGTTAGCATCACGTCGCTCTTCTCATTTCTGAACTCGCAGTGAGTGCGTAAAGATGTCTAGAAAATAGTGTCTGCCGCCAAGTACGAGGGCCTGGTGAGAAATTTCGCCTGAAGCTATGCAGCTAACATTACATAACTGTCGTGCTGTTTCTTCTTCAAGACAATTCTCAGCCGCATTCTGCAGGGGCAATGAAGATGCTCCTGCATCGTTTTCAAATGGAAATGTGAGATTACCCACAATACAGTCCGCAATTGTCTCCCCCTGAGTTTCATCTCTGGTCACATGAACCGCTGTCTTTGAAGACAACATTTTGACACAGACAACGAGGTGTAGGCCAGCGTGGAGAATTGGCGGAAAGCACTGGCGGCTGCCTTCTATGATGAGGCTATTGAAAAGTTGGTACAACGCTATGACAAAAGTCTAAGTCAGAACGGCGACTACGTAGAGAAGTAGCTGAAAGGTGTAGCTAATTGTTACAAGTAAAACATTTCTGATGTTCACTGTGGTTTCAATTTGGCAATCAATCGGAGCTTACTTTCTGAACAGGCCTCGTACAATACAAGAATGAACAGTTAGTGATGCAGAAAATTTTGTCATTGGCAAACAGACAAAACTGGCATTGAATAGTTAACCAGTTTTCATATTCTTAAGACACTGGGTAACTTCATGGAAAGGAAAAGAGAGCATGCCTGATAATAATGTCTGAGGACAATGACAGCACAGGTGCCCTACAAGTTCAAACTATTGCAAGTTATTATTCAAGTTGATCATACTTCGTAAAAGACATGAAACTGGGTGATGCATCTACATTCCTGTGTCTTACGATGTTGTAGCTGTGCGGACGAGCAAGATTGTAGCCGACGACAATGTTGAGCTGCAGCTGTTGCTGCTGCTGATGATAGAGAACCCCGAGCCGTCTGCAGAGCCACGGATAATTATGGGACTGGCAATAGTCGTAACTGCAGCTTCCTCCGCCTGTCTACCCCCAGCGCGCTCTCTACACTTGCTGGTCAACGAATCATAAGTTGGTGATTGGAATTTCGTGAGAATATTCCGACGCAACGAAAAACGCCTTTATTCTAATGATGTCCAGCCGAAATCCCGTATCATTTCAGCGACCCTCTCTCCCATATTTCCCCATAGTACAAAACGTGCTGCCCTTCTTTGAACTTTTTGGATGTACTCCGTCAGTCCTATACAGGGTGTTACAAAAAGGTATGGCCAAACTTTCAGGAAACATTCCTCACACACAAAGAAAGAAAATATGTTATGTGGACATGTGTGCGGAAACGCTTACTTTCCATGTTAGAGCTCATTTTATTACTTCTCTTCAAATCACATTAATCATTGAATGGAAACACACAGCAACAGCACGTACCAGCGTGACTTTAAACACTTTGTTACAGGAAATGTTCAAAATGTCCTCCGTTAGCGAGGATACATGCATCCTCCCTCCGTCGCATGGAATCCCTGATGCGCTGATGCAGCCCTGGAGAATGGCGTATTGTATCACAGCCGTCCGCAATACGAGCACGAAGAGTCTATACATTTGGTACCGGGGTTGCGTAGACAAGAGCTTTCAAATGCCCCCATAAATGAAAGTCAAGAGAGTTGATGCCAGGAGAGCGTGGAGGCCATGGAATTGGTCCGCCTCTACCAATCCATCGGTCACCGAATCTGTTGTTGAGAAGCGTACGAACACTTCGACTGAAATGTGCAGGAGCTCCATCGTGCATGAACCACATGTTGTGTTGTACTTGTAAAGGCACATGCTCTAGCAGCACAGGTAGAGTATCCCGTATGAAATCATGATAACGTGCTCCATTGAGCGTAGGTGGAAGAACAAACTAAAATAAGCTCTAACATGGAAATTAAGCGTTTCCGGACACATGTCCAAATAACATCTTTTCTTCATTTGTGTATGAGGAAGGCTTCCTGAAAGTTTAGCCGTACCTTTTCGTAACACCCTGTGTAGTAATGATTCCACACCGCCCAGCAGTATTCTAAAAGAGGAGCACAGTGGATCTGTTACATTATCTAAGTGTCCTGCCAATAAAACGCAGTCTTTGGTTAGCCTTCCCCGCAACATATGTATTCCTTACAATTTAAGTTGTTCGTAATTGTAATACCTAGGTACTTAGTTGAATTTAGGGCTTTTATATTAGACTGATTTATTAGGTAGCCGAAGTTTAACGAGTTTCTTTTAGCACTCATGTGGATGACTTTACACTTTTCGTTATTTAAGGTCAACTGACACTTTTCGCACCATTCAGATATCTTTCCCTCTAAATCGTTTTGCAAATTGTTTTGAGCTTCTGATGACTGTATTAGTCGATAAACGACAGCGGCATCTGCAAACAACGGAAGACGGCTGCTCAGATTGTCTCACAAATCGTTTATATAGATAAGGAACAGCAAAGGGCCTATAACACGACCTTGGGGAACGCCAGAAATCATTTCTGTTTTACTCGATGACTTTCCGTCAGTTACCTCTCTGACAGGAAATTACAGATCCATTCACATAACTGAGAAGATATTGCATAAGCACGCAATTTCACTAAGAGCCGCTTGTGTGGTACAGTGTCAAAAACCTTCCGGGAATCCAGAAATACGGATCTAAAATCCCATGTCAATAGCACTCAACACTTCATGTGAACAAAGAGATAGTTGTGTTTCACTGGAACGATGTTTTCTAAACCCATGTAGTCTGTGTGACAATAGACCGTTTTCTTCGAGGTAATTCATAATGTTCGAACACAATATATGTTCCAAAATCCTGCTGTATATCGACGTTAACAATATGGGCCTGTAATTTAGTGGATTACTTCTAGTACCTTTCTTGAATATTGGTGTGACCTGTGCAGCTTTACCGGCCGGTGTGGCCGAGCGGTTCTAGGCGCTACAGTCTGGAACCGCGCGGCCGCTACGGTCGCAGGTTCGAATGCTGCCTCGGGCATGGATGTGTGTGATGTCCTTAGGTTAGTTAGATTTAAGTAGTTCTAAGTTCTAGAGGACTGATGGCCTCAGATGTTAAGTCCCATAGTGCTCAGAGCCATTTGAACCATTTGTGCAGCTTTCCAGTCTTTGAGTATGGATGTTTCGTCCCACGAACGGTTGTATATGATTGTTAAGTATGGAGTTAATGAATCGGCATACTCCGAAAGAAACCTAATTGGTATACAGTCTGGACCAGAAGACTTGTTTTCATTAAGTGATTGAAGTTGGTTCATTACTCCGAAGATATTTACTTCTACGTTACTCATGTTGACAGCTGTACTTGGTCCCAATTCTCTCATATTTACTTCGTCTTCTTTTGTGAAGGCATTTCGGAAGGCTGTGTTTAGTAACTCTGCTATGGCAGCACTGCCTTCGATAGTATCTCCATTGCCATCATCCAGAGACGGCATTGATTGTTTCTCGCCGCTAACATAATTCACATAAAATCAGAATCTCTTTGGATTTTCTGCCAGGTTTCGAGACAAAGTTTCGTTGTGGAAACTAATAAAAGCATTTCAGATGCCAAACTCCGAAAATTTTTGGATGGTGCAGAAACTATTTTACTTGCGTGTTCGTTGTTACGACTGCAACTAAGCGTGTCAGTTCAAGTCAGTCGAGAGGCATCATCTACTTTGCAGAAATTTTCCTGTATCTGCGACTAGTCCATAGGATATGGGAGAAAGGTAGGTGCGGCAGATAATGAATAACAGGAATTAAACTGCAGTACGTAAATGTAGGAGGATCTTTTGGGAGTGACGCTCGCGCAAAATTTTGTGTTTTGCATGTGTACCTGTGTATGTTGCAATTGTACCGACGCGGTGTCGGAAGCAGGAAAAGTCTGCCCGGCTTGAGTGGCACAAAAGAGTGGAGGATGGGGGGAAGGGAGGGAGGGAGGAAGGGCGCGGCCGCGTTTCGCCGTCAGGGCCGCCGTAAAGGCGTCTTCATGGCCAGCGGCGGCCGCCCGTAAAGAACGCGATTGCCCGCGCGCCGGGCCCCGGCGTGATGCATTGGCCGCCTAATGGACGCGGAAGCGGCGCAGCAGCCGCCGCGCCACGCACCCAGCTGCCGCCGGCTCCGACACGGGGGCCGCCTTTCTCTGAGAGCCGCCGAAATCTCTTCGTTCCGACACCGCAACGTAATTTGCAGCAAATGAACGACGCGCGAGGCAGCAGCGCAGGGGAAGCAGAGAGGGTGGTGACGAGGGGAGTGGGGTGGGGGTACGGGCGCGGGCTGAGGGGAAGGGGTGGAAAGTGAGGGTGTGACTTGCGCCCTCCCTGAGGTCACCACGTCGTGACCCTTAGAGATTTCCCTAGAGAAAGCAGCGCTGCTCCGGATCGCACCACAACGTTGCGAACGTTTTCTGTGGAATGGTCAACGTAACTCCACATTTCCACAAAACAATGTTCCGTGCAGCGAGCTGGGGCCACTTGCAGAATGTCACACGCAGGCACAAGCACTGTGCAGTGCGATCCAGATGAAGCACTACTGCCACATATCCTCTAGTTCGTTGTGAGTGGTAGGGATAAAAATAAATAAATAAACCATAGCTTTAAACTCGCTAGCGGGTCCTATGACGTTATACTGAACTCGCCGTCTCCGTTGCAGTTCCACATGGTGCGAGTGCAGGATAGGCTGCCCGCACCAGTTACTGTGGTCGAGCATTCAAGCCATGACTAAGTGTTCCGCTGTAGCGAAATACTGTTTGGTAGCTGTGGTGCAGTACACACATGGTGCAGCAAATAGCAGGATTATCGGTAGTACTGGTATCATTGGTAGGGAAAGCAACGTAAACGAATGTGTGAGAGAGGAACTGGGAACTGACAACTTCTCTTTCCTCTTGTTTGTTTTGCACGTAATTAGAACTGCATATCGTTCAACATTGGTCCATTGTGAATTTTATATTCTCACAAAATATAATTTACAGTTACTATGTAATAAGAAGTAGTTGATCGCGTAATTTCTGCGCTTTTATGTAACCAAAGCAATTAACTTATATGCAAGTACAGTTTACGTTTACAAACATAAAAAATTCTATAATTATTGTTGTTATTGTTCTGTACACAATGGAAAGATCTTCGTCATACTCTGAGGCAAGAGTTTTCTTTTACTATCGAAAAGTGTCAAAGTTGTTTATGAGTAACACAAATATGTTTTACATTCGCTCGACGAAGTACTGAAACGATGTTGATATTTTTTGATTAACGTTCTCTTTTCCATTTTATCGTTCTTTTGAGGAAATTGCATTTTCTGTTGCTATATAATAAAAGTATAGACTTTTTTATTTTTACTACATCTCGCTGTTTCACGCTACAGAACAATTGTTTCCGAATAACACATGTATTAAACATTGACAAGTTCAATTTTTCTATAAATACTGCTTATTTTTCAGCAACAGACAGGACAATAACTACGTAGGTTATATATCCCCACTCCGTTTCTGGACAGTTCATCTACTCTGATTTGTAGGGAAACATAGTAAGACACTGAACACGTAGGCAAAACAAGCGATCGAAGGGAGGTAACTACCTATAGGTATGCCGGCCTGTGTGGCCGAGCGGTTCTAGGCGCTACAGTCTGGAACCGCGCGATCGCTACGATCGCAGGTTCGAATCCTGCCTCGGGCATGGATGTGTGTGATGTCCTTAGGTTAGTTAGGTTTAAGTAGTTCTAAGTTCTAGGTGACTGATGTCTTCAGAAGTTAAGTCCCATAGTGCTCAGAGCCATTTGAACCATTTTGAACCTATAGGTATGCAACACACCTAACATAAAGGTAACGCGGTTAAGATGTCAATTAACCAAGAATAAGTTACTACGAAATCGACCGTGGTCTACGCTTACTTATGAGAGTCTGTGGTAGCATATGGTAATTTTGCACCACTAGCCGTGACCGACTCCAAGGAAATGTCTGATTCCACAGACTTCAAACGTGTCTTTATCCGTATTCAACTACTGCCTTCACGGGATTCTCGTTCATGTGGCTCTCTGTAATCATGCAGCGTGAGGTAGCCAGTGCGGTACCAATGAAACCAATGCACCAATGCACAGATACTGAAGTAATGGGAGGCTCTAAAGAACGTAGTATGATATAAATTTTTGCTGTTGTAGACGAAAGCAACAAGTCTATTTGGTGCATGTCGTGCATAAACAGCTCTACGTTATTAAAAGAAACATTGTTGTGAGAACCTGACAGTATGACAGCTACTTTAAAATACACTGACGGAAAAAAACTCGCAGCATCAAAAAATAAGTAATGTAAAGTAATGAAATTTCGGAAATTAATTTGTATAGGTAACATATATTTAAGTGATTAACGTTGCAACATCAGATGTTAATGTAAGCGAGAGATCACCTATTGCAAGTGTGAAATGCTGGCACCGCAATAACTGGTGTAACAGCCAGAATGTTGAGTGAAAGAAGCATAAAATCGTGCTTTCATTGTGCTGTATAGGTGCCAGATGTCAGTTTGTGGTATGGAGTTCCATGACTGTTACATTTGATCGGCGAATAAAGAGGCGCACAGTGGTGTTTGAGGATGACAATGGAGTTGTTGTCCAATGGTGTTCCATATGTCTTCGATTGGAGGCAGATGTGTTGATCGAGCTGGACAAGGCAACGTGTTGACAGTCTGCTCTGCATGTTGAGTTATAACAGAGGCATGTGGGTGAGCCTTAGCCTGTTTGAAAACAATTGCAGCGCAACAAATCGATTCGCCACACTGACGTACAAATTTGCAGTCAGGGTGAATGGATACCGAGAGTGCTCCTGCGGTCAAACGTAACCGCACATCAGACCATTTGGGGTTAGCGCTACAGGGTGTGTCACCCGAAGCTGTCCTTGAAGCAACCGATTTGAAACAGTTTGTTGTGTCACTGTGGTGCCAGCTGCTGCTCAGATTGCAGCTGCAGATGAAGTACAATGCTTCCGAGACATACGCTGATGATCTTCGCTCTTCGCACTGTCACGTGTCCATCCGAAGCCCGATTTTCTAGTGACCGTGCATTCTCGTAATCACTGCTACTAGCAATCATGTACAGTGTCTTCGTTACTGCCAAATCTTTCTCCAGTATCGCAGAGTGAATATCTAGCTTCTCGTAGCACTGTTACACGACCTAGTTCATCCTCAGTGAGTTGTTGATAGTGGCGTCTTTGTCACCTTAAAGGCATTCTTAACTAACAGCAGCTCCCCACATACAGTCTCATAGGTAACTAACGCTCACGACCACTACAGCGTGTATTTAAAGCAAACGTGATTCGCATCCTCATAGCGCCACTTTTATGGGACTGGTGCGAAATTTGAACAGACATCATCCTTGAGGTGTAGAAAAACGCCTACCAGGTTTCGTTTATGTCACGCAACTGTTTCTCAGTGTTGTGATGTTTTTCCGTAGTGTAACTGCGAAGCGTGTTGCAATTTATGCGAAGTATATGGGAACTTATAAAGCTTCTCTGGTGAAGGATTCAAAGAACTAGCTTTTAATATCTATGAGCAAATCTTCGAGAAGTCAGCGTTTCAGATATGCTACATCGCTCTTGTATAAGCAGAAGGCTCAAAGAACAGTTTGATGCAATTTGAAACAGCATAATGCCTTCTGATACAAACGAAGCTGTTATTAAACCGTGTCCCGCAACAGCTGTTATGCGAACTGATTCACAGAATCAGGTGAATTGCATGGAGAGAGACCGGACATTGCAGACGAGTGATTGCTGCATCATGACAACGCCGAATGTGACACGGCCGCTTTCATCGCGGAATTTTTTTCCTCAAAAGAAGAAAGAAATCGAACGAATATGAGGCGGACTGCTAGATTTGTTACAGGTAGGGTTTTACAACACGTAGGTGTTACTGAGATAATTTGGTAATTCAAATGGATATCCTTTGCGGGAAGGCGACGTTCTTTTCGAGAAACATTATTGAGAAAATTTAGAGAACCGTAATTTTTAGGTGACTGCCGAACGATTCTACTGCTGCCAAGATACATTACGCGTAGGACACGAAGGTAAGATACGAGAAATTGCGGCTCATACGGAGGCATATAGATATCTTTTTCTGCCTAGGTCTCTTTGCTAGTGGAACAGAAAACAAAATGAGCAGTAGTGACAAGGGTACCCTCCACTACGCACCGTACGATGGCTTGCAGAGTACCTGTGTAGATGTAGATGTAAATTAAAACTGTGTGCCGGATCGGAACTCAAACCCGAGACCTATATCTTTCGCGGACAAGTGGTGTATCTCATATTCGAAGATCAGCGTTCATTTAGAGTGTAAACATATTTCAATTCTTACACTTTGTGCTTGCAATGATCTTGTCATTTACCACCTTTTCAAAACCCAATCCATTTCCTACAACTCGTCAAACGACATAAGATTCCGAGATTCGCTCATTTCCGTCCTGTCAGTGAACACCGTAACAGCAAGATCGTGAACTAAACTTCCGTCCTATGTCACATGTTAACACAACTGCGTGCTTCAGTAACAGAAGACGAGTCTACCAGTACGAAGCGACCACAGCAACACGTTTCTTACAGTCAGACTTGATTACTGACATACAGTGGAAGCCAAAGAAACTGGTACACCAGAAAAATATCGTGCAGGGCGCCCGCAAGCACGCAGAAGTGCCTCATCACGACGTGACATGGGTTCGAATAATGTCTGAAGTAGTGCTGGAGGAAACTGACACCATGAATGCTGCACGACTGTCCATAAATCCGTAAGAGTGCGGGCTTGGAGATGTTTTCTGAACACCACTTTGCAAGGCATCCCAGATATCCTCAATTATGTTCATATCTGGAAGTGTTTGTGCTTAGAATAGTGTTCCTGGAGCCATTCTGTAGCAGTTGTGGACGTGTGGGCTGTCCCATTGTCGTGCCGGAATTGCCCAAGTCCATTGGAGTGCAAAAAGGACATGAATGGATGTAGGTGATCAGACGGAATGTTTACGCACGTGTCAACTGTCAGAATCGTAACTAGACATATCACGGGTCCCGTATCATTCCATCTTCACAATCCCCACACCATTACAAAGCCTCCACCAGCTTGAACAATCCTTCAGCTCCGAAACCCTATATCAATGTTACGCTGAAAGTTTTGCACGCTGGCACTTGTTGATGGCACAGCATTGAAATCTGCAGCAATTTGCGGAAGGGTTACACTTCTGTCATGTTGAACGATTCTCTTCAGTCGTCGTTGGTCCCTTTCATGCAGTATCTTTTTCCGGCCGCAGCGACGTTGGAGATTTGTTGTTTTAACGGATCCCTGATATTCGCGGTACACTTGTGAAATGGTCGTACGTGAAAATCCCCACTTCATCGCTACCTCAGAGATGCTTTATCATATCGATCGTGTGCCGACTATAACGCCACATTAAGACTCACTGAAATCTTGATAACCTGCCATTGTAGCAGCAGTAACCGATCTAATACCTGCCCCAGACACTTGTTGTCTTATAAAGGGGTTGCCGATCGCACCGCTGTGTTCTTCCTGTTTACATATCTCCGTATTTTAATACGCATGCCGATACGAGTTTCCTTGGCGCTTGAGTGTAGATGACCCTCTGCATTCAACTCTCTCTGTTTCTGATCTCTAGCAGGTGGTGCGGGGAGGTTGGTTGAATGGCTCTTTTTTTGGGGGGGGGGACCAAACAGCGAGGTCATCGGATTAGGGAGGGATAGGGAAAGAAGGCGGCCGTGCCGTTTTAAAGAAACCATAACGGTATTTGCCTGAAGCGATTTAGTGAAATCACGGGAATCCTAAATCAGGATGGCCGGACGCGGGATGGAATCGTCGTCCACCCGAATGAGTTTTTACCAGGTCTGGAAACGTCTCTGCGCCATTTATCACTTGATACAGTTGTGTCTATCATGAAAACAACCCGGAGTAATGTCATGGGCACGTTTCTGGTGCCTACCCTTGGCCTTCTTGAAACAACAATATGCTTCTTTCATCAGCAGTTAGTTCTCTCAAGAAAGGATGCAACACAGTATCCACATAATGGTGAGAGAGGTTTCGACGGGGCAGGGGGCGGGGGAGGTGATCGATCTAATTATTCGTGTTGCCCAAACTGCACAGTAGATACATGTTTACGCTTCTGCACAAGCCCTTGACGTAACTGATGACGATTTTCAGAATTCCAAGTTCTATTGTTCTGTCAGTTTTTGTATCTCTGTAAATGTAGCCATGTTTCATAAGAAGGAAAGGCATTTCAGGATCAACCTCTCCACCACTCAAAGACTGTCCCTGTCAGTGCCATTACTGAGGTTCAGCTACAGTATCTCAAATGATAAGTCTATGCGCTACGGTTCCGTGGTAATCTTTGAGTCCGTGCGCATATCTGTGAACAGATAGTACTGGCGCTTCTGAAGTGTTAAGTAGGGCATCAGTTATGTCGGACTTTTATGCATGATCGCCTCCAACTGGCCAAGATGGGTTAACAACTATAAGCCACCTTCCAAATGTTTTCGTGGCGATCTGTGGCGGTCTGCTCAGCAATAGTTACCTCGCAACGCCGGACACTATGCCTGTGTCTTATACCCCATCAAAAATTTTGATATTAAAGCGCCATTCGGGTTTCCAGATGCAATGACTTGAATTTATGATATGCAACTAACACCACCGCAGGTGTTGTGTTCTTTTATCCGATTTCTGAATACCATTTCCTTCAAAACGACCCACTCTGTGGTTCAGTTTACGCTGCCTGACCAGAATATTAAAGCAGCCAGGATGCATGGTCGGATGTCAATGTAACTTTGTACACGTACACACTGTAAGTGCACGTGTAACTGATCACCCTTGCTAACTTCTCTGACAGCTGGGACGTCCACCATTGTGCATCGTGTTAGTGTTGTAATCAGACTCGGTGGGTACGCAGGGTGTCTGTCTTAAGAGCCGTCAGACGCATTTCCTCTGGTGTTTCGGCAGACATTTACCACCTCTTTTCTGCGACCTGTCGCAGGAGTCAGCCCAAACAAATGCTGCTCATTACGTCCTGCTTGTAAAATCCAACATCAATGAAAAGCGTCAATTTGTTTCCCACTACAAAGAAAAACATTTTTAAACTGGAAATTTACGTGCCTATCCGACAGACCGGTCGGTCCCATATGAAGCTAGTGCGACAAGCCTTTCATAGATATGACAGGGACAGCAAAACTCGAAGAACAGCCAGCACTCCAACAGCGAATACACCAACCTGGCTAACGCTGACTGTTAACGGTATTTACACTACTGGCCATTAAAATTGCTACACCTAGAAGAAATGCAGATGACAAACAGGTATTCATTGGACAAATATATTATATTAGAACTGACATTTTCACGCAATTTGGGTGCATAGATCCTGAGAAATCAGTACCCAGAACAACCACTTCTGGCCGTAATAATGGCCTTGATACGCCTGGGCATTGAGTCAAACAGAGCTTGGATGGCGTGTACAGGTACAGCTGCCCACGCAGCTTCAGCAAGATACCACAGTTCATCAAGAGTAGTGACTGGCGTATTGTGACGAGACAGTTGCTCGGCCACCATCAACCAGACCTTTTCATTGGAGAGAGATCTGGAGAATGTGCTGGCCAGGGCAGCAGTCGAACATTTTCTGTATCCAGAAAGACCCATACAGGACCTGCAACATGCGGTCGTGCATTATCCTGCTGAAATGTAGGGTTTCGCAGGGATCGAATGAAGGGTAGAGCCACGGGTCGTAACACATCTGAAATGTAACGTCCACTGTTCAAAGTGCCGTCAATGCGAACAAGAAGTGACCGAGACGCGTAATGAGTGGCACCCCTTACCATCACGCCGGGTGATACGCCAGTATGGCGATGACGAATACACGCTTCCAATGTGCGTTCACCGCGATGTCGCCAAACACGGATGTGAGCATTATGATGCTGTAAACAGAACCTGGATTCATTCGAAAAAATTACGTTTTGCCATTCGTGCACGCATGTTTGTCGTTGAGTACACCATTGCAGGCGAGCTAATAGTCCATGCTGCTGCAAACGCCGTCGAACTGTTTGTGCAGATGGTTGTTGTCTCGCAAACGTTCCCATCTGTTGACTCAGGGATCGAGACGTGGCTGCACGATCCGTTACAGCCATGCGGGTAAGAAGTCTGTCATCTCGACTGCTAGTCATAGCAGGCCGTTGGGATCCAGCACGGCATTCCTTATTACCCTCCTGAACCCACCGATTTCATATTCTGCTAGCAGTCACTGGATCTCGACCAACGCGAGCAGCAATGTCGCAATACGATAAACAACACTCGCGATATGCTACAATTCGACCTTTATCAAAGTCGGAAACGTGATGGTACGCATTTCTCCTCCTTACACGAGGCATCACAACAACGTTTCACCAGGCAACGCCGGTCAACTGCTGTTTGCGTATGAGAAATCGTTTGGAAACTTTCCTCAAGGTCGACGATGGCGTAATGAATTGCCGAAACTGGTAGCGAAAATAGAATAAAATAACATCTCAATTGCACGAATGTTTGGCGAATTTTATTGTTAAATATGTGCAGTTCCGTTTTTGCAACTTGTAGCTGCCAAGGTTGTAGGTGTCGCCACCGGCGCCAACCTCGTGTGAATGCTCTGAAAAGCTAATCATTTGCATATCACAGCATCTTCTTCCTGTCGGTTAAATTTCGGGTCTGTAGAGCGTCATCTTCGTGGTGTAGCAATTTTAATGGCCAGTAGTGCGGAAGCGCTGCTGTGCCGATGCTGGAATACCGACGGTTCTTGGTGTTTCACTGCTCCTGCTAATACATATCGGTAAAATTTACATCTCACTAGCCTAATATGGGCCTTTTTGTTTGTAAAGGGAAAGAAACCGACACTTTTCGGCGCCGCAGGGCGTCATATGAAAAACAAGATGAGCAATTTTTGTTTGGGCTGACTGCAGCTACAAGTTGCAAAAACGGAACTGCACATATTTAACAATAAAATTCGCCAAACATTCGTGCAATTGAGATGTTATTTTATTTTATTTTCGCTACCAGTTTCGGCAATTCATTACGCCATCGTCGGGGACCACATCCACCTCTCAAAATAATCCATATTGTTATACTGACGCCATATGTTCTGTATGTCGCGAATTCGTACCTCAAGTGCTTCGTGTAACAGTGAAGCCTTCAAAGAAAGCATTTCAACAACGAATTCGCGACATCCAGAAACATATGTCCCCAGTACGCCTATATAGATTATTTCTGCGAAGTGCTTATGAGGCCTGAAGATGGCGTACTGGAATGCCGAAACTGGTAGTGAAAATAAAATAAAATAACATCTCAACAGCACGGCTGTTTGGAGAGTTTCACTGTTAAATATTTGACCAATCGCTTGAAAGTCGCGAGCTCTAACTTCTTATGTCGCGTTTTCTACTGAAAATCGCGTGCTTTTACTTTTGTTGACTTTACTATTACAGAAATATCCTAAACTTCTTTTTTTTTTTTAAATTGGTCCTGTGAGCAAAAAAAATTTACTTCGTCTTTCTGCTGACACTGCTTGATCTGCTGCATTCCATTATTTAACATAAATATAAAAAACCTATTATTCATGCTGAGTGCAATGCATGTTCTGTATGGCGGCTCCTCTTGTTGCTGCGGCTGCTGCTGCTTACTACAACTACATAAAATTCTAGAGAAAGGGTTTGGTCAAATCTAAACTCGATAAATGATAACACTAACAAGTAATTCTTTTTTAAAAAACTATATTCTGAAAGCGATTCTTTCTCATTCAATTAACAAAATGCTAGAAACTCTTTGAACATTCGCTTCGTATGTAAATCTGCCTCCAGTATCATTAAACCAATATTACAAATTAATCAAACTCTTGAGACAGACTGAAATACTTCTCAATTAAATACATATTGAAACAATTCCCTGACAATTACAAAAGAAATCAATGACAAAAATCAATACTTAACCTATTCGCCTAACAATGGTTTCCCTAAATAATTCAACTCCTATCATTATGAAAATTACCGTCTGCTGCTACGCACATACACAAATCCTTTTCTTTAAATTAATAAGCGCGCTGCAAATTATAAAAAATATCAACTCAATACCAAATCGTGTGTCGCTGCTGGCGGACACGGCAGTACGGCAGCTCGGCGACGACCCCTCGCCCAACACACGTGCGCACCACAGCAGGCGGGCTTCTCCCTGGCTTCCAAACTGCCACTAATTAGTCCGTGCGCTGAGAAGCGTGACAACAGTATCTTAGATTACAGAGCTGGTGCATGCGAGCTCTAGCCAACCTTTCAATCCTAAGAGAGTATTGTCAACTCTCACGCTGTCCCACGTCCACAGTGGATCAGCAGGCACTCGAATTATCAATATCTGCAGAAACACCAGAGAAATCGCGCCTGACGAGCAATAGGAGAGATACCACGTATAAGGGGAGTGGAGAGCGTCAGGCGTCGAATAATCAGTGTGAAGATCATGGCAATTCCACGTAGTTGAGTGAAACGGCGTTATCAGCACCTGACAGAGTTTGAAATGAGCTTCACTCTTGGTCCCCATTTGGCAGGCTCGTCCAATCGTTCAGTATCAATTTGTGGCCCATTCTGATGTGACAGCGACCCTGTCTTGGACTACATAGGGAAGTTAGAGCAGACGTACTAGTCGTCAATATTCCATTCGATCATGTCTGACCATCACAAGCGAGGTTCAAGCGCATCGTAGCACCGTCACGTCTTCACATGCCACACGAGAACAAGTAATGGGCTCCCTGCAACATTCGCTGTCGTCCTGAGCCACTGATCGGATGTTAGCAGCAGCTGGGCCAGCGAATTACCTTCCACGTGCCGGCTGCCGTTAACGTCATATCACACAGGGCTACATTAGGACTGGTGCCGTGACGG
Organism: Schistocerca serialis cubense; assembly: GCF_023864345.2. NCBI lineage: Eukaryota > Metazoa > Arthropoda > Insecta > Orthoptera > Acrididae > Schistocerca > Schistocerca serialis. Next base: position 142,468,163 of record NC_064641.1, on the reverse strand, counting down.
AGAAGCATGCGCTGCTGATGCATTCAGTGATGAACAGTGGTTCGCTGCTGCGCATTTCAACGGATTCTTTTATAATGGAGACCCAAAAAGATGTTGGTGTGGCCAAACTCAATGTTTTGTTGCACTCCATTGAACGTCCATTGGAGATACAATGTTCCGCAATCGCAGACTTGCTGGGTTGCAGAAGGCGGTTGCAACGAATGTTTATGTACCGTGCAAAGTGCCTCCACTGTGCTTGTTGTTTGTCCTATAAAGGCCATACCACACTGACAAGATATTTTGTACATTGACGTCTTCCGCTGAAATAAATACGCATCGCGGAAAAGCTAATGTACCGTGACTGAGACTACCAGCTATATAATGCATGGAATCCCGTCATCTCCGAGATTTGCTCTACACGAAGACGCCAGAATCCTCTGATAACTGCGGCGAGGAGCAACGCCGAAGACAGTTGATTTTTTGCAGTTCCACCAGCGAGGGTGCTTCCGACGGAGGGGAGGGAGAGTGGTGCTCCTGTCACCGTGACTGACGCATGCGCACCAATACTCTCAGCGCGCTATATAAGGCGAAGTGGAGAACGTCTTCGTCAGTCTTAAACGGCTCAGCTGAAGATGACTTGCAGGTGTCCAGTCGAAATATCGTGAAGTTTACGACGACCGTCTGCAATCCCGGATTCTCTTACAACAGCACTCACTTCGAAAGAATAAAGATCTAGTTGCGTTTCAGAAGAACGATATTTTCTGAAAATGTGTTGGCTGTTTGCCTATAAACTGTTTTCTTCGAGGTGATTCATAATTTCCGAGGACGCTATATGTTCCAAAATCCTACTAAAAGTCAACGTTAGCGATGTGGGTCTGTAATTCAGTGGATTACTCCTCTTTTGTATGTTGAGTATTGGTGTTACTTGTGCAGCATTCCAGTCTTCGGGTACGGACATTTCGAAGAGCGAGCAGTTGTATACGATCACTAAGTGTGGGGCTACTGTATCGGCATACGCCGAAAGGAACCTGGCTGGAATACAATCTGGACTGGAAGTATTTCTGTTCTTAAGTGTTTTAAGCTGCTTCGCTACACCGAGGATATTTACTGCTATGTTACCCATGGAGAGAGTATGCTTCATTGACTGTATGTTACAAACTGAACCCACAGGAATGGAATCAGTAACGGGATCCTTGCCGTTTACGGGCTGTAAACTGGCAGTTTGTCAATGTAAAATGGTGCAAGATGTTCTAAATTCTGAGAAATATATGGGCAAGCTATGGGGCGAGGCGACTAATATACAATATGTACAAGAGACAAGAGGAAATAACAAGATGGACTGCCAAGAAAGAAGTGCTCGGATTAAAATGGGTACAAGACAGGTATGCAGTCTTCCGCCGCTAGTGTTCAATCTGTACAACGAAGAAGCAATGATGGAAATAAAAGAAAATTTCAGGGGATGGAGTTCAGATTCAGGATGAAAGAATGTCAAAGATATGATTCGCAGACATTGCTACCGTGAGTGAATGTGAAGAAGAATTACATGACCTGCTGAACTGAATGAACATTCTAAGGAGTACAGAGTACAGATTGAGAGTAAATCGAAGAAAGACGAAACCAATGAGAAGTATCAGAAATTAAATAAGCGAGAAACTTAACATTAGCATTGATGGTCATGAAGTAGATGATGTTAAGGGATTCTACTACCAAGACAGTAAAATAACCAACAACGGACGGAGTAAGGAGGACATCAAAAGCTGACTACATTTTATATCCTCCCTACTCCAACCATCAACAGTTATTTTGCTTCCGAAACAGCAAAACTCAATTACTGCTTTAAGTATCTCATTTCCTAATCTAATTCCCTCAGCACCACCTGATTTAATTCTAATACATTACATTATCCTCGTTAGGCTTTTCTCGATGTTCATCTTATGTCCTCCTTTCAAGGTACTGTCCGTTGCTTTCAGGTGCTCTTCCAAGTCCTTCGCTGTCTCTGACAGAATTACAATGTCATCAGCACATCCCAAAGTTTTTATTTCTTCTCCATACACTTTAATTTTTCTTCTGTTTTCATTACTACTTGTTCAGTATATAGATTGAATAACATCGGGAATAGTCTACAACTCTATCTCACCCACTTCTCAACCACTGCTATTCTTTCGTGCCCCTCGACACTTATAACTGCCAACTGGTTTCTTTACAAGTTGTAAATAGCATTTCACCCCTGTATTTCGTCCCTGGCATCATTAGAATTTGAAATGGAGTATTCCATTCAACATTTTCAAAAGGTTTCTCTAAGTCTACAAATGTTATAAACGTGGATTTGTCTTCCCTTAACCTACGTTCTATGGAAATCGTAGCGTCAGTATTGCCTTGCTTGTTCCTATATTTCTCCGGAATCCTAACTGATTTTCCCCGAAGTTAGTTTCTACCAATTTTTCCATTCTTCTGTAAAGGATTCGTGTCAGTGTTTTCCAGCCGTGACTTATTGAAATGATGGTTCGGTAATTTCCACACCGGTCAGCACCTATTTTCTTTGAAATTGGGATTATCATATTCTCTTGAAGTTACAGTGTATATAGCCTGTGTCATATATTTTGCTCACCAGATGGAAGTGTTTTATCATGGCTGGTTCTCCAAGGCTATCAGTAGCTCTAGCGGAATGTTGTCTACTCCCGGAGCCTTGTTTCGACTTAAGTCTTTCAGTGCTTTGTCAAGTTCTTCACACAGTGTCATATCTCCCTACTCATCTTCCTCTACGTCCTCTTCTGTAATATTATATTACACTAAATCACATCTCCTTTGTATAGCACCTCTGTATACCCCTTACACCTTTCTGCTTTCAAAATGGTTCAAATGGCTCTGAGCACTATGGGACTCAACTGCTGAGGTCATTAGTCCCCTAGAACTTAGAACTAGTTAAACCTAACTAACCTAAGAACATCACAAACATCCATGCCCGAGGCAGGATTCGAACCTGCGGCCGTAGCGGTCTTGCGGTTCCAGACTGCAGCGCCTTTAACCGCACGGCCTTTCTGCTTTCCCTTCTTTGATTAGGAACTAGTTTTTCATTCATACAGGTCGTTCTCTTCTCGTCAAAAGTCTGTTAAATTTTCTTGTAGACAGTATCTATCTTACCCCTAGTCATATACGGTTCTACATCCTTACATTTGTCCTACCTGCGTAACTATTTCGCACTGTTTTTCAATCTCATTTTTTAGACGTTTACATTCCCTTTCCCCTGCTTCATTTATTTGCAATTTTATATTTTCTTCTTTCATCTATTAAATTCAATATCTCTTGTGCTACCCAAGTATTTCTACCAGCCCTCGTCTTTCTACCTACTTCGCCCCCTGCTGCATTCGCTATTTCGTTTCTCGAAGCTACCTATTCTTCTTCTACTGTATTTCTTTCCCCCATTCTTTTCAATCGTTCCCTAATGCTCTCTCTGGTTCTTTCAGTTTATCCAGGTCCAACCTCCGTAAATTCCTAACTTTTGCAGTATTTTTCAGTTTAAATCTACGATTCATAACCAATAAATTGTGGTCAGTGTCCGCATCTGCCCCTGGAAATGTCTTACAATTGAGAACGTGGTTCCTAAATATCTGTATTACCATTATATAATTCATTTGAAACCTTCCAGCGTCTGCAGACCTCTTCCACGTATACAACCTTCTTTCATGATTCTTAAACCAAGTGATTAAAATATGCTCTGTGCAAAATTCTGCCAGGCGGCTTCCTCTTTCATTCCTTACCCCATTTCATGTTCACCTACTACTTTTCTTTCTCTTCCTTCTCCTATTATTGAATTCAAATCCCTAATCACTATTAAATTTTCGGCTCCTTTAACTATCTGAATATGTTATTTCACAATACATTTTCTCAATCTCTTCCTCATTTGCGTGGCTAGTTGGCATATAGACCTCTACAACTATGGCGTGTGGAGCTTCGTGTCTATCCTGGATACAATAATGCGTTCACTAAGCTGTTCAAAGTAGCTTATGCGGGTTACTATTTTTTTTTTGTTCATTATTCCACTTACTGCTGCATTTTGTATCTATAACCCTTTATTCACCAGATCAGAAGTCCCGTTCCTCTTGCCTCCGAACATCACTAATTCCCACTGTATCTTACTTTAACCTATCCATTTCCATTTTTGTATTTTCTAACCTACTTCCCTGATCAAGGGATCTGACATTCCACGCTCCAATCCGTAGAACGCCAGTATTGTTTCTCATAATGACGACGGCTTCCTGAATAATCCCCGCCCGAAAATCCGAAGTGGGGACTATTTTACCTTCGGAATATTTTAGCCAAGAGGATGCCATCATCATTAAACCATACAGCAGAAATGCTTACCCTCGGGAAAAATTACGGCTTACGGCTGTAGTTTGCCCTTGCTTTCAGCCATGGCGAACCGCGTCAAACCAGTCAGAAGAGTGATGAATAAAATTTTAAAAAAAAGAAAGGCCCTCACGTCATTCTCACGAAACTGCTCGCCTTTCCTCCAGCAGTACTATTAAAATAGTACATCCTATGGACAGAAGTAAAGTAGTGTTTACCTTTTCAGCGAAGCTGTTTCTTTTTATTGTTTTAGTGGTGGTCAAAAGCCATATTGCAGAAACTAGACGTTGAAGCTTTCGAGCAGAATTGCTGTATCTTAGTGAAACCAGACCGTCTCTCTATTTGTATGTGAAACTCATAACTATTGTGCTTTGGGAATGCATCTTATTGAATTTAGTCCTGTGCACGGTTAGTCTGCTCACGATGTTATTGACTGCAACGGAATGCGTCTGCAGATCGACTCTGCAGCTCGCGGGCTCGCGTGTGGTAGGATCCTGGTTTTCGGACTCGGGAGGCTCTCCGACGAATCTAAATAAAGTTCGAGTCATATTTCACGTTTATGTAGAGCTTGTGGACGTTCTAGCGTATTATTTCTTTTCCATTCTTTCTTTTCCATTCTTTGTTTCATGTAACTTTTTTCACACACTTGCAGCGATTCAAACAACCGAACAGTCTGGTGTTGTGACCACTTCTGCGTCGTCACTTACTTCAAAAACTGAAATTGAAGCCTTCAGTGACAGTATATGTGGACTGGTAGTGTTGCAAAGTTTGTAACAACTCAGATTCCGTAGTAGCGCTCCAGTCATAAGCCGATTAGCCCTAAGCAGAACTTCCCTGTTTAATGTTAAAACAGACTGCGCGGAAGAAAGCAAAACATCGTATTGTTGTGCATATAATTTTTGTTTAAAATTATGTCTATAGTAAGAACTAATAGATATAAGGAAACAAACTGTCTAATTGATTAAATGCATTTCTGTCATGTACTTCTATTGGAGTTAAAACTGACTGTGAGCAAGAAAACGATTCTGCCATTTTCATAGCATAGCGTTTACTTTCTCGTGATCGTTTTTAAAAGAAAACCTCTGCCCGTCAGAATTTTTATTATTGTAGTTATATATAGACCCACCTGAATATTTATTACAGTATCGTGCAAAAATCTGAAGTAAATGGGTCAAGAACTTTTCAACATTTTGGAAATAACGTCAAACAGTTTCTTGCCGTTATATAGTAGTGTAGATGTCAGTAGGCAAAGTGAATATTATTGTTTAGAATTTTTTATGCCATTAGAATACTCTGGAAGAGTGGAAGAATAATTATAGTCTTCGGGACAACTCTATATAGTAGTTTCAGAAACAGAACTCCAGAATTTTTATGTTAAATTGATGAATGTGGAAGACAGCTCATGTGCTTTGCAACAGCAAATTTTTAAACACCAGAGTTACGAACCCCTTCCGTGTACACAGATCCTGTTTCACCAATTATTTTTAATTAATACTAAATTATTTTGGTTCAAACACCACTCAAGCACAGGTTAACACTCTTCCCTGTAGTTCCTCTGTGCTATCCCAGCGAGCGATGAGGCTGAAGCAAAGAACGTTATTTTTACCAGGACGTCGTTTACGCAAGTTTTGACCTCAGCAGAAACGTAAGCAAATTACAGCTGCAAGCAGTCTACTGTTTATCTACCAGGGAAGTAGAGATACAGTGTCTCCCACACATCGGTTCAACTTAGCGCTGCTGGCAACGGAAGAATGGGGCACGTTGGAGACGGAACGTCTGACCCGAGGGCACACTACTGCATTATATTTCTGTTTTTCAAAAACCTACGTACAAAGATAATAGTTTTCTTTCGTATAATTTACGAAGATGACTGAATTGTCCTATTTTGTATTAGAAAAACTAAACTCCGCGATAAAGCCCAGAAACTCGCTGTCCCGTTATCCTCCGTCATATGACGTCATTCGGTTGCGGTATGGGGGGGGGGGGGGTTATCAGACTACTCTCCCCGCAGTTGTCGGCTTTCTAGTACTTAAGCCGGGTTCAGACACGCATCTAATGTGGCGCCACAGCTTGTGGCTTTCTGTAGTGGCATCATGAACTACCGTTCACACAAGACGCCACAAATTCTACGTAGTTGCACAGTTTTCATTATGGCGTCAGTTGTAAGCATATGAGCGGATATGAATGTTATAGTGTATGTTATGGCCTTTTAGAGCTGTGGCAAGAGTTAAAGGAGAGTAAGACGAACCCTTAATGTTGGATCCGGCAATAGATTTCGCACAGGGATAAATCGGTGGCCTCAAACACATTTAAGATAGAAATAATATTTGGAGACGAAAATGCTGTCTCCAGTGGCAAACTAACCAACAGCTGGCATCTAAATATTATCTGCAGACACACCACCCATCCAAAATTTTGGAATCTTGTTGTATTGATGTAGGCATTTCGAATCACTAATTTTTAGTTTAACAGCTGTCCTATCACACTCTGGGGCTATTTCCAGCTTATAATCTACAATACATAGAATGTTTGGTGTCACGAATCACCAAGTTTATATGAGTCGCTGTTTTAGTTACGTATACTAAGTTTACGTACTTACTTACCCAAAACGTAGGTTGCTGTTCTTGTAGTTCCAAAAGCTGTGAAAGTTATCACTTTTTTCAGAAATAGAATAAAAATCCACTGAAATTGAATGGAGTATAGCTGCAATTACTTCGTATTCGAAACACTGTCACCAGGGAGCAGTGGCCTTGAGAAAGTAACGCAACAAAATATAGCCAAGGGGAACTTTGTGTGGCATCACAAATGTTGCGTCTCTAAAGTTGCGCCACTAAAAACTGGGACTTCACACGTGAAGCTACATTTAAACTGCAGTATGCCTTTAGTTGTGGAAACACTTTTGTTGCGCATGTGAACCTGGCTTTAGAGACGCTGCTTTTTGTCGTTTAGTGCCTTCAATTGCTGAACGCTCGGCGTCCCAGTGCCCCCATGATAGGAAAAGTCCCTGGCAGTGTCGTGAAAGAAAATCGGGTCCTATGTGTGACAGTTAAACATGCTGGCGATATATCCACGAATTTTTACATAGAATCATCGGCTATCATATACCAACGTAGTATTTAAAGCTGGACATTGATTCACTCTTTTTTCTGGAGTTATTATAACGACATTAAGATTCATACTTAAAAGTACCTAGGAAGCGCCAACGAAGAATTTCGTAGGAATCTAAAAGATAAGAGTGAGGAAACTGTCTAATGAGAGACGCGTAGACGCCTTTAGAAACATGCACGAGCGGTATGTTACGTACACGGGCCTGGAGCTCTGCTGCATATACAAGTCTGAAACGACCTTTTTCATTAACGCATGTCAGATGGCTGTTGACAATTACGTAAACTACATTTCGCTTTAAGTAACAAATTAGCTGGGTGTAATTGTAACTCGACGTCCACATACTGTGCTCTGTTCATTGTTTATGGTAAGTACGCTTCTCATTAATTGGGGATCTGAAGTTTTGATGAGTCGAGCTGAAACTGGGGTGTATCTTTGAAGTTAACGTTTAACTGTCGACAAGTATATCTTCCCTTTGATGAGTTCATCTAACTCTAAACCTTCTTCAATTACGTTCTGCTATTGAAGAATAAATTGAAAATTAATTGAACACGTAAGATACGAAATTTATGTATTGTACTACCAAACCTCATAGGAGCGAATACGGAAAATCATTGTCATACATGAGCATGTACTAAATGCACATCAGCTGTGGCGTTTCTTAACTTGTACCGATGCCCATTATTACTTATCTCTATTTAATCCGTAGTTTATCTGCCCATTTCGCTTTAATATTCCTCTTTCGACGCCGTACTCGTTCTTGTGACAGTTTTTTTCTCACCATCAGAGCTAGCTTTCACACTCTCTCTCCAAAAATCTCTCTTCGTTCCCTTTGAAAGATAAATACTGCAATGCCCTTCCACTGGAAAATCTTGCTGTCCCCTGAACGAATCTACTCGTAATGTTTGTTTCCCTTCGACTTCGTATATGGAAAAATACTGTCACTTCTTCCACCGAAGCATCCACATTTTCAATTTTTTGCGAAACACTCCCTTCAGCTACCAACTTCCACTTTCATTTTTCCATGTACGTTGGACAATCAGTGAAGCAAGTGAAACCTAATTGCAGTAACTTGTGTCTCTGCCTTTGAGTCCTCTATATCTAATATTTTTCACATTCGTTGTCTCCTCAGTTCTTTACAGATACTGTAAATTATTTATGTGCATGATTGCTTTATTCTACACTCCTGGAAATTGAAATAAGAACACCGTGAATTCATTGTCCCAGGAAGGGGAAACTTTATTGACACATTCCTGGGGTCAGATACATCACATGATCACACTGACAGAACCACAGGCACATAGACACAGGCAACAGAGCATGCACAAAAATGGTTCAAATGGCTCTGAGCACTATGGGACTCAACTGCTGAGGTCATTAGTCCCCTAGAACTTAGAACTAGTTAAACCTAACTAACCTAAGGACATCACAAACATCCATGCCCGAGGCAGGATTCGAACCTGCGACCGTAGCAGTCTTGCGGTTCCAGACTGCAGCGCCTTTAACCGCACGGCCACTTCGGCCGGCGAGCATGCACAATGTCGGCACTAGTACAGTGTATATCCACCTTTCGCAGCAATGCAGGCTGCTGTTCTCCCATGGAGACGATCGTAGAGATGCTGGATGTAGTCCTGTGGAACGGCTTGCCATGCCATTTCCACCTGGTGCCTCAGTTGGACCAGCGTTCGTGCTGGACGTGCAGACCGCGTGAGACGACGCTTCATCCAGTCCCAAACATGCTCAATGGGGGACTGATCCGGAGATCTTGCTGGCCAGGGTAGTTGACTTACACCTTCTAGAGCACGTTGGGTGGCATGGGATACATGCGGACGTGCATTGTCCTGTTGGAACAGCAAGTTCCCTTGCCGGTCCGGTCTAGGAATGGTAGAACGATGGGTTCGATGACGGTTTGGATGTACCGTGCACTATTCAGTGTCCCCTCGACGATCACCAGTGGTGTACGCCCAGTGTAGGAGATCGCTCCCCACACCATGATGCCGGGTGTTGGCCCTGTGTGCCTCGGTCGTATGCAGTCTTGATTGTGGCGCTCACCTGCACGGCGCCAAACACGCATACGACCATCATTGGCACCAAGGCAGAAGCGACTCTCATCGCTGAAGACGACACGTCTCCATTCGTCCCTCCATTCACGCCTGTCGCGACACCACTGGAGGCGGGCTGCACGATGTTGGGGCGTGAGCGGAAGACGGCCTAACGGTGTGCGGGACCGTAGCCCAGCTTCATGGAGACGGTTGCGAATGGTCCTCGCCGATACCCCAGGAGCAACAGTGTCCCTAATTTGCTGCGAAGTGGCGGTGCGGTCCCCTACGGCACTGCGTAGGATCCCACGGTCTTGGCGTGCATCCGTGCGTCGCTGCGGTCCGGTCCCAGGTCGACGGACACGTGCACCTTCCGCCGACCACTGGCGACAACATCGATGTACTGTAGAGACCTCACGCCCCACGTGTTGAGCAATTCGGCGGTACGTCCACCCGGCCTCCCGCATGCCCACTACACGCCCTCGCTCAAAGTCCGTCAACTGCACATACGGTTCACGTCCACGCTGTCGCGGCATGCTACCAGTGTTAAAGACTGCGATGGAGCTCCGTATGCCACGGCAAACTGGCTGACACTGACGGCGGCGGTGCACAAATGCTGCGCAGCTAGCGCCATTCGACGGCCAACACCGCGGTTCCTGGTGTGTCCGCTGTGCCGTACGTGTGATCATTGCTTGTACAGCCCTTTCGCAGTGTCCGGAGCAAGTATGGTGGGTCTGACACACCGGTGTCAATGTGTTCTTTTTTCCATTTCCAGGAGTGTATTTCTTAAAACATTTCTAGCATCCTTTTCATGTCATAAACGGCACAATGGTAACCTGATATATTTCTTCTTTCAGTGTTTTCGAGATCAGACCTGTTTCTCTGGTGGCTTCACTTTTTCTGCAATTTATCTCCTCAATATACAGTACTTATTCAACTTCCCTTCCTCTTGAAATCTCTAATCTGCTAATCCTATATTTCTAACATTGAATGAATTTTGAAATTATCAGACTGAAGTGCACGCTCTATTCTGAACAATACCTTTTTATTGCCAGTTGCCCTGATCGCATCTGGTGGACTCATGGCAGTTTATCAGTTTCGACTCCTGTAAGTCACCTACCTCTGAATCTACATCTACATGGATACTCTGCAAATCACAGTTAAGTGCCTGACAGAGGGTTCATCGAACCAACATCACAATAATCATCTGTTATTACAATCTCGAACAGCGCGTGGAAAAAGCGAACACCTGTATTTTTCATTATGAGCTCTGATTTCCCTAATTTTATTATGATTATCGTTTCTCACTGTGTAGGTCGGTACGAGCAAAATATTTTCGCACTCGGAGGAGGAAGTTCGTGAGGAGATTCCGCCGCAACGATATACGCCTTTGTTTTAATTATGTCCACCCCGAATTCTGTATCATGTCGGTGACACTCTCCCCCTATTTCGCTATAATACAAAATATGTTGCTCTTCTTTGAACTTTCTAGAAGTACTCCGTTAATCCTAACCGGTAAGGACCCCACAACGCACAGCATTATTCCAAAAAAAGACCGACAAGCATAGTTTGGGCAGTCTCTTTAGTAGATGTGTTGCACGTTCTAAGTGTTCTGCCAATAAAACGCAGTCTTTGATTTGCATTCCACACAACATTTTCTATTTGTTCTTTCCGATTTAAGTTATTCGTAATTGTAATTCTTAGGTATTTAATTGAATTTACTGCCTTTAGGTTTGACTGATTTATCGTGTGAGTGAAGTTTAACGGATTTCTTTTAGCACGCATGTGAATAGCCTCACGTTTTTCATTATGAAGGGTCAATTGCCAATTTTCGCACCATACAAATATCTTTTCTAAATCGTTTTGCAATTTCCTTTGATCTTCTGGTGACTTTACTAGACGATAAACGACAGCATAACCTGCAAACAACCTAGGACCGCTGCTCAAGTTGTCTCGTAAATCATTTGTGTAGATAAAGAACAGCAGAAGGACTTTAGCACTACCTTAGGAAACGCTAGATATCACTTCTGTTTTACTCGATGACTTTCCGTCAGTTACTACGAACTGTAACATCTCTGAGAGGGAATCACGAGTCCATTCACGTAATTGAGATGATATTACATAAGCATGCACTTTCACTACAAGTCGCTTGTATGGCACAGTGTAAAAAGCGTTCTGGAACCTCTAGAAATACGAAATAAATTTGAAATCCCTCGTCAATAGCACTCAACACTTCGTGTGAGTAATGAGCTAATTGTGTTTCACAAGAACGATGTTTTCTAAATCCGTGTTGACTGGATGTCAATAGACTATTTACGTCAAGGTAATTTTAATGTTCGAACACAATATGTGTTCTGAAATCCTGCTGCATATTGACGTTAACGTTATGGGACTGTAATTTGGTGGATTACTCCAACTATCTTTCTTGAATATTGGAGTGACCTGTACAACTTTCCAGACTTTTGGTTCGGGTCCTTCGTTGAGCGATCGGTTGTATATGGAGCTATTGAAACAGCATACTCTGAAAGGAACCTAATTGGTGTACTGTCTGGACCGGAAGATTTGCTTTTATTAAGTGATTTAAGTTGATTCACTACTTCCACGAAATATACTTCTAAGTTACTCGTTTTCTCAGTTGATCTAGTTCCGAATTCTGGAATATTTCTTCTTCGGTGAAGGTATTTCGGAAGGCTGTGTTTAGTAACTCTGCTTTAGTAGCACTGTCATCAATAGTATTTTCATTGGTATCGCGCACAGAAGGCATTGATTCTGTACTGCCGCTAGAATACTTTATAAGAGTGAGTTTTCTTGTGGAAACTATGATAAGCATCTCGTATTGATGTCCGTGCTGAATTTCGTGCTTCTGTAAAAAATCTTCAATCTTGGGGATTCTGGGTTGGTTTAAGTTTGGTATGCTGTTTCAGTTGTTTCTGCAACAGTGTTCTGACCCGTTTTGTGTACCAAGGGGGATCACCTCCGTCGTTTGTTAGTTTATTTCGTATAAATCTCTCAAGTGCTCTCGATGCAATTTCTTTGCATTCAAGTTACGTCTGGTGTACACTTACACTGTTAATTTGTAAGGAGTGGAGATTGTTTCTCAGGAAGGCAACAAGTCAATTTTTATCGGCTTTTTTTGAGTAAGTATATTTTTCGTTTATTATTGGAAAAATTGGGTAGTTACGGTATTCAGTCTAGTCGCGACGAAACCCTGTGTTTACTAATCCCTGTATACGTTTCGATCTTCGTTATTGGCTTAGAATTATTTGATACTGAGAGATCAAGTATGGTTTCATAACCATTATTATTCCAGTGGGCTCATGGACTATCTGCTCGAAATAATTTTCAGTGAATTCATTTAGCACAATTTCGGACAAAGTTTTATGCGTACCTCCGAATTTGAACACGTATTTTCGCCAACAAATCGAGGTTAAACTGAAGTCAGCATCAACTATAATTGTACGAGTCGAGTACGTGTTTGAAATTAGACTCATCATCAGGAACAATATCTCGCTACGAAAGTAACACTACATATTAACTATCGACCACTTGATCGCTTAAAATAAACTAATCTGATGATTGTCAATGATCGCGAAGTGCGCTAGATGACAATTTCACGTGTCACTTTCTTAATAAGACACTAGTTCTCAAGATGAATCTTAAGATTCAGAAATAGGCATGCTGCCATAGCCCCACCACAAGCTATTCTGACAATTGGGAATAACAATTAGTTCTTGCGTTCATACTGTGGTTTCTTCTTCAGTAGTGTGGTGGCAATTCTTTTTTCGAACTCTGGTTCATAGAATTTAGTCAGAGGGCCAAATAAGAATATATCCCATACATATTTTAACATATTTTAGTGGCCCTGAAATTTAAAACAAATATCATATTCAAACTATTTTCCATTGACTCATCTCCAGGAAAGAACTATCAAAGTGACTGGGCTCGAGGACTCCATAGCGTAAAGTTGCCTTCCACGTTTTCCGTGGGTCACGAAGATAGCGTCGCGTATTCGCTTCGCAACCCATTCCAGAGGACGGCTGTGCGCCGCGACATTTGCATCTGTCATTCCGGACTAATTCCGGACGGGGGCAGGTTTCGCAGGTGGCAGCGGACAGGTTATTGCCGCAGATCGATCTCTCCCCTGGTCGCGGTTAAGCAATCAACGCGCCGCTGTCTGCTTTCCGTCATCGGCTGCACCTCGTCCGGTGTCGACAGCAGGAAATAGTCCCGTGGGCGTCGTTTATGCAGTGAGATACTTTGAACTCTTACTGCTAATTTTTACTACTTCTCACTAAGCTATCTTTAGCAACGTCTGCCTTCATTCTACACGCTGAATGGAAACGATATGCGCTAATTCGTATTTTTACGACTCTGCCTCTCGTGACATCCTTAAGCACCAAGTCACTTATTATTCGTCTCCTTTCACAGTAATTAAAAATAATGCGTTTTCGCTTGTCTGCTTTACAAGATTCAGGCGTCAGCGAATGGACAATCTATCTGGTGCACACACCATTACAAGAATGTTTTTACCTTGTGTTGATAAAGTTAAATTTAAATTGATTTGTCTACATTTCTTTTATTTTTTTACGCAGTACCGAGTGAAAATCTATCGAGTAAATTAGTCAATCTTATACAAGAGATGGGAACAAGGAAACCTCTATAACTATGTCAATAAGCACAAGTGTGATGTGTCGGCCGTTGTGGCCGAGCGGTTCTAGAGGCTTGAGTCTGGAACCGCGCGACCGCTACGGTCGCAGGTTAGAATCCTGCCTCGGGCATGGATGTGTGTGATGCCCTTAGGTTAGTTAGGTTCACGTAGTTGTAAGTTCTAGGGGACTGATGACCTCAGACGTTAATTCCCATAGTACTCAGAGCCATTTCATTTCAACAAGCGTGATGTCTATGGTAAATGTTCATTGCCGGGAAAGAGTATTTTGTGAAAAACTAATAATTTCATGAAAAGTAAGACGTAGAAATGAATGTAAGCCTTAAATATACTGACTGTAACATTTTATGGGTATTACAACGTGTAATTCATTTAATCAAAACGGCACCATAATGGTAAGGAACCCACCATGGGTTTTTGACCGCCAGTCTCCTGGATGGCTTCAAGGCGAGCACCGCGAGGGAGGAAAAGAACGGAAAACCAGAGGCAGTTGCAGTCGAGCCTTGACTGCGTACGTATAGTGGTGCGCCATTTTTGTCGATGTGCGCCTTAAGCCATAACAATTCAGAGTGAAAGTGCTTAATATTTGGAGTGGCAATGGTTTATACACAACTGTCCATTAAAATTGCTACACCACGAAGATGACGTGCTACAGACGCGAAATTTAACCGACAGGAAGAAGATGCTTTGATATGCAAATGATTAGCTTTTCAGAGCATTCACACAAGGTTGGCGCTGGTGGCGTCACCTACAACGTGCTGGCATGAGGAAAGTTTCCAACCGGTTTCTTATATACAAACAGCAGTTGACCGGCGTTTTCCTGTTGAAACGTTGTTGCGATGCATCGTGTAAGGAGGAGAAATGCGTACCATCACGTTTCCGACTTTGATAAGGGTCAGATTGTATTCCGTCGCGATTGCGTTTTATCGTATCGCGACATTGCTCCTCGCGTTGGTAGATATCCAATGACTGCTAGCAGAATATGGAATCGGTGGGTTCAGGAGGGTAATACGGAACGCCGTGCTGGATCCCAACTGCCACGTATCACTAGCAGTCGAGATGACAAGCATCTTATCAGCATGGCTGTAACAGATCGTGCAGCCACGTCTCGATCCCTGAGTCAACAGATGGGCACGTTTTCAAGACAACAACCATCTTCACCAATAGTTCGACGACGTTTACAGTATCATGGACTATGAGCTCGGAGACCATGACTGCGGTTACACTTGACGCTGCATCACAGGCAGGATCTCCTGTGATGGTGTACTCTACGACGAACCTGGGTGCACGAATGGTACAACGTCATTTTTTTCGGATGAATCCAGGTTCTGTTTACAGCATCATGATGGTCGCATCCGTGTTTGTCGACATCTCGATGAACGCATATTAGAAGCGTGTATTCGTCATCGCCATACTGGCGTATCAGCCGGCGTAATGGTATGGGGTGCCATTGGTTACATGTCTGCGTCACCTCTTGTTCACATTGAAGGCGCGTTGAACAGTGGACGTTGCATTTCAAACGTGTTACAACCCGTGGCTCTACCCTTCATTCGATTCCTGCGAAACCCTACATTTCAGCAGGAGAATGCACGACCGCATGTTGCAGGTCCTGTACGGGCCTTTCTGGATACAGAAAATGTTCGACTGCTGCCCTGACCAGCACATTCTCCAGTTCTCTCACCAATGTAAAACGTCTGGTCAACGGTGGCCGAGCAACTGGCTCGTCACAATACGCCAGTCACTACTCTTGATGAATTGTGGTATCGTGTTGAAGCTGTATGGGCAGCTGTACCTGTACACGCCATCCTAGCTCTGTTTGACTCAATGCCCAGGCGTATCAAGGCCGTTTTCTACGGCCAGAGGTGGTTGTTCTGTGTACTGATTTCTCTGGATCTATGCACCCAATTTGCGTGAAAATGTAATCACATGTCAGTTCTTGTAAAACATATTTGTCCAATGAATACCCGTTTATCATCTGCATTTCTTCTTGGTGCAGCAATTTTAATGGCCAGTAGTGTAGTTTCTGAGATCGTCTCCAGTTTATTTTGTGTCGAGAAGAAAAAATATCCAATTGGCTTTATATGAAGGGATATGGAGCCGATGACACAGGAAGTTGAAATGGCTACTGCACGTGGGAGACGAGCAGAGTCCATACAAATTTTCATACAGCAAGCATCAACTTCAGCACCGACAGTACTGCAATGAACAAGGTAAGAGATTTATCAACATTTTGTAACAGTGTATCAGAATGTTACAGTTAACTCCCTGGTTTGCCAAAGTTCTAATATAGTTGTGTACAGCTTCGATGAAAATGCTCTACTGGACGAAATAAAACCGTGTTTCTGAAAAGCGACACGTCATCAGCGCGTGATTGACGAAGGTTCTTCTTTTTTGTAAGGTAGTCCCGGTAGGTAGCGGTACACTCGCGAGTACCGTAAACACAACTGCTAAATGGATTCACTTTCCGTAGCGTGGTCTATGCAACAGAACGATATAGAAATTATTCTGCAGGTTATTACTCCAATTTTAAGCAATATTATCGGGTCATACAGCTAAATATTATCATGATCATAGTTAAAAAGAATTGTTCTCCCTACTAAGTAACGTAAAATAAGGATTCGATTATACGCGATTCGGAGGTTTAAAATACAAAATCGAATCAGTCATACGTGGAATAGGAGGGTAGAGTTACAACCTGAGTGGGTTGGCAGCAGACACAGTTCAATTCAAAGCTACCTTTCAATTCATTCGTCACCCATGTGGCCAGTATAGAAGCTTATCACATTCGCATATATATTCTTACTGCGAACTGTCTAAAGTGTCGGGACAACTGTAGGTAACGCAAAATTGACCATTAGATGTCATGAGAGGCGAACCCTTCAGAATAAAGGGAGGCGGCGAGTATTGTGTTATCAGTAGTAGAGGAGGGACAGCAGCATGGGTCGATTAGGAGAGCTCAGTGTTCTCTGACGTGGATTAGTCATTGAATTCCTTCTGAGTAAAAAATCCATAAGGAACATTTAAACCCTTCCAAACCTGTCCACACCCACTCTTGGCGATCTGATTTGAAATGGAAATTCAAAGGAACAGTCACAGTTATACCAAGACCAGGTAGACCTCATGTACTGACGGACATAGAGCGTCGAGCACTCTGGAGGGTGGTTGCAAGGGCTTGCAAGAAATCAGCGGAATTAATCCTCGTGAGTTCCAAGTTATCAGGCGAAGTCCAACTAGCAGAGTTGCTGTGTGTAGGGACTTAAAGAGAGTGAGGTAGAACGGCTGGGCATTTCGTCATGAGCAACCACGCTAAGCGACGCTTGAGGTGGTACAATGAGCAACGCCACTGGGCAGTGGATGTCTGTAGACGTGTGGTTTGCAGCGATGGATGCCCTGTGCCAATTCAGTGGAAAGGTTTACGTTTCGTGAATACCAAGAGAACTTTACCTGCCGTCATGTGTAGCGCCAACAGTGAGGTATTGAGGAGATTCTGTCATGGTATGGGAGTGTTTTTCGTGGTTATACTTCCCCCCCCCCCTTCCATCGCTTCAGAAAACGCTAAATGCCACACGATGTGAATGCATTTTACAGCACTATGCCCTGCACTCACTAGAGGATCAGTTCCGAGGCGGTGACTGTATTTAGCAAGACAACACAGACTGTGATTAAGCGGCATCTACGAGGCAATGGTTTGTGCACAGTAACATTTCTCAGATGGACTGGCCTGCCCAGAGACCCGATCTGAACCCAGTGCAACACCTTTGGGATCAGTTAGAACGGTACTCATCAAACCTTCCCTCAAGAGCAAATAGTGAGATTGTGGCCAGGATCTCGGATTGCATATGTACCAATCTTATTATCAGTTTGTAACCTTTATTATTAACCTTACTATTAATTTGTAAACTTTGTAAATAACTATGACATGAGCTCCCACTAGACTAGTTGTGGAAAGGGCTCACAAGCACTGATCATTAAATGTCCATATCAGTCGCAAAACTTCGTATCGACTGTTCTCTGCTTCAGATTGCTGCCACCCTAACCGAACCAAGAGCTGTGACACTGTAGTTGCGTAACAGAGGGTTGTTGTGTTGCCTATGTGAGTGGAGGGTTAACTAATTAATGACAGTAACTGTACTTATATTTAAATGCGTTCTGCAATATATGAGACACAATCACAAATGGTTGCTGAATGTTTTGTGTGTCATCATTCTTTTACCCAGTTGCATTGTATTGCAACAGACTGTTTAATTTCATATTTCTTGCCAAAATATGCACGGCGTTCGAGCATGACCGCCTCTACATAAAGTGCATTGACGAATTCATATTACTTCCATAAAAAAAATTTATATCAAAGCAGCTGTTCGGTATGAGGCGCTACTGCCCTTCAGTTGTCGGTACTGCAATACAAATAATAAAACATACCCAGTCTAACATTCTCAAACCCTGCAGTAGCCACGCTGCTTATCCCTCTGTTCCTGACATAACACAGTACTTAAACCACGGTTGAATTCGCCAACGTTAGTTAAAATTAAATACACCTAAAATACAACAGTTTTTGCTGATATCTTTGTCTCCTACTGAGCAGGACAACTTTATTCTGAAGAAACTCTGACCGTTACCTGACATTTTTAGATTTGGTGCCACAAAGGCTATTCGGAAAGTAAGGTCCGATCTGGGGCAAAATGGAAACCACAGCGAAAATCCGATAAAGCTTTGTACAGATGTGTTGGGCAGTGTCTCTAGTATGTCCACCGATCGTGTCATGTCGCTCTTTTCAGTTCTCACCGCTCAGTGAATCACATAATGATATTTAGTTAAACAGTGTCTGTTGCAAAGCATGAGGGCCAAGTGAGGGATATCGCCTGATGTCATGCAGCCCACATAACAGAATTGTCATGCGGTTCCTTCTTCAGAACAATTCTCGGCCACACTCTGCAGGGGCAATGAAGATGCTCCTGCATCGTTTTCGATGGAAAGTGTTTATCACCCACAATACAGCCCGTAACTGGATGCCCCTGAGTTTCATCTCTGGTCGCATGAACTGATGGCTTTGAAAACAACTTTTTGACACCGTCAGCTAGCTGTAGACAAGCCTGGAGAACTGACGGAAAGCACAGGTGGCTGCCTTCTATGACGACGGTACTGGTAAGGCGGGACAGCGCTAGGACAAGTGTGTAAGTTGGATCCGCGACTATGTAGAGAAGTAGCTGGAAGGTAAAGGTAGCTGCAGCAAATAAAACATTTTTGATTCTCATAGTGGTTTTCCATTTCGCGACCGATCGGACCTTACTTTCAGCATACTCCTGCCTTCTATGACGACGGTACTGGTAAGGCGGGACAGTGCTAGGACAAGTGTGTAAGTTGGATCCGCGACTATGTAGAGAAATAGCTGGAAGGTATAGGTAGCTGTAGCAAATAAAACATTTTTGATTCTCATAGTGGTTTTCCATTTCGCGACCGATCGGACCTTACTTTCAGCATACTCCTGATATAAAATACGACTGCCAACAGCAGGCCTCACGAATGCTTGATTTCGGCCGAATCCCCCGGGACGCAGTTTGACGGCCACTAGGTTAGAACGTCGACTTCGCTACCATTCCACCACAGACATTCAGAAACGTCATTGAAACTACCCACAGCTGAGGTCCAGTCATTATAAAGGGGAGACATGCACCATACTGATGCCCAGCAGCATGTGTCCAAATGCTTTCGAACGTATGGTATGTGTACTTTGAAATGACTATCACTAGTGTGCTCAACGCCCCATGCCTTAGAATGCATTTATACGTTGGTCCTTCCTCACAGGAACATACTCTGAGTTGACAAGTCTGGGATACCTCGTAATATGGTGCCCGGTGTAGTGCAGTAACTCAATTTGGCGTCGATTCAACAAGTCATTGGAAGTCTGTTGCAAAAATATTGACCCATGCTGCTTCTATGGCCGTTCATGGTTGAGAAAGAGTTGCCAGTGGACAAATTTGTGCACGAGCTGACATCCCGATTACATTGATAAGCAAAACATTATGACTACCTCCGTTATAGCTTGTATGTCCACCTTTTGAACGAAATACGTAACTGATCTTGCGTATCAGGGATCCGACAGTTTATTGGTAGGTTTGTGGAGGTACGTCACATTATATATCTACGCACAGGTCATGTAATTCTCGTGAATAACGGGCCGCTGATTTGCGTACCTGGTTATAGCGACCTAGGTGGTTTCCACAACATTTACATCAGACGCATTTGGTTGCCGAGATATCACCGAGAGTTCATGATAATGCTTCTGAAACCATCGTAGCACAGTTATGGCCCCGAGACATGGACAATTATTCCGCTGAAAGATGACATCGCCGTCGGAGAAGACCTTACGCATGAAGGGATGCAGGTGGTTCGCAGCTGCCAGGGCAGGAGAATGTCTCCCATAGAATAATACTACTGCCAACAGTCACCGTCCGTGGTGCGCTGTGCGTTTTAAGACACCGTTTACCTGGATGACAGCGTTTTTGGAGACGACCTGCGACCTGGTGTAGCAAAAGTGTGATTCACTCGAAGAGGCGACACGTTTCCATAGCTCTACGATCGAATCCTGATGGTCCCGTCGAAATTGACTATGTCTTTGGGTCGACATGAGAACACGTAGGGATGGTCTGCTGCGGAGCTCCATGTTCACCAATTTGCGACGAATGGTGTGGTCCGAAACATTGTGCGTTCGTTCACAAGCATTGTGCTCTTTCGACAGAGATGTCAAATATCACCATGTATCCTACTATAGAAAGCTGACAAGACTTCAAGCGGACGTCCAACCATTTAAGCACCTAGTAGTGGTTTCACTGTCCTTCTACCTCTTTCCTTAAATGCTGATGACAGTAGTACGTGAACATTCTCAAGCTTCGCTGTACTCGTTCACCGGTTCTGCATAATAATAATTTGCCCTTTGCCAAAGTCTCTTATCTCAATGGATTTCCCCATTTTCAGTCGATATCTTCGCTGTCGTGTTTCCCCATCTGCGTCTACTCCTCTCCCATACTTTAGCTACCACGTCACGTGCCTTCAACGCCACCACGCAGCATCCAATGTCACGGAGGGCAGTGGTCATAATGATTTAGGTTCTCAGAGTATGTCCCATAAAAACTCGATGCTTTCATGTCGGGCGTCTTAGGGGGCCAAATCACTCCCTCCAGAATGTTCTTCAAACCAGTCGCGAACAGTTGTGACTTAATGACTCGGCGCATTCTTATCCAAAAGAAATCCGTCGATTTTTGGGAACATGAAGTTCATAATTGTCTGCAAATGGTCTCAATAACCTGTTCAGTTGGACCAGAAGACAATTCACACCATTATAGAGCCGCCATCGGCTCCCACAGTGCCTTGTTGACAATCCGGATCCATGTCCTCGTGGGATCTGCGACACACTCGAGCCCTATCATTAATTCTTAGGAACTGAAATCGGGACTCATCTGACCAGGCCACGGATTTCCAGTCGTTTAGGGCACAACCGACGTGGTCAGAGTCCGGGAGAGAAGCTGCAGGTGATGATGTGCTGATAGCAAAGTCACTCGCGTCTGTCATCTGCTGCCACAGCCCATTAACGCCACATTTAGCCACACTGACCTAACTGATACGTTCGTCGTACGCTCCACATAGATTTCGGCGGTTATTTCAATCAGTGTTGCCTCTCTGATAGCACTCACAACTCTACGCAGACGCCGCTGCACTCTATCGTTAATTGAAGGCCGTCGGCCACTGAGTTTTCTATGGTGAGAGGTAATGATGGAATTTGGTTATTCTTGGCACACTCTTGATGTTGTGGAACTTATAGTATTTAATTCCCTAACGATTTCCGGAACTGAATGTGTCATGTGCCTGGCTGAAACTAGAATGTTGCGTTCCAAGTCGGTTAATTCTCGTTTTGCGGTCATAATAACGTCATAAATATTTTCACGTGAATCACCCGAGTACAAATGCCAACTCCACCACCGCACTGTCCTATTACACCATGTGTACGCGATAATACCCTCATCTGTATATGCGCATATCGCTATCTTGTGATTTCAATATGTATTCAACAATAATCGAATATATCTGTGGTGTTGGTGTATCAGCACCTTGCGTATTCTGCATGGAGAGAAAGAGTGGTAGGTTGTATTTCTGGATTTGCTCTAACTGAAGAGCTAGTTACATTTACATATAGAAGCTTTTTGACACAAATCACACATACAGAATCTGAAATAAATTACCTTGCAACTGCTCATGAAGTTCAATAACTGTAACCGCTGATTTTATAGAGGTTGAAGGAGTGAGCGTTGGTTTCACGAGGAAAAGCTAAATCTGTACGTGTTTACTGTGTTGCCTGGCAAATGATACATGGTAAGTGTTTGCGATAGTCTCTTACATGCAATCAGTACCATACAACATGCCCTTAAGAGCAGTGATAGATCTTAAATAACCATTAGTGTTTCAGATATTTCCAGATTATAAATTTGAATCGGTCGCGTAGTAATTGTTCAACCCCGGTTCTTGCAACTGACAGATTAGCAGATGCAGATGCCAGTGAAAATCGTTTATAAAAGACATAAATTCATTACACGTGCCTGTGACTATTGCCGCTAATTAATGCAACTGTCGGTCTTGATCTTTTTTATTAATTTAGTTTTTAATTTATACAGGTCCGCAGCTCGTGGTCGTGCGGTAGCGTTCTCGCTTCCCGCGCCCGGGTTCGATTCCCGGCGGGGTCAGGGATTTTCTCTGCCTCGTGATGACTGGGTGTTGTGTGATGTCCTTAGGTTAGTTAGGTTTATGTTGTTCTAAGTTCTAGGGGACTGGTGACCATAGATGTTAAGTCCCGTAGTCCTCAGAGCCATTTGAACCATTAATTTATACACCTTATCGCATTACAGCTTCATGTATTTTAAAAACCCGCCAGATAAAAAATAAAACAAATTAGAAATATTACAATGAATTATTCACTCTGCAGGGACTTGTGCTTTATTATGAAACTTTCTGGCAGATGCTGTACTGTGAGAAGTCTTGCTTGAGTAGATCAGTCTTGTTCCGGCTCATATTTTTAATCTGTCACGAAGTTTCAACACACACACACACACACACACACACACACACACACACACACAGCCACTGAACGTCTTGCTGTAGGGTGGTACAACATGCAATGTGTGGTTTTCATGAGCAATAAGATTAGCGGAAATGATGTTTATGTTGATCTCTATTCCCACTTTTTGCACAGGTTCCGGAACTCGCGGAACCGAGGTTAAAGATTTGCATCACTTCGGTTTCGAGAGTTCCGGAACCTGTACAAAACATTGGAATAGAGGTCAATATAAACAAAATTTCCGCCCTTGTTCTTGCTCATGAAAACCACACATTGTATGTTGTACCACCATACAGCGAGACCTTAAGAGGTGGCGGACCAGATTCCTGTACACACCTGTACCGCGAATAATCAGTAGCACTTCTTCTTGCATTGATGCATGTCTGTTTTCGTCGTGGCATACTATCCACAAGTTCATCAATACACTGTTGGTCCAGATTGTCCCACTCCTCAACGGCCATTCGGCGTAGATCCGTCAGAGTGGTTGGTGGGTCACATTGTCCATAAACAGCCCTTTTCCCTCTATCCTATGCATGTTAGATAACGTTCATGTCTGGAGGACATGCTGACCTCTCTAGTCCAGCGATGTCGTTATCCTGAAGGAAGTCATTCTGAAGATGTTCACGATGGGGGCGCAAATTGTCGTCCATGAAGCCGAATGCCTAGCCAATACATTGCCGACGTGAACTGTCATTCATGAAGCCGAATGCCGAACCAATATGTTGCCGATATGGTTACACCATCGGTCGTCGAATGACATTCACGTATCGTACAGTCGTTACGGCACCTTCCATGACCACCAGAGGCGTACGTCGGCCCCATATAATGCCACCCCAAAACGGCAAGGAATCTCCAACTTGCTGCACTCGCTGGTCAGTGTGTCTAAGACGTTCAACCTGACCGGGTTGCCTCTAAACACGTCTAGGACGGTTGTCTGGTTGAAGGCATATGCGACACTCATCAGTGAAGAGAACGTGATGCCAAACCTGAGCGGTCCATTCGGCATGTTGTTGGGCCCATCCGTACCACGCTGCATGGTTTCGTGGTTGCAAAGATGGACCACGCTACGGACGTCGGAAGTGAAGTTGCGCATCATGCAGCCTATTGCGCAATGTTTGAGTCTTAACACGACGCCCTGTGGCTGCACGAAATGCATTATTCAACATGGTGACGTTGCTGTCATGCATCCTCCAGGCAATAATTCGTAGGTAGCGGTCATCCAACGGAGTAGTAGCTCTTGGGCGGCCCGAGCTAGGCATATCATCGACAGTTCCTGTCCCTCTGTATCTCCTCCATGTCCGATCAACATCGCTTTGATTCACGCCGAGACGCCTGGACACTTCCCTTGTTGATAGCCCTTACTGGCACGAAGTAACAACGCGGGCGGGATCGAACCACTGTATTGACCGTCTAGGCATGGTTCAACTACAGACAATACGAGCCGAGTACCTACTTCCTTGTGGAATGACTGGAACTGATCGTCTGTCGGACCTACTCCGTCTAATAGGCGCTGCTCATGTATGATTGTTTACATCTTTGGGCGGGTTTAGTGACACCTCTGAACAGTCAAAGAGATTGTCTGTGACACAATATCAACAGTCAACGTGTATCTTCAGGAGTTCTGGGAACCGGAGTGATGCAAGACTTTTTTTATGTGTGTATATAAACAGTTGTAGTCAGTTTACATGAGAGCTGTGAACTTAAAAGTCTGTACACTGTATCTCGTCAGCTCTCATGTAAACGTGACTAGAACTGTTTAGTTGTCTTCAATAAAAATCTGTGCCTGTTAGGCTGCTGTTAAATGCAAATGGAATAATCACATCAAAATTGAAAATAACATCCAAAATATATTTTCTTAGTGCCAAATTTAAAATAAATGGACTTGAAGTACTTCAGAACAGAATCAAACATTGCAGAGAGATACAGTATTTGAGATGACAGTTCGAATAAGGCTGCTTAAATGTCGGCTTTACTTTTGGTCGGAATACTCGGCCTCACCACAGCGCCCACAGCCGATCAAGCTGCGGTGCCACGAGTGATAACTGAGAATGAAATTAGCGAATAAGAGAAAAAAGAGAGAGAATCGTCCCAGGCGCCCACGTTTTGTTGACGACAGGTGACTGATCAGAAAGCCCAACTGGTTTGCACGCAGCTGTTTGGATGGGATATCCAGTCCAATGCGCAGCACAGCTTCTTGATAAGTGGACACATCGCCTGGCCAGTACTGCACACCACGTCAGCATTTCTAGTCAGCAGGCTTCCAGTCATCCAGCGACCGCTTGCCAAAACGACAATATTATAAGGGATGACTCCAAGGATGAAAATAAAAATGTTCAAATGTGTGTGAAATCTTATGGGACTTAACTGCTAAGGTCATCAGTCCCTAAGCTTACACACTACTTAAGCTAAATTATCCTAAGGACAAACACACACACCTATGTCCGAGGGAGGACTCGAACCCCCGCCGGGACCAGCCGCACAGTCTATGACTGCAGCGCCTTAGACCTCTCGGCTAATCCCGCACGGCGGATGAAAATAGTTAAGGTAAATATTTGTAGGGCTGCTTGGGTTCTCTGCTGATGGTAGCTGGACAGCTCACTCACAGTTGAAAGGTGGTTGAAACCTTCATTTATTTACCAACAGTTTATTACCGAAGACCTGTACCCGCATAAGGCCAACGTTGCATAGTGGACGTAAAGCTCACAGTCCACAGTGCATGATGTGTGGATGAAAAACAGCCAGCAGTCACTAAGTTCATCTCAGCTCGATGGTGGGGACACCTCGTAATGTCAGTATTGGTAGGTGGCAGTACTGTGCTGCGAGAGCCTCAGTTCCACCTTCAGCTGTGGCTGAACTCTCAGGCAGGGAGTCCTGCCTGGTTGTCCCAGTAACCCAGACAGTGTTTATACTCGCCAGGATATGCTTGTTATTGAGCAGATGACTCAGGTGTCACGTTCAGCACTTGCCGCAGTGCCGCCGAAGCATTCCAGTTTACGGTAATACCATTGGTCATTGACCAGATGGGCATGCAAGGGTACAGAGACGGGCAGGGTAGTAAAATGCAACGACCCTTGTCTAAGCTCTCGCTGCTACAAATTATAGCTTCGAGCCTCTGAATTTAATGTAATGCCCAATACACACTCAGGTCACGCTATGGATCATACGGTTGAAGTACATATTAACGGGGACAGGAGAAAGTGTGAACTGCTCCGTTGCTGGTGAACTTCCTTAGCTCATCCTACTCGGCGCCGGCATCTTTCTGTCTCTCTCACAGCCTCAGATGTTCACCATTCATTTGTTTAGCTCTGTACGCCACTCACAGTGCAAGAGGTTACGCATCCTAAAATAGAATGCCAATTTTTCACTTCCACATCGCACAACAGGAAGCAAAAATCTTCGTTCATGTGACCACACAAAAAATGGTTCAAATGACTCTGAGCACAATGGGACTTAACATCTGAGGTCATCAGTCCCCTAGAACTTAGAACTACTTAGACCTAACTAACCTAAGGACATCACACTCATCCATGCCCGAGGCAGGATTCGAACCTGCGACCAGAGCGGTCGTGCAGTTCCAGACTGAAGCGCCTAGAACTGCTCGGCCACACCGGCCGGCTGACCACACAGGGTCGCTTAGTTCCACTTTCTCATCACTTGGCTTCCAAATCAGTTGGTCGTTAGGATTTTCTTTCCCGGTTGACGAAGATGGAGCTTCGTGTAGCTAGAGCGTGACACGAGCAATTGGCTGTCGAATGCTTTCATGGTATGTGGTGGAATTTGGCGGTGTTTCCCATTAGTTTCGTGTTTCCCATCAGCACGTAGAAATTTCCAACGGCCGTTTGTGTTAACAGGAGAACTCAGTTTCGATCACCGAAGTTGGCTGCTGTGGCGAATCTCTCATTCTTGCTGTGCCAAGTGCATGGGCTACTTGTTCAGTTGGCCTTCCAAGTGACCGAGCAGTGAGAGTCTGAAACAGGAATCCTGCTGGCCGGTACGCCTTCTTCTCGCGCCACGAACCGTAACCTTGCTGCTGACCTGCTCCACGAAGGGGTAATTAATATTGAATCAGTTTCGATTATGACTTATTTTCTTCTTCAGGTATAATTACAGTTTGGCTCTCGAGTCTTGGATACTACAAGCTGTCCACATGAAAAATACCTTTTTGCCAAATTCAAAATAAAAAAGGAGGCCATGAGGTTAGATACTTACCATTTGGGCCGACGCGTATAACAACTCAAGAAGTTTACTACAAATTATTACAGTTACAGTACTCTTGTTCGCCCACTGCTTGAATACTGCTCAGCAGTGTGGGATACGTACCAGGTAGGGTTGGTAGAAGAGATACAGAAGATCCAACGGAAAGCAGCGCGCTTCGTTACAGGATCATTTAGTAATCGTGAAAGCGTTACAGAGATCATAAGTAAACTCCAGTGGAAGAGTCTGCAGGAGAGACGCTCAGTAGCTCGGTACTGGCTTTTGTTGAAGTTTCGAGAACATACCTTCACCGAGGAGTCAAGCAGTATATTGCTCCCTCCTACGTATATCCCGCGAAGAGACCATGAGGATAAAATCAGAGAGATTAGAGCCCACACAGAGGGATACCGACAATCCTTCTTTCCACGAACAATAAGAGACTAGAATAGAAGAGAGAACCAATAGAGGTACTCAAGGTACCCTCCGCCTCACACCGTCAGGTGGCTTACGGAGTATGGATGTAGATGTAGATTATTAATACACTTCTAAATGGTATGCTTTCATAACCCGTAAAAGTCGAAAAGTCCAAGCGATATTCTATCTCATCCTGTCTGTGGTGATGGAGGCAATTACGTCCGAAATTATTGTGCACATATTGTCAAGGTCAAGTAAAGGCGTAGCATACGTCTTGGCATAATCCCATATGAAGAAATCCAGAGGAACCATGTAAGGAGACCGCAGTGGTTACTTGATTATTCCATCGCGTCCTATCCCGCGCTGTGAAAATGGTCAGTCCAGGAAGTCATGAACGTGTAAACTCTAGTGCGGTGTTGCACTATCCTGCTGGAAGATCATATTTGTGTGAAAAGGAAAAAGGAAAGGGACAGAAAATTGCTCAGGCATGTCGAGGTAAGCGGTACCTGTTACTTTTGTCTCGATAAAGAAAACTGGTCCAACTATGCTGCCTTATCATTGACGCACATGACACATTCACGTTTTCGCTGTCTCTGACATATTACCGAATCCTGAGGGCAGGGGGGGGGGAGGGGTAGAGGGGTGGGAGGCGATGGTGTTTAGAACCCGAGGTACGAAAATGGTACCGATCAACTTTCCCACATGGATAGAGCTTCGTCAGAGTGAATATTTCCTGCAGTCCTGGTGTTTTGCCCAATCCAGCCCAACACTTGAATACCAGATTCGTGGTGAAGCTGCAGGTCATTTTGCTGCAGTATGCGCAAAGTTGGAACGTCGTACGCAAGCAAGTGGAGCAGCTTTTGAAACGTTGAGCGACGGATGTTTAGCTCTTGTGATGCTCGGCGATCTGACGTTGATGGGCTTCTTTTGGAAAATATCTTTGACCTCCTGTACCATTTCATCAGATGTGCGTTTTCTGCCAGAATCTGACTTTCTGTTGACAATCTTACGGAACTTACATACCAAGCCTTAACTACCTTAACGTCCGGTGACATCTTTCGGAATTCACCTCAGTAATTTCTTTAAACTGCAATGGGTGATTTCGTCTCTGCATACCACACCACGCATGGGGCTCTCTCTTGTGGTGTAGGTATTTCTGGAAATTACGTAACATATGAACCAATATAAAAGGAATTGTTTAAAAGAAATCCATACAAAACTTTCTTAGTTGTCTTACATGATACAGTAAAGCGCATGTATCTTTGTCTAACATTTCTTTCTAGCGCCATTTGCAAATCAGAGAAGTTACGTATCGACACACTATATTAGCGAACTGTTATTTCCACTTTAAAAAAAAATCTATAGGAAAGTACTCACTGCGTCACAGAGATAGTTAAACACCATATTTAGACAGATTAAATAGAGTGTTATGCTTTTTTTATGGTACTGCAGAAATCCACTTGCTGCTTCGATTTCCCTGTCACTTCCGTTAAAAATCGTGTGAAATTCCGCAACTGGATTTTTAAATGATAAAAATGAAGGATCATACTGTTTATTTACAATCATCAACTTAAGTTGAATTTACGCTGGAGAGAACATGAGTAAAAGAATTTACTGAATGGAAGTAATACGGTGAAGGGTAGTAAAATGTTGTTATTCTTTCTTCACCAACGAATGGACTTGCTGTGCATCAAAATTTTTATGCCAAAGTAAAGTCTAGTGTAACTAATCTCTTCTTGTAAGGAAAAAAAATCGCGCACAGCAGTATATTAGCGACTCTCAGAGATGGAAAATGCTAATGAGCGTTTGGCGTCATTGGCCGGGAGGACCCTTGCGGGGCAGGTCCGGCCGCCTTGGTGCAGGTCTTATTACATTCGACGCCACACTGGGCGACCTGCGCACCGGATGGAGATGAAACGATGGTGAATACAGCACAACACCCAGTCCCTGAGCGTAGAAAATCCGCGACCCAGCCGGGAATCGAACCCGCGTCCAGTGGATGGCAATCCGTCACGCTGACCACTCAACTATCGGGGTGGACTCTCAGAAATGTCAATGTCGCACACTAAATAAGCTTTGTACGAAAAGTCGGTTCACTTACAAAGATTCAAATGGTTTGTCGAATGCTATTGCCAAGTATCTAATCAAATATTTCACTATGTGCAAAAGTCGATTGATTGCTTTACATAACCCCGTTACTCTTACACCGTCTTTAGTTCCGATTCTGCTTGTTTCTCATAAGTGAAGCTTGATACACTCCTGGAAATGGAAAAAAGAACACATTGACACCTGTGTGTCAGACCCACCATACTTGCTCCGGACACTGCGAGAGGGCTGTACAAGCAATGATCACACGCACAGCACAGCGGACACACCAGGAACCGCGGTGTTGGCCGTCGAATGGCGCTAGCTGCGCAGCATTTGTGCACCGCCGCCGTCAGTGTCAGCCAGTTTGCTGTGGCATACGGAGCTCCATCGCAGTCTTTAACACTGGTAGCATGCCGCGACAGCGTGGACGTGAACCGTATGTGCAGTTGACGGACTTTGAGCGAGGGCGTATAGTGGGCATGCGGGAGGCCGGGTGGACGTACCGCCGAATTGCTCAACACGTGGGGCGTGAGGTCTCCACAGTACATCGATGTTGTCGCCAGTGGTCGGCGGAAGGTGCACGTGCCCGTCGACCTGGGACCGGACCGCAGCGACGCACGGATGCACGCCAAGACCGTAGGATCCTACGCAGTGCCGTAGGGGACCGCACCGCCACTTCCCAGCAAATTAGGGACACTGTTGCTCCTGGGATATTGGCGAGGACCATTCGCAACCGTCTCCATGAAGCTGGGCTACAGTCCCGCACACCGTTAGGCCGTCTTCCGCTCACACCCCAACATCGTGCTGCCCGCCTCCAGTGGTGTCGCGACAGGCGTGAATGGAGGGACGAATGGAGACGTGTCGTCTTCAGCGATGAGACTCGCTTCTGCCTTGGTGCCAATGATGGTCGTATGCGTGTTTGGCGCCGTGCAGGTGAGCGCCACAATCAGGACTGCATACGACCGAGGCACACAGGGCCAACACCCGGCATCATGGTGTGGGGAGCGATCTCCTACACTGGCCGTACACCACTGGTGATCGTCGAGGGGACACTGAATAGTGCACGGTACATCCAAACCGTCATCGAACCCATCGTTCTACCATTCCTAGACCGGCAAGGGAACTTGCTGTTCCAACAGGACAATGCACGTCCGCATGTATCCCGTGCCACCCAACGTGCTCTAGAAGGTGTAAGTCAACTACCCTGGCCAGCAAGATCTCCGGATCTGTCCCCCATTGAGCGTGTTTGGGACTGGATGAAGCGTCGTCTCACGCGGTCTGCACGTCCAGCACGAACGCTGGTCCAACTGAGGCGCCAGGTGGAAATGGCATGGCAAGCCGTTCCACAGGACTACATCCAGCATCTCTACGATCGTCTCCATGGGAGAATAGCAGCCTGCATTGCTGCGAAAGGTGGATATACACTGTACTAGTGCCGACATTGTGCATGCTCTGTTGCCTGTGTCTATGTGCCTGTGGTTTTGTCAGTGTGCTCATGTGATGTATCTGACCCCAGGAATATGTCAATAAAGTTTCCCCTTCCTGGGACAATGAATTCACGGTGTTCTTATTTCAATTTCCAGGAGTGTATATGAGGCTCGTAATAGCTGCACCCCCTTGTTTTGTCACCCGAGAGTTTCGTGAAAGACGAAAGGGATGTCAGAGGAGACACACCTACGGATGACGTAGCCTCGCTGACGCTGCAACAAAATCTGTGACTGCATCAAGAAAAATTGGACGATCTGCCAAAGGAGTATCTTTAATGTTTTACGTCAGCAAAGGGAAGATTAGGAAGCCAGCGATTAACGATTTCTGCGCTGAGAGTCCACCGTTCGACAGGCTGCGACATGATGAAAGTATCAACAATCACTGACAAGCGTCAAGATGGGAGTATGATCTCCAATTAACGCAAAACACTGTTGTTAATACAGTCAATTTTACACTTTTGTACCAAGTTTATTTCATCATAGAGTGCATATTAATTTATTCCACACACACTCATTACACGTAAAACGTGCGAATGGCCCACACAATTCGTCAGCTTCCGCCTATTTCAAACTGAGTCGATTGTTTAAAACTTTAGTTTCTGAAATACAAATCACAGGTCGATGCGCTTCACCATCTAATTAACACAGTTCACAATTCTTATGAAAATTTCTTACTAATTTAATTTCCGCCGCCCACGTAGTTCTACGCATCGTTTAACAATCTTCGGGTTTAACCAATCTGTAGCGTCCATTTTCATAATAAAGCGGCCTATAAAACTGCTCTACCGTAGAGAAATATAACCAAAAGGTTATCTGCGGATCCACTTTCGAAATTAATGACTGTGCGAGTTCCAATTCGTTACAAAAATATCTCTCATAATTAAATTAAAATGTTGACGTAACGCTTGTACAATACGCAGGCGAGTCCTCCTCCCGACAGGGAAGCTTACATTCTCTTGTTTCACAACGAAATATTCTCAGTTGTGGCAACATTTCTCATTGATTAAATATTAACATAACTGAGCCATCGCATTACCTTACACAGAAAATAACGTTTTCAGATCATATTATAAGTACAGCCTAGGCAATATTTACATACGTGAAAAACAGAATATAATATTACAATTTGTCATAAGACATCAGGGATTTTTATGCAACAGAATTGGAGAATGCACAAATGGTTTTCAGTAGAAAATCTTGTGTACATGTGTGAGCCACGTGTGGGTGTTATGCTGTTATTCTGTGCAACGGATTAATCTGAGATGTACCCTTTACCCTGTGGCTCCTGCAAGATGCATTTTCCACCCCCACACTACTACAGAAGTCAGACAGACGCTCCTAACGTTCTAAAGAGAAATGCCTGAAAAACTTTCAGCAATAAATATCTTCTGTAGTTGTCCGCTGTAAGGAAATGACACAAAAATTCACAAAATTTCTTACGTAACTAGTGGCATACTTGGGTACTGGAGTAGTGCTAGTTAGTGTAAGAAAAACATGAAACTAACGAAAACTATTAATTTTTTTTTTTTGCAAAAATTCTGAGAAATCACAATGGCACTTTTAGTTATGAACTGAACAAGTTATTTCCAGGTTCTAGGATTCACTAATGAAATTTCTATACAAAGTTTAAGATTGTTATAGACTTGGCAGAATGGCTGCGAGCCGCACCTACTCAACTTCAATAATTATCTGTTAGAATGTTGCTAGGTACGGTCGAGGCTGTCATGCGTGAAATGCAGTGAAGTGTACTGTTGTGGAGGAAATAAGGGGCTCGCAAGAGCTGTAGCTCACAATACCGTAAGCTGCGATGACTGCTGTCTGTGCCGCTCGCTGCTCTCGTTCTATCTGGATTGACCTTCGCCAATCAAACTCTCCCTACGCCTTGATGAAGTCAAGGACTCCTGTTCGCCCCTAGTCTACCTATTCGCATGGTACACCAGTCAGATAACCAGTCCACCGTGATGCCACTCAAAAATTTGCTTGCAGGCATTTAACTATAAATCTGTCCGTTCACACCGCACAGTAAGTGTGGCGGCCAACACAGTGAACAATGCTTAATCGCAAGGACTCAATATAGAGTTGCACTCCGATTCACTCTCGACAGAGATGCTCTCCCAGTGAAGTACTGAGAAGAGACTTGTTTCTCGCTGTTTGAGTACACATACGAGCGCACACGCTCTCGTTACATGTTATCGCTCCAAGAGCGACAACAGAACGGGCACTCTCCATGCCAGACGTGAAGGGGAATATCTTTCGGTCTCTTCCATTACTTCTTCATCTCAAGGTGTCAGGAATATCATCTACCAATCAGCATTGCTCTTCTAAAACGGGCGAATGACATTTCGTTTAAGGTGACCAATCCGGAAATCTGTAGCATCGGCGTTTGGCGTTTGCTGTCTCCCTGTGAAAACCTCTGAAACTGCG
The DNA here is from genome assembly GCF_023864345.2 of Schistocerca serialis cubense. NCBI lineage: Eukaryota > Metazoa > Arthropoda > Insecta > Orthoptera > Acrididae > Schistocerca > Schistocerca serialis. The sequence continues at coordinate 142,434,317 of NC_064641.1, read as the reverse complement.
TGCTATATTTGTAAAGAACGCGTAGGCTGGGTGCTCCCACACAATGTAGCGGAATTTGCTTTTAAGCCTAACATGGGGTCGTTCTCCTTTTCACTCGGGCAAACGCTGTCTGCTCTACGGGCAGTCACCGGCCGACGTAGATAGGTTGACTCTTCCTCTGAAGGGACCGGCCTCCTGGCATGTGGTTTGCCTATCCCGAACTAAAAGCTTTTGTGACCATCGTGTCTTGAAAGTGTGTGTGTATTTCAATCTCGGTGCGCACTTGCGATTTACTTGTTATCTGCATATCGTTTACATGAATTCATACAACATTGACTTTATCTTATCAAGTTTGGGTTTGAATGAAGCGTCTTGATGTGCAGAATATGATTGTGGGAATATGATTGTGTGGAATATGTAAGCAATGAAGGTCAGGAGACCACGACGTCTTACACATGTTACTGAAAAAAGATCAGTTCCAATTGAACCTAGAGTAAACCTTCGAAGGAGGAAGGGCCATGTAAGCAAAAGAAAAAAATGTCTTAAGATATCAGAAGTAGAGCTAAAGTGACAACGTAGAAATGGAACTGAAAAATTGGTATCCAAACAGATTGTAGAATATATTTGACTGTGAAGTGATGCAGAGATGAAATGGCAAGTGCAACTTTCATTGGCGTTATCAAGCCAACACAGCTGTGTAGACACTTCGACTCAACAATAATTGCAATAAAAGTGGTTTGATAAAGGAAAGCGTACACACTACTGCCTCGTGTAATAAGGGAAAATACGTCCACGACATTGCGGAATTCAGAATCTAAAATCGCGACCTGTCGATTCTGCGATTTACCGTTCAGTGGTACAGCTGCTAGCCTTTATCAACAACCCATAACTGTCAGAGAAACATGGAATCGTTGTGTTCAAGATAGCTGTACTCAATACAATAGGTGAATCCCAATGGCCTCAGGCGACCTGTGAGCGAGAGGTCTAGCGATGGGAAAGGCCGACTGGTTAAATCCGATACCAGTATTTTAGTTATGGACAACCGGTATTTTTCGGTATTGATCGTTCTCGGTAATAACAGGTTTTTCCGTTTTTTGCTAACATCTGGATAAAAGGAAATGGTATATCAAATATCTATAGCAACAACACTAAACTTTTTGGTTTTTATATTAATGATTTTATCACAAACGACTAACGTTCATTCGTAAAATTTTCATTGAAACGGGAAAAGTGATCGGTGCTGTTTTCAGAATGACACCTACGGAAACTAGCAACAAACACAAGACATTAGAATTTTTGCAGCATTGCTGAGACAGTTCTGAACCTGCTGCCATTTCTCGCGGCTTGTTAGATGGTACTTGTGTATGTGGAGTGTGTATGACTTGCCACCATCTGGTCAATATGGCGGTTTTTCGTTGTCATCTCCGGACACCGGTTTTATTGCAGAATAGCACCATCGCTAATTTGCATGCATTTTACGAGTTGCGGTAGTAATGAAATTCAGTGTTCTATTTGCTTAAAGAAAAGAGAACGAGAAAGAGGCGCAACTAATTTGCAAGACTTGCACCATCAAGTACAGAGGCAACTTCCACAGTGTCCCTTGGAAGGGGAGGTAAATTTGATTGATGTGAGCACCTATAATTGTATGGGCGTGCCATAAACTTGGGATAATAACTGAACACTTAGTGTTATGGTTACTTCAGGGTGAAATATTGATATCACGAGAAAAGTGGCGATGCAAGGAGGTCACCAACTTGTGTCCTTTAGCTCCTGCCGCCAGAGCAGCCGTTTCCTTCATCATTGTCACCTTCACGGGAGACGCTGAGACCGATTTCTGCCACAGCTTCAACCTCATATCGTCCGAGGTCTTCCATTCTTTCGCCTTCATTACAATGTTTTAATCTTTGTTCGAAGTCGATATAACAAAAATTAAAAAACGAAAGACGATTATTTCAGAAACCAGTTGTTCTGAGTGGCTTTAATAGTCAGGATAAAGTGGATCGGAGAAAAACGGTGTAACTGAAAACCAGTTGTCTCAGCTACAACCACCATCCCTAGGAGAGACTGACTTATTATTGACATGGACGTGCACTATTGTACAGGTAAGTCGCATAACATGAGTCAAAAAACCTGAATGTTTCTATTAACACAAGTATCCACGCATACAATGTGATGACACCTGGGAACAACAGCAATAAAAACAACGAACATTGGTTATTTCAGAAACCGGCTATTTTGAGCGGTTTTTATAGTCTGGGTAAACTGAAACCGAAAAAAAACAATATATAGGAAAACGGGTTTTCTCAGTTATAACCGCTATTCCTAGAGAGGTCTGACATATTCTTCAAACGGACATTGTCAATCCTACAGCCATGACACATACGTTGTGTGTGGAAACAGGACTCTTTGCATTAACAGAAGTATCTACACATACAATAAGATTACAGCTGGCTATATTAACAATAAAATACCGATAATTGGTTATTTCGGATACCGGTTATTTTGAATGGCTTTTTACAGTCAGGTTGAACTGGAGACAAAAATATCGGTGTAAGGAAAAACTGGATGTCTCAGTTATATCTGTTATCGCTAGCGCGTACAGCCACATCACGTGCCTTGTGTCTGAAAACGGGACTGATTGCATTAAGACAAGTGTCCACACGTACAGTGTGATGACATCTGGAAATAACAGAAATAAATAAACGAACTTCTGTTACTGCAGCAACTTCAGGGTCATTTTAAAGTCAGATTAAACTGGACACGAAACAAAAATTGTATAAGTAAAAACCGGTTGTCTCAGTTATAACTGACATCCATGGAGAAGTCGGCATATTGCTCGTAGGGACGTGCAGTATCGTACAGAAACGCCATGTAGCTTGTGTCTGAAAATGGGGCTGTTTACATTAATACAAAAATCCACCCGTACAGTGTGACTATATCTGCAGCGCTTCGAATTATTACCACGGCGACCATTGTTGCGGCTTTCCTTAATGCAGCACTAGAGACAGGAGCGACCACAGACATGCGCCCAGAGGCAACGCTGGACACAGGTGTGACGTCACATCCACTTCTCAAACGCGTCTCTGTTCTGCTTACAACATTGCGATGGACATAACCGTGTGTGAAGGTTCCTACGAGAACGAAAGGTGCCCTTGTGCATTGGTCATTGTAATACGTGCCCACACATTACGGTATGAGGTACTACTGAGTACACAACATGATCACCTACAATTCGCATAACCACTGATATAGACAGAATGCGCAGCACGTCTGATATTTTAAGGCTGGCGCATATACCCTTCCATCTGGATTCCCGTGGCTTTACCTCTCAGCAAAATAACACAACACAGCATGTTGCTTCTGATGTCCTGATCTATCTCAGTGTCTGTGCGGCTGGTCCCGGCGGTGGTTCGAGTCCTCCCACGGGCATGGGTGTGTGTGTTTGTCCTTAAGATACTTTAGGTTAAGTAGTGTGTAAGCTTAGGAACTGATGACCTTAGCAGTTAAGTCCCATAAGATTTCACACACATTTGAACACATTTTCTATCTCAGTGCAGGGAGTGTTCAAGTGTGGTTCTGCCATGAAAGATCTCCAAACTTCTCATCCATTCAGAACGCATTATCTTGGGTTCGGAGAGGTTGGCGTGCTACAAAGCAGGAACGACTATGGTGATGAACTTTGCAACAGAATTGAAGCGGCATGGAATAACGTGACACCGTCTATAACCCTGTCTCAGTTCGACTCAGTAGGTATCCAAGTTAGAGCCGTCGTAGCTACCAGATGTGGCAGATCTGTGCACTAAGTTTCGCACTCAGTATACGTAAAAATACTTCCTCCGATAAAGTACCACCAGCATAAGAACAATAGTAAATTTCGTTATTTGCTATCCTTCCTGATGCTTCCCAAGAAAAACTACGTCGACTCCTTCATAGAACCAGGAACGTACATGTTGACAGTAAGACAGGCAACATATCTTTTTATTTAAGAATGAAAATGAACAGCCACAGCCACAAGAAATTTCTTTTTGAGGAGGTCGCCGGCTTCAGTCAGTTTTAGACCAGACGGTGGCAGTGAACGGAGCAGGAGCTACCACTCCTCGAACGCTAAAGTGAATTCACAGCGCCTGCCTCGTTCCCTGCCACCCTTTACAATCACAGTGTGAGTCCTGAAGATGGTCTAAAACAAACCGAAACCAGCAACTTCATAAAAAAGAAGTTTCTTGCGGTTGTGACTGTTCATGTTCATTTTTAACTAATAAAGAACCGCTGTTCTCCAAGAGGAATGTTCTCAAAACTATTTTTTATGTATGATACAGATGTCCTTCAAGAAGAAATACTTTATCAGCTTGCCATCAAAACGAAAAAAATGGAGGATTTAAAAATGCTGCTCTCACTTGTGACTTCCCAGAGGTGTGACTTTAGCATTTCCTCGTAACACTACAGCGCTGCTGACAGAGTCCTCTTCATGATTTTTTTCCCTGACGCTACTTCTTTCCCTAATTTATGATGAAAGTGCGTACCGCCATTAACCAGGAACGTCTTGGAGGGGAGGTAAAAATTAAACGCGTTTCTAATTACCGCCCTGTTAATAACGGAGCCTAACTGACCTATAAACACAGGTGTTTCTGCTTGAAGAGGTCTCTTTAGTACTTCGACATCTTATGTTTATACTTTCTACATCTCCTCTGCAATATGCAGTTTAGGGGCCATTAAATGTTTATAAGCAATAAAATTGTTAAGTGGCTGCAGAATAAGGGCAGGAAGACGGATGACGTTAATCCTCCGAAGCACCCTCTTCCGCAGGGTGAAGGCGGTAGAAAATGTGCGTGATGCGGGGCAACCGCTGTATTATTCACAAAGCACTATGTGGCTCCCTGGATGCAATGGGACACTCATCTTTCCTGGGTCACATGACGATAAGCAAGTGTGGCACAAATACGCAAAGTAGTTTTCAGACTCAATGGCAACCAGAAACATGCCACTGTTTCTCGTGTAAAAAGCAAGTACCAACTGGCTACAAAATATATCCGACTTCTTATGCATAGAAAATCAGTGTGTGTTACTGCATACACCCAAGCTGTTAACTGCAAACGAAGTTCCTGTATGTTTTCATGGAGCGTGGTAAAATAGCTGAAAAATCCTCTACGTGACTGCGACCAAGTCAGAGAGTAATACACGGTACAGGGTACATCATACCAAATATTGGCCACGGTCTATCCAATTCATTTTAAACCGAGCGATAAAATTCTCATCTTATTGTCATGGCCCCTATGCAAGGTAATGGAGAAATAAAGCTGTATAGGCAACAAGATAACCGAGGATAAAGGAAGAGATGAAGAGGTGGTATCGTCTTCGTGACAACTTGTGTACTCCTCTAAAAATAGTACACGAGGCTGTCACGTCGACGTTGTACCTGTATGATTTTCATGTCGTTGGTAGTGAAGTTCGTTCACTCATACTAATGAATGATCTTATTCACGATATATTTTTGCGACTTAACAAAAATTGGCTGTGATTAGTAATGTGAGTGTACCTTTACCCCAAATTGCATACAGAATATTTCATAATACGTTATTATCCAGTCAGACTTGATCCTTTAGAATGAAAAGAAAACAAAATGCACTTAAGAAACATTTTTAATGTGATCCTTCAGGTCCTCTATCCGAAAGACGACTAGATTTAATGAAGGTAGATATTGAGTACACTGTGGTTTGGGCTAGCATTCTGTTACTCACGCACTAACGGAAGCACAAAGACTGTGTATTTCCACATCCTCAATATCTTTAAAAAATAATTACGCGGGGAACGTACCATTGCCACATAATCAGATAAAAGCCGCAACACTGTGCTTTTGAGTAAGCGTAATGCTTTGAGAAAAGCCGATGATTTCCTTACTCCCTCACGTTTCCGAGCGCTTCCCGAAGACCTTATCAATTTATTGAAAGATGAGATTAAATGTGTAGTTAATTCCTGCAAAATCATACTTTCTGATTTTGTAGGAAAAGTTGACATTAACCAAGTGCTCCTATACTATATGGACTTCAAGAACTACTTTAGCGAGGCCTACGAATGTGTCCAGTTGTATCCTCATTCACATTTCCATACTACAAAATTGCAAGCACATTGGACACTTTAATTAAACATAAGAAAAGTTCAGACAAAAGCTTTGTATTTCAGAATCAGTGGAGCTATCCATCTCACACAATAATATGATTACATTAGTATCCTCTGATATCCGCAGTTTGTTATCCATAATACCAGCAGGGGAATGGGTTGCTATTCTGACGGAGTTGACATACAAGTTTAATGTCTCTCCTGTGGATGTGTGTAACTTGGGGCTGGCCACTCATACATTCTTAGAACAAAACTATTTCCTTTCAAGGGATTCTGTGTAAACAGTTAGATGGCGTAGCTATGAGATACCCTCTTAGACGACTTCCATGGTCAATTTAGAACATATCTTAAATAAATAACAGCAGAATACCAATATTATTGATTTGGATATGTGACTTGACTTGATCCTCCCCCCATGAACCATGGACCTTGCCGTTGATGGGGAGGCTTGCGTGCCTCAACGATACAGATAGCCGTACCGTAGGTGCAACCACAACGGAGGGGTATCTGTTGAGAGGCCAGACAAATGTGTGGTTCTTGAAGAGGGGCAGCAACCTTTTCAGTAGTTTCAGGGGCAACAGTCTGGATGATTGACTGATCTGGCTTTGTAACACTAACCAGAACGGCCTTGCTGTTGTGGTACTGCGAACGGCTGAAAGCAAGGGGAAACTACAGCCGTAATTTTTCCCGAGGACATGCAGCTGTACTGTATGGTTAAATGATGATGGCGTCCTCTTGGGTAAAATATTCCGGAGGTAAAATAGTCCCCCATTCGAATCTCGGGGCGGGGACTACTCAAGAGGACGTCATTATCACGAGAAAGAAAACTGGCATTCTACGGATCGGAAACTACAGCCGTAATTTTTCCCGAGGACATGCAGCTGTACTGTATGGTTAAATGATGATGGCGTCCTCTTGGGTAAAATATTCCGGAGGTAAAATAGTCCCCCATTCGAATCTCGGGGCGGGGACTACTCAAGAGGACGTCATTATCACGAGAAAGAAAACTGGCATTCTACGGATCGGAGCGTGAAATGTCAGATCCCTTAATCGGGCAGGTAGGTTAGAAAATTTAAAAAGGGAAATGGATAGGTTAAAGTTAGATATAGTGGGAATTAGTGAAGTTCGGTGGCAGGAGGAACAAGTCTTCTGGTCAGGTGAATCAGGGTTATAAATACAAAATCAAATAGGGGTAATGCAGGAGTAGGTTTAATAATGAATAAAAAAAATAGGAGTGCGGGTAAGCTACTACAAACAGCATAGTGAACGTATTATAGTGGCCAAGATAGACACGAAGCCCATGCCTACTACAGTAGTACAAATTTGTATGCCAACTAGCTCTGCAGATGACGAAGAAATTGAAGAAATGTATGATGATATAAAAGAAATTATTCAGGTAGTGAAGGGAGACGAAAATTTAATAGTCATGGGTTACTGGAATTCGACAGTAGGAAAAGGGAGAGAAGGAAACATAGTAGGTGAATATGGATTGGGGCTAAGAAATGAAAGAGGAAGCCGTCTGGTAGAATTTTGCACAGAGCATAACTTAATCATAGACAACACTTGATTCAAGAATCATAAATGAAGGTTGTATAAATGGAAGAATCCTGCGGAGAGGTCAACGCCCGCTCGACGCCAGCGTGTGTCTTGCCGTCGCGGAACATCAGAATCAACTGATCGGCTGCACGGTTGGCGATGCGCTTCTGTCTCGGCCAGGCGTGGCGGAGTGGGATGATATCCGCCTCCCGCGCTTGTTGGCAGGAGTCAGCTCTGCTACGCATCTCCGACGTAGTACATGAAACATACACACAACCAACGTAATATTTGTTTCCCGCTGCAGATGGTTACGCTGGTGGGAAAGAAGCATTTATTAGTGCGGCAGTTGTTAAGTTTTCGCCAGTTTCCGAGTGTCAAGCTAGCACTGGCTTGCAGAATACATGACATGGATCTTCTCCCGTGAATGAAGATTTGTTGCGCCTCTGTTTCCATTACACGTCAGGTTTTGTCTTGATACAATTATTTATGTTTTCGCCGCACTCGCAGGCACTGGTGAGTGTCCCAGTACGAGCTTAGCACAAACATTCGCCGTTTCTGCGGTCGCTGTTTTGCAACAGTCCACGCATCGCATTCCAATCTCACATTATTGTGCTCACTGAAACTACAGTCTGTCCCAAAAATATTGACTGTGGGTTCACTTCACGTTAACAGTTCACATTTATAAGCAAATTCACAGTTTTTCGTGCGTAATATTGGCGTTTGGCGTCCTTACCGCTGTTGAACGTTCAATACTAGCACTTCACTGTCCATATCACAGTTTCACCTTCACAGTTTTTCACACTGTTTAAAGTAACTGTTTCGATTAGTTCACAAACACTAATGTATTTCATTCAGTCTGAACTGGATTTTGGCTCGTGCTGGATTTTACCAGTCTCTCGCACTGATTATCTCTTTTCATTTTCCACTTAGAGTGGTACTTGCCTTCAGATTTTTTTACTATACAATTGTATTTCCGTCTCATCTGAGGTAAGTCCCCATGTCATGTCTGCCCATTCATTGCGTACTTGCCCTCCAGAGCCAGGCTCGACTTTACAAAACTTTGCCTCTCGCATTATTGTAGACATTTTATAATCTAGGCCTAGCGTGCAAGTTCCTAGATTAATGTTAGATTTGTGACTTTTGTTTACACTACAAATTCGTGCAAATCTCTGCCTTAGCACATGGCAATATATTTTAACACTGCTAAGCGGTAGTCGCGTTTACTGATTTGCTTTGTACCTTGTCCACAACACATGAGGTACCTTGGGTGATGTACACCCTGCACTCATGTTGTTCAGTAAATTATGATTGAGCATATTTCAAGATCGGTATAGACATAAATACATGGAACAACATATACATTATAATATTAAATTTTCATAAGTTTCATTACTACTACAGTTCAAAAATATTCATGACACTGTAATGAAAAATTCTGTAATCATTACATGCTATTGAAATTTTTTTTAAATATTTTTTTTATCATTTTTCAACATGAAATTTTTAAAATATTCTTAAATCTACGTTCATTTTTTTTCTTCAAAATGCAATTGTTTAAAAATACTATTATTCCTTAACATCTACAAAATTGAATCGCACTAATCTTGTGTACCTCATTGTCTTTAAATGTTACACTAAAATCTGAACATCTACTCACAAAAAAAATACACTATAAACTTAACCTATTATTCACATATGTAAAAGTTGCTCTACTGAGCGAACATCTTTAAGTCTTTATATGGATAGAGTCCTTTAATCTCTTCCGATTCTACGTCACCCAACAAATAGCTACATCCATGTGGTATGTCTATGATTTGGTAGGGCCCGGCATACACCGGTTGCCATTGTTTAATCTTTTTCGCTAACAGAGATGACTTGGGATGAGTCCTTATTAGCACCAAGTCACCTGGTTGATACACTGTTAGCTTCTTTATTTTCTTGTCATGCTTCTCCTTTCGGCGCTCCGCGCACCTCGTTAAGTTATTTAGAGTCTCAGCTATAATTTGTTCGTGAGGTACAACTTGTCGTGGTACAGTTGGTAATGGTAACAGCCACCTGTCGGTTTCATTCTTTCCAAACATGACTTCTAGTGGAGTATAACCGGTGGCTGAATGTGGCAATCTATTGTGGAGTTCCTCAACAGTCGAAACGTATTCTGCCCACTTGGTGTGGCGATTCGGAATGCAAGTTCTCATGAACCTGTTCAACTCTTTACAAGACTGCTCTCCGGGTGAAATCGGGCTACAAAAATGTGTTTAATACCTTCCTCTTGTAGAAACGTTTTCCATTTGAGACCAGTAAAATAGGTGGCATTATCGGATAATATGATCTGTGGTTTGCCAACATTAACAAAATAATCTGTTCGTAATTTCTGAATGAGGGGTGTGGCCGTTGAAGCTTTTACAGGATACAATTTTAGAAATTTGGAAAAGGCATCATATACAGCAAATACATATTTCACACCACCTCTGCCAGTGGGTAGTGGCCCTAGAATGTCAACAGAAACTAGTCGTAATGGTTTTTTTCGACAAGTAGGGTCTTTCTAACTAAAATTTTGTACTCTGTTGCCTGTTCTAATATTGTTGTTAACTCAGGCAGACCTTGCGGCAACCATGACAAAGCATCAGGTACTACGTTGTCACAACCTTTTATATACATTATTTGAAATTGATATTCCTGCAGAGCAAGCACCCACCTAGTCAACCTGTCGTGCATTAACTTGCATGTCAGCAAAAAACTTAAGGCCTGATGATCACAGAAAATTTTTACATTTTTTCCGTACACATAGTATCTGAACTTCTTCGTGGCCCATACTACTGCTAGTGTTTCGAGTTCGGTGACTGTATATGATCGTTCACAACTTGACAACACTCGGCTTGCGAAACCGATTATTCTTACGTTCTTGTTTCCACCATCCTCATCGATTTGAAATAAACACGCGCCTAGTCCGACATTGGAGGCGTCTGTAGCAAGGCAAAATTCCTTTGACATGTCAGGATGTGACAGTAGATTAGCATTTAGAAGAGCTTGTCGTATTTGCTCAAATGACTGCTGGCACAGTTCATTCCATATCCAGGGTGTATTCTTTCCCAACAAGTTTAACAGGGTATTATCATTTAAAAGCTGGTCAGGTATGAATCGTCTGAAAAATGACACTAGACCCAGAAATGCCTTTAACTGTTTCTTGGTTCTAGGAGGAGGGAAGTTCTCAATTGCTGCCATTTTCTTCGGATCGGGCACAATACCTGTAGGTGATATTACATGACCAAGAAATTTTATTCTCTCCCTGCCAAATTTGGATTTTGGGGGGTTGCTGTTACGCCTACCTCAGAAAATCTTTTTAGTACGCATCTCAGCGTGTCCATGTGGCTTTCCCAATCGGGAGTAGCTATTAGTAAGTCATCGACATACAACGTTACTCGGTCCAACAAATCCGGTCCTAATACTTTATCGAGCGCTGCAATGAAGACACCTGCACTAACATTTAATCCAAATGGTAAAACTTTAAATTGGTAACTTCTGCCGGCAAACACAAAGGCAGTGTACTTTCTTGATGATTCAGTTAGTGGGATTTGCCAATACGACGAACGCATATCGACAGAGGTCAGATATTTAACTCCATAAAACTTCTGTATCTGTTCATCCAGGCTTTCTGGTCGCGTTCTGACAGGTACAATTATTTTGTTAATATCGCGCGCATCAAGCACGAGACGTATACTGCCGTCCGCTTTCGCTACGGCCACGAGCGGACTGCTGTACGTGGATAGAGATGGTTCAATTATCCCCCAATCAAGCATTTTTCTTATTTCCTTCGTAACTGCCTCCTTCTTTGACCACGGGATGGTGTAGTTTGCGTGACAGAAAGTATCGTGAGGTACCACTTCGATGATATAGGTGTAGCCCTCGATAACACCGGTTTTTTCCGAAAACACATTCTCATAATCTGTAAGTAGCTGAGTCAATTCGTTTTGTTGTGCTTCAGTCAAATGTTCTGACTCCCTAACTTTCATGGCTATCAGTTTCCTTTTTTCCTCTTTGTCTTCAGTAATAAAATCTTTACAATATACTTGTCTTGTACTAAAGTCAGAATATAAATTCATTACCTGTATTCCTTCGAATCTCGACTGAAAGCTCCTGCAATATTTACCGTGCACTTCCCGTGTCCTCAACAACGGCAAAACTACACGTGTACCCTCATTCATAAGGCTTACTTCCCCGCACAAGAGGTCGATTTTTGCGTCCCTCTGGCGTAAAAATTCCATTCCCAGGATGCAAGCAACACCTAATCCCTTAACTACTAGGAACGAGCTTTTCATTGCTTCATTTCCTATCGTAAACTCGACTTGCACCTGGTGCTTTATGATATGAGATTGTGCACCTATTGCACCTGTTACACGACAATTCTTCACTGGCAATACTGGTATTCTATTATTTTGACTCAAGTACTTGTAAAAATTTGCACTCATGACATTGGTTGACGCACCGGTATCGACTATTATGTGTATTGGTGCTCCGTACATATCTGCTTGCAATATAGCCTGCACAACACTTTTGTCTACAAGTTCCTTTTCTATTTTTGTTCCCTCATTGTATCTCAGCATACAAAGTTTATGGCTGTCATCCGTGAATGTGCCCTCACTACACCATCCTGCAGCCAACAACGGAGAGCGTATTGTGGCTGTCTTTAGTTTAACGGATGAGCCTTAGTGGGTTGACAGTTGTCTGTCACTTCCACTAACCTCACATTGTGGTTCTGGTTGTTGTTGTTGCTACTGTTGGGTTGGCCGCCCTGCCTCCCCGATGGTGTATTTTGATATTGTGTATGGCTCTGGTTTTGCGGTGGTCGGTTGTAACTCCCTGACATATTCTGTGACGGACCTGGGTTGGCGTTCCATTGTGGCGCTGTGTTTTGTTGCCACTGTGGTGTCGGTTCGTTGCGACCACGCCACTGGTTTCGGTTGTTCCGCCATTGCGGATTGCCGTTACCATTATATCCATTACTCATGCGTCCATCATGATGTCTCTTTCGATTTTGACGATTATAACCGTTGCCGTTATAACCATTGCCATTGTTTGTGCCTCGATTCTGTTACCGGTGCTCTTCCCTATTCCCGTTACCATTTGGTACTAAGTTACTACTCATATCTTCGATCAATAAGTCAACAGAATCCACTATTTCCATGAATTGTTCTATATCGTATTCCGGCACATTGATGAAATATCTTTTAATTTCACTGGGCAACTTCATTTTTATCAATCTGATTATGTCACGATCGGACATTGGCTCGTCCCAGTACCTGGTTTTGTTTATATACTTTTCGAAATATTTGCGTAACGTTCCCATCTTAGGATTGTACATTTCTGGACTGTACAACTCCTTTCGTAGTCTTTCTTGGACGCTATCGGACCAGAATTTTTGCAAGGATGCACCTTCAAACTGTTGCATCGTTAGACATTTTTCGGATACGTCGGTGGCCCACAGTGCCGCGTCACCTTGAATAAAGGAGACCACGAACTGTATTCTTTGTCTTTCCGTCCATGTCCTGGGAAACACATTCCTGAAGCTCTTAATAAATACAACAGGGTGGACATTTCGTTTTTCGCTACTGAAGGGTTGGAATGTCCTGTGTTTTATTACATTGTCCTCTTTTTTGCACGTCTGATTGCTACATTCTGGGACATTCATCACTTCGTGATGTGCGCTGCACGGTATCGCATGTTGTTCGTGCTCATAATTCGCATTAGGTTGCGGTTGCGCACTCGTACCCTGCCTACCGTCAGCGTTATTATAGTAATCTGTGCGCTGAGTTGGATTCATGATCTGTCCGCCACTGTTTACATTGCTTTCCAACGCAGACAGTCTTCGCGCGACCTCCTGTTGCCAATTTGGCAACTCCGCTGTCACACGGGACTTGATCTGTGCTAATTCGGCATGTAGTGCGGCAGCGCTAGCGTCAATATTTACACTCGCGGCCGCAGTCGCTTGTTCTACAGCTGTTTTTACATCGCTTTCAATCTTTGCAGATATCTCGCGATCCTTTACTTCTAGCCATTCATTTAAATCTTTTTCTACTTTTTGAGCTTGCACTTCCAAATATGCGTCAATACTTTTCCGTGCATCTATCTCCACATTATCCACGCGGTTGGTTAAAGTCTGGACATTATCTTCAAGCCTAGCCTGCGATATCTGTAATTTTTGCATTTCGCCGGCTAAGCTTTGCACAAGATCGGGTATTTCTTTGCACGCGTCCCGCATCTCGGCAAGTTCGCTTTGGATACTGTCTAGTTTTGCTTCACTGCGCTGCTCTTGCTCAATGAGCTTTTGCGTTAATTTTTTCTCCTGCTCATGCAGCATCTGAGCCAGTTTTTCGTCTCTTTGTTTTTCCCTCTGTTCTAACATTCTTTCTTTTTCCCTATCTCTTTCTTCTAACCTGCGCAGAAATTCTGGAAATGGGTCTGCAATCGGTGAGCATACTGGTGCCCCGCTTAATCTAGCACTCGATTGGCCCCCCTGCACAGGCAGTGGAGTTGTTACTCTATTCCCATCCTGCTGTGGAGCGTCATTCACCGTCCACAGATCCTCGCCCCCCGCTCCGGAAATTATGTTATCCGAGGCGGTGGCTTGGGATTCGTTTACGTATTGCAAATGAACCTCACTTTCCATATTAACAGAATTTTGTTCTTCTGGTACGGATGCTTTAGGTTGTCCTATCTTACCCATACTAAATTCACTTTAAGCCACTGACAAATCTTTAACACTGATACACACATAATTAATTATCCCCTCCAAAACTAAACATATAAATACACAAAACGAATAATTATCCCCTCCAAAAATAAACACATAAATACACAAAACACCGAAGGTATCTCATGTGCACATGGGTTCGATATTCCGCACAGAGCTACACAGGATGCTTGCACAATAGGCCTTACCTTTATTTTTCTTTATCGTAATCCCTTTTCTTTTCTACACTTTTTCTTCTCCAGATCTCCTCAGGGTGTGGTTTTGTTGTTGTACATGTAAAAGAATTCATATAAGCATTAATATTTTACAACAATTAGACACATACGTAATTACATTCAATACAATAGAATCATATTAATCGGGCCCCAAAGTTGCGGCGCCAATCTCGCGTCCGTCGGCCGTCGTAATTTAATATATTATTATTGTCATTATTATTTTTTGATTGTTGCCGACTTACGTGGTGGGCCTTAATAAAAATGATATTTAAGTTGAACAATGTAATAAACATTTCATATTAATTTCCTCGGCTAGTCAGTTCACTTTAAAGCAAAAGATCTTTAGTTATTAATTACAATTGCGGCCCACACACGCGCGAGAGTATTTTTCTTACCTCCGTTAACCATTGTATTGTAGTCAGAGTTCTGGCTCTGGGTCTCGGCTATGGTACTGAAAATAAGAATCTTAAAGCTAAGTATTTTCTGCAACGTCGGGCGGCTGTGGAGAAAAATTAATATTATGCTAATTTTTCATCAGTTAATATCGCCACGTAATGGCGTCGTTGGCTGCATCGGCCGCTGCGATTGTTGAACTGTAAATTACTTGAATGCAGGTTAATTCAAGGAAGGCGGATATGAAATCGGGATCAACTCTTACAAATTAAAAGTCCACAATAATATTAAATCAGTATATTATATGCTTAACTCATACAAATATGCTTACATTAATCAGCATTCGCAAGATGTCCCTCTATCCACATTCAAGACAAAAGAGGAAGTAAGGTCGACTAAAAATTAACAAAAGAGTGTAACTTCTCGTCTCTTTAGATCATTCTGTCATAAATTATTTCTTTGCACTCTAAACCTACACAGAGAAATTATTATTTTACGGCTACATGATAAAAATTTGGCACTGGGGACGCTATAATACCAAAAGATATGAGATGGATTATATAATGGTAAGACAGAGATTTAGGAACCAATTTTTAAATTGTAGGACTTTTCCAGGGGCAGATGTGGACTCTGACCACAATCTATTGGTTATGACCTGTAGATTAAAACTGAAGAAACTACAAAAAGGTGGGAATATAAGGAGATGGGACCTGGATAACCTGAAAGAACCAGAGGTTGTACAGAGTTTCAGGGACAGCATAAGGGAACAATTGACAGGAATGGGGGAAAGAAATACAGTAGAAGACGAATGGGTAGTTATGAGGGATGAAGTAGTGAAGGCAGCAGAGGATCAAGTAGGTAAAAAAACGAGGGCTAGTAGAAATACTTGGGTAACATAAGAAATATTGAATTTAATTGATGAAAGGAGAAAATATAAAAATGCCGTAAATGAAGCAGGCAAAAAGGAATACAAACGTCACAAAAATGAGATAGACAGGAAGTGCAAAATGGCTAAGCAGGCATGGCTAGAGGACAAATGTTAAGATGTAGATGCTTATCTCACTAGGGGTAAGATAGATACAGCCTACAGGAAAATTAAAGAGACCTTTGGAGAAAAGAGAGTCACTTCTATGAATATCAAGAGCTCAGATGGAATCCGAGTTCTAAGCAAAGAGAGGAAAGCAGAAAGGTGGAAGGAGTGTATAGAGGGTCTATACAAGGGCGATGTACTTGAGGACAATATTATGGAAATGGAAGAGGATGTAGATGAAGATGAAATGGGAGATACGATACTGCGTGAAGAGTTTGACAGAGCACTGAAAGACCTGAGTCGAAACAAGGCCTCGGCAGTAGACAACATTCCATTAGAACTACTGACAGCCTTGGGAGAGCCAGTCCTGACAAAACTCTGCCATCTGGTGAGCAAGATGTACGAGACAGGCGAAATACCCTCAGACTTCACGAAGAATATAATAATTCCAATTCCAAAGAAAGCAGGTGCTGACAGATGTGAAAATTACCGAACTATCAGTTTAATAAGTCACAGCTGCAAAATACTAACGCGAATTCTTTACAGACGAATGGAAAAACTGGTAGAAGCCGATCTCGGGGAAGATCAGTTTGGATTCCGTAGAAATGTTGGAACACATGAGGCAATACTGACCTAACGACTTATCTTAGAAGAAAGATTAAGGAAAGGCAAACCTACGTTTCTAGCATTTGTAGACTTAGAGAAAGCTTTTAACAATGTTGACTGGAATACTCTCTTTGAAATTCTAAATGTGGCAGGGGTAAAATACAGGGAGCGAAAGGCTATTTACAATTTGTACAGAAACCAGATGGCAGTTATAAGAGTCGAGGGACATGAGAGGGAAGCAGTGGTTGGGAAGGGAGTGAGACAGGGTTGTAGCCTCTCCCCGATTTATTCAGCCTGTATATTGAGCAAGCAGTAAAGGAAACAAGAAAAATTCGGAGAAGGTATTAAAATCCAGGGAGGAGAAATAAAACTTTGAGGTTCGCCGATGACACTGTAATTCTGTCAGAGACAGCAAAGGACTTGGAAGAGCAGTTGAACGGAATGGACAGTGTCTTGAAAGGAGGATATAAGATGAACATCAACAAAAGCAAAACGAGTATAATGGAATGCAGTCGAAATCAGTCGGGTGATGCCGAGGGAATTAGATTAGGAAATGAGACACTTAAAGTAGTAAACGAGTTTTGCTATTTGGGGAGCAAAATAACTGATGATGGTCGAAGTAGAGAGGATATAAAATGTAGACTGGCAATGGCAAGGAAAGCGTTTCTGAAGAAGAGAAATTTGTTAACATCGAGTATAGATTTAAGTGTCAGGAAGTCGTTTCTGAAAGTATTTGTATGGAGTGTAGCCATGTATGGAAGTGAAACATGGACGATAAACAGTTTGGACAAGATGAGAATAGAAGCTTTCGAAATGTGGTGCCACAGAAGAATGTTGAAGATTAGGTGGGTAGATCATATAACAGAGACTCTTGTGACATTATCCTGACTGCCTTGTCCGAGAATTACTTCGAGCAGATAGTTAGAGAACCAACTCGTGAAGCTAACGTTTTAGACCACATAGCAACAAATAGACCGGAACTTTTCGACTCCGTGAATGTAGAAGAGGGTATCAGTGATCATAAGTCAGTGGTTGCATCAATGACTACAAGTGTAATAAGAAATGCCAAGAAAGGAAGGAAAATATATTTGCTTAACAAGAGTGATAGGGCACAAATCGCAGAATATCTGAGTGACCACCATCAAACGTTCATTTCTGAGGAAGAGGATGTGGAACAAAAATGGAAAAAATTCAGAAACATCGTCCAGTACGCCTTAGATAAGTTCGTACCGACTAAGGTCCAAAGCGAGGGGAAAGATCCACCGTGGTATAACAATCATGTACGAAAGGTACTACGGAAACAAAGAAAGCTTCATCATAGGTTTAAGAGTAGTCGAATCATAGCTGATAAGGAAAAGCTGAACGAAGCGAAAAAGAGCGTAAAGAGAGCAATGAGAGAAGCGTTCAACGAATTCGAACATAAAACATTGGCAAACAATCTAAACAAGAACCCTAAAAAGTTTTGGTCATATGTAAAATCGGTAAGCGGATCTAAATCCCCTATTCAGTCACTCGTTGACCACGATGGCACCGAAACAGAGGACGACCGAAGAAAGGCAGAAATACTGAATTCAGTGTTCCGGAACTGTTTCACTGCGGAAAATCGTAACACGGTCCCTGACTTCAGCCGTCGCACGGACGCCAAAATGGAAAATATTGAAATAAACGATATCGGAATTGAAAAACAACTGCTATCACTTAGTAGCGGAAAAGCATCCGGACCAGACGAGATACCCTTAAGATTCTACAGTGATTATGCTAAAGAACTTGCCCCCTTTCTATCAGCAATTTATCGTAGATCGCTGGAAGAACGTAAAGTACCTACCGACTGGAAGAAAGCGCAGGTCGTTCCCATTTTCAAGAAGGGTCATAAATCAGATGCGAATAATTATAGGCCTATTTCGCTTACGTCAATCTGTTGTAGAATAATGGAACATGTTTTGTGTTCTCGTATTATGACGTTCTTAGATAATACAAATCTCCTTCATCATAACCAACATGGATTCCGCAAACAGAGATCATGTGAAACTCAGCTCGCCCTATTTGCCCAAGAAATTCACAGTGCCGTAGACACTGGCGAGCAGATTGATGCCGTATTCCTGGACTTCAGGAAGGCATTTGATACGGTTCCGCACTTACGTTTAGTGAAAAAAATACGAGCTTACGGAATATCGGACCAGGTTTGTGATTGGATTCAGGATTTCCTAGAAGAAAGAACACAACATGTCATTCTTAACGGTTCAAAATCTGCAGATGTAGAGGTAATTTCGGGAGTACCGCAGGGAAGCGTGATAGGACCTTTATTGTTTACAATATACATAAATGACTTAGTTGACAACATCGGTAGCTCCGTGAGGCTATTTGCAGATGACACGGTTGTCTACAAGAAAGTAGCAACATCAGAAGACTCGTACGTACTCCAGGAGGACCTGCAGAGGATTAATGCATGGTGCGACAGCTGGCAGCTTTCCCTAAACGTAGATAAATGTAATATAATGCGCATACATAGGGGCAGAAATCCATTCCAGTACGATTATGCCATAGGTGGTAAATCATTGGAAGCGGTAACGACCGTAAAATACTTAGGAGTTACTATCCGGAGCGATCTGAAGTGGAATGATCACATAAAACAAATAGTGGGAAAAGCAGGCGCCAGGTTGAGATTCATAGGAAGAATTCTAAGAAAATGTGACTCATCGACGAAAGAAGTAGCTTACAAAACGCTTGTTCGTCCGATTCTTGAGTATTGCTCATCAGTATGGGACCCTTACCAGGTTGGATTAATAGAAGAGATAGACATGATCCAGCGAAAAGCAGCGCGATTCGTCATGGGGACATTTAGTCAGCGCGAGAGCGTTACGGAGATGCTGAACAAGCTCCAGTGGCGGACACTTCAAGAAAGGCGTTACGCAATACGGAGAGGTTTATTATCGAAATTACGAGAGAGCACATTCCGGGAAGAGATGGGCAACATATTACTACCGCCCACATATATCTCGCGTAATGATCACAACGAAAAGATCCGAGAAATTAGAGCAAATACGGAGACTTACAAGCAGTCGTTCTTCCCACGCACAATTCGTGAATGGAACAGGGAAGGGGGGATCAGATAGTGGTACAATAAGTACCCTCCGCCACACACCGTAAGGTGGCTCGCGGAGTATAGATGTAGATGTAGATGTAGATAACTAATGAGGAGGTAATGAATAGGACTGGGTAGAAGAAAAGTTTGTGGCAGAACTTGACTAGAAGAAGGGATCGATTGGTAGGACATGTCCTGAGGCATCAAGGGATCACAAATTTAGCATTGGAGGGCAGCGTGGAGGGTAAAAATCGTAGAGGGAGACCAAGAGATGAATACACTAAGCAGATTCAGAAGGATGTAGGTTGTAGTAGGTACAGGGACATGAAGGAGCTTGCACAGGATAGATTAGCATGGAGAGCTGCATCAAACCAGTCTCAGGACTGAAGACCACAACAACAACAACAAACAACACATGTGACTTGATGTACTGTATATGTGGACAGGTACACCCAGACAGCTCAAAACATTTTTTCGTTATTTATTGAAAATAAAAACATTCATCTCACAATGGCGATTGGCAACGAATCCATAAACGTCCTAGATCCAACGAATGACAGCAGTACAAAATCACATTGTCTAAAAATTTAGCAAAGCTGCACTGACAACACGGCAATACCTTCTTGCTAACAACAACCAGTAACACACAAACATGCGGCTTTCCAGTCAACGGTGCTACGTTCCCTATCTGTTCGTATGTGCAAAAAAGATTTCAGAGCAGAATTAGAGACAATAACATTTATAGCCTCAACCACAGCCTACAACGTTTCCATGAGTGATCACAACTTTGGTCTCGTAAACTCACGTATGGCCGGGAGAGCGGTGTGCTGGCCACATACCCCTCCATATCCGCATCCAGTGATGCTTGTAGATGAGGATGACACGGGGGCCGGTCGGTACCGTTGAGCCTGCATGGCCTGTTCGGGCGGAATTTAGTGTTTTAGATCACATCCTACATAGGAAACAAAAACTGAAAATAAAATCCCATCTCTATAGTCTTTTTCATGTTCTTTCCAATATTTATAAAAAATGGTATACAATTCTATATCTAGAACATGTATCAAGGGGGACAGCCAAAACACTGATATCCTACAACTATAGGATCTCCTACTATGCTACGAACATTACAGTCTGGCAAATTTTCAATATCAAAGTTATGACCCGAGTAACCGACAGTAGGTTATACAGAACTGACACGCCTTTTACGTGATTCGCAACGGTCCTGGATCGAGTCCGCTCGGCAAATTAACGACACGGCTTAGCATCATGGCCAACCTGGATGTGGTTTTTAAGTGACTTCCCACATCCGACTAGGTGAATACCAGGTTTGTACACTCGTCGCGCCTCAGTGACACGAGTGGCAAACATTTGGGAAACATTTGCACGCTTTTACATGGATAGCGCTACATGCAAATAGTTATGGTACACAAATTCCCTCCGTGGGGGCTGGTGACAGGAAGGTCATCTGGCCACCCTCTAACATTAACAATGCCAAATCCGATAATAATCATGCCAAACCCATCAAGGGTATGGGATAAGGGCACAAGGGTACGAAGTAGTATTGGCAACAAAGTTATTTCGTCTAATTGTGAGGAAGGCTGTATTGGTCAATCAGGCAGAGGCACAGCAACTAGACTGGTGTCCAAAACTAAAGCAACGAACCACTATTTCCCCGTCATGTCTGATTCACGATGTAGTGATACTGTAAATAGCTGTCTTTACGATCGTGTCCTGCACAGAAGATGGTATCCGGTCAACGCACAACCACGCCAAAGATGACGTCAGAGCACCTATCAAACGGGGTAGTGTTTGCAGGGAAGTCCCACTTCCACAGTCGATGCGTACACAGTCATAGACGGTGCAGCATGTCACAGAGAAGACGCCTACTAGGATTTCCAGGATTTCCACAGTGGAGGGCCCTGGGAAGAATGGAAGCTAGACAGTCGCAAACTCATGTGGCCCAATGGCTTCAAATAAATTGTTCTGTTGTTTTTCGGCTGTGGCAACAGTTAACAGAGACTGAAATTGTATCCGGAAGACCAGGACGGGGCCGACCACGTGTAACATCAGAAAGAGTGGAACGCTATTTGGCTGCAAGGACACGATGTAACCGCCTTAGTGCTGCGTGGAAACCGCGATCTGACCACACTGCATCCACTGGACGTGTTGTATCGAGGCAGACGATGTACAAAAGGCTTCGGCAGAGTGGGCTTTATTGTCGGACACCTAATTTATGAGTACTTCTGACGCATCTTCACAAAAGGGAACATCTAGAGTGGAGCCGTCAACATGCCACCTAGATGATCGAACAGTGGGAAAACGCTCATTTCACAGATGAGTCACAGTTTTGTCTAGACAGTGATTCTCGACGGATTGGAATCCGGGGGTATCATGGAACACGATTTCAGGACCCAAACATTGTGGAAAGAGACCGATATCGAGGAGTATCCCAAATGGCGTGGGCAGGAATTATTTTGACCACTTGGACACCTCTTCATGAAATTGTACGGTTAAACAGGCAAGGTTTAACTGCAGTCGGGTATCGTGATGAGATCTTGGGATCTCATGTGCGCTTGCTGCGAGGTGCTGAGAGCCCAGACTTCGTATTGATGGACGATAATGCTCGAACTTATAGGCCATGCGTGGTTGATATTTTCTTGGAAACGAAGGATTTTGCTTGCATGACGTGACCTTCTCACACTCCCGATTTGAGTCGCACAGAGGACGTCTGGGATGCGGTGGAGACACGGGTTGCATCACGGTGGCATCCACCAACCACTCTCCAAGACTTGTGAGTAGCTCTGCAGGAAGAATGGTCGTTATTGCCTCAAAGTGAGACGATGACATAATTCACAGTGTGCCCCGTCGTTGTCAGGGCTTCATTGCTTCCAGAGGCTGTTGCACCCCAAACTGAACGCATTAACCAGTTGTCGGAATATATGTGCAAAACTGTTAAGTTGGAGAAAAACGAAGGACATTTTTGTTTACCGCTATGCATGTTCCAGTTGCTTACGTTGTGTATTCTTAATACTGTTTCTCCTTTACTGTCGCCATTTATAGTCTTTTGTGGCCAAATAAATGCTACCTTGCAAAATTTCAGTTTGTTGCATTAATTTTGGACGCCAGTGTTGATTGGATGAATATGGACTCAGCTGGAGGTTGCAGAGTTATGGCTGGTCGTTTACTGACCGTATACTCATCGTCATACAGCTCCAGTCACAGTACTATGTCCTCGATTCACGAGCCGAAGGCTAAAACTTGATCTGTCGGAAAACCTGGATATCAACAGACATGCGGTCCACAGACCTGATTTAATATGAAATGAACGAAGGCAGCTGAATACTTCCCCTTATAAATGCTACAGGATACCGACGTTGGCTTTGGGAAGATGAAATAGTCAGCTGCGATGCCTGTTGCCTTTTCCGTGTTAGCACATAAAAGAATTCGCACCTGCAATCTTTTGCCTTCTAAACGTGGAGATGTTAAACCAATTCTCATACTACAAATATCTCGATTGCCAGAAATAATCGTATAAAGAAACGAAGCGACAGGCGGAAATTTCAAAAAGTGTATTGTTCGTATAAAACAGAATAAAAGAAAGGTAGAGAATTAGAACACAATAGACCTATAATTCTGGATTACTAAGGATGCAGCCGTTTTACTGTAGGTAAATGATAATTCGTTCAGTCCCTAGAGAGTGATATTAAGAGACATGAGATGTACTGTAGGAGGTAAAGTAGGCGGTGAGCCACGAGGAGTAACGGATACGAACGCAGAAACGGCGGTCGCCCGACAATACTTACCACTCTAATGAATCTAGCCCCATCAGAACTTCTGCTCAGGTACTAAAATGTTCGATACCATCTAAACTTTGGACAGATTTGACTCGATTTTCTTACCTAAATTGTATGTCTCACCTATGGATGTTGAAAGAGATTTCTGACTGTCAAATATAATTTTTCCGCAAATATATTTTTTTCTTGTATTGCGATGTATTACCAGCCAGGTATCGTTGTTACACCACGAAAATTAGTAGTCCCAACTTGAATGGTATATGATCTGAAAAGAAGTCCACGTGAGGTATAATAATTTGTATTCTTCAATATTATATGTAGACAAAATTTTTGTTTCCATTTATAAGTTATGAATTTTACAATCAATATCGAAATCGATTTTGTGTGTGTAACAGAAAATTTCTGTTTTTCATATTTTCAAGGTTTGCAGCCTTTGTTATTAACCATTAGGTCTGTAAATTTTCACTGTAGTAACTATTTTCAGAAACAAGATATAAATTAAAATTGATCAACAATTTCAATAAAATAAGTGATCTTAATGTTCATTTTATTAACTGCCTGCTCTAGAAGGTACTAGATGTTGGATTCGTGAAACACACACTATTTTTTGACGCCAAGTGCGTCATGATTTTATTAGTGTTCATCAGAGTAGGATTGCCATTGTAGATTTCGGTTCATTCATATTGCTTTCTGTTTACGATTGGACAGTTTTCGATTAAAGCCTTTGCATTGTGTGAACTAGATACATTTTCTGTGTTTTGTGTTTGAAAGAGTGCACAGCAGTATTTGAAAAAATACACTGCCACAAAAAAATAATAATAATAATTCACGTGGAAAGTCAATGTCGTTTTTTATCCTAGGACGACATATACCACCTGGGGATAGTGCATGTACTGATAACGGTTCCAACGTCGTCCTCCAACAGATAGCTAGTAGCATAGCTACCAGAGCGCCATAACGCTTTTATAGGGAATGCTCATATGGAAAAGGCTCGGGTTGGTGCAAAAGTGTGAAGGAAACAGTCAACCATGCCATGGAGACACACTCGTGCTTCCCACAGCCAACTGAACGAGTTGGCAAGGGGTCAAACTGTGGGCTTCGGAGTGGCGGGATGCTCATTTCAGAGAGTTGCCACTCAGGTGGTATGTGCTGCTCGTTTTTGCAACAACGCAGGTATCAATGGTGACATGCACATTCCCACACTCGTAGACTAGGTTCTGGACGTTCACACGGCACAGCTGTCCGCCAGGATCGTCGTGTTGTAAGGGCAGCAATGGCAGCTTGTACTGATACCACTACAGAGATAAGAGAGCTTGCGGTAATGTACAATTCCTGTTCACGGTTTGTGCTCCTGGAGTGCATGTTGACCAGCGCTCGGTACCTGAGGGCTGTTGTCGGCCCTGTTCTTCTCCTGTTTTTGCAACAGGAACGAGATTTTTTGTCGCAACAGGATAATGTTTGCCCACAGATTGGTCATGAAGCTCAGCGTGCTCTGCAAGACATGCAGCAACTTCCTTGGTCTGCATGATCTCCGAACTTGTTTCCAATCGTGAACTTGTGGGATGTGATGGGACGACAGTTGACTTATGCGTCTCTTCAACCAACAACTCCTACAGACTACGTGAACACGTTGAGCAGGCGTCTTATCGCGGGGGGACACTGTTCGCATTCCTTACTAGCGACTGGATGCTAGAGTCAGTGCTTTCACTGCTGCCCATAGAGGCTACACCACCTACTAATACGGGTGTTACAGTGTGGCACCTTTCAACCGGTAGTGCTATTGACCTGCAAATGTAATCATTTCATGTACTCAATGTGCACTACTACAACAACAAATCTTGGGGGAACTGGAAACCTCTAAAGGGCTGTAGTAATCTTTTCTCCACCAGTGTCTGTATGCTCAAATAAAAGGGTGACAATAAACGTCCGTTGCAAACTGAAGCTGTTAATTCTTCGGACAAAGTTAGTGGTAAAATCCAGGACGCCCTTTACAGGATATTACGCAGGAGGAGAAGAGAATTAGAAGCTGATATCATCTTGAAAAGAGAAGTATCAAATTCTTACTGCAACGTAATAAATCCTACCTTGACCCTAGGAAATCATCGCTAAAACATAAGAGACCTTACGTAGCAGTGTTATTGCGAAGAAATAACATAATTACTGTGGAACATTTAAGCGTGCGTCACTGAAGTTACTGAAGTACCGACTACTCGCAGCGCAAGTGGCGTATTCGCGCAAGGAAAACGACTGAAGTGGTCATGAGCGTATCGACTAAAACTGGACTGAATCTGCAAAAGGCTGTTCCCACGGGGATAGAAGCTAGCACATCTTGGATCAAAATGGCGGTCCTTCCGCACTGCTACCAGTAACTAAGTGATCCCTTTTAAGATTTTCAGCTGAATGTGGGTCGGAGGACGTCTCTTTGTATTTTTACAGTCTCAGTCGCAGCCCGGTATTATGCCTCCTCAGAGTAAAATATTTCCTGTCACTATGGGCGCCAGTGAAGACAGTTCCTACGGCTTCTGGCGCAGAGGCAGCGTAACCTGCTGTGGCGCAAGGTCAACGTGCGAGCGACTAACAAGTATCCCTATGCAACGGCGTGTCTGATGCCGAGATTTGAAGATGACGTCGCCAGATTTTACTGATTTCGGCCTTCCTGCATTTCTTTTAATTTAACTGATCGGTGGACATTAGAAATTATCCTACAACACCACTCGATTGTCCTCTAACTATGCAATACATTGGTGGATTCCGATGGCTGGGAAAGTTGATGTTAAGGAGTAAATTGCTGACTAATTTTATCAAGTTTTAAATTAATCATGCATTAAGCTTGTGCTTACTTTCGTCCAAATCGTGATTTCATATATTGTGTAAGTCGATGGTTGGAAAAATGATTATTATACAATTATTAATTCGTTAATTATAGACTGACATTGCTCCTTGTGTGTTGATGTATGCGTGTAAATAGATGGTTGTTGCTGTTTCCTTTATGTGGTGCAGTGCAGCAGCACTTGTTCTGCGTTGCGAGTGCATTGGTGGTCACCTGTAAGACAAGACGGAAGCAGACAAGCTTGGGCAACGGTGGACATTGTGATTTGCCTTAGGTGCACTTTCAGTCTGATTTGTTGACGACAAACTACCCATCGTGGGTAGCCTCTGAGTAAATCCTTTTCAAGCAGCAGGCTGGATTATCATACATCTTGCTGATAAGGTATAAACAAGCAAGAAGTATATTTCCTTCAAGACAATATGCCGCATTCATACGGTTACATGACAACAATAAATAATATAATACACACAACGAATCTCCCACTTCATTCGCCCCTTACTTTCTGATGCTTATAACGAGGTACTCAGCACCACTCTCGTGGGATCAATAGACATTACGTGGCCACCTTCTCAACTTGGGTTTCTCTTCTAAACTGTTTGCGAGTGTTAACTCTTGGACTTTTACAATTAGGCGTATTGCAATGGATAGCAAGATTCTCAGTATGGTTGTATCTTTTACTCCCTCACGTCTTCCTTCCTCAGTGTTCGAGATTAACTGGCAGAACTAGAAGCAAAGCCAACATAATCCACCTAACAATCAAGTCACTTTTGCTCTGTAGTGTCTCCTCCCTTAAGATAGCATAATTACTGTTCCCATCCTATCTTCCCCTAGACGTATGGCCTGACTGGACCGCTTAATATTCTAGTCCCCTTATGTGCTTTAATTATTTCTAATACTTATCGTTTTCACCACTTTACTTTACGCTCTCTTTCGGAAACTTGTTAAGCCTTCTTATGTTAATCTCTATCAGTCACTTCTTATGTTTTACTGTCAACATTGAGTACTGAGTCGACTTACTATACCCTTAGTATTTATGTGGCTGATATCAAGCGATGAAAAATTATGTTACTGGCCTCAGTGAGTGTCAGAATAGTGTGTGGGAGGACAACAGCGCCACAAATCGATCACCAGATCTGATATGACTTGGGAAACTATTTAGCTGATGGGGAAGCTGAAAAGTTATCTGGTTATGTCCAGCCATATATGGGAGTCACCTAACAAATCTCATACTGTTACCACTCTTGACAACAACAGACACCATATCAGGACACGAGCCCTTTCTCCTGCCCTTCTCTGTTGCTACTGGATCAAATGTCATTCACACCCGGATATTTTGAAAGCTCGTCATTGTCAGAGGAATCCCCCTTTCTCCTCCAGCTTCCCCTCATCGGCAAAGGCAGTGGCTTCACCGAATGTTTCTGTGTGGGGAGTCCCTCCTCACAAGACATCTTTCTTCTACAGTGACCACTGAACTGCCTGTTCTGCTTTGCAGTCTGTCCCTCTTGGCTGGACTGTTGAGGACAGCAACGTCTGAAAATGTCTTTCCCTTTCTCTCGCTAAAGGAGGGCGACACACAGAATATGGTTGCAAACTACAGATTTTGGGCTAGCAGTAAAACAAGTCACTCTGTCACACCTAGGGCTAGACCAAGTGTGGCTAACAGTTAATTGGGGTGTAAATCATGAATAGGGCTGCCTCACAGATGTGACAGTGGAAACGCCCATTCACAGGTCGACGGTTCGGTCAACCTTCTCTTCCCACCACCCCCCTTGCACCCCTTCCCTCCCTTCCTTCCCTCCCATTGAGCGGGTCGCCGACGTTGTGTGGGCACATACTCGACTGTGTCTTGGACTCTACCTACTCTCAATCACGTGGCAGTTTTAACCATGCCAGAACGAAACGGAAAAGAATGGGGTGTGGGGTGGCAAATAGATGTAAGGGCTCACAGGTAGCAGTGTTACAGAGGAGTCGACGCAACTGGGCACTGACAAGACCTCTATAAAATCATCCATACAGAGGCAAACATGCCAGAGCAAAGCTGTTCGGCAGGGGCGTTTGTGGAATGGCCAGCCTTTAAATGGGCGGCTTTACCGAAAATTTGTTACATCCTGTCACAGTCGCCAAGTCTGTTGCTATTATGAGACGCAATGTGGAAGAATATGGTTTCCTTGGAGTAGTTATGGATTTGAATACAAAAACCGGGTGCAGAACAACGATTCCTATCTTGTCACCATTGACGTAATTATCTCACCAGCTGCTCAGGGTACAAGCGGCATAATCACATAATAAAGATGACCAAAGGACCCACGAACACTCTGTCACAAAGCATCCCAACTGAAACTCAACTGAATCTGCACAAAGTTCCTTCCAGGGGGATGGAAGCCATCTGACTTTGGATAAAAATGACGGCGCTTCCGCACTGTTATGAGTAACGAAGTGAAACCTTGTAAGATCTACAGCCGAAAGGGCGTTTTCGTTGTTTTGTAGATTCAGACACAGGAAATCAGTGTGTCATTTCCGAGGAAAAAAGTTCTTACCATCAACTTTCCTGGCGGTTTTAGTGAAAATGGCTGCCCGATCTCCTGGCGTTAAGTTCGGGTAACCTGTTATGACGCCTGGATAGCAAACAATGGAGTGAGTATGGGCGGCGTTAAGAAAGTAATGCAACACATTTTTTTTGTGAAAGTGGCCGGCCGCTGAGGCCGAGAGGTTCTAGGAGCTTCAGTCCGGAACCGCGCTGCTGCTAAGGTTGGAGGCTCGAATTCTGAATCGGGCAGGGACGTGTGTGATGGCCTTAGGTTAGTTAGGTGTAAGTAGTTCGAAGTCTAGGAAACAGATGGCCTCAGAAGTCCCATAGTGATTAGAGCCATTTGAACCATTTATGAAAGTGGGTTGGCCTTATTCTACATTCCAGTACGCTATATTATTTCCCTCCCTTTTTGCTACAACACCTTATTTTAAAACATAATCTTTGCTCAATGCAAAGACCTTACGAAAGCTTACTGGGAGGGTCTGTATTCCCACAAGGAACCACTCTACTGGTCGATGTTGGAGGCAACGTCTTGCTGCATCAATAAATTCCCCATCATCCACTTACTGCTTCACATAGTGTGCATTCTTCATTGGGCCAAAGAGATGGAAGTCGGAAGGTGCACGCGATCCGGGATGAAGTGTTGATGCTGAAACTCTTGTGAGCTCGTCTTGGATGTGCAGTCTTGTGTGAGGCTACCCGTTGACATGGAGGTGTTTTCTGTGATCCGTCCATCACCTCGAATGAGTGTGTCCGCACGTTTCCACATTACAGCTGCTTTATGCGGCCAGAGGGCGTACGGGAGATTGGGCAGGTTTGTGTGACCTTCTTGCCGTGATTACAAACGCCCCAGACAACGACTCATTGTCCTTTTGTCCACTGGTCAGGTCTCTGTAGACATTCTACAAGCGCCATTTTGAGGGCTATATATAGCGTCGCAACCTACCGGAACTTAATGAAACTATAGGAGCTGATACAGGATATTCTATGATGTCCCTCAACAAATTCCGGATTTCTTCAAATGAAATTCGCCCCGAAAAGTCTGTTGAACGTCCCTCATATTTTACCTATGCAACGGCGTGTCTCCAGTCTAAATTTGAATATAACGGTCCCCATCATTATTGATTTTCGCCATCTTGCGGTTTTTAAATTTAATTGATCTGTGGGCTTGGGAAGTGATACTTCTTTTCTGAGTTAAATATTTATCTTTATTGTGATTGATTTACTATTTAACAGCACCGTAAAAGATGGCATTAACTATGTGTTGCCACCCGGGGTAACCGAGCGGCCTGGGGAGTCTTGTCGCTGTTCGCGCGGCTCCAGCCGTAGGAGGTTCGAGTCCTCCATGGGGCATAGGTGCGTGTGTTGTCCTTAGCGTGAGTTAGTTAAAGTTACATTAATTAGTGTGTAAGTCTAGGGACCGATGAACTCAGCAGTTTGGTCCCATAGAACCTTACCACAAAGAAATCTCTGTGTACGTAACACACCCGTAATGTGTAGTACATTTTTCGGTGTTGTTAACGAATACTGTATCTTCTGTGAAGACAATGGTTAGTTAAAGCCTAATGATGGCTTTGTAAGCCGAAAAAAGATTAACAAAAACAAATTAATGATGTAGAGTAATGGATTCTTAGTAACGGGAACGTGTCTGTACAATACCGAAAACATTCAGTACAAAATTCAGCCATTAAGCAAAGTATGCACTTTAGAGTTTTTCACTTTCAGAGAGCTTTTTCGTGTAACACGTGTCGTGGAAACAACGACGAGAACCGGCTCATCGGCAGTGGTCTAAAGTGGGATAGCATCTGAATTAGTCGCACTGTGCGAGTTTAGACCTCTCGTGTGGACGGCAACCTCCTTATCTCGAGAGCTGCTCGTCATAGCTCTAAGACAAGAAAAACTATACCGCCATTGTCGGGAAAACAGAGTGTTCTTAGAGAGCTGAGCGGCCATATTAGGTTACAGATTTGTGCCATACTTCACAGTTTGTACACTACCGCACCTTGGTGATATATTTTGCTGTACTCATGTACTCATTAAATAAAAGTACCTCTGAAAAGACTCGATCCCATGATGATGTACAATTATCACTGAAAAGCTAGCACGCTACCCATTGCGTCGCATCTACACTTCAACAACCCCTCCTATCAGCGTATGATGGCTATGTCGGGACAGCTGAGACTACTATTGCGATGGATAAGCACTGTGAGTGAATTTCAACGATGTGTCGGCAACTAAAGGTAACGAAGAAAGCTGCCAAGAACTGTACTCACGACGAAGTTGTGCGAGGGGAGGCAAGCGTTTTGAAATATACAGTTACTGGGTTACTGGAACTGAGATAAGAAGCGAAGTTTATTGGCTGAAATGGCTACAGTTCTAACACCTTCACAGAAGAAATTTACCAGAATGACCATAACTGAAGGAATCGGGTAAAGTACTTTTATAAATAGGTTAATTAACACAGAAAAAAGGGTAGATAGGTTTGACAGTAATCGCTTCGAAACTAGGAAAACTGCCACTTAACTTCAAGCAATACAGCTGTATCTATAATTTTATATGACATGGTATTTATTGATTATATTCTTATATTGGCTGTTGAAGAACAGACCTCCAGGAATTTACGTTTGGTTCTTTAAATCTATACAAGTAAAGACGTTCAAGTAAATGCACGTCTAGAAATGCTTCACTTACCAGATACTCCCACCCCCCCCCCCCCCTCCCACACCCCCTGATTGGCTTTTGGACGCTTATGGATGGAACATGAAATTGGTGTAATGTCACTTCACCGTAATTGTTACCTTACCAGAATTAAAGAAAATAAACGTAGCTGATGCTATAAATATTAGTGTCACAGGCAGTCTGTCCTTAACACTGACTGATTTACGCATAATAGTATGTAGATTAGCAACCTACCAGGATATCCGAGAGCGCTAAGGCTTCCTGGACTATGGTAGGCGCGCTGGCCCCGGAACGAATCCGCCTGGCGGATTAACGACGACAGACGGTATGCCGACCAGCCTGGATGTGGTTTTTAGGCGGTTTTCCACATCCTCCTAGGTGAATGCCGGGCTGGTCCCCACGTCCCGCCTCAGTTACACGACTCGCAGACATTTTGAAAACACATTCCCACTATTTCACGATTTACACTAGACGCAGATAGCTGGGGTACTCCTGGAGGTATGGGGTATGGGGTGGTGGCAGGAAGGGCATCCGACCCCCTTAACATTAACCATGCCAAATCCGTCCTTAACCCTGCCGACCCTGCGCACAATGCGTGATAAAGGCAGTAGCAAAAGAAAGAAAGTATGTAGATTACCAATTTAGGGTCATATTATAAAGGATATTTCTTCCACCTCCATCGTGGTCACTCTTGTAAAATTTCGATATTGTTATGGATTTTCCATCACAATCTCTACAAAAGAATTCTTGCTTGCTCCTGAATCACCGCGGTCCTTACCATGCTATTCCATACCATTAATGCCATACCATACTCTGCGTTTTCCAAGCGTTCTGGACCACTGCTGGATAACACTTTGTGTACAGTAACCCTACGCGATGTGCTATGTGAATTACATTGTTTTCTTTCACTTACTTTATAAATATCTGAGCATTCAGATGCGTACACAGACGACGATGACGAGACCCAACGACCTCTGCGTACGTTCCGTGCAAGGGTGAACCAACTCTCGGAGTTAAATAACAAGCCATTTAAGCTGAGGTTTCGTTTACAGAAAAAGCCAAACAGAATTCATAGAAGCAAATCTGTCTTCTGTTGAGAGAAGTTTAACGATCGCTCCTTTTCCAGTTTACTTGATCACATTGCTATAGCACGACACCTTTGATAATAAATACTGCATATCTACGATGTACGATGAGTATCTGTCGTCGATAGCCGATTTTAGCCGTGTTGCCAAGCATGTCACGTGCTGCATAAGAGCCGGCCATGGTGGCCGAGCGGTTCAAGGTGCTTCAGTCTGGAACCGCGTGACCGCTACGGTCGCAGGTTCGAATCCTGCCTCGGGCATGGATGTGTGTGCTGTCCTTAGGTTAGTTAGATTTAGGCAGTTCTAAGTTCGGCCTTAACTCTTGTGTGTGTATGCGCTTCCGACACATTCTCTCACAAGTGTCTCAGACAACTGCAGAAAGTGCTCGCAAGGAACTATCAGACAGTTAACCATTAGCGAACATTTGCTCGCAGTGTGAACAAATCTGAGAGTACACTTGGTAGTAGCAAATCGTCTGAGAGCAAAAAAAGCTCTCACGTGAATCCCAGCCTGTACTTTTACAGTCGCAGACTCAGCTGAGGCAGTTCGCGGCAACAGGTTCGCACACCCACCGTGCGATGCCTAGCCTTGGGGCAACCTGATACCAGGGTAGCCGAGCGCGCCCAAGACAGCCGCTGCGTTGTTTACTGACGAAGGTCGCGTCGATAATGGAGATGAGTCACTCGCCGGAGAGGAGGAGGCCATCGCGCGCAGGTGTCGGAATCAATTAGCCGGCGGGCGGAAGGCCGCGTCTCGTTTGACAGGCAGGCAGGAGCCGCGACCGCCGTGAAATACGAGCGCACCACCTCCGCGCCCCTGCGCGGCAGGCCACACACCGCTGCCCCACGCCCATAAATTTCCTCAGCGCTGGTGGCCGGCATCCTGGCTGGCAATCTCTCCTCCTTCCTGCCCTCTGCCGGCGGCCCGCCCCACAGTAAAACACCGCAGCCGGCTCTCCAGCCCACGTAATGGGACCATCCCTCTTATCACTACACCGGCCCCCTTTCTCGGCGATCCGAGCTAAACTTGTTTTCAGAAGCGATCTGGCTTCAATTGAAAGGAAACAAAGACGAATTTGTTCCGGAGTTGTAAGCCGCTAGTTCCGTAAATAGGGGAAGCTACATTCGTTCTTCCTGTCGTCTGGCATTGAAACTACTGATGGCACCTGTCAAACCACGAGAAGGTGAAACTGTATGCATCCTGTTGTGTACGACTGCTGTACACAACGGTAAGGAGAGGTGTGTTACAAAGTGGTGCAGCAACTGTCATGGTAGGAAAGCTGGACGGGAGCAGAAATTATTACTGAATAAGTAACACAGAGAACAACATAGACTATTTAGATTTTCACATGTTTGTAGAAAAGACTGTCAGTGTTTCTACTAGACCTTACAGCAATACAAAGTGCAACGGGAAAAATGTGGCTTCTCCAAGTTCTACAATACAATGTGAAACGTCCCCTCAGAAAAATTATACACGACTGTGCTGCATCTGACACACAATATTTTTAGCACAACGCAATCTGACTTTCAATAATCCCTACAAAAGAATGGCCCTGACTAACATTAACCTATACCTTTCACAAATCACTTACCTCACAAAAATCTTCGTTACTCAAACTACTGCAATACAGCGAGCGCCTCTACTGCTAGCTAAATAAAAGATCCAAACTACTGAACGCACTAACAACTGATAGGCATAGTTAGCAAATGAAAGATTTCGACACAGAACAAACAATGTATTTACCTTATTAGTGTTCAAAAGTCATAATATATACATACATATCTCAGTCCATGATATCCAATATTACAAATTTACTCTTTCTGGTGGACACACGTCCAGATCGTCCGCTCTCAAAATTCCGCCATCTCTCTCCCCACATCCACCACTGCTGGCGGCTCACCTCCAACTGCGCAACGCTACCCGCTGTTAACATCCAGCTGCCCAACACCACAATAGCAAATACTCCAACAATACAAACCAACCACAGCCTTCACACAGCGCAGTCAGTGATTTTTATATAGAGCGCTACGTTGCGTTACCAACATAAAAACCTAAACAGCCTACTTACAAATGGCTCGTCAGGCTTTTCATGGTTAACTGTAGAACTTCTTGTCGCCCTGGCGGTTTCAGCTCTGTTTTTTCGTTCATGATTGATGAGACCCTTTGTAGAAACTTGCTATGTAGGGTAGCCAGTGTTATCTCTGTCGTTTTGTAGTAGATCCCTTAATCAAGTACCAGAAAGTAAGAGCTAAACGCCAATGACAAATTAGATATGACCCACTTACTCTTTTCTTTGGCTGTATAACTTAATCACAACTATAATTTACTATTTGTCTACGGAAAAAGATGACCTGTCGAGGCATGCAGATTCTTCTTTTACAGTAGAGATGATGTAGGAGACTATGAGAAACACCATGTTTTACTACAGATGCTTTCGTGTATGCTTCATATAAAGTCATATACTACATATAAAGGCATATACTTCATATAAAGACTGTTTGAAAAGGTTGTAAGGGTGTTTCAGGCTAGAGAAATAATTATTAAGAAAAAAATTCAATACGTCGCGCCGTTAATTAGTACTGAAGTTAGGCAACTACGACTTTGCATGCGCAAATTAAGTCGGTCTGTCATATACAATTAGTGTCACTTGTTCTCATAGCGTAAATGATAGCGCAAAATACTGCGCAGCCTTTTATTCCGATTTGACTCTTACTACTGTTCCATGTCCAATTTTCGGATTGCTACTCCTGTTCACTCGTATATGGCAGACAGCTTGAATTTGCGCGACCAACGCCCTGACTGGCTACCTTCAGTGTTAACTAACTCGGAAACAGCACAACATATCGATTTTTTTTCATAACAATTATTTCTCACGACAACCTACATTGCAACACACAAGATTCTCAGACTTTTTCTGACCACCCTGCACGCACCAAAATGAATCAGTCGGAAAGAAGAGATTCTGTTTTGTACCCTACAAGAAAGTAAAAAAAAAAGTGTTGAACTTCAAGGTCGCAAAGATGGAAATCCTTCCAAACTGCATCAGGTGCAACACAGCGCAACATGCAATGATACAGTTACAAAGCCTACCAGTACATTTGGCAAGACTTCGTAATAACGTGTCAAAAAAGGGAGGTGAGGACGATGTTTGCTATAAGCTTGGGCTGTTAGAAAGTCGTTTCTGCCGGCCAATTTAAGGGTAGTTTGATGAGGTTTTACCACATTCATCTTACTGAATGTTAACCCTGGGTCAGATTTCATCCAAACAACCCAACGACATGTAGAATTCATGGAGATTTCACTCAGCTTATACTACGCCTGTCAGCATTAAGAAATAGAAGATATGAATATAATGAATCAGTCCCTTAACAAGATCAGAAGTTAGATTTTGTGAGAATAACAGGTACAAAAGGTCGGATAAAAGTATTTTTAAAGTTTCCTGTTTCTCTTCGCCAAGAGTATTAATCAGTACTACCTTTTGCGAATTATTTTTGTTGATATCTAACACTATTTGATCGGTCGATCAGATCTTTTCTCAGTCTCCGATTTTTACTTTTCAGTGCCAAACTAAAATTATTGACATTTAAATATGCAGCACTTTTGCGAATATTTTAGATATCTGCATCGTTGGATATTTTGTCGTTAAGCAAGTACGAGTAAGTAATCTCAGACTGTTAATTCAAAATGGTGGCATCCGCATTCGTGTTAATGATGTAAATACGATGTACTTCGCACATGTTAGTGAAATATGCTTATAGTATCAAAGTAATCGATCATAAAAATATTGTTGATAACTATTAGACGCTCCAGGTATAACAAATTTCTTATGGTCCGTATCAAATTTAGTTGCAGGGTCATGACACAGTCTCATCCTTATCGAAGCACTTATGTAAGAAGTAGTAATTTTGGAATTTTGCACGCTCTTGGATACATTTATGCGGACACCAATAGATGAAGATAAAGATAGGTATATCATGAAGAGAGTAATTAATACACTACTGGCCATTACAATTGCTACGCCACCAAGATGACGCGTTACAGACGTGAAATTTAACCGACAGGAAGAAGATGCTGTGATACACAAATGATTAGCTTTTCAGAGCATTCACACAAGGCTGGCGCTGGTGGCGACACCTGCAACGTGCTGACATGAGGAAAGTTTCCAACAAATTTCTCATACACAAACAGCAGTTGACCATCGTTGCCTGGTGAAACGTTGTTGTGATGCCTCGAGTAAGGAGGAGAAATGTTACCAACACGTTTCCGTCTTTGACAAAGGTCGGATTGTAGCCTATCGCGATTGCGGTTTATCGTATCGCGACATTTCTGCTGTCGTTAGTCGAGATCCAATGACTGTTAGCAGAATATGGAATCGGTGGGTTCAGGAGGGCAATACGGAACGCCGTGCCTGAATCCCAACGGCCTCGTATCACTAGCAGTCGAGATGACAGGCGTCTTATCCGCAAGGCTGTGGCGGATCGTGCAGCCACGTCTGGATCCCTGAGTCAACAGATGAGGACGTTTGCAAGACAACAACCATCTGCACGAACAGTTCGACGACGTTTGCAGCAGGATGGACTATCAGCTCGGAGACCATGGCTGCGGTTACCCTTCACGCTGCATCACAGACAGGAGAGCCTGCGATGGTGTACTCAACGACGAACCTGGGTGCACGAATGGCAAAACGTTGATTTTTCGGATGAGTCCACGTTCTGTTTACAACATCATGATGGTCGCATCAGTGTTTGGAGATGGTTCAAATGGTTCAAATGGATCTGAGCACTATGGGACTTAACATCTGAGGCCATCAGTCCCCTAGAACTTAGGACTACTTAAACCTAACTAACCTAAGGACATCTCACACATCCATGCCCGAGGCAGGATTCGAACCTGCGACCGTAGCAGTCTCGCGGTTTCAGACTGAAGCGCCTAGAACCGCTAGGCTACTCCGGCCGGCGTGTTTGGAGACATCGCGGTGAACGCACACTGGAAGCGTGTAATCGTCATCGCTATCTGGCGTATCACCTGGCGTGACGGTATGGGGTGCCATTTGTTACACGTCTCGGTCACCTCTTGTTCGCATTGACAGCACTTTGAACAGCTGACGTTTCATTTCAGATGTGTTACGACCCATGGTTCTACCCTTCATATCCCTGCGAAACCCTACATTTCAGCAGGATAATGCACAACCGTTGTTGCAGGTCCTGTACGGGCCTTTCTGGATACAGAAAATGTTCGACTGCTGTCCTGGCCAGCTCTATCTCTAGATCTCTCGCCAATTGAAAACGTCTGGTCAATGGTGGCCGAGCAACTGGCTTGTCGCAATACGCCAGTCACTACTCTTGATGAACTGTGGTATCGTGTTGAAGCTGAATGGGCAGCTGTACCTGTGCACGCTATCCAAGCTCTGTTTGACTCATTGCCCAGGCGTATCAAGGCCGTTATTACGGCTAGAGGTGGTTGTTCTGGGTACTGATTTCTCAGGATCTATGCACCCAAATTGCGTGGAAATGTAATCACATGTCGGTGTTAGTATATTTGTCCAATGATTACCCGTTTACCATCTGCATTTCTTCTTGGTGTTGCAATTGTAATGGCCAGTAATGTATGTTCTGTCTTTTGCATCTTTCTTTAAAACTTACTTTTAACAAACATGTTTAGGCACCTCCACTGATCTATAGACAAATGACAGATATTTTACTGTCATATACGTGGTGACTCCTGACAGCACATTTGTATTATCTAAATATTTGCGCAGTACTAGCAATTATAGGATTGTGATTTAGCCCTTACCTTTATGCCTACTCTGCTCTATGTGTATGTGTTTTGCATTTCACAGCAGCTACAAACTTGCTGTGCCACAGGAGTCCATACGCCCGAGGTACCAAAATATTTTTGAACGGCCTCCGAATGTTGGCTGGTGCAGAACGATTCCATATTCGCATGACGGTTGGGGGGGTCTCGACAAACGCAAGCAGCAATTTCACGGAACTATAAAGCGTAGTCTAGCTAGGCAACGATTATACTGCCGTTTAATTACCTCGTGAGCTTGTACGACCCGTGAAAGATAAAAAGACAAATAAGTGGTGACATTAAACAAGCGATTGCTGCACACAGTGACATAAACGCAGGGCGGTGGATTAGAAATTTTGCTACCGTGTACATAACCCGACGTACCTGACTGTCGTTGTGCATCTCCCGCTACCAGCTAAAGGCAAAGTCCTGCAATGTTATTTGTCGCTGGTTGGGGTGGCACTCACAGAATAAGATCCAACGTTATCTGGTAAGATCCAAACACACTTTAAAAAAAAAGGATAACGCACCACGAAGGAATTGTCCAAATGGGACGTGAACCGGTAGATTTGAAATTGGATCATTTATTCAAGAGAAAGGGCCTCACAAATTGAACGAGACAGTAACATGTTAGTCCACGTCTGGCCCTTATGCAAGCAGTTATTTGGCTTGTCATTGATTGAGAGAGTTGTTGGACGTCCTCCAGAGGGAAATCGTGCCAAATTATGTCCAATTGGCGGGTTAGATTGCCAAAATTCCGAGCTGGTTGGAGGGCTCTGCTCATGATGCTCCAAACGTTCTCAATTGGAGAGATATATGGCGACGTTACTGGCCAAGGCGTGGTTTGACAAACACAAAGACAAACAGTAGAAAATCTCATCGAGAGCAGACAGTCATTATCTCGTTGAAATGTAAACCCAGAATGGTTTGCCAAGAGGACAACAAAAAAGGAAGTAGAATATCGTCGACGTACCGCTGTGCTGTAAGGGTGCCACAGATCACAACTAAATGGGCCTTGCTATGAAATGAAATGGCACTTCAGACCATTACGCCTGGCTGTGGGGCCGTGCGGTTGGCGGCAGTCAGGTTGTTACTTTGCCACTGTCCGTGGCGTCTCAACACACGTCTTTGGCCTGGAGTCTCATTAACAGGAGTGTAACTGTCTTTACTGATGAGTCCAACTCTGAATTGATCTCTGATATCCAGAGAAGACTCGTCATTTGTTTGTCTGTATATTTACATGACATCGCGTTCGGATGATTGCTTCGTGCTTTTCTGTCTTGGACTGTAAGACAAACAAAAAAAAGAAGAAAAGAAAACGCTCAACTGAGCCCTGCATGGGTCTTGTTCATCCCATTAATTGTTTGTCATCTTCTATTATGGTAGTTTTCTTATTCAATTTACTGGCGTCGCTAACTTCCTGCGTTAATTACCCATCAGTGACAGCAGCAGCGCGTATCGATAAGTGCACTGTCGTACCATCTCCGGAGCGACCGATAGCATTTTCGGGTCGTCGTGTGTCGGGTAGTCACTGAAGGGGGACGCACCAGCAGTGCAGTCGCGACGGACCAGCAGTCCAGTCGGTCGATTGGCGTGGAGCAGCAAGCAAGACCCCGTCGTGCGAAGTCGGCCTGGAGCCGCTGGCAGCGTGCACGCGCAGTTGGAGTGCGAGGTGCTGCTTGTGAGTGCTCTGAAGTTCGTCGCCTACCTATCTTGGACATGAAAGTTCAGTCCTTACTTAACATACCATAGAGCCTCAACTGTTTACATTTCTTCGTTTGATTATAGTTGTCCTGCGAGCAGCAACGTGTGTGTATTTAAGTCGGCTAAGATTCCAGCCGTCTTCCTGTGAAATTCAATTTACTTAATTTATTCCCAGTTATAGAAATGCACCAGCGGTATCTTCTGCATTGTGGTCGTTGACGTTCCGGTTACATGCCGTGGTCGTTGACGTAATTTCAGGCAGTGTATTTTCCACGTCATGTTGTTACTGTCCAGTGCGGCCTCTAGTTCGACAGCTGAGGTGTTGTTGGTCGTTGTGGGCGCCATTATTCTGGGTGTCGTGTATTGAAATCTTGTGTTCATTTTGCTGGTTGCGTGGAGCGGAGCTGATTTGGTTGATTGGTCGGTCGGCTGTCTGTCGGTAGGGTTGCCTCCAGATTAAGAAGTTGTTGGACAGGCTGCCTGTCTCACCTAAACGGACGTTAGTGTTACAGTCTCAGGCAGACCCTTGGAATATTCTGAGCACCGTTCCTTTTGTGTTGTGTAGTAATTTACCTGTTTCGGTTTTAGTTATTTGGTTGATGTGTGGCTTTCAGCCGAGTGTCAATATCTCTTAAATTAATGTCCTTGTCTTGCCCTTAAGCCATGAGATTCTTATTCTTCATTTTATATGAAATGTTTTAAGTATGGCCTCCTGCCCTTTAAAATTGAAACTCTTCTTCTAGGGCTTAAGTCGTTAAATTATTTGTTGGTGAGTGGCCTTCTGCCAAGTTTTAATATTTCTTAAATTAATCTTCTTCTATTTCCCTTAAGGCATAAGATTGTTATGGTTTTGAATGGAGCCTTCAGACCAGTTTCAATGTTTTAAGGTAAGGCCTTCTGCCTTTTGATTGAAACTCCTCTTATTGCTTAATATGCGACCTCCAGCGTAGTTCCATTAAAGTTAAATTGCTAAGGCCTTCAGCCGATTAGATTGAAGATTTAGAAATTATTATTGGGTGAAATCTCCAGAAGAACCATGTATTTCAATTTTGCTTAAGCCTTGTGTCTTGAATTTTGAATGTGGCCTTCAGCCGATCTAAAGTTAATCAAGGAGGTCGATTAAAGTTTTGAGTGTTTCGCATCCTTGTTGTAATATTGTGTGTTGATAAATAAAGTTTGTATATTGAGTGCAACTGATAGGAACTCATTTTGGCCTCTTTCCACAACCTAATCCGCTCTACCCTGCTAGCCCAGGCATTTTATCAACCACTTCAAATTTTGGCTGTACCATTCACGAAAAATATTATCATATGGTCGACGAAATCAATTATAGATACTTCACTCAAGAAATGACATGGAATGAAGTGAAATTTATTGTCATAACGTTCAAAACTCAGTTCAAATACTCGAAGCACAAACGCATGGAATCCACTGTTCAAGTACTTTGTTATGAGTTTAGATTGGTGCAACAGTTCTTGCAGTTAGCATCAATCCGTTCATGAGACGTTACTATGAGGGCATGTTGAAAAGTAATGGCTCCGAATATTAATGTGAAAATTATTAAAACTTTTTAAATGAGGCAAACGATACTAACATTCTACATTTTTATTCTTCGTGTATGCATATTTATTTCTCATTACTAACACATTTCTGCCTAAGAGAAATGTAGAATGTTTGTTGACTTAGCCACAATCTCACCTCTGTCTACACCGATTCATCACCATCAAAGTGAAGTCCTTAAAGGTGTTCTTCAAGTTTTGGAAAGAGATCATGATCGGTTACTGTCAAGTCGGGACGGTGTGGAGGATGATCGATGACAGTGAACACAAGGTGCCGGACTATTGCAGACGTCGTAGCGCTCATGTGTGGATTGGCCTTGTCATGCTGAAGTAGAGGGTGGTCCATGTGAGGACCAACTCTTAGAATTCGAAAGCGACTACAGCACGCTGTTTCCCATGCACCGACATAGTTCTGTAACACACACCCATGTTACACGCTGCAGTTCGGAGCCGTCTAGCGACTAAAGGCTGTAAATATGTAGGAATGAAGAAAAAAGGCGTAAAATGTTAGTAATGTTCGTTTCATTTAAAAAGTTGTAAGAGTTTCCTCAACAAAAATTCGGTGGCATTACGTATCAGCATGTCTCTGTAGATATTTTTACGAGCGTATTCGTGATCGGTCGATAGCCGGCTGTTTCATGATTTAGTGGCACAATATCCGAACGAAATGTATTTACGCTCATGATATTTGGTCAATCCGATTATAAGCCTCTCCCACTTCTAATCTTCTTTGGGATCGTGGCCAGTACATATTACTTGTCACATAACCGTCGCGACGCGGTTGATTATTCTCACGACACGACACACGATTTCGGAATTAATGCTCACAGGTAAATCACTAATATCGAACCGTCAGCATTCATATGACTTACATACATGGCCTTGCGGGGTTAGCCGCA
The DNA here is from genome assembly GCF_023864345.2 of Schistocerca serialis cubense. NCBI lineage: Eukaryota > Metazoa > Arthropoda > Insecta > Orthoptera > Acrididae > Schistocerca > Schistocerca serialis. Next base: position 142,391,741 of record NC_064641.1, on the reverse strand, counting down.
CTGTCCAGGGGGTCCTGTCACGCTTTGCGTGGCTCCCCCCGTCGGAAGTTCGAGTCCTCCCTCGGGCACTGGTGTGAGTGTTGCCCTTAGCGTAGTTAGTTCAAGTTAGATTAAGTAGTGTGTAAGCTTAGGGACCGATGACCTCAACCGTTTGGTCCCATAAGACCTTACCATAACTTTCCAACTCTCCTAGTTGCTTCATGCGATTACACTGAAAGCCAATCATATGTATGTCCTGCCACGTTGTAGACTAGGTGCTAATAATCGTGGTCGTTTCATGACGCCTTCGTGGTGCTGAAATTAAAATAAAATTACTTGCTTCTGCTAGCGGAACTGTGCCGGGTATTATCGAGACATTAGAGTAGGAATCAACAGTACTCGTGTATGCTACCACAGTATCATAGGAATTTGTGGTATTGAAACGTGACGAGTAGTCGAAAACACGTTGGATTGTTGTCGTCGTCGAGGCTCGAAGTAGGACAACTAATTTTACCCGTCCTCTCTGGAACAAACGAAGTGTAGGCTTACTGTACTCCGACGACAGAAGGGAAAAGATGAGCACCGTCTTACAATCTTGCTGTTTAAAATGTTAGTTAGGGAGTTCCAAACATTGGATTATGATCTGACAGTGAGGGAAATCTGCTTCTACCTCCTCCTTCCACCGCTAAATTAGTCGTACTAATGAAAATTCTCTTGGTGATAAAAGTTGCAAACTGATACCTGTTTGACGACAGCCTCACTTGAGTGGATTTATTTGCCTCAGTCACGAAAGCAGGTCTCCAGGAAAGCTAATGTGTTCACAGATACGTTGCTGAAGAATGTGGAAAAGACCTCGACAATTTAATTTTGTTTATGATTTCGGATTTCCAGTCGTTAGAAAACTGAAATTTCTCCTCTTATAGTTTTTTCTGTTTTGTAATTCTTCAATACTAATCACTTATCAATGATCTGGTTCTAGTTCATCACACAACGAATGGCTTTCTCTGCTAACATAGTCACCAGTCATCTCTCTTTCTACATGTACAAATTTACTCTGCAAGCCACCTTATCTCTCATTTTCTCGCCTTGGTCATTTCGGGAGACGTATGCGCGAGGAAGTAATATTAAGTTCCCCCACTCTTCTTGGAAAGTTCGCTCTAGGGAATTCAATAGCAAAGCTCTCCGTGATGAACTATGCCTCTGTTTTATCGTCTGCCGATGCAGTTTCTTCGGCGTTTCCGCGACACTCAGTCCGACTGAATGATCCCGTGAGGAAACGCGCCGCTGTTCGTTGCAATTTCGCTCTCTCTCTCTCTCTCTCTCTCTCGCTCTCTCTCTGTCCTGTCTTCATTATTAACCCACCTTGCTAATAAACCCAGACTGATGAACAATAAACAAGAATCGAACTCATGTTTTGTCACGTATTTCTTTCGTGGATGCGTTACAGTTCTTTACGATTCGCCTAGTGAATTTCAGCCTGATTTTCCTACAGTTTTTTTCCACTCTAGTTCGCTCCCTGCCAATACTGCTGCTTACTTTACGATAGTTACTACTTTTGGTGATTTCGTACCAACAGTGTAATCGGACAGTTGTGCTCCTCTTCGACATTTTACGCATCAGTACCTTACATGTGTTTGAGTTTAGGGGCAACTGTTAGTTCACACAACAATCGTCGATCCTTTGCTGGTCTCGCAATATTTCGCTACAGTCTTCTAGCACCGCAAACTGGTTCCAGTAAATAGCATCCTTCTCGAATATCTTCACGGGCCTCCAACTTCATCCACTAGATCATTAATATGAGAAGCGCTAACAGCCCCGCAATAATCAATTTGTTACACCCGAAATTACCTTTTTATTAAAATTTATTGGTTTTTGTAATGGAACCATACACCAATCTTAACACTGAAGATGTATTACGAATTTCAGTTTGTTTGACAACTGAAAGTAGACAACAGTTCAAGTTACAGGCTTAACAAAGGACTGATTGCGACATAAAACGAGTCATACCTCCACAGTATAAAGGAGTAAACAAGACGAAAATTTAACACAGGGTACACAGAAGTAGTACACTATAAACATCCTACTAGTAACACAAAATGAAATGATAAATCGTCGTGTATACACGCTGGGATATTGCCAGTTCAATTCATATTAGTGACTATGTATCTAAATTAACGACAAAATTTTCTTCGTATGTCCTGCGAGAATTGTATCTAGTGACACACAATTGAAAGCTGAGTGTTCCGTATTCTGCTGAGTTTCAGGTGGTAATATAGTCAATTGACTGAATGTTGGCCCTCGCCTGGCATTCTAATTGCCGAGATCGTTAGATTAGCAGCCCAACGAACTGTATCTGGATATTGGCACTGTTGACGAACTCTTACAGCACTTTATACCTTATGTAAAGGTTTTTTTTTTTTTTAATTTCCGCTACCAGTCACAAACTTTGTCAACTATACTTATTTATTTAGCGACATGCTTCGAGGGAAAGCCTCATCTTCTGGCGAAATGGCATTACAAAAACAACCTTACAATAAGACCATATTGATGTTACATAGTCTTTTTATAAATGCTGTTATCATCTTGTGGAAGAAGAGAAAACTTAGTAAGAGGCGATGTCACTTTGGAAGCTGTACTGATGTTTGCACTAAAATGCCAAGAGGGCCATGGAAATGGAAACACCTCAGCGCATCACAACAAGACTGCCACTCTAGAAGAACAAAGTGAGAGATCGTTACAAAACATTTTAGTGCAAACATCAGTCCAGCTTCCAAAGTGACATCGCCTCTTATTAAGTTTTCTCTTCTTCCGCAGGATGACCACAGCCTTTAAAAAAGACTATGTAACATCAGTATTACCTTATTGTAAAGTTACTTTTGTAATGCCAATTAGCCTGAAGATGAGATATTCCCTCGAAACATGTCGCTAAATAAATAAGTAATACAATAGTTGATAAAGTTTGTGACTGGTAGCGGTAATTTACAAAAAAACCTTTACATATTTCTTGGGACAGTCACAGTCGAAAAATAGTCAAAATTACTTTATTACTTGCTGTATCGTTGGATACTAACAAGGTTTGGAGACTGCTTGGTAACTGATGACCAAGAACCCGAAGATTGCTTTCAAGTTCGTTTATGTGGTAGGTATTTCGAAGATATTGTAGAAATATATTCTTCCTGAAACTTCCTGGCAGATTAAAACTGTGTGCTCGACCGAGACTCGAACACGAGACCATTGCCTTTCGCGGGCAAGTGCTCTATCAACTGAGCTACCGAAGCATAACCCACGCCCGGCCCTCACAGCTGTGAGGACCGGGCGTGAGTCGTGCTTCGGTAGCTCAGTTGATAGAGCACTTGCCCGCGAAAGGCAATGGTCCCGTGTTCGAGTCTCGGTCGGGCACACGGTTTTAATCTGCCAGGAAGTTTCATATCAGCGCACACTCCGCTACAGAGTGAAAATCTCATTCTATATTCTTCCTCTCCGCAAATATGTACAGGGCGGCTATTAGGTTGAGCCGGTAGAGTGTTTGTTGAACTTCTATTGATTAGGTTTCAGCCGTGCTATAACTGTCGTGTAACTCCTTGATGTTGGAATCTACTAGTGCCTTTGATTTTAGATGTCAGCGACCATTCCTCTTGCCAGTCCGAGAATAATTGCTTTCTGAGCATGGTATCTCATCTGTGAGAGGGAGGGAGTTTATCAAGTTTAATGGTTGTATGCAACGATTCCTGCTTTGCTAGGGTATCACCATCTTCATGTTCAAGTATACCACGCTGCCCTTTCATGCACAGCATCACGGTGTTGCGACAGATCCCCTGCACCCGAAACACAAGGTCGACAACTGCTGCAACTGTGGGGCTGGAACAACTAGTATGGTCGTTTCTAATCAGATATAGGCCTGGCATACTATTGATGATGACTATTGTCTTGACTGTGGTCGTCTGTGCCAATGGCAGTGGTTCCAAAACGGCAATCATCTCTGCTGTCGTAATAGTAGTGTATGTAACCTATTTCTATTAGCCTTGTTGCTTGCTTCACGGTGCGCAATAAACACTACCAGCCAGACCTGGATCCATGCGCCTACACCACGTACGTATCGTGATAGTGAGACAGTAATTCCATTGCCGTTGCGTTTGTTGCCTTTAAAATGATGAACTGTTCTAGGCGAAATTATCTTCCCGTCTATCGATTTTGGTTCGTTAAAAAAGACGTGTAGAGTCCTATCTGGAAGGTAGTCATGAATACCACCACAAATCTGATCCAGTAGTACTTTCATTTGTATTTCGTTCACTGGATGACATATTAAAACTATACAGACTTACTTCGGGAAATCAAGAAATAGGGGATCAACGTGGGCGCTGTTGTCTGCTGCGGTCTGGGTTTCACAGACGAAGAGAGATGTCTTTCAGCAGCTCTTTGTTTGTGGAACACACGCTTTTTTTTTATATAGAGGTGACTTTGGTTTTCCTAGTATGTCATAGCACGTGAGCATGAAAAGGTATCCTTAACTCTACAACAAATTTACGTCAGCGATATAGGCTAAAAATTATGTACGTCCGTGCGTTTATCCTTCTTGGCACCATCAATCGTAAGTTACGGTAAACTACGATTTGGATCATTTTTTGTTATTAGAGTTAGCAGCATTTGAGGTTATGGGAATATCAGCGAAACTATTATATTATTTATTTTACCTCGCAGACACTAAATGACCTGATACATCGTCTGGCTAAGTTTTCCAACCACTTTTCTCGAAGCCAGCTGCGAAATTCCCTGTGTGAAACGTTTCCCTGACTCAGAAAACCAATTAAGAGCCGAACACACTTTTAAGACCTAAGTTACAAATAAGTGTGCACAACTTCAATGAATAATTCAAATTTATTAAATGCCCTTGCTATAGATAATAAAGTGGGGGTTTGCACAGATAAATTATTTAATATGGATCGTCGGATTTTGAGACAATCAATTCTCTGATTAACACAGTAATTTATTCAGTAAAAATGTAATTATCGACAGATATTAAGAATTGCCTGTGAAGTGCTTTACAAATTCTTTATGTAAACTCTGATGGAAACGTTGATTTGCAGAGTTACTTGAATCAACAACAAAAGACACCTCTGTTACTAGTAGTGGTCTGAAATTTGCTCTCAAATCTTGTTATTCCCAAACGAAAAACAGGGATTGTTGACCAAATGGTAACTGAAAAACTCATACATCCACCACATCAGTGCTGGACCTGAGGCAGCTGTTCTTACTGATTTCAACAAGTTCATAGCAATTAAATGACCTATCACGCTGGTGCTACTAACTATGTTCAATGTAATTATTCAGTGATAACCATGCAGAACGGTGCCGTTGCGCAAATGGTTCTGCGGTAGAGGCAGTGGGTCACGTCTTTGTCGCAGCAACTCTGGACCCCACTCGTCGCCTAAGAAGTGCACTACTGTCTTTGTCCAGTGTACATAGCTGATATGCTTAACGATATACACAGCTCCACATCCTCAAGTGAACTCTCAAAATACGGTCATTAGCGCATCAGATTTGTTGTGGGATGCAGGACTGCCTTTCTTACAGGACTCTCAGTAGAACGTTGTGCCCTCTCTCTACCACGCCTAGACACCGACTCATTAATATTTTTATAGACTCTTGTACCTGGCTGTTTCTTCCCGGCAAACCCATACGTGCCCTCCAATAGTGAAAAATGAGTGTGCAACCACCTAATAGTTGGATTCTTTCGAGCACGCAAAATGCCTGCAAGAAACCTTGTCGATATAAAACGCCAATTACTTTACCCAACACCTTACTATATTTGACATACTGTCACTGCAGCTCCGTCTCTTCGACGTCACTGAAAAATTTACTAATGTCGCGTTTTCATCTCAGCAACTAACTCACACCAGAGGCCCTCTGAAATTAGAAAGCTATTCATTTTCGGTAAACCATGTTTCTTTTTAAAAACTGTAAAATGATTATCTTCTAAGGGCTCTATGCAAAACATGAGAAAGTGCCGCTCTCCTACTGCTACAGTCACCCCTTATCCTCAGTTCAGCCGCCGCCCAGGCTCCCGTTGTAAAATGCACAGTGGTCTGTTACCAGCATCAGCGGGCCCCGGCATTCCGACTTCCGTTAAAACAAACACCTGAGGTTCCATCCTGGGCTGACGGCAAAAACGGTGGTTTTGTCTCTGTATTCACTGCCTTGCCTGTCCAAAATTCAGCACATATGAGAGTCCAGTACCTTGTCAATGAATGAAAATGGAGTTCGAAAGAAATCGGTATCAACAGTTATTGTGATCCGTTATACGTTACTAAAAACATTGTTGTGGGATTCTGCTCCATTATCATCCTCTAGTTACTGAATAAACTTCACATTAACTTAAACATGCATGCAAAATCGCCTGCCGCATTTCACAGTAATCACTTCAATACACGGCTGTGGTTAAGAGCCAAATAGTATGATCTCTATTGGTACGTAAGCATGTTACATGACAAATTGTGAAGACACTGTACTCACCGTTGCACATAGTGGGCTTGAAGTCTCCGAATGAGGTGCCATTTAAATTTTCAGTGGTTTTCTTAAATGGAATGCTGGTATGGTTCCTACGTAAATAAACGAGGTAGAATACACTGAAGACTTGTCGAGTGTGCTCTGTCTCGAATAGCATCGGGAATTTTGTAGCAGAATCTGAGGCTTCTGTCCTTTCATCACCTACAGCACAGCTCCAGCAAGCTTTACAATTTCCCATGCTACTCGCCTGTGTTTGATTCGAATATTCCCTGCATGTGATACATCATTACGAATTTCACCAGGCCTTCTGCTGCAGTTTTATCCTCCCTTACAAGCCACTGGGTACCTCAGGGGTACGTTAGCAAATTGCGATATTTTATTTTAGTACTTTCCGCCATCTATGAAACGAATGTCATAACCAGAAAAAACATTAATAACATCCCTATAGGTTTATACAGCTGATGTTAATAATATTATAATTTCTTAACTAAAAGCATGAAAATTTGGACTGTTTTCAATTGTGGCAGAATGGTATTAACTTAGATCATAATCCCTACAACAGTACGCGTCTGTGCGATTCAGTAAATCTACTTCCACATAGAAAAAGCATGCAAGTTTGACAGTGATACACTGCGTAGATTGAAACTTAATATTTGCGTTGTGCCTCACACAGAAAATTTTCTTCGTTATACTCAATTTTAAAAAAATTACTGAAAGTATAGATCCGACTCCTTTGTCTGAGCTTCAGTTTTTCCCATTTTTGATTATTTAATGCTTAGGAAGTATATCTTCTTCCAGTTAACTTTTCACAATGTGATAAGGGATTCATAATTTGGTCGAATTCTTAAGACCGTTTCTGTGTTGCCATATTTAAAGAGAAACTCGTACTTGATTTACTGAAACTGACAGTCAATTTGTAAATGGCTTTTGTTCTTTGAGCCTGTTGGGAGGCCAACAGAAATACCGAAACGTCTTCCCTGAACTTTTTTTGTCGAGATAAGAAAATATACTTTCCACACAGTTTTCCCATCGTTAAATAATTAACTCAGTTTTGCTCTTTGTCCTAAATTCGTCAAGAAGAATTCTCTAACAAACTTGTTTACGCACTAGTCTCTTTGACATTAACTACACATGAATTCTGTTTTTTGGGATATTTAAACTGAGATTATAGGAAGTAATATTTCTACGAAGTTACTATAACCACCTATACCACTATAATTTCATTCACTTTTATTTTACAAAACAGAAACTAAGTCATTAGTGATGCGAACAATGATTATGCAAATCCACATTTAAATTAAAATTAACCAAGGGCATTATTTCATTGCCTAACTCGCTCTCAATTCAAACTCCAAATAAATTTCATTTTCATTAGTCGAATACACCAGTTCATTAGCGGCAATATACCGTCTCATTTCAGTTTCACGCAACGAAATCAAGACTCCTGAGAAAACGTGAATTATAGCTCGTACGCAGATATACAACTTACAGGCCAGATCGTGGGCGTGCTCCTATTCAGGCTGAGATAAGGAATACACATACACCCCTTTTGCCGGCGCCCATGTAGCCGACAGTTGGAAGATCCTCCTAAACGCCCTTAGCTTTGTACTGCGTTTCGCCCCACTAATGAGAGTGCTGCAGTTCTCCAGCTTCTATTATACCTCTTCGTGCCCGTAGGTCGTTCCCAAATGTGCACGCTACGCGCTGCCTCTAACACGGATGGTTGGGGGATATCAAGGGCTTGCATTGTGAAAGGATTCACTGCGATCGGCCATTTAGAATAGAACTACCATTGAAGAACAAACCGAATTAACTTGGAAGTATTGTGGCTTTATAAAATTATGCATAGCTACAAAGGACCTCCTCGGATACTCTTGTACATGGCGCAAAGCAGAGAAACCAGTACTGACGTTAATAACGTCTAGAATGTACCTTTCCAAACACATTTCTATTTGCACTATTGATAAGGCGCTAGATGTCGTAACTTTCAGTAACAATTACAAAATCAAAGATACTGTTCACATTATTCCGTTTACTTCCGTCGCCGGTAGCTGAGTGGTGCCGGCACGGTAGCTCGGCGTGTTCGGTCAGAGAGTCGGTTGGCATTTGTAATAAAAAACTGAGTTGAAGGATCAACCACCGAACTTGAACAGGATGTCTTGCGACGTCCTCAACGACCAAACACAAAAAAAAGCGGCATCATTTCATCCAAATTAACGCGCAAGTCGCCGAAGTGGCGTCAAATCGAAAGACTTGCACCAGGCGAACGGTCTATCCGACGGGAGGCCCTCGTCACACGACATTATATTATCCCGTTTATTACCACGAAGGTCTTACACATTAACACTCATTAATGATATTTTCTTGGCTAAAGACAATTTTAACGACGAATCACAACAAAAAAAAAATGGTTCAAATGGCTCTGAGCACTATGGGACTTAACAGCTGAGGTCATCAGTCCCCTAGAACGTAGAACTACTTAAACCTAACTAACCTAAGGACATCACACACATCCATGCCCGAGGCAGGATTTGAACCCGCGATCGTAGCGGTCGCGCGGTTCCAGACTGAAGCGCCTAGAACCGCTCGGCCACACCGGCTGGCGACGAACCACCCAGTCTAACTGAAAACCCGAGCGTTGATAGTGAAACAGTACCATCACAGCACAGAAACTTCTAACGGGTGGAAACTTACTTGAGAGACGTGCAAAGTTACTATGCCGCGCAACCGTAAACACCAATGAATGGAGCTACGTCACCCGCTAAATTTCTTCGATGATGCTTGAGCAGCAATCGAAGTAATGCACCGTGACAACAGAATACCGCATGATCGTTGTGCAGCTATCGGGGATCTCTTGGAAGCATTAAACCTCAGATTCGCTTGACTAACAGACACATCGTTTTAAGTTGAGCACTGGGACAAAGATTTCTGTCAAGTGCTTCGTCGCAACGCAATCATCCACAATTTTTTTTTTAAAAAAAACTACTCTCTTTCAAATTCTGAAGGTGACATGGGTCAAATACAGGGAGCGAAAGGCTATTTACAATTTGTACAGAAACCAAACGACAGTTATAAGAGCCCTTTCTGAAAATATTTGTATGGAGCGTAGCATTGCATGGAAGTGAGACAGCGAGGATAAATTAATAATTTAGACAAGAAGGGAATAGAAGCTTTCGAAATGTGGTGCTACAGAAGCATGCTAAAGATTAGATGTGTAGATCACATAGCTAATGAGGAGGTACTGAATAGAATTGTGCAGAAGAGGAATTTGAGGCACAACTTGACTAGAAGAAGGGATCGGTTAGTAGGACATATGAGGCATCAAGGGATCACTAGTATAATATTGGAGGGCAGCGTGGAGGGTAAAAATCGTAGAGGGAGACCAAGAGCTCAATACTCTAAGTAGATTCAGAAGGATGTAGGTTGTAGTAGTTACTTGGAGATGAAGAAGCTTGTGCAGGATAGAGTTGCATTGACAACTGCCTCAAACCAATCTCTGGACTGAAGGCAACAACAGCAACAACAAAACAGTAGCACATCCATTCATAACCATTGTTGAAAATTCAGCAGCAACGATTGTGAAATATTTGTATCTCTGGAACTTAAAGTTTCTTCTGGAACATTGTCATTCCTCAAGCTCTCCAACACTTCATAGAGCGCTCAAAATACAGGATGTAGCAAAAAGTTATGGCAAAAAATCCAGGAAACATTCCTCACACATAGAGAAACAAAATGTGTTATAAGGACATGTGTCCGGAAACACTTTATTTCCGTGCTACAGACCATTTTCCACTTCTCTTCATAACGACATTAATCATGGGAAACGTGTACTAACAAATGTACCAGCATTGCATTAAACGTTTTCTTACATGAGGTGTTCGAATTACCCTCTTGATTACGTTGAATTAGAACGTACAGTAAATTGTAATTCTTAGGTTCTGCCAGTGTTGTTACGATGGGACGAAAGTAGTGTTAACATGTGACTAATTTCATTGCTTGTGTTGGCATGCGACAAACCTCACTGTTCTGCTACGAGAGGTGTTCAATAAATAATGCAGCACCTTTTTTTTTTGACAACCAATTTTTGTTGAAAAAATGTGGAATTTGTTGTGGGACATCCGTAGGGTATTCCTGCTTCAGTACCTGTAGTTTGAGGAAGTCGCTGTAGGTGGCGACGCTATGCGTAGATTCAACATAGCGTCTGTAATGGAGGCGTGTTCCAACCATTGAGCTGTCACTGAGTTTCTTTTGTCGGAGAACCACAGCTTCGCAGGTATTCACAAGTGCTTACAGAGCATACAAGGGGACGTGGCAATGAACAAAAGCACGGTGAGTGGTTGGACGATCCGTCTGTCATCGCCCCAACAAGGTCTCGCAAACCTGTCCGATCTGCCGCATGGCGGCCGGCTGCAAGCAGCCGTGACTCCTGCAATGTTGGAACGTGCGGACACTCTCAAAGGAGGAAACAGACGGATAACAATCAAACGTCCGCCCCTCGTGGTCTCGCGGTAGGGGTCCCGGGTTCGATTCCCGGCGGGGACAGGGATTTTTCGTGCCTCGAGATGACTGGGTGTTGTTGTGTCGTCTTCATCATCATCATTCATCCACATTACGGTCGGAGGAAGGCAACGGCAAACCACCTCCATTAGGACCTTGCCTAGTAAGGCGGTGCGGGTCTCCCGCATCGTTCCCCTACGCTCTGCAAAGAAGCATGGGACTTCATTTCCATTTTTTTCAACAATCAAACTCCTCGCCACACAATTGGACGTCTGTGTTGGTGGTGCTGACACACTCGTCCACCAGTTGGGGGAAATGATAGGTGTGTTCCGCGTAGCCTAACAGAAGACCATAAACAGTAACGAAGTACCATCCGAACGGAATTGCTTGCGCGTTACGAGGCTGGGCATAGCAATTTTTTGTCGAACATTGTCACAGGCGATGAAACACGGGTTCATCACTTCGAACCAGACACGTAACAGCAATCCATGGAGTAACGGCACAACTCCTGCCCTCCGAAGAAATCGTTCAAAGTCTCAGCCTCAGGTGGTAAAATCACGACGGCGGTCTTGTGTGCCTCTGAAGCGGTTATTCTGTTTGATGACTGTTCTTATGGTGCAACGATCAGCTCTGTAGTGTAGTGTGATACATAATCCGCAAGCAAACGTAAGGTGCGTGGTGAAGGATACGTTGTCTTGCTCCACTCGCAAACAAGCCGAGGGAAAATGACTATACCTCCATACGAGCCCTAATTTATCGTGTCTTATCTTCGTGGTCCTCGCGCGCAGCGTATGTTGGCTGCAGTAGAATCATTCTGAAGTCAGTTTCAAATGCCAGTTTTATCAATTTTCTAGATAGTGTTTCCCGAAAAGAACGTCGCGTTCCCTCCAGGGATTCCCATTTGAGTTGCCGAAGCATCTCTGGAACACCTATTTGTTGTTCGAGTCTACCGGTTACAAATCTAGCAGTCCGCCTCTTAATTGCTTCGAAGCCTTCTTTGAATCCGACCTGGTACAGATCCCAAGCAATCGAATAGTATCCAATAACAGGTCGTTCCAGCGTTCTATATGTGGTCTCCTTTACAGGTGAAGCACTCTTTCCTAAAATTCTACCAATAAACCGAAGTCCACCACTCGCATTCCCTACCACAGTTGTCATATTCTTCATTTCACATCGCTTTGCAGCGTTCTGCATAGATATTTTAACGATTTGGGTATGTCAAGCGGGACACTACTAATACTGTATCCGAACATTATAACTTTGTTTCTCCTACTCATCACCATTAACTTACATTTTTCCACATTTAGAGCTACCCTTATTAATCCAAAGTATCCGGACATCCCAAAAGCATACTTTTTTCATATTAGGTGCACTGTGCTGCCACCTACTGTCATGTACACCATATCAGCGATCACAGTATTCATTAGACATCGTGAGAGAGCAGAAATGGGTGCTCAGCGGAACTCAGGGACTTCGAATGTCGACAGGTGATTGGGTGTCACTTGTGGCATACGTCTGTACGTGATATTTCCACACTCCTAAACATCCCTAGGTCCACTGTCTCCGATGTGATAGTGAAGTGGAAACGTGAAGAACTACTTACAGCACAATAGCGTACAGCCCGACCTCGTCTGTTGACTTTCAGAGAGCGCCGACAGTTGAAGAGGGCCTTAATGTCCATTATAATTATCCGGGCTGTTATGCCGTGGTTGGTTGATGAATTCTGAGGTGATTCCCAACGTTTCGTCTCCGACTGCGGGAGACATCTTCAAGGGGGTCCGTAGCTTGATGGAAGGTCCAACACACACACTGGCTCAGTCAGTAGCGAGCCAGTGTGTGTGTTGGACCTTCCATCAAGCTACGGACCCCCTTGAAGATGTCTCCCGCAGTCGGAGACGAAACTTTGGGAATCACCTCAGAATTCATCAACCGACCACGGCATAACAGCCCGGATAATTATAATGGACGTGATATTTCCGGCCGTGAAAGTTTACATTTTAGTATCAGAGGGCCGCAATGTCTAATAGGCAGACATCTATCCAGACTATCACACAGGAATTCCAAAATGCATCAGGATCCACTGCAAGTACTATGACAGTTAGGTGGGTTGTAAGAAAACTTGGATTCTTTGGTCGAGCGGCTGCTCATAAGCCACACATCACGCCTGTAAATGCCAAACGACGCCTCGCTTGGTGTAAGGAGCGTAAACATTGGACGACAGAACAGTGGAAAAACGTTGTTTGGAGTGTCGAATCTCGGTATACAATGTGGCACGGTGTGGGTATGGCGAATGCCCGGTGAACGTCATCTGCCACCGTGTGTAGTGCCAACAGTAAATTCGGAGGCGGTGGTGTTATGGTGTGGTCATGTTTTTCATGGATGTGGCTTGCACGCCTTGTTGTTTTGCGTGGCACTATCACAGCGCAGGCCAAAATTGATGTTTCAAGCACCTTCTTGCTTCGTACTGGTGAAGAGCAATTCGGGGATGGCGATTGCATCTTTCAACACCATAGAGCGCCTGTTCATAATGCACGGCCTGTGGCTGAGTGATTACACGAAAATAACATCCCTGTAATGGACTTGCCTATACAGAGTCCTGACCTGAATCCTATAGAACACCTTTGAAATGTTTCTTAACGCCGACTTCGTGCCAGGCCTCTCGAACCGACGACACCGCTCCTTCTTGCAGCACTCCTTAAAGAATGGGCTGCCATTCCCCAAGAAACCTTCCAGCACCTGATTGAACGTATGCCTGCGAAAGTGGAAGCTGTCATCAAGGCTAAGAGTTGGCCAATACCATTTTGTATTCAAGCATTACCGATGGAGGGCGCCACGAATTTGTAAGTCATTTTCAGTCAGGTATTCGGATACTTTTGATCACATAATGTAGCTGCCATTCCTCACACCAACTAGAAATTTTAACTTCGACACCTTAGCGTACTCCACAGCATCATCAGCAAACAACCGCAGATTGCTGCCCAACCTACCCGCCAAATCACTTATTTGTATAAGGTACAACAGCGGTCCTATCACACTTCCCTGAGGCACTCCTGACGATACCTTTGTCTCTGATAAACACTGGCTGTCGAGATCAACAAGCCTATGGTAAATAGAGAAGCGACTTCAGCGTCTTCGTCGCCATGAAAATACAGGCGAACTTCTCTTCTGCAACAGTGTTCTAACGGGTTTAGTGTCCCATGGGGAAACAGTACAATTTCATTATTAATTTATTCGACATAAATCCTCAAACTGCCATCGATACTAATCTTTGCATTTAAGCGACATTTGGTCTACACTCCTTTAGGTACCAGGAGCGTTCAATAAGTAATGAAACAAATTTTTTCGGTCATTTTAGGTTGAAAGAATGCGAAATTTGTCGAGGGACATCGTGAAGTATTCCCGCTTCAGCCCCTATAATTTCGTATGTAGTCTCCAAAATGATATTTGTAATGGAGGTGTGTTCCAGGTAGAGAGCTGTCATTAAGTTTCTTTTGGTGGAAAACCAGAGCATCACAGACATTTATAGGCTCTTGCAGAATGTCTGTGAGGACATAGCAGTGAAAAAAAGCACGGTGAGTCATTGGGCGAGGTATCTGTCATCACTGCAACGAGGTCGTAAAAACCTGTCCCAGCCGGCCGGAGTCGTCGTGCGGTTCTAGGCCCTACAGTCTGGAGCCGAGCGACCGCTATGGTCGCAGGTTCCAATCCTGCCTCGGGCATGGATGTGCGTGATGTCCTTAGGTTAATTAGGTTTAATTAGTTCTAAGGTCTAGGCGCCTGATGACCTTAGAAGTTAAGTCGCATAGTGCTCAGAGCCATTTGAACCATTTTGAAACCCGTCAGATTTCTCTCGCCTACCGGCTCGCCTCACACAACTGCGGCTCCTGCGATGTTGGAACGTGCGGACACTCTCATTCGAGGTGATCAACGGATCACAACGAAACACCTCGCTGCACAACTGGACGTCTCTGTTGGTAATGCTGACACACTCGTCCACCAGTTGGGCTACTCAGAGGTGTGTATCCGATAGAGTGTTGTATCTTCCGACTTCCGTTTGTTTGCGTAATGATGGATGCACTCCGGGAAGCAGTACGTGGATGCTGAGGAGGTTACCGAGGCAGAAAGACGCTCCCTCCAACGTCGACCTCTAGAATGGTACCACTTGGGCATGCGGGTCCTCCTAGTAAGGTGGCTTAAGGTTGTCGCTTTGAACGAAGATTATGTTGAGAACTAGGACTTTGTAGCGGACACAGTGGGGAACGTTATGGCGTATTGGAACCCTGAATAAAACCAACCTGTCCTCGGAAAAAAGTATGTTGCATTACTTTCGAACGCCCCTCGTAGTTTTGAAGGAGTGAAGACGTAGATTCATACGTTTAACTGATTTGAAAATCTAATCAACTGAGGACCACTGATGCGAGTGAATGACAGACGCCGGTCTCTCGCTACCTGCTGCAGCTGACGGGTCGGCCTGTCCTGTGTCCTCAGGTCCGCCGACTGGGCCGACATGGACGCGCCGCTGCACCCACCGCCACCGCACGCCTACAACTTCCGTGTCGGCATCTACGGCTGGCGCAAGCGTTGCCTCTACCTGCTCATCCTGGGCCTGCTCGTCATGGTCATCGTCAACCTCGCGCTCACGCTCTGGGTGCTCAAGGTCATGGAGTTCTCCTCGGTGAGTAGCCGCCGCCTTCCACGTTTCAGCCATGTCCACGCCTACACCTTCATTCTGCGAGTCAGTTGACAATATGTGTACGGGAGGCAGCACTTCTGCAAGCACTATTTCCGCCCTTTCTGCTTCCACTCATGAACAGAGAATGTCGGCCAGGTCGATGTGGCCGAGCGGTTTTAGGCGCTTCAGTCTGGAACTGCGCGACTGCTATGGTCGCAGGTTCGAATCCCGCCTGGGGAATGGATGTGTGTGATGTCCTTCGGTTAGTTAGGTGTAAGTAGCTCTAAGTTCTAGGGAACTGATGACCTCTGATGTTAAGACCCATAGTGCTCAGAGCCATTTAAACCATTATTTAGAGAAAGTCTGAAGCACAAGTAACAACCGGGCATATGAATTTCTCGCATATCTGCACTATATGGCTCCAATTTCACCACGCTATAGCGTACATCGATGAGCAAAACCTTATGACCACTACACAGCGCGGGACTGAATGGTGGTGTAGCGGGACTGTGACGTGGTAAGGAAAAATATGAGCAGAGTTGGGACGAATGTGGAATCAGTCGAGTGATAATGTAGGCCACAAATGGAGAAACTTGCTGATTGAAGTAACGTTGCGAAAGGGTAGATTTCTGGGGTCTATTGCTAGGGATTGTGCATCTCACACTGAGATGTTAACACAAAAAGTTTTTTTTAAAGAGAATGGTGTTCCTTTTGGTTCCATATGTAGTGAACCTGCTCACACTTCTGTATTAAATGGAGTTTTTTAATACTCATATACGATTGGTTTAGGTGGGGGTCCGGCTTGAGCAAAACACAATTTTATCTTTTCTTCAATTCCCCACACACGTTTCTCTGAAGTTGCAGCATCACCCCTGGGCTATTATTGTCTTCTCACTGAACAGCAAAAATGCGCTTTACTACTTTTACACGCATAAATTTGAATTTATAATACAGTAATTACAAATCTGAAAACAAAGTCTTGTGGCTGTACTTGTTCCTGGGTTTTTATGTCTTTCATTGCACTTGTTTTCTTTCAAAACTTGGCATATGCAACCATAATTGTGAAAGAAAAAATACAATAAAGAACGTAAAACCCAGGAAGACCGCAGCATGTAACAGCAAGAAATATACATAAAACTTTCTCTGGATAGTTTACGTTTACTGTCAAGAGACTGCCAGTTATGTTTCTTCTCCATGTCTGTGACACTCTCCACAATTCGTGCTGCCCTTTTCTGCATACGTTCAATATCCCCTGTTAGACCCGTTTGGCAACTCCCCACACACTTGAGGAGTATTCTAGGATGCATCACACGAGTAATTTGAAAGCAGTTCCCTTTGTAGATTGACAATTCATGCTGCCCTTTTCTGCATACGTTCAATATCCCCTGTTAGACCTGTCTATCAAGTCCCCACACACTTGAGAAGTATTCTAGGATGCATCGCACGAGTAATTTGAAAGCAATTCCCTTTGTAGATTGAATGGATTTCCCAAAACTCTACCAATGAATCTAGGTCTACCACCTGCATTACCCAAGATGGGCCTATCTGACCATTCCATTCAGTACCCCACAAAGTATTACACCCAAGTTTGTGTATCAGTAGACCGATACCAGCTGTGACTCAGTGAAGTAACACTCGTAGGGTGCTACGTTTTTTCGTTTTGTGAAGCCCACAATTTTACATTATTGAACATTTAAAGTAAGCTGCCAATCTTTGCATGCCTTTGAAATTTTACTAAGAAATGACTGAATATTACCTCAGCTTCTTTCAGACTATTATAGATAACTGCGTCATCTTCAAATGTCTGAGGTTAATGTTAATATTGTCCTCAAGGTCACTAACATACACCATGAACAGCAAAGGTCCCAACACACCTGCTGGAGGATACGCGAAGTTTCTACAACATCTGTCGTTGGGTCTCCATCAAAGATAACTTGCTAGTCTTCCATATCAAAAAATCGTCATTTCAGTCACATATTTCATAACCTATGCGAACGTACATTTGATAATAAGCGCAAATGGTGTACTGAGTCAAACGCTTAGTAGTCTAAATGCTTAGTCTAGTAATCTCACAACACACTTACATTATTCGCAGATACACACCGACTGATACTGTTAAACCACAAACGTCCCCACACCCTACTCTCTGAAGAATCGAACTCTCTCATATATAAAACAGCCAAAAACGACTAATTACTTTACAAACCAGTCACTGTGTAAAATATTTTATTTTTAGCATAGAAACCCCTTATGGTTGAAGATGAAAAACCGTAATTATATTGATTTCATTAGTTTCTGATTTTTCAGTCACAGATTAATGTGAAAGTCACAGCCAAAACTCATATCTCGGAACTATGTGTCGTACAGTGATATAATTTCAGTGCAGAGATATAATTTTCCAGGTAGACTCATCTTCATATGTAAAAAGTGCTGCAGATACCTATAGCAGTAACGGAATCATACATTTGAACGTCATGCCTGATGGTGAAGCTTTACTTCATGAAAAGTGAAAATATAGTATGTGATAGATTTTTTTCCTTCCACTGTTTCGTAGGGATGGCAGCGACATAAAACTTAGAATAGGTCTTAGATTATGTGTAACGTTTGTTGGGGAAGGCTTAATTCTCTCAATCTCAAATACTGGATATGTGGAATCATCTGGGTAATTTGCGAGCCATTGGTTACCCTATCTCAAGATAAAAATGGTTCAAATGGCTCTGAGCACTATGGGACTCAACTGCTGAGGTCATTAGTCCCCTAGAACTTAGAACTAGTTAAACCTAACTAACCTAAGGACATCACAAACATCCATGCCCTAGGCAGGATTCGAACCTGCGACCGTAGCGGTCTTGCGGTTCCAGACTGCAGCGCCTTTAACCGCACGGCCACTTCGGCCGGCTATCTCAAGATAGATATAGTTCTTCACTATAATACATGGATTATTGTGTCAAACCTTTATCATAAAGATTATAAGTCTTGAAAATCAGATAATGGCTGTATTTTAAATTTTTAAGTCGATCAATTAGTACATGAAACGGTTAGCTCTTATTCCTCGGTTGACCACTACAGGAGAAGTGATACAAATCATAAAAATACTCACCTATACAAACCTACATCCACTTTAAAAATTCATTCTGTTTGCAAAATGCAGGTCTCTCAATGGGAACCCACTCATACACAGTAGCAGATATCCTAATGCATCACACTGAAAACCATATTTTTGAGAAATAATAGAAACAAATAATATAATGTATTACAAGAGCACAGATATGTAGGTCATTCATATGAATATGAACGACAAGATTATAGGAAGTTTGTAGAGACAGATAAACAACACACACCACAACATGCAATTCCTTACGGAAAAAGGAACACAAGAGACAATACTCTACCTCACGAGACTAAACAACAGACGTAGCTTCAATATTTTGAGAAAGGAAATGTAGGCATGAAAATACAAAAAAAACATCTATTCTCAAAAAATGGTAGCTCTCAGACAGACTGTGCAGAACACCAGTAAGGAAAAAGAACTATAAAGAAAAATTAAACACCTCGTGTGTTGATATGTCGAGTACGTCGGATGCTGAGGCGGAGAGTGCGCCGTAGAATCAGAAAGAATATATGGAAACGTAGGTATTTGTTTACTTTAGCGCCAAAAAATGGTTCAAATGGCTCTGAGCACTATGGGACTTGACTTCTGAGGTCATCAGTCCCCTAGAACTTAGAACTACTTAAACCTAACTAACCTAAGGACATCACACACATCCACGCCCGAGGCAGGATTCGAACCTGCGACCGTATCGGTCGCGCGGTTCCAGACTGTAGCGCCTAGAACCGCTCGGCCATTACGACCGGCTTTAATGCCACATTTTGATCACATTGCTATACAGATTACACAACCGGTTAATACATTTGTGGATGTACAACAAAGTAATTGTTAACAAGATAGAGCAGAAAATAGTGGATACAAGGTAAAATACAGACAAAAGGGTGTAAAATTAGAAACAGTCTAGATATACCAACATATAACAGTAACACACAAGAGACACTCGCACCGGAAAACACCTCTCTCAACACAGAGACGCCATTGCGCATCCTAACATATCACAAATATCAATCAATTTTATATGTCCTTCAAGACAAACAGCACAATACAAAGGGAGTTAGAAACTATGAGAAAAGGAAAAGATAAGTAAAAGGCGTCATAACTATATTAATTAACATTCAGTAACTGTAACTGTAAATATATTGGGATGATTGCAAGAAATTTGAATATCAAGTAGAAAGAAAAATTAGTACGTTGAAGAGTGAATACACCAACACCACATACGAAGAAAATTTAATGCAAGAAAATCACCACTGCACTGGGACAAAATCAGACATTCCCTAGGAACAAAAGGAAGTGAATTCTCACTCACCAGAAGAATAGTTCATACAGAAAGTCATAAATAAAGTTACATTCTATGACTAACACAGTAATAACAGAATAACAGTATTCAAAGTGATTCACAAAAATTTGGTACACAAACACACACACAAGTGCGCAGTACCTCTCCACTCTTTATCGCTCCATCCCTACCAAGCACCTCACACTCCTCTCACCCTTGACAATTCTCATGACTCCCCAACCTGCCTTAAAACATGTGATCGAGAACACGTTCAGTATGTGCGTCTAATACATACAGAACAACCTGTGGATGCAATGAAATGTATGTGTAGAAACACAGCAACGTTGTTTTAAATAAAACTGATTTGAATGAGCTATCAATAATCAGTGCAGATCACCTATCAAACTATGTATCATCATCATCATCATCATCATCATCATCATCATCATCATCATCATTTGAGACTGATTACGCCTTTCAGCGTTCAGTCTGGAGCATAGTCCCTTTATCAAATTCCTCCATGACCCCCTATTCAGTGCTAACCTTGGTGCCTCTTCTGATGTTAAACCTATTACTTCAAAATCATTCTTAATTGAATCCAGGTACCTTCTCCTTGGTCTGCCCCGACTCCTCCTACCCTCTACTGCTGAACCCATGAGACTCTTGGGTAACCTTGCTTCTCCCATGCGTGTAACATGACCCCACCATCTAAGCCTGTTCGCCCTGACTGCTACATCTATAGAGTTCATTCCCAGTTTTTCTTTGATTTCCTCATTGTGGACACCCTCCTGCCATTGTTCCCATCTACTAGTACCTGCAATCATCCTAGCTACTTTCATATCCGTAACTCCCATACAGCAAAGTTGGTCGAAAGATTGAACGGTGCACAGATAACTTAGTCTTGGTACCGACTTCCTTCTTGCAGAAGAGAGTAGATCGTAGCTGAGCGCTCACTGCATTAGCTTTGCTACACCTCGCTTCCAGTTCTTTCACTATGTTGCCATCCTGTGAGAATAAGCATCCTAAGTACTTGAAACTGTCCACCTGTTCTAACTTTGTTCCTCCTATTTGGCACTCAATCCGTTTATATTTCTTTCCCACTGACATTACTTTCGTTTTGGAGATGCTAATCTTCATACCATAGTCCTTACATTTCTGATCTAGCTCTGAAATATTACTCTGCAAACTTTCAATCGAATCTGCCATCACAACTAAGTCATCCGCATATGCAAGACTGCTTACTTTGTTTTCACATATCTTAATCCGACCCAGACAGTCTATTGTTTTCAACACATGATCCATAAATAATATGAACAACAGTGGAGACAGGTTGCAGCCTTGTCTTACCCCTGCAACTACTCTGAACCATGAACTCAATTTACCGTCAACTCTAACTGCTGCCTGACTATCCATATAAAGACCTTTAATTGCTTGCAAAAGTTTTCCTCCTATTCCATAATCTCGTAGAACAGACAATAACTTCCTCCTAGGAACCCGGTCATATGCCTTTTCTAGATCTATAAGCATAGATACAATTCCCTGTTTCACTCATAACACTTCTCCATTATTTGCCGTAAGCTAAAGATCTGGTCCTGACAACCTCTAAGAGGCCTAAACCCACACTGATTTTCATCCAATTGGTCCTCAACTAATACTCGCACTTTCCTTTCTACAATACCTGAGAAGATTTTACCCACAACGCTGATTGAAGATATACCTCTGTAGTTGTTACAATCTTTTCCGTTTCCATGTTTAAAGATTGGTGTGATTACTGCTTTTGTCCAGTCTGATGGAACCTGTCCCGACTCCCAGGCCATTTCAATTATCCTGTGTAGCCATTTAAGACCTGACATTCCACTGTATTTGATGAGTTCCGACTTAATTTCATCCACCCCAGCTGCTTTATTGCACTGTAACCTATTGACCATTTTCTCCACTTCCTCAAATGTGATGCTATTTCCATCATCATTCCTATCCCGTTCTACCTCGAAATCTGAAACATTACTGATCGTATTTTCACCTACAGTGAGCAACTCTTTAAAATATTCCCTCCATCTGCCCAAGGCATCCACAGGATTCACCAGCAGTTTTCCTGACCTGTCCAAAATACTTGTCATTTCCTTCTTACCACCCTTTCGAAGACTGCTAATTACACTCCAGAATGGTTTTCCAGCAGCTTGACCCATAGTCTCCAACCTGTTTCCAATGTCTTCCCAAGATTTCTTCTTGGATGCTGCAATTATCTGTTTGGCTTTGTTTCTTTCTTCAACATAACTCTCTCTGTCTACCTGAGTTCTAGTGTGTAGCCATTTTTGATACGCCTTCTCTCTCCTTTTACAGGCTGCCTTAACTGTGTCATTCCACCAAGCAGTTTGCTTCATCCTACTTTTACATACTACTGTTCCAAGACATTCTTTAGCCACTTCTAGTACTGTGTCCCTGTAGCTTGTCCATTCCTTTTCCAATGACTGTAATTGACTACATTCAACTAACTGGTACCTTTCTGAGATCGCTGTTATGTACTTGTGCCTGATTTCCTTATCCTGAAGTTTCTCCACTCTTATCCTCCTACATATGGACATGACCTCCCCTCCTGCACTTTCGGCCTCACAATCCCAATTTCACTGCAGATTAAATAATGATCAGTGTCATCAAAGAATCCCCTGAATACACGTGTGTCCCTCACAGCCTTCCTGAATTCCTGATCTGTTATTATATAGTCAATGACAGATCTGGTTCTCCTGCCTTCCCAAGTATACCGGTGAATGTTCTTATGTTTAAAAAAGGAGTTTGTGATTACTAAGCCCATACTGGCACAGAAATCCAAGAGTTGTTTCCAGTTCCTGTTGGCCTCCATATCCTCTACAAATTTACCCATAACCTTTTCATACCCTTCTGTTCGATTTCCAATCCTGGCGTTAAAATCACCCATGAGCAGAACACTGTCCTTGTCCTTTACTCTAATAACTACATCACTGAGTACATCATAAAAACTATCCATCTTATCTTGATCTGTCCCTTCACAATGCGAATATACTGACACAATCCTAATTTTCTTGCTAGACACTGTCAAATCTATCCACATCAGTCGTTCGTTTACATACCTTATTGCAACTACGCTGGGTTCCATTTCTTTCCTGATGTAAAGCCCTACACCCCATTGTGCTATTCCTGCTTTGACTCCTATGTATAATAAAATTTATTTTCATTTTACTTTAGACCCCTGAAGGAGCCTTTCACGAATAGGCGAAACATGTTTGGGACGACGAAATAAACCATTCAGGTGCAAAAGATGGAATTTTTGCTATCTATATGATGAAGCATAATTACATGGAATATTAAAAATAAACTTTCTGGTTGCCCTGGAAGTTGGTAGACAGGCAGCCTGCAACTGGGATGAGGTGATTGTTTTGCTGTTTAGTAATAATCGTTCCGAAGAGCGAGAAGCATATTAGTGCCTACATTAGGTTCTAAGCTGCTACAGCTCGTGAAAACTGATCAAAGTTTGAACGGCAAATTTGTAACGATGTTCAGAAAGTCATTGTTATAAAATGCCCAAAATGTAGTAGTAATCACGTTGCCACATGAGTGTTGGCAATGCCAATCGGTACCTCAGATATCAGCGAGGGCTTGCTGCAATCCAAGAAGACGTATAGGAGGCGTTCCTGAAGGCCACACCTCCTGTCCGAACAGAGCAGCGCCCTCACACTGAGGTCAATATGGCGTCGAGCCAGCAAGAGCTCTGCCCACTTCGTGACCTCATCTGAAGAAGTCACCATCTTACTATAGAATCAATGTGATAAAGTTCCGCATGGACTTGCTGATTTATATGTGGAACACTGTAACGCAGGGGAACAACTTTTTAATCTGGCATCAAGTGATGCTTTAATAGTCAATAACAGTTGCAGCTTCTCAAGCAGTCCTGTGGCAAAAATCTGTGTCAAAGTACAGTAAATCTTTTATTGATCTATGTAATAAGTGAAATAATGTTTCGTGTGTTCTATTTTAATATGGCACCTCACCAAGCAATCGAAGAACCCACACTTTGGACCAGACGATTGTAGTTTCGCCTGGTCTGAACAGTTAGCTTGGTACTAACAACACTAGCTACATGAAATGAAATGAGCATATGGCATCGTTGGACGGGAGGCCCCATCCCGGAATGTAAGGCCGCCAAGTGCACGTCTTATTTCAGTCGACGCCACATTGGGTGACTTGGCGCCGGTGATGAGGATGAAATGACGGTGAGGACAACGCAATACCCAGCCCCCGAGTGGAGAAAATCTCCAACCCGGCCGGGAGTCGAACTCGGGGCCATTTGCATGGTAAGCGAGCACGTTACCACGCAGCTAAGCAGGCGGAAACACGTTACAAATTTCCAATTCACTAGTGTTGAAAATGTTTTCTAACCAAGTAATTTTGTAGGGTTATCGTAAAGCGGCACATGCAGGATTCAGACAGTGCAAAGAAACATAGCAGTAAATAAGGACAAAGTGAAGCACAAATCGGGCCGGACTTGCGCTGTGACAGCAGCTGAGCGACTGCGATGGTGTTGCGCTCGCACTAGACTTACTGCGGTTAGGGAGGGAGCGAGGTGCGACCGCGGACTCGTGAAACATTCAGGGCGACGACCTCAGAGACCGCAGGCCGACTGCCAGGACTGCAACGCACGATTCCCTGGGAGCCTCGCCTCCAACCACAGACAGAGTGGAGGCGGCGGTTTTGTACGTACAGAAGCCCGCCTTCGTACGTTTCTGCCGCCCACAGAACGAACGTGCCTGATACTAGAGGCGATGTGCTGTTCGCTGGAAATGGTGAAAGGCATCTCATAAACTCACTGCACGGTATCGTGCGCAGTGTAATCGTTAAGAAATGAGTCTTACTAACTGCGTACTTGTGTTTCCTGCTAGGTAAAAATGAAATGTCGTGTGGCTAGGGCCTCCCGTCGGGTTGACCGTTCGCCTGGTGCAGGTCTTTCAAGTTGACGCCACTTCGGCGACCTGCGCGTCGATGGGAATGAAATGATGATGATTAGGACAACACCCAGTCCCTGAGTGGAGAAAATCTCCAACCCAGCCGGGAATCGAACCCGGGACCTTAGGATTAACATTCCGTAACGCTGACCACTCAGCTACCGGGGCCGGATTCCTGCTATCAAATGAAAACGAGACAGACGGAAAGGTAAGCAAACTATTTATTATTCCTAAACTGATGGCCATAGCTCGTAATATACTTGGTGATCAAGAAGTCAGTATAAATTTGAAAACTTAATAAACCACGGAATAATGTAGAGAGAAAGGTAAAAATTGACACACATGCTGGGAATGTCATGGGGTTTTATTAGAACAAAAAAAACGAAATATATATTGCTAGACGCGTGAAAGATCTCTTGCGCGTGTTTGGTGATGATCGCTTGCTCAGCCGCCACTTTCGTCATGCTTGGGGGTTACCTGAAGTTGCAAGTGTATGGTTCAAAATGGTTCAAATGGCTCTGAGCACTATGGGACTTAACAGCTGTGGTCATCAGTCCCCTAGAACTTAGAACTACTTAAACCTAACTAACCTAAGGACATCACACATATCTATGCCCGGGGCAGGATTCGAACCTGCGACCGTAGCAGCAGCGCGGTTCCAGACCAAAGCGCCGGCCGGCACACCGGACCTCGACACTTATCCGCCGCGCGGATTCGTGCCAGGGATCGGCACGCCTTCCCGCTCGGAAAGGAGCGAGTTTGACAGTGCGGCTAGCCGGGCGGGCACTACTTCCCTACAACTGTACTTCCAATCCTATAAATTCCAGATTTTTCCGGCGATTGGGGAGCATCCTTGACCGATTTTATGTGATACTGTATCTTCCATGCGGGTGTGTAAATTACCGTGACGATGTTAAGTTTTTCAAGATTTTTCCAATGCAGTCACTCACATCCTTAACGAATGGAGGGAAAACTTACGATTTCATCGGCGCTTGGACATCACTATGATTTCTACGTCGTTGTCTTCACTCTCTTTTCACCTCATCGAACGAAAAACCATTCTTGAGCAACACATTATTGAGGTGTTTTAATTCTGCGGTTGTGGATGGTGGTTCGAATCCCGATGTAGGTAACAGTCTGTGTGAGTGGGTTTTCGGTAAACCGTGTGGCCCAAGCTACCATTTTCTTTCTTGAGAACTAGCACATCCGAAAATTCAGTTTACCAAGGAAGAGGAGACAGGCGTAAAATTAAATTTTCTTGGTGTGCTAGATTTCAAGGAAGAAGATGGTAACTTGTGGCACACGGTTTACCAAAAGCCCACGCACACAGACCCTTACCTACAGCGAGATTTAAACCACCTCCCACAACAAAAGCGAATCATAATATAAACGTTGGTGGATAGAGAAACGAAAATCTGTTAACTAGAGCTGCTTCACACCATCCAAGGATGCTCGCCAACCGGGGAAAATGCTGGAATTTATAGGATTCCGTGTAGTTATGGGGATGTGTACGTGGGTACTACACAAATAACTGTCAAAAAACGACTCGAAGAGCACAAGGGCAGTTTCAGAAGAGGGGAGACTGACGGATCAGTGTTGAAGAAGATGCACCACATTCATTTTGGTAACACTCAAGTACTGGCAGCCGCAAGCGGATACAGAGAGGGCATTGAGATTGTGAAACACCCCAGGAATTTCAGCAGGAAAGAGGAAGGCGAGAAATTGAATGCAATTTGGATTCCGGTGCTGAAGATGATGTGTACCAGTCTTGTACCACGGGATGATAGTAACAGCGGACGACGGCAGTCGACAATGGACAGTTGCGAACGGGTATTCAAAACACGCGACGTCACGCCACTTCGCGGGAGCTCGCCCAAGCGGAATTTTGATGTAGTCAGTAGCGAGCCAGGGTGTGAATCGGACATTCAACACAGCTACAATCGCCCTTGAAAACGTCCTCCGCACATGGGGGCGAAACTCGGGTTTTGAAGTGAAATCCCTTCGACCACAGCATAATAGCCCGGCATATTTTATTGATTGTGATTTATCCCACCGTGACACTTATGCGGTTGACTACGGGCAAATGATTGTACCCAGGGGTGCGGTCTTCACCCATAGTAAATAGACGGCCACGAATGTATTGCCTCGTGGCTGGAAAAATGTGGAAATCGCTTGGGGCTAGATCGACAATGTATCGAGAGTGTGTATAGGGTTCCCAGCGAAATTTATGCAAAGAAGTCGACACGACCTTGGCGACATGTTGGCGGAAATAATTCTGCAAAAAAATTATGCCGTCCGTCAGTCCACTGGTCATTGACTTTCTGGAACACAGCGCCACAGTTAGGTGTACATCTTGCAAAAACTGTAGCTCTTCATAAGTACAGACGCCAAGGAATGATGAGGGGCGGCATCATTCTGTCACAGAATAATGCCAGCCCACATGTAGCCAAGGTTGTTCCCCCTACGCTGCAGGCGTTTCACTGCGACGTCCTTACACATATCCCCCATACAGTCCTGATCTGGCTCCCGGCAATTTCCACATTTTGGGTGCCCGGAAGAAAGAAACTCGTGGTCGTTAATTTGCTTCGGACGAAGAGTTGCAAGCTGAGTACTGTCATCGTTTCGTGGGCCACCGCTAACTTTTTTCACGAACGGATTGAACGCCTAGTTTCACTACGGGATAAAAGTATTAACAGTTACGGTGATTACTTTTGAAATAATTAACAATGTGCTTACGTTGTAGGGTTTTAACTCAACTGGTAAGAACGGAACCCTTAAAGGATCGCTTTGTGGTCCGTATGTCTGTCTTTTTGTCTGCCGTCTGTTATGAAGCCTTTCTCTCAGGAACCGGTAGACGTTATGAAGTTGCAATTTATACCTCATATTAAGGTCTACGGTCCCTTGACGATGTAAGAAATGTGAAGCTCGTAACTCAATACAGTCAAAAGATACGGCCATTTATGTTACTTTTTTTGATAATCCCAGACTCAGTTATCAAAACCTACAGACTACTTCTCATTCATCTAGAATCACGAAACTTGCCAATAATCATGGTTTCACGTTACAACCAACATAAAACAGTAAAAAATTATTCATTTCTGATTATACCACAGAAAAATTGTTTGTCATTTGTTATCAGACTATCTCTCTACTCGGTTGTCTGTTAAACCTCCTTTTCCTCAGGAGTAGACGTGTAAAGATGAAATCTACGTCCCATATTAATGTCTGTGGTCCTTTGGCGATATACCAAACGTTAGCTTCTACGTCAAACCAATCAAAATATACGGCCATTTATGTCGCTCACAGTGAGACTCGCAAACTCCCTTATAAAGCTTATGCGATACATCCCCTTGCGCGTAGAATTATAAAATTTGGCAATAAAAAAGGTTTTGCAGTACAAGGAAAGTAAAAAGTCCATATATTGTTAATTTATAATTATATCACACGAAAGAAATATTTTTCTCATTTGTTATCCGTCTTTATAGTTGAAATTAAAACTTCGTCGTAAGCCCTGGACTCCTTGGTGTCGATATCTTGCCAGTATCAATGTCGATATCACCCAAAAATCACCGAGATCTTCAATTCCCGGAATGGTAGAGTTGTGTACATACATAATCAAGTTCGTACGATCTCGTACCTGCCCAGTTTTCCCTTCTGTCACATTTTCATTCTACTAGCACTTATGTATGGAAAGCAGTTTCACCGAACGATCAAGCTTGGGATATTATACCCCATTTATCTTTACCGCCCTCAAATAACTTTTTGACAATAAGAAAAACAAATATATCTATGAAGATAGTGTTCCTTAGGTACCATTAACCAGCCTTCATAGTAACTTGGTTCATTGCGAACATATGGACATGAGCAAGCTTTTCTCTCTCTCTCTCTCTCTCTCTCTCTCTCTCTCTCTCTCTTTTATAGCACTCTAGATTTTTTGTTGAGTAATCCTATCCTCAATACTTGTTCCAAAACATATCACAGTGTAACATTCACGTAAACATGGCGTTATTGGAAGCGTACCTCAACATTGATTTTGGCTCACTTGCAGCACCACACAGGGCAGGTACCCGGTCCAGAAGGAAAATCCACACTGGTCATTCCGACAAGCGACTTCAGTTCAGGCTTTGTTTCAATGCAACGTGCACCGCCGAATAGAAGGTAGAAATGATTATCTATGGAGAATGTAAGCAGATCACTAATTGCAATAATATTTTCTTATTTACAATTCGGTTAGAGGTAAATTTTTAATATCGCCTTTTCTTACTAATACTTTATTCTTTTTCATTTTCCCGTAACTGGAACTCGGGCAAGGACGGACCGCATAGGGGAGCAACATCAGCCATTTTACCTACTAGGCAACAGGCTATAATCATGCTATTCTACCATTCAAGTTGTTGGAATTGGTTTTGCTAGTACTACGTATCTGAATTAGTCATTATTACGAATATTTTCTGCTAGCAGTGCCAATCTGTAATTGTGAAAATATACCTACGAAAACAAGAAAAAAATTAGTACACCCGAAAGACGACATACATTTCGATTCGCTAACGGCAGATGCCGGTAATAAAATAGTCTGTAAACTCAAGAGCGAGCAGCGCTTTTGGTGGGGGAAGTGCCCTTTCCCGGAAGAACGCTGTCACTGGCCTACAGGGGCACCCAAAATCAGTTACCAGTTACCTGTCCAGCGGTGTAGATCGGCGTGCAGAGATACACGTTGTTTCTTTTCGGGGATCGTAGTTTCCAGTATCAGTCAGTTAACTTTGTATACTCTGATATACTAAGGTATCCGGAAGCGATGGATAATCGCCCGGAATTGCAAGAAAATGTGCAGAATACGAAGAGCAGGTATCGGCGGAGTAACGAGCGGTCAGTCGTCTCTAATGTTATGAGAGCGTGTGTAACGAGGCGACACAAAAAGAACTGTTTGCTAGTTTTATAAGTCCCAATCAAAGGGCTGCAATTTATGCAAACGTCAGCCTCGCCACAATAGGATACATAAGGAAGGAACGCGAAAATAAGCCACATGGTTCACTGGAATCGCCACGAAAGAAAACTAATAATTTCGGGAGGAAACCCATCGTTATAGACAGTTTCACAAAGTCGGTCACACGACAAACGATGGAAGACTTTTACATGAACCAAAAACTAGTGCCGACATTACGGAATTTGCTTACTGCCGTGAAACAAAAAATTGATTTTCCTTGGCAGAAAGATGTTTTACACAAGACACTACGTGAAATAGGATTTACCTGGAAAAGATCTGTAAGTAAACGAAAGATTCTGGTAGAGAGAACGGATATAATTGACTGGAGATGTAAGTACCTGATCCAAGTGAGGAAATTAAGGAAGCTAGGCATTCTTATAACGAAATGTAATACAGATTCTCTAATTTTTTTATACAAAATAAATAATCGTTGCTGCTATCAAAACACATAAACCTTTTTGACAACTGATAACAGAGTAAGTACCCAATATGCATAACATTGTGCAGACACTATTCAGACTTGTCTACGAAGACAGGCAAAAAAAGTAATACAACACACGAAATTATAAATTTCTGGTTGCTTTTTAAACACACTTCGTATTGCAAGAATTGTTAAGTTTCAATGCAGCCCTTCAAAGGAAACTTCTAACATTAAGTAGAGACAGAAAATAAGTACAAACCTTAAATTCTACATATTGACTGCACTATATGGGATTCGTTTTACGAATAGCAATAGAGGAACACACATTGACATAAATAGGCATTCGGTTCTATGTCTGTAGTAGAATTCTGACTTCCGGTCCTTTGTTAATATTATTTACTCTATAATGTTGTGTTTCGGAAGAAGCTATCGTCGTTTGTATTCCTGATAGTTTTAACGCATTTGCCTAAAAATTAACGCAGCCAGAACGTTTCAGTACACGGCGTCGCCACAGATTTAAAGCGCGCGCCGCGGCAGGGCCTGTACTACGTTGTGAAACAGCCTGTAGAAGCGCCTTATGACGCAGATGGGTTGGCAGAGTGGGGACTCGCTCGCTCGCTCTTCAGTTTACCGACAGACTATAGATGTGCTGACAATGGTTTAACGTCGTCCGACAACAGCTACCAGAGCGTCATCTGTGTCTGTCCCTTAATAGGGAATGCTATGAGCCAGAGGGATCAGTGCGGTGCAAACGTGTGAAACAAGCAAAGCACCCAACCACGCCATGGAGACGCACTCGCGGTTCGTAGAGCCAACGGAGCGACTTTGAAAGGGATCAAATTTTGGTCTTCCGAGTGGCGGAATGGTCGTTCCGCAGAACAGCCACGCAAGGTGGACGTGCAGCGTCACTTGTGCAGCGATGCTGCTATCAGTAGTCTCGTGAACATTGTCACACCAGTAGACGAGATTCTGGAAGTCCACGCAGCACAGACGCCCGGAAGGATCGTCAGATTCTAAGGGCAGCAATGACAGATAGTACAGCTACCACAGAATAGATAAGAGGACTTATCAGCCGAGACGTGTCATTATGAACCGTTGCAAACCGATTATTAGCAGTGGAACTATAGGCACCTGTGCCCGTCTTCCACCCACGCCGCAGCACCGACGTGCACGGCTAGACTGGTGTCGTCAGAGGATCACTTGGAAGCTAGAGTGGCGAGCCAAGGTCTTCAGCGATGAAAGCATATTTTGCTTGCACGCAAGTGATGGTCGTTTGCACTTACGAGCGCTGTCTGGTAGAGCGCATTAGTCGAAGGTACGCCGGCCCCACCACAGCCCCCATGGTCTGGAGTGCTGTAAGCTACAGCTCTAGCGCACCTTTGCTCTTTCTTGACGGAAGGCTAACCAGCGCTCGGTACGTGAAGAATGTTTTTAGACCCGTTCTGCTGCCGTTCTTGCAACAGGACATGATGTGTTGTTCCAACAGGATAGCGCTCGCCCACACACTTCCTGTGGATGTTACCATGTTCTGCAAGGCGTACAGCAACTTCCCTGGCCACCATAATCTCCGGACTTGTCGCCAATCGAATACGTGTGGGATATGACGCGATGAGCAATGACAGGTGCGACATGTCAACCAACACGTCTTACGGAACTACGTGGACAGGTCGAACAGGCGCGGATTAGAGTCTTCGAGGACTGTATTCGACATCTGTATGATCGAATGCACGCCATAGTCAGAACCTGCATTGCCGCTCGTGTTTCAGCATGTGTCGATGCCTGGTACCTCAGAACCGCTAGTGCAATTGATCTGTAAATGTAATCATTTCGTATACTCCACATGCACTGTTGCAGAAAAAAAATTTCAGTGAACTGGAAACCTCTAAAAGTATGTACTTTTTTTGGGAATCTATATTCACACTCCGCAATGCACCGTACAGGGATTAGAGGAGGATACAACCTACAATCACTAGTCATTTGCTTTCCTATTCCCCTTGAAATCTGAGGGAGGGAAAAACGACTGTCTACAAGCGTCCGTAAGACCCCTAATTTCTCTCGTCTTCGTGATCCTTGAGGGAAATGTGTGTTGGCACCAGATGAATCGACCTTCAGTCGGCCTCAAATGACGGTTTTCTAAATTTCCGCAATAATGCTTAGCTAAAAGGGCGTCGTCTTCGCTCCAGAGATTCCCATTTGGGTTCAAGAATCTTTTGCGTAATACTTGTGTCCTGATCGAACCTAATGGGATGGTCAGCCAAATCCGAATGAACTCTACGCAGTGGAATAACGACAGTCGCTGGACACAGACCAACCTCAATGTGGTATCTAGGCAGTTTCCCACGGTCGGTAAGGCAAATGTCAAGCTGCTCCCCAATTTCCACCTGAGAAAGTAAGATGCAAGAACAGTTGGTATGATCACACGTAGGACGAAATTTACACAGTTAACTGGTGGGTGCCGAACACGACTTCCCTTCCTTCAGTAACTAACGACTGTAGCGAAAGGAAGGCTCATGCCAGCAATGTTAAATGTACCAAAACATGAAAACAGCGAACCTCTTAGCAGACAGGAGTACCGATAAGAAAACGAACAATACGTTTATGTGAATCGTACACTATAAAACGTTTTTCAACAGGTCGTGAAGAGAAGATGTAGACTACCGAATAAAAAATATAGAATTTATTTAAAATAGGCGCACTGCTATTTCTACGGGTGGCGTTCAACAATTAATATAACACATATATTTTTTCGGCCAGTTTCGCTTGAAAAAGTGCAAAATTTGTTGCGAGACATTGGAGAATATTCCCGCTGCACATGAAGTTCCGATTGGTGGCAGCGCTATTCGCACCTTTCAAAATGGCATCTGTAACGGAGGAGCGTTGCAAGCAGACATCTGTCAAGTTGCTTTTGGCGGAGAAACAGAGAATCTCAGATATTCATAGGCACTCGTAGAATGTCTACAGAGACATGGCAGTGAACAAAATCACGGCGAGTCGTTGGGTAGATCTGTCTGTCATTTTCGCAACAAGGTCATTCAAACCTACCCGATCTCCTGCAAGCAGGTCGGCAATGTTAGAACGTGTGGACACTCTCATTCGTTTCTCACCTAGACGTCTCTGTTGGTAGTGCTGACATATTCGTCCACCAGTTGTGGTAGCGCTGGGTTCCTCCCTGCCCAAGAGAAGACAATGAAGAGCTTGTTGTTGTTGATGGAGTAAGACCTTGGCTCCGACGTCGACCAGTAGAGTGGTAACATGCAGACATACAGGCCCTCCCAGTAAGGTGGCGTAAGGCCGTCGCATTGAACGGGGGTATTGTTGAAAATAGGGTTTTCTAGCCGAAGGAGTGAGGAAATGATACGGTGCATTGTAATCCCGAATAAAACCAACTTGCTTTCGTAATAATGTGTTGCATCACTTATTGAACGCAACTCGCGCCTTAGTAACGAACAGAGTTACAAGAAAGGCAATTCTGCTGGTTCATATGCTCCATATAGGTAAATAAAACATGCTTCATACAGTTTTCATATTCTTTCTGGAGTGGTCAAGATAAATTGACCACACTATGTGGAGAGAGGGATATTACTGAAACCTATTATAACATTTTTTTAATGATTTGGAGTTTGTCAGGTCGGAAACCATTCGGTTCCTGGTAGTAAATATAGAGTTACATTTGTTTCTAAGTGTTTGATAAACGTTACCATTTCTACGTTGCTACTAGAGTTTTCTGAACAGATGCTGCAAAACTATTTCTAGGCAGCTCATTATCCAAAGAATTCTTCTCACACACTTCACCCATCTCACAACGTCCGTCGAAGAGTGGGATGATGATGATGATGATGATGATGATGATGATGATGATGATAATGATGATGGTAGGATGAGGACAACACAAACACCCAGCCCCCTGGCAGAGAAAATCCCCAATCTGGCCGCGAATTGAACCCGGGACCCCATGATCCAGAGGCACGTAAAGTGGGACACGCTCTAGCAAGAGAGTCCCGATGATCCTGCATTTTTCGTAGATCTCTCTCCCAGCACAAAGTCCCAAGTGACTGGAGAAAAGCACTGTGATTTCATTATATGAGAAGGGTAACAGAACGGACCAGCAAATTACAGACCAACATGCCTAACTTCTGTTTTTGCGCAATGCCTGTTCATATTCTCACTTAGAGTATATTAAACTTTCTTGAGACAAACTTCTGACCATGAATCAACATAGTTTTAGAAAGTATCATTCGTGCTAACTCAGCTAGCCTGCGAACTACCGATGAAGCGCAACAGGCAGATTCCATATTCCTAGATTTCCAAAAATCATTTGACACGGTGCCACATTACAGGGTGTTAACGTAGATACTAGCATATGGAATAAGTTCGCAGGTATGTGAGTGGCTCGAAGACTTCTTAAGTAATAGGACCCAATATGTTGTCCTCGACGGCAAGTGCTCATCAGAGACAAGGGTATCGTCAGGAGTGCCCCAGGGAAGAGTGACACGACCGCTATTGTTCTTTATATACATAAACGATTTGGCGGACAGGATGTGCAGCAATCTGCGACTGTTTGCTGATGACGCTGTGGTGTACGGTACGGTGTCGACGTTGAGTCACTGTGGAAAGATACAAGACGACCTAGACAAAATTTCTAGTTGATGCGGTGAATGGCAGCTATCTCTAAATGTGGAAAAATATAAGATAATGCGCATGAGTAAGAAGAACAAACCTGCAGTGTTCGGATACAGTATTGCTAGTATTCTTCTTGACTTATTCAGGTCGTTTAAATATTAGGGCGTAACGTTGCAAAGCGATATGAAATGGCCGGCCAGAGTGGCCGTGCGGTTCTAGGCGCTACAGTCTGGAGCCGAGCGACCGCTACGGTAGCAGGTTCGAATCCTGCCTCGGGCATGGATGTGTGTGATGTCCTTAGGTTAGTTAGGTTTAATTAGTTCTAAGTTCTAGGCGACTGATGACCTCAGAAGTTAAGTCGCATAGTGCTCAGAGCCATTCGAACTATTTTGGGTATTGCTTGAGTATTTGGCCGTATGAGGTCGGACTGAAAGAAGACATCGATTCGGTTCAGAGACGAGCTGTTAGATTTGTTACTGGTAGGTACGAAAAATATGTAAGTGTTAGAGAGATTCTTCAGGAACTCAAATCGAAATCCCTGGGGGGAAGGCGACTTTCTTTTCGAGAAACACTGCTGAGAAAATTTAGGAAACCGGCGTTTGCAAGTGAGTGCCAAACGATACTACTGCCGCGAAAATACTTTGCGCATAAGGACCACGTAGAAAAGATACGAGGAATTAGGGCCCCTACGGAGACATATAGAGAGTCGTTTTCCCCTCTCTCTGTTTGCGAGTGAAACAGGAAAGGAAATGACTAATAGTGGTACAGGGCACCCTACGCCATGCACCGACGGTGGCTTGCAGATTGTCTATGTAGATAATGGCGCATATCCTTTGGACAGCAAACCAAGGGCGAGCCGCGGAAGGCTCTATCCACGGAATAGTGCAACGCGGTATTGTTTCTCTGCAAAGTGAAAGCGAGCAGGCCTGTCCTAAAGCCCTCCAGCTAACAGGAAGTGTTCTAGGCGCTAACAGTGTTATAGAGACCCTTCAAATTTGCGCTCTCTAAATCAGCGGTGGTGCAGTGTGCAGGCACGTCCAGAGAGTTGTTTTCTCGAACTCATCAACAAGAGACGGAACAACAGCTTACATTCCTCGCTTCTGACTAGAATCCCAAGTAAACTCTTCAGTGTAGTCATAATGGTCATGGAAAAGCTCATAAATGGTTTGACATACTGCAATTCATTATCGGACTGTTCTAAGAAGAAACCTGGAATGAAGCACTGACACGGAAAAAGTAATAAAAATGGAATCATCCGGAAGCTGAGGAGTGCTCAAACAAATTTTTAAAAGAATAACTTTATTAAGAAAACAAAACTCACTTATAATGCCTGTGGATGGATATCCACACAGCTACACACAACAGAAATACCTCTCTGTGACATGTGTAATGTACATACACGAGTAATCCCAGAGTCGTGGTAGAAGGTGGTTGAAAGACCTCGGACCATACTAGGCCGATGTTGCCAGCGTGTGACAGCTGATGTGCTGCTGGTCAAGACCAGGACAATCTGTGCCTGGTATGCCAGGATGGAGCGCTGAGACGAAACTGTTGGTAGTGCCGATCTGAGGCGTAACTGACTTCGCTCGGTCCGGTGGTGTCCTAAATAGTCGGGGGTCGGATGGATATCCATGTGGCGCTGCGAGGGCACGTGGCCTGGCGTAACAAAATAGTAAGTACCCTGCCACAGCGCTATCCGCCTTTCAGTGAAGTTGGCACATTCAGATGCTGTTGAGGTGACATGTTACCCTGTGGTAAACAACACAGGACGTACAAGGAAATACTTCTGTTTTGATGGGAGATGTTTACGCATGTCCCCCTGGCAGGGCTGTTGCCCACACAGCTTGCGTGTTGTGCGAAAGAATAGACTACTAACCGGATACAACAGAAACCAGACAATAAACAAATGGAAATATCACTGAATACCATCTAAATGTGCTGTAATATTCATGTGACCTATTTTGATTATGAAGTAATGGTGGTAATATTGGGAGACACTAAATCAAACCACCATTAAAATAGGTGTAACAATTTAAAAAGACAAAATACATGATTATGTAAAGGGAAACACGACTACAGAGCAACATAATAACCTTCATATAGAAAACTGCACTTTCAAGTACACTCCTAGCCTCAAATTCCTTGGTGTATATATAAATGACTGTAATGAAAGCAACTCGAACACTAAAGTAAACTACAGAACCCAAAGAGAGTTTGCTTTCTGTCCACAAACTTCTATCATCAAACCTCCTGACCTGAAAAGTCAAACTGAAAATCCACAGACAATTATAAGGTCAGTACTGCTTATGGAGTGGGGCATAAAACGTCACCAAACGTGAAATCCCCCTAGCATAGCACAAAAAGGCTAATATGTCCTGAACAGAGTTAGGGATGTAAAACAAGTGAATTAGCTTTTCGCTTTATGTGGCTGCTACATAGACACTGTAATCAAAAAAACATGTTAACCCAATCGCGCCCTGTTGGTATTATTACCCATGTCTTATAATATAATGCATCGTGTGAAGTAATTTAACAGGCTGGCGAATCCTGTGCATTCTGGGCACAGGACCAGAGACTTTACCCAGTAAATTGCAAGATGCAGGTGTGCCAACACCTTGCAGCTAAGAGAACTCGCTGCACTGGGGGAGTAGTAGGGTTAATCCGTAAGAAAGCTGGAATATGCCAAGAAGGTATCATTTAAATGTCTTTGAAACTGCCAGGTAAGTCGAAACGTTAGTTTCCTTTATGGGAGCGTTTTTAATTGTGGTTCCCAACTTTTATTTATTTTTATTTATTTATTGTTCCGTGGGACCAAATTAAGGAGAAGTCTCCATGGTCATGGAACGAGTCAATACACGAAATTATAACACGATATTAGAAACAGAGAAAATGAAATATAAAAATATATATATATATATATATATATATATATATATATATATATATTCAGGTGACAAGTCGTAAGTTTAAATGAAGAAAATCAACAATGTAACACTGGAATTTGCTTAATTTTTTAGCTCTTCCAGGAGCTCCTCGACATCATAGAAGGAGTAAGTCATGAGGAAACCCTTCAGTTTGGACTTTAAGTGTTTGGGCTACTGCTAAGATTTTTGAGTTCTTGTGGTAGCTTATTGAAAATGGATGCAGCAGAATACTGCACTCCTTTCTGCACAAGAGTCAAGGAAGTGCATTCTACATGCAGATTTGATTTCTGCCTAGTATTAACTGAGTGAAAGTTGCTAACTCTTGCACATAGGCTAATATTGCTAATAACAAACGACATTAAAGAAAATATATACTGTGAGGGCAATGTCAGAATTCCCAGATTTTTGAATAGGGGTGGACAAGAGGTTCTCGAACTTACACCACACATAGCTCGAACAGCCCGTTTTTGAGCCAAAAACACCCTTTTTGAATCAGAAGAATTACCCCAAAAAATAATACCATACGACATAAGCTATGAAAATATGCGAAGTAGACTACTTTTCGTGTTGAAGTGTCACTTACTTCAGATACTGTTCTAATGGTAAATAAAGCAGCATTTAGTTTCTGAACAAGATCCTGGACATGGGCTTTCCACAACGGCTTACTATCTATCCGAACGCCTAGGAACTTGAACTGTTCCGTCTCGCTTATAATATGCCCATTCTGTCTGATCAAAATATCGGTTCTTGTTGAATTGTGAGTTAGAAACCGTAAAAACTGAGTCTTACTGTGATTTAGCATCACATTATTTTCCACAAGCCATGAACTTATTCATGAACTACATTATTTGTTACTGTTTCAATATTACACACAAGATCCTTCACTATCAAGCAGGTGTCATCAGCAAACAGAAATATTTTTGAATCACCTGTAATACTAAAAGGCATATCATTTCCATAAATAAGAAACAGCAGTGGCCCCAGCACCGACCCTTGGGTAACGCCCCACTTAACAGTGCTCCATTGGGACTGAACATCACTACCACTCTCAATATTGCGGAGAATTAGCCTCTGCTTTCTGTTCTTAAAGTAAGAGGCGAACCAATTGTAAGCTACTCCCCTTACTCCATAATGGTCCAACTTCTGCAGTAATATTTTGTGGTCAACACAGTCAAAAGCCTTCGTTAAATCAAAGAAAACACCTAGCGTTCGCAACCTTTTATTTAATCCGTCCAAAACCTCACAGAGAAAAGAGGGTATAGCATTTTCAGTTGTTAAACCATTTCTAAAACCAAACTGAACATTTGACAGCAAATTATGTGAATTTAAATGCTCCAGTAACCTTGTATACACAACCTTCTCGATAACTTTAGCAAACACCGATGGCATAGAAATAGGTCTAAAATTGTCAACATTATCAATGTCTCCCTTTTTATAAAGTGGCTTCACTACCGAGTACCTTAATCGGTCAGGAAACCGACCACTCCTAAATGAAAAGTTATAGATATGGCTGAGTACTGGGCTAACATACATAGAACAATACTTCAGTATTCTGCTAGATACCCCGTCATATCCATGAGAGTTCTTGGTCTTTAGTGATTTAATTATTAACTCAATCTCCCTCTTGTCAGTATCATGGAGGAGCATTTCAGGTAACAGTCTCGGAACACTTTTTTCTAAGACTCCCTGTTGGGACTAGTTTTCTATTTAGTTCACTTGCTATATTCAGAAAGTGATTATTAAATACTGTACATATATGCAACTTATCAGTAACACAGACATTCCCACTACGCACTGATTCTATATCCTCGACCTGTCTCCTGAGACCAGCAACTTCCTTTACGACTGACCATATGGTTTTAATTTTATACTGAGACTTAGCTATTCTATCTGTATACCACATACTTTTTGCCTTCCTAATAACATTTTTAAGCACCTTACAATACTATTTGTAATGGGCTGCTGCATTTAGATTTTGACTGTTTCTAACGTTTTGATATAATTGCCACTTTGTTCTACAAGATATTCTTATCCCTCTAGTCAGCCACCCAGGCTGCCTGTTTGTGCTAGTACCCTGTTTTAAACGTTCTAACGGAAAGCAACTTTCAAAGAGCATGAGAAAAGTCTTGAGAAAAGCATTAATTTATCGTCTACTGTGTCAGCGCTATAAACATCTTGCCACTCTTGTTCCTTGATAAAGTTTACGAAGGCCTCTACAGCAACTGGATCAGTTTTCATGAACAGCTGATGACTATATTTAACACGTGTTGCAGCACAAAAATCTTTTAAAGTTAAAATTTGTGCATCATGATCTGAAAGGCCATTCACATTTTTGCTAACAGAATGCCCTTCTAGTAATGAGGAATGAACAAAAATGTTGTCTATGGTTGTTCTACTGTTCCCTTGCACTCTCGTTGGAAAGAATACGGTTTGCATAAG
Organism: Schistocerca serialis cubense; assembly: GCF_023864345.2. Taxonomy (NCBI): domain Eukaryota; kingdom Metazoa; phylum Arthropoda; class Insecta; order Orthoptera; family Acrididae; genus Schistocerca; species Schistocerca serialis. Next base: position 142,351,340 of record NC_064641.1, on the reverse strand, counting down.
ATTATATGAATTAAAGAGGTCTACCAGCATCCTCTTCCTTGCACAATCACTTATACAATTGATATTGAAGTCACCACATATAACTAACTTTTTGTATTTCCTATAAAGTGAACCAAGAACCTCCTCTAGCTTTAGCAAAAATGTTGTGAAATCGGAGTCTGGGGATCCATAAATAACAACAGTTAGAAATTTAGCTCCGTTAAATTTAACCACACCTGCACAACATTCAAACACCTTTTCAGTGCAGTACTTTGAAACATCAATCGACTCAAATGGGATGCCGTTTTTCACATACATGGCTACTCCCCCACACCGCAAAGAGCTCCTCGGAAAGCTGCCAGCCAACCCGTATCCTGGTAAAGGAAGCCTCTGAAGTATCTCAACAGAACTGTACCTGCTCGAAATTCGTACACCCTATTTGCATAGCTTTTGGAGCAACAACAGAACACAGTTGCATAGCTTATTCCGAGAATTATCTGGCGTTACCTACTTGTCTATTAGCTATTTTGGATGACATTTCGATACGAGAAATGATCATATTACTGCTGAACATTTCATAAAAAGACGAGATACCCCTTCACTCCTGTACACGGCAAAAGATCCATCTGATGTATTTTTGAAACGTACACATTATCAGGAATTACAGGGAGAACTTAACACTCATCCTACAGGTGTTCGGTGAAAGGTTATTCAGAAAAATGTACAAATTACGAGACTCGAACGCAGTAACGGGGAGACTGGTAGTTATCCGGTACCGCTAAAGTTGCTGCTCTACGGCTGGAGCGCTCGTAAAGTGTTTAACAGGCTCGTAAGACTTTCAGATTAAATATCGCGCCAACGCTTGTGAAGAGCATCATAAAAGAGCAGCATTCGTGACATTTAAATATTTAATCCAAATGGGTGATAGGTGAGCAAAGTAAGTGACTCACACATTTTCTGAGATATGCAGGTGGTGTAACGTTCGTTATTGAACATTTGTCAGCTGTAGACGTGGTGGTATTGTTTTGTCACTAGGCACACGTACTAAAGACTCCAGCTTGACGTTAGGACGAGGCACTGGACTTGGTGCTGGAACGTGGCCTCTGTCCCTGGTGCCTGCTGGAGATATCGAAAAAGTGGGGGCGCGCAACAGGCGGTCGTGCCTAGGGGCGGGAGGGGTAGGGGTAAGAGTAGGGGTAGGGGGCGCTAATTGGCCGTAGCCGCAGGGTCAGCGCCAACTTGTGCCCAGCTCTGGCAGCGAGCCCACAGGGCTGCCAACTTACAACAAGCGGCTGTGGCTACGCCACAGCGCCATCCCTCCACCCTTCAGCTGGTTTTTCGCTCTCTCAGACGGTAACACTGTAAATACCGAACTTAGACATTCAAGAGCATCATTATAGGTCTTCAGATCTGTTGCAATCCTTGTTGCCCATTTTGTGATTTAATGAAAATATTAATAGCAACCTCAGACTTCTTGCAGATGATGTAGTTACCAGTTGTGAAATACTATCTATAAAACGCTCTACTATAACCCTGTCAGAAGTTGACAAAATTTCAAAGTGCTATAAAGACTCCAGATTAATCTATGTCAAAAAGATAGCCCCCCACAGCTCATAAATATCTGAAGAACGTTGTGATGTACCACCTGGAACTGCTGATAAAGTTTCTATATTTAACAAAGAGTGAAGTCCACAAAACATCATCAGGTTCAAGAAATATTCATAACATCATAGTAGGCGAAAAATCGATCATGTTAAATAATGAAACCCACGAATTCATTACAGCGTCGATCACAAAAATGTGGCAAACAGTGAACTCATACATGTTGTGCCTGCTGCCTCCGTTCATAATGTTAATACTGAGTGTGTACTGTTTGGCGCCTTTTTGTGATTGACGATGTAATATTTCACTGTTCGACAACAGTGAAGAATTGTTGGATTTTATTATCTAACTCCATTGGTTTTGTCTCCTATTATAACGATGTAAATCTTTTTTTGAAGCTGATGATGGTCTGTGGGCTGAAACTGATTGCTCATTACAGAAATTTTATCAGCAGTTCTTGGCGGTGAGTCACAACGTTCAGTAAACTGGTAAATTACTTTAAATTGTAAGACATGAAAAATTATGCACTTTACAAAGAGGTGGGACACTATCTTATGACTATAAATCAATGAGCCATAGTATGTACGGGATTGAACCATGGGCTGTGAGAGAACAGGAAAAGAAAGGAAATCGGAGATGTGATGCTACACAAGAAGGTTGATAGGTGGACGGATAAAATAATAAATGAAGACTTTTCCACAGAAATGGCAGGAGAGGTAAATGTGGAAAACACTGACTGAATGAAGGGATAGTGTGATAGGGCATGGTTCATAGCATGAAGGAATAACAACTTCTGTGGTACATAAAGGAGCTGTAGAAGGCAAAAGCTGTAGCGGAAAAAAGGGAAGACAGAGTCTGGTATTTACCCAGCAAATAATTAAGGATGTTGGGACCAAGTGATGATCCGAGGAAAGGAAATTAGCACTGGAGAGGAATTAGTGGAGGGTTGTATCAAACTAGTCATATGTTTGTTGATACTGTCATCAGCATATATATATCATCAGTATATATACAGGATGTTTCCGTAAGAGCATCCAAAAATTTAACAAGACGTAGAGGACACTCCTGTGAACAATTTGAGGTAGGGAACCTGGAGTCGGAGAAGTCACGTTAAGGACATAATAGTAATAAAATCACGTTACTGCCCACCAACTTTATTTACATTAGTTAACTACAAGTACCATTATTGACACAATTAACGTATCATTTGCCCTGTATCCTACAAAATGCGCTGAAACTGACTGGCATCAACCTCAGTGCAAGCATGACATCGACGAACAATATTCTGATGCACCCTGACGAATATCCCTGGTGTGTTTCGACTCACAACACAGGCAGCTACAATTCTGGCAAGTAATTCCATCTCCGCATACACTGGGTCTCATACAAAAGTGACTTTCGATAACCCCATGGGAAACAATCAAGAGGATTCAGGTCAGGTGACCTCGCAGGCTATGATATAGGACCCCCACTTCCAAGCCAGCGACTAGGAAATACTGTACTGATACTGCTCCACCGTATTGTACTGTACATTTCTGAATAGCACTGAGTAATGAACGGAGCTGCCGTTGGCTCACAGTACGTTCTGTCATGGGAAGTGTACCTGTAACTACGATACAGCAGAGCCACCTTATGGACAAGCAAAGTAAACAAAACCTGCATCATGACTTCCTGGTAATCAGGCTCGACCTCCTTGTTTCCATGCAGGAAATAAAGAATGTACATGTAAATAAACAGCACATCACATGTAAACTGCTGGCCAGTGTGGCCGTGCGGTTCTAGGCTGTTCAGTCTGGAACCGCGTGACCGCTACGGTCGCAGGTTCGAATCCTGCCTCGGGCATGGATGTGTGTGACGTCCTTAGGTTAGGTTTAAGTAGTTCTAAGTTCTAGGGGACTGTTGACCGCACATGTTAAGTCCCATAGTGCTCAGAGCCATTTTGAACATGTAAACTTGTAAAAATGTCAGATGTAAATAAGCTGGAAAACAGTAATTCTAGACAAAACGATAGACAACTTTATCTCCATATCTCCCATAGCTGGCTTCTACGACCCCAGATTGCTTACCTCAGATTGTTCAGTGCAGCATTCCCAATGCCCTGTCACATTTTTGCACGCTCTTACGGAAACACCCTGTATGTATGGTGTAATTTGTATAAACGCAGGTATTTCTGTAGGTGAGTGTGGACAGTGTATTGAATAGTATTACATCAGTATTTACGCTATTTGCTGATAGCTATTGCCAGTTGTATGGTTTTAGGTTGGGTAATACGTCCGGGTACATTTGGCACAAGCAAGCCTTTAATGACATCTTTGATGTGTCCGGTATCCTACCGGATATGACCGTAGTTCTCGCACGATATTTCGATAACGTAACTCGTTTCTTCGTCGTGTGCTGCCCACTGGAAGCTGTTTTTGGCGTTCCATGTTCGATCCTGTGCGACTGCCGGCACGCTGGAATTCCGTTGTCAGTCCGATGCGGTTCTAGGTGATCCAGTCAAAGGATAGTCTCAGGTAGCACCTGTTGAAGATAACGAGTTATGTTATCGAAATGTCGTACAAGAAAGACGCTGATATTCAGTAGATTACCTGACACCACAAAGATGCCAACACATCGCCGGGAAAGCCTAAAGAATTAGATCATGCCATTAATTCTTATTTTCCCTTGGACGCCAGGTCATGATTTGAAGTCTGTAATCGCGAACGTAAAACGGTAGTCTATACTGACAAGCGCAGACCATTTAAAACTGTAGTTACGACCACACAGAAAACATAAGATCGCACTGTGTGTGACGTGTTTGTGGGAAGACTGTTCGACGCAGAGGAAAAAGAACTAACTCATTGACGCGTGTACATATTAAGGTACCACATATAAAATAATCTTCCCCATTACACCACAAGCCCCTACTCATCATTCCCATAGGAACTACGAAGGAAGGTCAGACTAATTACTGTGCACACACAGACATCTAAGCAGTAACTCTTCCAGTTTTCCATATTGGAATATGTACGGAATTTCAGTGTCATGGCACAATGGGAAGTGCCTTCTGCCATCGACTTCACAGTGGTTTGCAGAGTATGGATTAATTGAAAAGAGATTAATGAGGAATAGTTGTGGGCAGTAATGGAAACAATAATATGTTGTAAGTATTGGACATAATGTGTAGATATCTCCCGAGATATGAGGAAAGGTAGGCTTCTTCTAGTGAGGAATTTCCAACAGAAATGATCAAAATTGTAAGGAAAGTAATACAGAAAGAAACTGCAGAATTATTTGCCCGATGTGTATGGTGAAGACAGTTTTCCAAACCTGGAATTTCTAGTCCATGTCCAATCACTTTCTCATTCAAGGGATGTTATACATAAATTACCTGCTAAGCTAGGTGGCACAGTGGTTAGCACTCTGGACTCGCATTCCGGAGGACGTCGTTTCAAACCCACGTACGGCCATTTAGAGTTATGTTTTCCGTGATTTCCCTAAACTACTCCAGGCAAATGCCGGGATGGTTCCTTTGAAAGTGCACGGCTGATTTCCTTTCCCATCCTTGACATAATCCGAGCAGGTGCTCCGTTTCTAATGACCCCGATGTCGATGGGACGTTAAACCCAAACTTCCTCCCTTTCCTAAATTTCCTTGATGTTCTCTACGTCGTTCCCTCATTTAAACGCATTTTCTTTGACTTTATAAATTTGTAATACAATACAATTAAACCTATTTCTGTTTATATAGTACAAAAGATTTATGAAAGGAATAATTTTCTAAAGCGAGACTACAGCCATCACTTCACGTTGTCCGTTTTAATTAATTGTTTTCGTGTAGATGGCACGATTTTATTTGCTATTTCATGTCTCAGCTGTTGCCGATATCAGATATAAACGGTGGGAAACCAGAAAAGAAAATTTCGCGTCTCAGAGTATACGTAGTTGGTGCACGAAATAAAATTGATATTGAGGTATAAGGCGTTTGATGGGAAAAACCCTACTTCCTGCTACAGTCAGTTAATGAATGCAGTGCCTACGTTAGTCGTTCTAAGTTCGATACTTTCTCACCATTAAGTCACAAATCCAAGTTCTGTTTAATGTGAACGTCCTTCTCCATTCTGCGACAGAGACAGCTCCCACTGAATCCGGATGAAACATTAAAATTAACATCCCGTCCTCATAGCGGTGTACGGAAATAAGTTTTAGACAAAGATGAGACAGGGAAATCAGCCATGAGAATTAGTAGGGAACGTTGGACGAAAAGTAGTTAACGGGAGCCTCATAAAAACCGGAGATTCGAAGACCGCTTCTCCAGCGTCCAGTAGCTTAAACACGGCTTCACCTCGATCGGTCGTCGAACCTGTGCTAGGAGTAGTTATCAAGGTAGGAATGTCAGAATGGACTATTATTCAGTTTTTATTTATTCTTCGTAACATCAATAAGGAAGTATAGACAGCTTATTTCCATAGGCATAAATGTTTGAACTGTAGAGTCTCGTGGATGAGTAGGTTATCGACGACGAGCTGCATGCCCGAGACGATGCCCAAGATGTTTAATGTCTGACATACAAAGTGAGTGGCCCTGTGCCCTGTTGATACTCGCAGCGAATGCAAACCGCATGGGAAACTGCAATCGATTTAAATCGAATCACTGGTTGTCAACGAAATTTCGATTGTTAGGAATTCAATCGTTCAATAGTTTTCTTCGTTGTTTTAAGTGAAAATAGAAATTTTAAGTAAATCGGAGAAGAACTTCGAAATAAATCGGTAAAGTACTTTTCGAGACGTATGATAACAACGTTTCTTATTCATATGCAGTCCGGACAAATGCTCGTTAGGATACTGTATCGAAATTGGAACTAAATCGGCCATTAACGTTTAGAGATTTTTGGTAACTATCTTTCCCCTTTATATATTATATACATATATATTTCGAGTCGGATTGCGAAATCTTTTGTAGACAGTGAGCTTCCTCTTGTCTTGAAGGTAAAGTGCGCAAAATTTTACCAATGTAGGAATAAAACCGTAGATTTGCATGAATTAGCAATAAACAAACAAACGGACACTCTTCTTTGTATATGTAGATGGAGCTCAAGCTGAGACAGGGCAAGGATGAGACACGAAATCAACGGAACCACCCGGACATTCTCCTCGAGAGATGTCAGAAGGACACGAACAATTTACATTTGGATGTTGTCGCACAGGAAGGATTGCAACATCTGCTAGGATTGAACATGAAGGTGTTTTCATTTCATGCAGACAGTAACTTGCATACTTCACGATCTAGTAACCTGGGCGGGTTTTGGGAGAGACAAGACGTTCATCGTATTATCCGACTACCAAAGAATCAATGGATACACCACGCCAAAGAAAACGCAGAGTCAGTGTCTGACATTCTATAATATATACCATTCCTTGTAGTCGTGGTAGCACACTAACAGTGCCGAAGTGTTGAGCAGAACACATACGCTACGTTAAATAGCGAGATATAAGCCATTTGCTGGCGATCACTGCTTCACAAACGAGCCTTGAATTACTTTTGACGAGACAAAATGGATCGTCGATCGACTTTCTGGGATCGCATCATCAACTGCACCGGCCAGAATACATAACGTGACCACAGTGTTAACGAAGACACCGGCAAGACGCTTATTGGTGCTCCAGAGGCGGTGCTCGAAGCAGAGTGGTGCGATAGAATAATTGTGCCGGCTTGTATAAGGGAACCGGTCGCTGCATCAGCGTTCGAATACCACAGGCTTTAAAGAAATGTGCGGTAGTACGTATGAACTACCAGCGCAGTATCAGAATAATATAACAGCACGCCCTCCAGCTCCTGACGGCGACAACAGGAAAAGTTTTTAAGAGCCTGACATACCTGTGAAACTCAACATGGCAAGAAAATCGAGATAATTTTATCTGATAGTGTTATCACGATAAACAACGATCCCAAGAATCTCATTGCTTATTTCTTTAAAAATTAGTCTACGTTCCACATAATGAGGCCGTGATAGTGGTTCTGTCAAATTATTAGGAAACTCAGTACTGAACATACACATAGATATGTTCGATGATTTAAAATCCAATGAGTCACACGATGTAGTAACGTGGGTCAGCTGGAACAGACCTACCGAAAAAAAGTATTCAGTTGAGAAGTAGTTTCATTACAGTTTCCGCTCATCGATATTGTTGAAGATAAAGGAAATACCGGTAACCAAAAATAAAATAGCTTCGTCTTTATAGAAGTTTATAACAATTGGAATATCACCGTTCCTACGCGGTAAGAGTTAATACGTATTACGAGATTTTCTCCTTCAAAAAGAAATTGTTCATTTTATTTAATTCTTAAACTCATTAAGGTAAGCGTGCGGACACATAAAAGTCAAGAAAAGTATATTCGATCAGCGAAACATTCAGCAATTAAAGTTCAGTGTATGTCACAAATGGTATTTGATGCTTCGCATATGGCTACACACCGATCACATTGCGATGCCTGTTGCTGTCTAATATCCAATTTTACAGGCTCCACCTGATTTTGCAAGTCTCGGTTCTTCTGAATGTTCAATGAAATTTGCAATGGACCAAGTGGAATACTCTTTCACTCACAAACGCCTTGGTCACATTTGGCGGCTTTGAGAATTAACCGGTTTCGATTAACGGGTCGCCCTCAGCGACATGTTCCACATCCTGGAGTCTGACACGTTCCACATCCTGGAGGACCTCCTCACTATAGATCAATTGTAATGAAAATAAATCTAATCTATCAGTGTCTTATTACACAAGCAAAAATTCAAGTCATCACCTTCCGCTCAATGTGGCCGTATGAAATCGACCTTTAAGTTACGACGATGAGAGCTAGATGGCGTCTTACTGTGTTACTTTCATGACAAGGTATTGGTCCTGATGACGGTCGAAACCGATTGCCACTTCTACCAAATGGAACCAAGACGTTTGTGAATTATAGATTCTTCTTAATGCGTTTCCCCAGACCGTTTTCCACGTATATTTTATTTAGTCTCCTTAGTGTTCCTCCTTTTCGCCTTCTACTTTGGTGCTAGTAGCAGGAGAATGGCAGGTACTACAGCCACATTGAGGATTGGCGTTCTGTTTAGATAAGATGCACTCGATCTAAAAACTCCAAAATCACGGGGTTTACCTTCAGGCTGTCCGCTTGCCTGTTTGATTTTTCACACTCCCGCTGGACGAAAGGAAAGCTTTTAAATAATCAGTAATAAGAAAAATATGCAAGTGCTCATTGTGCCAGATAGGTTAGGCCACAATACCAACATAGCTGAAAATAGATAAGTAAATTGAAAAAGGCTTTGAAAGAAAGTACTGGGTGAAAAAAGAAACTATCCTTAAAAAAATTAAATGTTCCGGGTAAAAAATTAATAACGTAACACAATTATCATTTCTTCTAGAAAAAATCATTATTACTGTCGAGAGAAAGTAAAGTGATTATAAGATTTTATGCGGATTTTGCGCACAAATCGTCATCTCTGTCCTCGCCAAAGATGCGCTCTGTTCGTGGGCCCCGTATTACACATACTGGGTACGTGACTTCAACCGCATTGTACGCAACATTTTGCAGAAATCAGCAGTTCACCCCTTTCCAGTCGTTCTGTTCTTATTATTAAAACTATGAGGAAGATTTTCCGTCTCGCCCAGTTCAAATGTTGCTCATCACAAATCTTTAATTGTGATGTCAAAAAAAAATTTTTCTTTTCTTGTTTTCGTGTAAAAGTGGAGCTAAACTATTCAAATACTCATGTGCTGGCAGCAGACTTCACAGCTATAACGCGTTCTTTGGAACTCGATAGGTAGCTAGAGCAGTTTTGAAAGAGATGCCTGTATTTCTCTCTCCAAGTCACAAGGATCCTATGACTAATCATCTTCCTTGAGCTTATGTGTATACATCATCGTTGTATGGAAACATGGATTATTTTTATTATTTATTAATAATTATTGCTTAATATTATTGAGCAATCATATTTACTACGAATTATTAATATTGTTTGTTATAGTCTCGGTCAATATTTGTTCACCTAAATAACAGTAAAAATAACAGAAAAAGGTTTTCGTTCAGGATGGACTATTTATCCTCAGCAAAATTACACTCTCAGAGAGAGAGACAGAGAGAGGAAACATGCGATAAAAGAGAGCTCCACGAATAAATTATCCTAATGGGACGCAAATCAGTAGTTGTTGAGATGTACATGTACAGTCAAACTAATTAGTACCATGTGAGAAAAACTGGATGATATATTCAGGAGAGAGAGCATCATAAATTAAGAAAGTCAGTAACGCATTGGTCCACCTCTGGCCCTTTTACAAGTAGTTATTCAGCTTGACATTGATTGACACAGCTGTTGGATGTCCTCCTGAGGGATATTGTGCCAAACTGTGTCCAACTGGCGGGTTACATTATCAAAGTCCCCAAATGGTTGGAGGAACAGCCCACTATCCTCCAAACGTTCTAAGTTGGGGAGAAACATAGCAACCTCGCTGGCCAAAGTAAGCTTTGGCAAAGCACGAACACAAGCAGTAGGAACTCTCGGAGTGTTCAGAAGGGCATTGTAGTTGTTGTTGTTGTGGTCTCCAGTCTTGAGACTGGTTTGATGCAGCTCTCCATGCTACTCTATCCTGTGAAAGCAGCTTCATCTCCCAGTACCTACTGCAGCCTGCATCCTTCTGAATCCGCATAGTGTATTCATCTCTTGGTCTCCCTCTACGATTTTTACCCTCCACGCTGCCCTCCAATTCTAAATTGGTGATCCCTTGATGCCTCAGAACATGTCCTACCAACCGATCCCTTCTTCTAGTCAAGTTGTGTCAGAAACTCCTCTTCTCCCCAATTCTGTTCAATACCTCCTCATTAGTTATGTGATCTACCCATCTAATCTTCAGCATTCTTCTGTAGCACCACATCTCGAAAGCTTCTATTCTCTTCTTGTCCAAACTATTTATCGTCCATGTTTCCATTCCATACATGCCTATACTCCAAACAAATACTTTCAGAAACGACTTCCTGACACTTAAATCCATACTCGATGTTAACAAATTTCTCTTCTTCAGAAGCACTTTCCTTGCCATTGCCAGTCTACATTTTGTACCCTCTCTACTTCGATCATCATCAGTTATTTTGCTCCCCAAATAGCAAAACTCCTTTACTACTTTAAGTGTCTCATTTCCTAATCTAATTCCCTCAGCATCACCCGAGTTCTCTACTACATTCCATTATCCTCGTTTTGCTTTTGTTGGTGTTCATCTTATATCCTCCGTTCAAGACACTGTCCTTTGCGTTCAACTGCTCTTCCAAGTCCTTTCCTGTCTCTGGCAGAATTACAATGTCATCGGCGAACGTTAAAGTTTTTATTTCTTCTCCATGGATTTTAATACCTAATTTTAATACCTATTTTCTTTTGTTTCCTTCTTTGTTTGTTCAATATACAGATTGAATAAGAATGGGGAGAGGCTACAACCCTGTCTCACTCCCTTCCCAACCACTGCTTTCTTTTCAAGTCCCTCGACTCTTATAACTGCCATCTGGTTTCTGTACAAATTGTAAATAGCCTTTCGCTCCCTGTATTTTACCCTTGCCACCTTCAGAATTTGAAAGAGTATTCCAGTCAACATTGTCAAAAGCTTTCTCTAAGTCTACAAGTGCTAGAAAAGTAGGTTTGCCTTTTCTTAATCTGTCTTCTAAGATGAGTCGTTGGGTCAGTATTGCTTCACGTGTTCCTATATTTCTACGGAATCCAAACTGATCTTCCCCGAGGTCGGCTTCTACCAGTTACTACGGGCATTATCTTGTTAAAATGTAAATCCAGGATGGCTTGCCATCAAGGGCAACAAAAAGGTGTGTAGAACATCGACGAACCGCTGTGCTGTAAGGGTGTTGCTGATGACAATCAATGTGTCCTGCTATGAAAAAAAATGTCACCCCAGACCAACAGTCTTGTATATTGGGCCCTTTGGAGGGCAACTGTTAGGTTGGTACCACACTGTTGTCCAGAGCGTCTCCAGACATGTCTTCCACCTGGAATCTCTTAACTTACTGGAGTAGAATTGTCTACAAAGGTGTGTACCATTCCGAAATGAACCCCGTTATCCAGCGATGACTTGTATGCAGACGCCCGACAGCTGTGGGATAACAACGTGACTGTCGCCCACCATAAGGCCTGTCAACCAGATCGGATGGTCTGAGATGCCATAATTTTCCGTAGCAGTACGCGTTTGATTATCATCCGCGGTATCCATGCATAGTGGCACGACAACGATATTCTACGCCCCGTTTTCTTGCCCTTCATATCAAGCCATCCTGGGCATACATTTCAGCAAGATAACGCCAGCACGCAGAGGGCGAGTGTTTTGGCTGCTTGTCAAGCCCCACCTTGGCCAGCAAGGTCAATGGGTCTCTCATGAATTGAGTAGGTTTAAAGCTTTATTAGCAGGGCACTCCAACCATACAACCACGTCGGCATTTTGACGACCTAACGCGCCAGTTTTACAGAATTTGGCACCATATACCTCGGCGGGGGGGGGGGGGGGGGGCATCCAACACCTCCAATAATAAATGTCAAGCCGAGTAACTGGTGGTATAAGGAATACAGTTGGACCAACGCAATATTGACTTGCTGAGATTGTGAAGCTCTTTCCTTTGCGCAAACCGTCCAGTAGTGCTAAAATTTTAATCATTTGTTTTCCTGTATGTGTACATCAAATACACCCTTTTGCGTACTAATCGGATAATTCCTTCGAATTTCCTTTTTCTCTATTTTTTCACTGGCCAGCCACTGTACTTGCCTAAACGGCATTCTACAAAAACTGTTGTTAGTTGGGGAATATCTGCCATGAAGCATTCGTCGACATGCGAATTCGTCGCTAAGGAACCACTCTTTGAACACAGTTACGTTAGAAAACCCAAACTTGTTGTGTCAATTTATAATAATTACGTAAGGTTTACTGCAAATTGGAAGGTGTCAAAACCATACAAAACGTGACTGCGAGGTAATATGATATCCTGAAACGAATATGCACAACTAAGGAGGTTTTGAGTCACACCTTTATGCAGTTTCCGTGAGATTGCAGCAGTGTATGCACTCACAATTCTAACAGTGGTCATGCCCGTGCTGACCTGTCGGTATTAATCGGTGTTATTTAACCTTGAGTGACGTAGAGATCTGAGTGTCGCCAATTTGCATGGAGTCCCATACTTCACCCCGACACCACTAGTCCACCTCTGCAGACTAGCAGGCAGGCCCCCTGGTTCGCTATCGTGGTCGGGTAGCGGCACGCGGCGAAGCGACCGCGTGCGAAAGCCGTGTTGACAAATTGGCCACGCCGCCGCTCTCGCCCGCGGCTGACTAATGTGCCAGCCGCTAATTGACTTACTAAATGAGAGATACGTCTACGACGACCCCGTGTTTAACACTTCAGCGAGCAACTCGTCCGACCGTACGGGCGCAGATAAAGCGCAATCGTGCAGCCGACATTGTGAGCACATGTTGTGCCCCTAATTGTGTGTAATGGAAACTCTAATTACACTTCTGATGGCCTCCTATATTAGAAGGAAAACACGCACCACGTTTTATCAGTGGTGGAATAAGAGAAAATGTAAAAAGCATGCTTTCACAAACAAAACACACACACGCACACAACTAATATACAGTTTGATCACCAAAAAGCACATAGCAGTAAATGTAAATGATCAAACGAATATTACATTAAATTAATTAATTGTAACAGCAATAGAGAAATACTTCGCGTTGTGTGGGGCTACTATCTGCAACGTGTGCAGAACTGTTCGCCCACATTGCGAGCAATTTCTTCTTCTATAGTCCAATCCACTCGCCTCACTTGTTAGAAAATGCGTAACGTACATCGGCTACAGAAAGCTGTAGCGAAACTAGCCACACTACGTACCTCTAAGGTTGCATGAGATTTTTACTGGTATCTGATTAACTGAGCTATTAAACGGTAGATGGTCTGTAAGGCCAAATCCGTGCCGATCTTAAGTTACAGTTTCGACACTCACAAGCAATCGCAGCCACTCGTAATAGACAGCTTACTGTATCTAAGCGAACCAGTTACCGAAAACGTTACAAAACGTATTGTCTATGACAGAATGGTCGCTAAAATATTACACAACTCGGTCCCTTTTAACATTAAGTTCTCCGCCCCGACTTGCACAATACATCACATCGATTTTGGTTAATTCGATAGTCAAAGTTTACATTTAAAAACCGGAATTTAGCATGTTCGTCTTTCTCACTCGTTCGCGATTACTTTGTGGCACTTAGCGGTCAAGTGTAACCGGTAACTGCGTAAAATTATCACAGCTATTCAGAGCTCCTAATACATGCGTCGGAACGTTGTGACGGCTGAGCTCTGCCCTTGTTTTAGGCTTCACGAAGCAGTTCTGTGGACCACAAAATACGCGCAAACACAGTTCTCTGATTGGTCGATTGACAGCATATCCAATCCGATACCAGAGTTAAACCAAGCAATCTCGCGTCTTATACATTTCACCAGTCACAACCTAATAGTTTTTGTGAGTAATTTATTAAAAGAACAAATTATAAAACGGACAAATATTAAAATAATTTCCTCTTTAAATACGTGAATTATCGTAAAATGTTTCTACTTTCCCAGTGCCATAAACAGCTGAATTACAACTAACAAATTTGCCCTGAGAGTATGACTCACTCTGCCTGTACGGCCACAGCCCTCACGCTATCATTTACTCATTTAACAGGCATAACAATATTCATTTATTATGTTACTTTGCACTCACACAATCATTCAAACTAATAATTAAGCATATTCAATCATCAATAATTAATGTAAAACGTAATATTTACGCAAGATACTGCTTTTTTTAAAAAAAAAAATAGACCGTTTTTACTAAGTACGATTTAAGTACGTAAGATGCCACAATAGTGGCTATTAGGAACTGTGACTATTAGAATCATGACTCACATATTAAGGTAGAACAGTGACTCATATATGAAGCTATCTGCTCGCTACCCTCCGACTTCTTCCGGCCACAATAGTAGCTATTAGGAACTGTGACTATTACAAGCGTGACTCACATATGAAGGTAGTGCTCGCTACCGTCTGACTTACATATCCACGATACAAGGCGCTACGCCACATTTTTCCTATGTTACAGTAACGCAGTTCGAGATCCTTTATTTAGCTCAGACACTGTGCAACAGTTTGGCAGCATGATTTTAATTACGGCACCACAACAATGTAACTGGAGTTGCTTAACCTATAGGGTGCGGAAAAACAAAAGTGTACGGGAGAAAGAGATCATCAAACGAAGGAATTTGAGTATGGGAACTAGGTATGGCAGTTGAATACTTACGGTGCGCCGGCCGCTGTGGCCGAGCGGCTCTAGACGCTTCAGTCTGGAACCGCGCGACCGCTACGGTGACAGGTTCGAATCCTGCCTCGGGCATGAATGTGTGTGATGTCTTTAGGTTGGTTAGGTTTAAGTAGCTCTAAGTACTAGGGGACTGATGACCTCAGATGTTAAGTCCCATAGTGCTCAGAGTCATTTGAGCCATTTGAAATTACAGTGCTATATGTATCAAAATCAACTCCGGCTGTGTGACAGTCGTGAAACTTGTTTGTGTTTGCCAGATGTAAATAAAGTGCACTGCTGCTAGGTGAGACTAATGTGCAATACAGAACGTATGTTTAAGTTGCCTTTCATCGTGATCAGTACGTGCAATGGTCCGACTAGAGTACGTGCCAACAAGTGAGTGACTTCTGTGAAGCAGCAACTTGGGATATGGTCTCAGATGGAATGAGCTAAGTGACAGCCACGTTGCCTGCGGAACTGGTCATGGATCTTAGGATTTATCAGGGTCGTCATCCACATCGCAGGCTGCTTCAGAAAAATAATTTTGAGTCAATTGACAGATGTGTGACAAAGACAGGGTCTTTGGGGGCTAATAAGCATGAAGCAGGCAGGAGACGAGGAGTTGGGTTTCACGAAGATGCGTTATGGCGCAAAGAGTGAGATGCGAATAAAAGTGCCAGACGAATCGCTCACGAACGTGGCGAGGACTGGAATGTCGTTCATGAGACTGGTCTGCATCCTTTCCAGCAACACAAGGTAAACGTTGTGGGCCTGGATGACTTCCCTAGGCGTCTGATATTTGTTGACTGGTTTCTACTACGAATAGCGTGACAGCTGGAGGTGAAACATACGAACTACTGAACGAAATGGTCTTCAATAGTCTTTATCACCTAGAAAACAATGAAAGAAAATTCGGGGACTGTCATGTCAAACTCCGAACAGCGAAGTCGCACGTCAGTTGACGTGTTACTACGACGGCTGTACTGCGTGGCGCAATAAAACATTTCCTATTAGCATTTTACGCCTTAATACGACATACCATCAGTGAATATCCCTGGCTGTTAGTAACCTAAAACATTCACAAACTTACATGCTATTCCTATTACTAAGTCCCTTGGACAAGTTTATCGTCTATCAAGATGTAGTTGAGCGTGAGGTCCTGCGGTCAACGGTTTTTATCGCGCTGGCTCAAATGGTTTAAGTCATACATAACTGGAAGAGTGCAGAAAGTTGAAATAAGCAGTTCACATAATATGAAAAAAAAACTGGTGATTTCTCAAACGGGGGAACAATCAAGAATGGGCTGCCGCAAGGTTCGGTCTTGGGTCCTCTGCTGTTCTTAATATATATTAATGACTTGCCATCCTATATTCACGAAGATGCTAAGCTGGTACTTTTTGCCGATGATACAAGTATAGCTATCACACTCAACAGACAAGAATTAACTGCTTAAATTGTAAACGATGTTTATCAGAAAATCATTAAGTGGTTCTCTGCAAATGGGCGCTTTGACAAAACACAGTATATACAGTTGCACACAGTAAATGGAATGACACCATTAATAAATATAGATTTCGATCAGAAATCGGTTACTAAGGTAGAATATTCCAAATTTTTAGGTGTATGCGTTGATGAGGGGTTGAACTGGAAAAAAAACCACTGAGGATCTGCTGAAACGTTTGAGTTCAGCTACCTATGCTATTAGGGTCATTGCAAATTTTGGCGATTTACATCTCAGTAAATTAGCTTAACACGCCTATTTTCATTCTCTGCTTTCGTATGGCATCATATTCTGGAGTGACTCATCATTGAGTAAAAGAGTGTTCATTGCACAAAAGCGTGTAATCAGAATAATTGCTGGCACTCATCCAAGATCATAGTGCAGACACTTACTTAAAGAGCTAGGGATCTTCACTGTAGCCTCAAAATATATATATTCACTTATGAAAATTGTTATTAACAATCCGAACGAATTCAAAAGTAACAGCAGTGTAGATGGCTACAACGCTAGAAGAAAGGATGATCTTCACTACTCAAGGTTAAATCTAACTTTGGCTCAGAAGGGGGTAAATTATGCTGCCACAAAAGTCTTTGCTCACTTACCTAATAGCATCAAAAGTCTGACAGATAGCCATATAGCATTTAAAAGGAAATTAAAAGAATTTCTTAATGGCAACTCCTTCTACTCATTACATGAATTTTTGGATATATAGTAAGTGGGCAATCTCCCCAACGTCCACAAAAAAAGAAAAAAAATTAAAAATATTAAGTGTCATGTAATATTTTGTGTAATGTAGTATCTTGAATAGACACCTTTTATTAATCTGACACATTCCACATCAAGTGACGTATTCATGATCTATGGAACAAGTACTAATCTAATGTAATCTAATCTACTGCACCCACCAGTCCAATTTTGAACTGAGTCTATAGTGTAACGCTAAAATCCCCGCCACAAGGGAGGCCTGTTACACTTGTTCCAAATCAATATTATTTTATTATTTCAAACTCGAAAGGAATATCTCCCTTTCTTTGGAGTATTTATCAGTCACCGTCTTTATGCAAAAGTCTTGCCGCAGTGGTAACACCGGTTCCCGTCAGATCATCGAAGTTAAATGCTGTGGCGCTTGGCTAACACGTGTATGGGTCACCGTCCTATTCTGTCGAGCACTATGGGCAAGCGGGGGCATTCAGCCCTTGCGAAACCAACTGAGGAGCTACTTGAGTGAGAAGTAGCGGCTCCGGTCACGAAAACTACCAACGACCGGGAGAGCGGTCTGCTGACCACATGCTCCTCCATATCCGCATCCAGTGACACCTATCGGCTGAGGATGACACGGCAGCCGCTCGATATAGTAGGGCCTTCCGAGGCCTGTTCGGACGGAGCTTAGTTTCTAGTTTCTTTATTCTTCAAACCACGTCACTCACTGCGCTAATTATTTGTAAGTTTAGATCTTGTGATTTTGTGCTGTTTCTCGGTCCCACACTAAGTTGTCTCCCTCAAAATCTTCCTCCTTTCAGGAGTAGCGGATGGGGGAGGTTGCCTGAGCGTGCAACAACGGTTGTTTCGAGTAAAATACCTCTGTAATGCGCCGCCCTCATATTGGCCAGAAATTGTTCCCGTTAGACTGGCACCATAGCTGGCTGGCTACGAGTGACCCACGTATAGCCAATGATCTTGTTACTTCTCAACATTTAGAAATTATTTTTGCTTTGGACAATATGTATATTCATTCTCATTTTACAGTTTCAGAAAAACTTTCTTGTCTTAGCGGTTGTGTACTTGCATGTAGTTCACGATGAGGTCAGAACAGCAAATGCACTTCAGATTCGAAAGAATTGTGATCTGTTATCAACTAAAGAATGAACTTTCATGTCTCTCGTTGTACTGTTCAAATGTGAGTGAAATATTATGACACTTAACTGCTAAGGTCATCAGTCCCTAAGCCTACACACCACTTAACCTAAATTATTCTAAGGACAAACACACACACACACACACACACACACACACACACACACACACACACACACCCGAGGGAGGACTCGAACCTGCGCCAGGACCAGCCTCACAGTCCCATTGTACTGTGACTCACACCAAACTAATTAATAACAATAATTCCAAAATATGGACGGTATCATGTACGACGCAACCACTGTTGCTAGCATTGAATGTGAACCAATACCTCTCCAATTAGGCAGCGTGACAGCCGCATCACGCTGCGAGCTGTTGCACGCACAGTGAGGCCACTTGTATATCGGCTTTAGCCGAGAAAAATAAAGTAAGAGCTGTTGACAGGAATAAAAATAGTAACGAAAAGTGAGGATCCGTTACATGACGTTCCGTTTCATTTAAGGGAAGGTAAGGGTTCCAGAGAGGCAGTTCTCACGTTCCATTTGATAACGGAAGATGAACTAAAGAAAAATCAAGACACATTCATGGGATTTTTCAAGCTAGAAAAAGCACTCGACTGTGTAAAAAATTTTCGAAATTTTCAGATGAATATATGTAAACAGTAGGGGTAAATGGGTAATACAATTATCAGATGTCTAAGAACGAAGAAGGAACAATAAGAATGGAACACAAAGAACAAAGTACTGGAATTAAAATGGGTGAAGGACATTGATGCAGCCTTTCTCCACTACTGTTCAATCTGTGCCCCGAAGAAGCGTTGACAGAAATAAATGGCAGCTCCGGGAATAAGACAAATCCACGGTGAAACAAAATCAATGATAACATTAGCTGATGTAATTGGTATCCTGTTTGGAAGCGAGAAGAAAATACACGACATACTGAACTAAATGGTCAGTCTACTGAGCGTATAATATAAACCGACAGTAAACCGAAGAAAGGAAAAACGATGATAAGAAGCCCAAATCACGAGCATAGACGCCAGCGGCAGATAATATCTTTAGAAAGGATACCAAAATCACCACCAACTGCTACTTCTTTGCATGGCTGGGTTGGCAAAAACGAGCCAGTGGGGAAAGCTCGGACCGACATTGGTAGACGACCTGTGACGTAGGTTCTGAGTTCTATTTTTTAGACTGAGGGAAGTGGTAAAGCAGTTGAATGAGGAAGAGTTTTATGGAGCCACAGGACGGAGGATAAAAAACGTTATAAAATTTCTCCCTTGATAAGTGAAAAATCTAAAGATTGACAGGAGATTTTAGGCATACACAAAACAGTCGCCAGACCTGGAGGAGTGGATGTGTAGTAATTCGGGATCAGACATTTGGAACAAAACATGGTATGGGACATTGGAGGACAGAGATTAGGACTGGGAAAGATTCAGAGGAGCGACAACCGAACCGCCGGAGACGAGAAGGGCTCCCTCGAGTTTTGCGAATATAGTTCGATGCCGACCATCACTGCGTACAGCCAGAGCATATTGCAGCAACAGCGTGTTAGTGATGCATAGGCGCCATAACTTGTTAACTTTGATGGACGTGGCAAACGCTCTTGTGGTTCCTCCGCCCCAGTGATACGTTTGTGTTCGCTTTCTGTCAGCCTCCGGCCATGCAGTCACAGCATACCTGCCGTCTCACTTCATTAGTTAATAACAGTGATATTGAACTGCTACGCCCATCAACCCTAGAAGCTTGCCAACAATTAGCTACTGTCATTGACGTGACCATCGGTACGCATGCGACAGAATGCGCTATCAGTACGTTCCAAAACGAGGCTAATAAAACGAGATTTTTCCGGGCCTCAAACCTCGGCTCTTATCTGTGACAGGTAGGTAGGGTCAAGTGTTTTAGACCGCTCTTGGGCTAGGGACCTTTTGTATACACAACTTAAGGATCGTCTTATCGTAACCATCCAACAGTAAAGTTTGAATATTACACACTTCATCCAGGTTATGGGAATGAAGCAAATCGATTGGTTCTTTTTACATTAGATGTGGTCTACGGGGTGTGTCTTAAGGGGCTTATGGACGCAAAATGTAGTTCTTGGGCGGTTACTGAGAAAACAAGATGAAATCGTTTTCAACATTTTTTCCGTCAGCATCGGATATCCAAATAACCAACCGCAGAAGATTACTAAAATTTTAACTTCATATTTTCCAGACATTTGTTTGGATGTGCCATCTATCCGTTTTCAAAATCGTGTATCCTTTATTGATGGTATTTGGGTACAAAAAAAAATGGTTCAAATGGCTCTGAGCACTATGGGACTTAACGTCTGTGGGCATCAGTCCCCTGGAACTCAGAACTACCTAAACCTAACTAACCTAAGGACATCACACACATCCATGCCCGAGGCAGGATTCGAACCTGCGACCGTAGCTGGGTACGAAAACCGAACCGCGGATTCCGAGACGGTATGGACAGCTAATGGCTGTAATTTTCACGATACATTCCTAAGATGCCGATCTCCAACACTGTTGAAAATTGTCTTCATATATTTATCCGTTTCCGAGATACAGAGATTCAAAATGTACACGTAAAATCCGCTGTGACGTGAAAACGTAGTTCATAAATTGGCGTAATACGGAGTAATATGCTGCAAATTGTCTCTGTTATCATCAAAAGGGTTCTGTGAACCACATGCTGCAGTATTAAAGCGCATGTGAAATTGTGAAATTAAAGTCCGGTCTGAGCTGTATAATTAGTTTTGCGTTACTTCAATTTCACCTCAGCCAGCTATCGAAATTTTAGTGGCGCATAGAGGCATTTATATATGAGGGACATTCCACGATGTAGTAGGGAAAAAAAGACAAACAGCGGAAAATTGCTGCTGCTACCGGAGAACGGAAAAGACATACACTGTGTAAATGACTCTGACTTAAAAGCGGGGTCTCAGCTGCCTCATTTTACTTTCCTCGGCACCTTTAAAACTTTAGGAAAATATTTGCGCTTCATTATGCTAAGAGAAAAGTGGCAGTGGGAAAGAGACGGAAAATTGATAAATACCGGAAAACAGTAGACAGTGGTTGTGCCATTGAAAGATCGAAGGTGACAATGACTGTGTGAAAGAAAGAGATGGACAAAGTGGCAGTGGAACATAGTTGACAGGTTTTTAACATGGCTGTCAATCAGCGACTATTGTACAATACAAAATTTTGAAAAACACCTTTTTTTAACCTAGGTTTCGGTGTCACAAGGGACACCTTCTTCGGACAAAATTAAAACTAAATATTACAGCGTAACGTACCAAAAAATACGAAAGCTGCGGTTATACCTGACAGCGTTAGATAGTCAGAATTAAAATAAAATGCAACAGAGGTGCAAGCCACTAGGGGCTGCCATGTGAACTCGGCTACAGTCAACACAAAACTGAAACATCATGTGACTTATGCCCAACGGCAACTTCAAGACAATACCGCCATCTGGTGGCTAATTGGTAAAACAAGCTATTTTGTAAACACCTCTCCTAACTGCAGAGAAGGAAATAAACAAACACCTCAACGATGTACATGAAGTAATTACAATAGCGGGATACTGCATGATATAAAATACAACTAATGAATGACTGGCTGTAGTACAAAAATTCCAGAATAAATGCATAAAGAAGACATATACGAAACAATCCATTAAATGACATTACTGCTTGCTATAATAAATACGTTATAAAAATCAAAAACTTTTTTTTTTAATTTACGTATATGAGCCGTAAAAAGTAGAGAGAAAAGGTATCTCTGAATCTGCAAGAAGTAGTTGGTACATCACAATGTTAGATCTCGTCAAGCAGCGGCTTTATACCATTGAAATAACTTCTTCCGCGCAACTGCAGCAGCTCGTTGAGAAAAAGTCCGTCTTTCGAAAGCAAATGATTGAAAATTTCCAGCTCCTCCAAAATATCAAGTTTACGCCCTTTTTTTTCAATATGCAAAATTTCCAACTTCTCAACCCCTTTAGGAGAGTGCCCTGTGATTAACAGGTGACCTGCAAAGGAATAATTAGGGGCACACGAACCGTTTTTCCTCAGAAAATGTTCTTTACAGCGAATTGAAAAGGCACGTCCTGTTTGACCAATATAATAGGCACCGCAAGTGTTACATGAAATCTTGTAGACACCAGAATTCTGCAGAGGGCTAGTAGTTGACTTTAAATTATGGATGACATTTTTTCTCAAGTTGTTATTTGTAGAAAAGGCAATATTACATTTGTATTTAGTCCGAAGCAACCTTTGAATCTGGTATGACACTGGACCTGAAAATGGAATTGAGAAGAATTTTTTCTCCGATTCTTCTGGCACGCTGATGAAAGAACCAAGTGTAGTACCCTTCTTGCCAATCTTCTTTCTGAGGATATCATCTACCTACCGAGCTTCGTAACCATTATTGGCCGCCACAGTTTTAATAAGATTAATCTTATTATTAAAGTTTTCTTTTGAGAGGGGAATGGAAAGTGCTCTCTGAATAGCCGAGAAAAAGAAAGCATTTTTGGGAGAGGCTGAATGCGTAGAAGAAGCTGTAACAATTAGATCAGTTTGAGTCTCTTTACGGAAAATGTTGAAGGGAATTCTGTTTTCAATTAATGACAATGTAAGATCGAGCAAATTTAATCGACGATTTTCATTTTCTAGTTCACAGGTGAACTTATTATTATCATGAATATCATTAAACAGATTTAAAATGTGGTTGATCCCATCAGAAGGACCTTTGTAGACTATTAATATGTCGTCAACGTATCTACAGTAGGAAAAAATGCCCAGATCTGTAGCTCATTGTGTTCGTGACTGAGGGCTGTGTTTCTCAAAATTTTGTTTTATAGTTGATAGGTACTGGACAGTGAGAGGAAAAGAGAGAAGGAGTGCCGTGGGAGAGGGATAAAGAGAAGGAGAAAATGGAAGTGTGTGAGAGCAAGTGATAATGAGAGAGACTCTATGACTATGGCAACGAGGAAGAGAGAGATAGTGACTATGAAACGAGACAGCAGTTGTGGGAAAGAATGAATGACGTATCATCACTAAGATCACTAAGAGAGAGCAAGAGGGAGACAGTGACAGTGAGGGGATAAGGTAACAGTGGGACGAAACGAAGGAGACTATGGCTGTGAGACCGGAGGAAGTGACAAAGAGACACAAAGAGATAATAACGGTGAGTTGGGCTGAATGAGTGATTGGAAACGGTCTTGTGGGAGGAGATTGGGTACTAGCGACTTACAGCGATGGGCTACTGGGTTTCAGCGAGTAACAGTTGCGGAAGCTTGTGGGAGTGAGAGGTAAGTTGCATGTTAAGAAGAATTTGAAAATGTTCGCATGCCAGAAATCTTGGGACCATTTTTAAAGATGCTGAGAAAGGTAAAATGAGATAGCTGGTACCCCACTTTAGAGTCAGCGACTTTTAATATACATGAACATATCTGCTCTATTTGTGCTCACGTAGGAGTATCTTTCCGCTGGTCTGTACAGGGTGAAAAGTATTTAAACCGACAAACTCTGGGAGGTTGTAGGGGACATCAAAACAAATATTTTTCCCTAATGTAATTTTTTCCTGTGAGGAGTATTTAAACCGGTAGAGGAAAATTTCTCTGGCCGCAAATTAATTAAACCAACAAACACTTTTACATTTTTTTATGACCAAGAGACAACACATTAACGCAACCCAATTCAATTCCATCAGGAGTATCCTTAATTGTTCCTGCTGCTGCTACTATCCGGGCAACCAGATCCTCTTCTGATGCAACAGGAGTTGCGCAAACAAGGTTGTGCTTCTCTCCCCACACAAAAAAGCCCAGAGGGGACATATCTGGGGATCGAGCAGGCCATTGAACACGACCACCTCTGCCAACCCACGTTTCTGGGAACCGTCGGTCCAGGAATCGACGCACACGACGACTGAAATGTGCCGGCACCCCATTATGTTGCAACCACATGCGTCATCTTGTAGAGAGCGGGGCGTCTTCCAGCAATTCTGCCAATGATCTGGCGAGAAAATTGTAATAGTGCCCGCCATTTAATGGCCTAGATAGCAGATACGGTCCAATTAAACAGTCCCCAACAACACCGACCCACACATTAACGAAGAACCGCACTTGATGAGCGCTAGTAACTGTGGCATGTGGGTTATCCTCACTCCAAACATGTGAACTGCGCATGTTGAAGACTCCATCACGCCCGAACGTTGCTTCATCGGTAAACAACACAGAGGATGGAAATGTAGGATGCATTTCACGCTGTTCCAGGTAACACTGCGAAAACTGTGTTCTGGGTGGATAATCAACTGTTCCAAGTTGTGGACACGCTGTAAGTGAAATGGACGTAACAATTGTTCTCGAAAGACTGTTCTTACATTCGTCCAATTCGTCCCCATGTTACGTGCAATTGCACGAGTGCTGATTGAAGGATCCCGCTCCACATGCGGCAAGACAGCTTCCTCAAATTTCAGCGTTCTCACCGTGCAACGACGTCCCTGTCCAGGTAATCTGCTAAATAACCCGGTCTCACGCAGACGTTGAAACACAGCAGCAAAGATAGTATGATGCGGGATACGGCGATTAGGATATTGTTGTTGATAAACCCGCTGTGCAGCTCGTCCGTTGTGGTGTGCTACGTAGTATGCACCAACCATATCAGTGTACTCACTCCAGGTGTATCGCTCCATTAGTAAACAGAGACAATGCACTACTGCACTGGCGGACAGCAGTTGCCTACAACTGAAGAGCGTAATACGCCCTCTAACAAATGAAGATCGTAATACGGCCTCTAACAACTGAAGAGCGTAATATGGCCTCCACCGGTTTAAATAATCCTCATAGGAAAAAATGACATTAGGGAAAAATATTTGTTTTGATGTCCCCTACAAACTCCCAGAGTTTGTCGATTTAAATACTTTTCACCCTGTATACTACTTGATTCGAAACTGTTAGTAACGAATATTTAAACCCTTCAAGATTTACTATATCCACTGTGAAATAAATTATAAATGCGTTTTACTCAGCGATTTTTCTTCCCTAGCTAATGAAAACCATGTCCGCAGGCGGAAGTAAAAGAAATCAGTTGGGACCTACTCAGGAAACAGTGGTCAAGGTCCTATATGTGATACGGTTTTAGTAAATTCCGTTGTGTAACTTAATTAATCAGCACTGGCTCCTGACGATCTGTTTCCTAATCTGTGTCAGTCAGATCAGTAAAGCGAAAAACCAGACGACGACGAAAAACCAAACAAGATATTCAAATTAACGTTTCCTTTTTAAATTATCACATAAATAAAACTTTATGTTGTCAGCTATTGAGAAACAGAAGCTTAATTCTGACGCCCGCTTGCATAATGAATCGTGATAGCACACAAGTAATTCTGCGTGTCATTCAATCTGTGGCACTTCTACTTGATAAGCAGTAATTTTTGTCTGTTCTGTTTCAGCTGTTTTTATGACATAAAAAATTATGCCGCAATTTTATTCAATTTGAATGGTTCGTCTAATGCAGTTGCCAAGTTGTCAATCAAATACATCTCTCCCATCAAAATTAAATTGACTTACATTACGCAGCACATTTGCAATTTTACTATGTATAATTCTTGTTCTACTGCGGCGTTTGCAAAGTCAATTCTCGTGCATACACACTGGCGTACAAATTCAGAATAGATGAATTGTCTTTTCTTGTCTCCGCTGAACTTCCGTCTACGACAAAGCAGATGTCCGAGAAGACATTACTGGGGATGACGCAACATCGCTGATGCTGCAAGTAAATCTCAAGAGAAAGTAAGGCAAAACGGTTGGCCTTGGTAGTGAAGTATCTTCATTGTCTTATGTGAGTTAAAAAGCAGATTTAGGTAGAGCGTTATAGATTTCTGTGCTGTAAGTCCATTATTCGGGAGTTTGTGACATCCTGAACTGTTCGACAATCACGGACAGAGGCTAGGATGGGAGTCTGGTGTACAGTTAGGGAGAACACGGTTAATACAATAAACAGTACACGCCTGACCCAGGTTTATTTCATCAGAGAGTGCATATTTGCTTTATAACACACAATAAGTAAAACTTGTAATGTCCCAAAGATCTGTTCAGCTCCTATCTCTTTAAACTTCTGTCGATTGTATATAAACCTTCGAATCTCCGTAGTACACCCCAAAGAACAAATTATAGTTCGATACACTTCAGCATCTAATTAACACAGTTCTTAAAAGAAATGCTCACTTATTAAACTTCCACTGTAAAACCACTTCCCAAACTATATACAGTACAGGTTCAGATACATTACCGAAACCCGTCACAAGCAAACTGAAACGTCCACATAGCGCGTTTGGAACACACAGGCCTGTTCCCGTCCCGACACGGCAAATCGCGTTCTCCGGTTTCAACAGCAAAACTCCTCTATGTTGACGACATTTTACTTAGATGAAATACATGGAGATTCTAAATTAATGAGACAGAAAGAAAGTGTTTCTCTGACTACAATAATGACTTTATTCCAGAAACAAACGCAGACTGAAAGGTCTACTTTCACAGCCTAGGTTGGCAACAATTAAACAATGAAAAGACGCCGTTGCCATTCATCGCTGGTGTTAGTATTCAAACTGGTAGCATGCGCGATAGAAAAGGTGTACTGTGTCCTAGAATACCCAAAACCATCATCAATAATCGTTGTTCATTTTCGGACCAAGTTTGGTAAAAAGGCTCCACACCGTCACAACACTGTTGGATTTGTGTGTGTGTGTGTGTGTGTGTGAATTCTTAAGGGACCAAACTGCTGAGGTCATCGGTCCCTAGACTTACACACTACTTAAACTAACATTAACTTATGCTAAGAACAACACACACAAACATAGCCAAACGAGGACACGATCCTCCGGCGGGATTAGCCGCGCAATCCGTGACATGGCGCATCAAACCGAGCGGCCACACCGCGTGGCTCTGTTGAATGGAAAAGCAATTTGACGAGAGAGGATGCGTATACAAACAGAAAACCACAGGTCGGCCATTCGTCGAAAACAAGTGGTGGAACACAATCGTAAGATTGACGAAAGAACCTTCGGAAAATCCACACGTCGCTCCAGTAGAGAACTGAATGTGTCGCTGTCAACAGTGTAGTGTGTGCTGCGCAGACGTCTGTAAATCAAGGCTCAGAGAATTCATATGATGTAAGGGGTAAAACCAGTCGATAAACCAAAACGAAGAAAATTATGCATTGGTTTTCAGGCATATGGTTAGGTGGATGGTTTCGCAGACAGGCGTGTGTTCTCTGACGAAACCAAATCTCACGGAAATGACAAAGTCAACAAGCATAGCTTGAGAATATTGGGCACACGAAACTTGTATGTTTCTCTGGAACATGAACATGATACGCCAAAACTTGATGCTTTCCTCGCCGGAGCAAACCGCTGAGGCTTGGCCCTTTTTTCTTCACAGACACTATCGATAAAGGCATAACCTATCTCGATATGCTTTGTGTCTGGTTGTTGCCCCAGTTGACAGAACAAGTACCTGACTTCATTTTGCAACAGGACGGACCTCCGCCACATTGGCATAGCTTCATATGTAGAGGCCTCAGCGAACATCTTCCACAGCACTTGATTGGTGGTTCTAGGTTTAATGTTGTGCCACTCATGTTGTGGTCCTCCAAACCGCTTGACATTTCACCCATGGATTCTTTCTTTTGGGGATGTGGAATGATGGGTCCTGCGGAGATGGGTGTACGTAAACCATTTATGTACCCTAATTTCCACAGGCTTTATGGCAGGTAAGGCACCAGAGAGACATCTGCCATGCCACAAATGGAGCCCACAAAAAATATCTGTGAATGTTCTTAGAAACTTGCGAGAGTTAACCTTTCAGAGTTAACCTCTCAGAGTTAACCTTTCACTCCATATGTGAAATTCTGAAATAAAGGCGTTACTGCAGTCACAGAAATATATATATATATATATATATATATATATATATATATATATATATATATATATATATATATATTCATTCGTTTTGAATCGCTCTATATATCCCCAACTGGACTATCACATTACTTTACATATAAAATAATATTTTAAGACCACATTATAATCGCAACACTGACTATATTTACGCGTGCGAAACACAATATAATTCTATAATATATCACAAGTGTATCAGATATAAGGTGTGTGGGTCAAGATGTGTGGGCGCCTCGGAATGTTTATAAGAAAAACAGTGGGTTTAAGGGATAAGATCAGTGTAGGTTTAAAATCATGGATTACAATGGGAGCGACCTAGGATCGGAGGACACCAGTCACTCATAACGGTCATAGTGGCGGATCATTGATGGACCATGTAACGAGACAAGCATACATCAAATGGTGTAGGAACTATTCCATTTCATTTCGTAAAAGTTATTTCATTATTCTCCGTCATAACTTAAAAAGTACGATTAGTAGGAGAGCAGTTGTAAAAGCCTGTATAAAACAGGCAGTGAGATGATAGAGCACCGAGGACACATATGGCATCTAACGGCAGCAGTGTAAAGTAAGGCAGCTCGTCGCTAAGTGCTGCCACCAGACTGCAAAGTATGCCACCAATAATCTGTGATTGTGTTTTAAATGTATAACTGCAGATAATGTTTTTTTGTATTAATCTCTATATATTGTTAAGTAGATCTTAGTTTTGAAAATATTATGAACCTTTATAATTAAAACTGTAGCGAGTCATGGCTTTAGGCTAAAGTTAAAATCTAAATGGACTTCCCCGCGGAAGGGTAAGACGGGAGAAACGTTGCGACAAAAGCTTCCAGAAGAGTCCTCTTTGTGAGTCAGAAGGGTTGTGAAGTAGCGTGTGGTGCGATGTCCACGTATTGTATTGTGTGGTAATGAAAATACTAGTCCGCACTTGCGGAATGTTACGTGATACCACGTACTTATACGTTTGTGACTATTACAGCGCCATCTATCACAAAGAGAAAAAAGTGGTTCAACTAAAACATTCATATTTCTTTACGTACTAAACGAATATCTAATAAAAAATGGGGGTTCCTCTCCGTTTGACCTATGGCAGCGTCATCTAGCGGGCCAACCATAGCGCCATCTGGTCCTTCAAGCTATACAAGTTTCGTTCTTTGTACTTTTTTCGTTTGACGCTTATTTCGTGAGATATTTGGCCCGATCACGATCAGTGGACCACCCTGTATAATCAGCAACATTTTCGGATCATAAGCTGGATATACGTAGGCCTATATAAAGTGATTAAAATTATTATTGTCGTATTAAACAAAGCATCAGATTGTGTACAAATTACCAGCCATATTATTACACTGACTAGCATAATAAAAGCAGCTGCAGAAGAAGAAAGCAAAAGGTATTGTGCACATTTTCATTATTAAAAAAAGGTTATTACTGTATTGTTCAAAATATATGGTTTTACTGATTCATGGCGTGTGACGAACTAAATTTATCTTTCAACAAAAGTAGAGGGAAGCGCTTTTGTTACGTTGCATCGAAGCACTATCAGTTCAAAAATTCTTCACGTAAAAAAGTATCAGAAAACATGAGTGTAAAAATTCATTTTCAGTCAGTGGTCAGTTCTGCGCACAGATAATGTTAAAGAAAGATGTTTATTTGCTACTAAAATTACTAATGACACCACCACAGTAGCTATGCATCCTCAAACGTAGCGGTATCTTTTCACTCAACACTGAGGTCTCACTGCAAGCAAAAGTTCGCCCATTGCAATTACGAGTCCGATCGCCAACTACGGTCATTTAAAGGCGAAAACTAATACATATAAGGATAAATCTGGGTGAGGCATCACAATCAGAGTCCGAAAATCAATTGGGAAGGGAAAGATAGAGTGAAAGGGACAGAGAGAGGGAGACGATTCTCAGCCGACGGTTCTTCGCATTGCACGTGATTTCCCTCACACGAATTCCATTGGTTAGTCAGGTGTGGCGCAGAGATATTCTGTCACCATGCTGTACTGGAATTCATAGTCTTCTTACTGACGTGCTGCTTTAGGCCGATATATTGGCTACGAGAGATACTGGGAGTGAGAGTTCAGATGGGGTATATCACCTTACCCTCACGCAAGACATAGGTGCACATCATAAGCGATACTTTGCTCAATACATCTAAATACCATGTGCAGCCGTGGCCTCGGGGCAGCGTCTTTGTTGCTAATCAAAACGGTTTTAGTACTGGGTACGAATCCCGCCACTGCTTAAATTTTGATTAATGATCTGCATTGGCGGCCGAAAACTTCCGGTATCAGAAGTCACCCTCATCCTGCCAACGGCCTTGTCAAAGAGGAGCTGACAGGGGTTCAGGGCACTCTCTTGTCCTACGGGTGGGAAACTGCCTCTAAAGGCGGAAGAATCAGCAATGCTCAACGACTTGAGGATGCAGAAGGCAATGGCAACCACTGCATTAAAGACACGTAACGTGTATCCACAGGACATGTGGCCTGTAATCGAAGAAGTGTCATGATGATCTCTCCATTGGCAAAAGATTCCGGAATAGTCCCCCATTCGGATCTCCGGGTGGGGACTGCCAAAGAGGAGGCTACCATTTGAAAAAGATCAAATAATCGTCGATAGGATAACGTTCTACGAGTCGGGGTGTGGAATTTCTGAAGTTTGAACATGGTAGGGAAACTAAAAAATCTGAAAAGGGAAATGCAAAGCCTCAGTCTAGATATACTAGGGGTCAGTGGGAGTGAAGTAAAAAGAAGATAAGGATTTCTGATCAGATGAGTAGAGGGTAATATCAACAGCAGCATAAAATGGTATAACGGGAGTAGGATTCGTTATTAATAGGGAGGTACGGTAGAGAATGTGTTACTGTGAACAGTTCAGTGACAGGGTTGTTCTTATCAGAATCGACAGGAAACTAACACTGACAATGATAGTTCAGGTATACATGCCGACGTCTCGAGCTGAAGATGAAGATATACAGAAAGTGTACGAGGATATTGAAAGGGTAACACAGTATGTAAAGGGGGATGGAAATCAAATAGTCATGGGGACTGGAATGCAATTGTAGGGGAAGAAGTAAAAGAAAAGGCTACAGGAGAATACGGACTTGGGACAAGGAATGAGAGAGTAGAAAGACAAATTGATTTCTGTAACAAGTTTCAGCTAGTAATAACGATCACTCTGTTCAAGAATCACAGGAGAAGGAGGTATACTTGGAAAAGGCCGGGTGATACGGGAAAATTTCAGTTAGATTACATCATCGTTAGACAGAGATTCCGAAATCAGATACTGGATTGTAAGGTGTACCCAGGAGCAGATAAAACCTCAGATCACAAGAGTAGGCTGAAGTTTAAGACATTAGACAGGAAGAATCAAAACGCAAAGAAGTGCGATACAGAAGTAGTAAGAAATGACGAGATACGGTCGAAGTTCTCTAAGGCTATAGATACGGCAATAAGGAATAGCTCAGTAGGCAGTACTATTGAAGAGGAATGGACATCTCTAAAAAGGGCCATCACAGATGTTGGGAAAGAAAACATAGGTACACAGAACTGCGAAGAAACGATGGGTAACAGAAGATATACTTCAGATGATCGATGAAAGGCGGAAGTACAAAAATGTTCCGAGAAACGCGGAAATACAGAAATACAAGTCGCTGAGGAATCAAATAAATAGGAAGTACAGGGAAGCTAAAATGAAATGGCTGCAGGGAAAATGTAAAGACACCGAAAAAGAAGTGGTTGTCAGAAGGACAGACACAGCATACAGCAAAGTCAAAACAATTTTCGGTGACGTTAAAGCAAGGGTGATAATATTAAAAGTGCAACGAGAATTCCACTGTTAAATGCAGAAGAGAGAGCGGATGGGTGGAAAGAATACATTGAAGCCTGTATGAGGGGGAAGATTTGTCTGATGTGATAGAAGAAGAAACAGGAGTCGATTTAGAAGACATAGGGGATCCAAAGATAGAATCACAATTTAAAAGAGCTTTCGTGGACTTATGATCAAATAAGGCAGAAGGGATGGATACCATTCCATCAAAATTTCTAAAATAATTGGGGGGAAGTGGCAACAAAACGAGTATTCGCGCTGGTGCGAAGAATGTATGAGTCTGGCGACATACCATCTGACTTTCGGAAAAGCATCATCCACACAATTCCGAAGACAACAAGAGCTGAAAAGTGCGAGAATTATCGCACAATCAGCTTAACAGCTCATGCATCCAAATTGCTTACAAGAATAATAAACAGAAGAATGGTAAAGAAAATCGAGGATGCGCTAGATGATGATCAGTTTGGCTTTGGGAATGATAAAGGCACGAGAGAGACAATTATGACATTGCGGTTAGTAATGAAAGCAAACCTAAAGACAAAATCAAGACACGTTCATAGGATTTGTCGACCTGGAAAAAGCGTTCGACAATATAAAATGGTGCAAGATGTTCGTTATTCTAAGAAAAATAGGGGTAAGTTATAGGGAGAGACGGGTCATATACAAATGTACAACACCCCAAAGGGAATAATAAGAGTGGATGACCAAGAACGAAGTGCTCGTATTAAAAAGAGTGTAAGAGAAGGATGTAGCTTTTCGCCCCTACTGTTCAATCTGCACATCGAGGGAACAATGATGGAAATAGAAGAAATGTTCAGCAATTGAATTAAAATTCAAGGTGAAAGAATATCAATGACATAATTTGCTGATGCCATTGTTATCTTCAGTGAAACTGAAGAAGAATTACATGATCTATTGAACGGAATGAACAGTTTAATGAAGTACAGTGTGTGGACTTAGAGTAAATCGAAGAGAGACGAAGGTAATGAGAAGTACTAGAAAAGGGAACAGCGAAAAATTGAACAACACGATGGATGGTCACGAAGTAGATGAAGGTAAGGTATTCTGCTATCTAGACAGCAAAATAACCAATGACGGACGGAGCAAGGAGGACATCAAAAGTAGACTAGCACTGGCGAAAACGACATTCCTGGCCAAGAGACGTCTACTAACTTCATATATCGGTCTTAATTTGACGAATAAGTTTCTAAGAATGTACGTCTTGAGTGCAGCATTGTATTGTAGTGAAAAATGGACTGTGGGAAAACCGGAACGGAAGAGAATCGAACCATTTGAGATGTGTTGCTACAGACGAATGTTGAAAATTAGGAGGACTGATAAGGTAAGCAACGAGGAGGTTCTGCGAAGAATCGGAGAAGAAAGGAACATGTGGAAAACACTGATAAGGAGAAGGGACAGGATGATAGGACATCTGTTAAGACATGAAGGAATGACTTCCTACTAGAGGGAACTGTAGAGGGCAAAAACGGTAGAGAGAGACAGAAATTGGAATAGATCCAGCAAATAATTGAGGACGTAGGCTGCAAGTGCTACTCTGAGATGAAGAGATTAGCACAGAAGAGGAATTCGTGGCGGGCCGCATC
The DNA here is from genome assembly GCF_023864345.2 of Schistocerca serialis cubense. Lineage (NCBI taxonomy): Eukaryota > Metazoa > Arthropoda > Insecta > Orthoptera > Acrididae > Schistocerca > Schistocerca serialis. Next base: position 142,317,651 of record NC_064641.1, on the reverse strand, counting down.
AAACCAGTCAGAATGTTTTTGTTGTTGTGGTCTTCAGTCCTGAGAGTGGTTCGATGCAGCTCTCCATGCTATCCTGTCCTGTGCAAGCTTCTTCATCTTCCAGTACTTACTGCAACCTACATCCTTCTGAATCTGCTAATTGTATTCATCTCTTGGTCTCCCTCTACGATTTTTACCATCCACGCTGCCCTCCAATGCTAAATATGTGATCCCTTGATGCCTCAGAACATGTCCTACCAACCGGTCCCTTCTTCTTGTCAAGTTGTGCCACAAACTCCTCTTCTCCCCAATTCTATTCAATACCTCCTCATTAGTTATGTGATATACCCATCTAATCATCAGCATTCTTCTGTAGCACAACATTTCGAAAGCTTCTATTCTCTTCTCGTCCAAACTATTTATCGCCCACGTTTCACTTCCATACATGGTTACACTCCATACAAATACTTTCAGAAACGACTTCCTGACACTTAAATTTATACTCGATGTTAACAAATTTCTCTTCTTCAGAAACGCTTTCCTTCCAATTGCCAGTCTACATTTTATATCTTCTCTACTTTGACCATCATCAGTTATTTTGCTCCCCAAATAGCAAAACTCCTTTACTAGTTTAACTGTCTCATTTCCTAATCTAATTCCCTCAGCATCACCCGACTTAATTCGACTACATTCCATTCTCCTCGTTTTGCTTTTGTTGATCTTCATCTTATATCCTCCTTTCAAGGCACCGTCCATTCCGTTCAACTGCTCTTCCAAGTCGTTTGCTGTCTCAGACAGAATTACAATGTCATCGGCGAACCTCAAAGTTTTTTTCTTCTCGATGGATTTCAATAAAGACTCCGAATTTTTCTTTTGTTTCCTTCACTGCTTGCTCAATATACAGATTGAATAACATCAGGGAGAGGCTACAACCCTGTCTCACTCCCTTCCCAACCACTGCTTCCCTTTCATGTCCCTCGACTCTTATAACTTCCATCTGGTTTCTGTACAAATTGTAAATAGCCTTTCGCTCCCTGTATTTTACAACTGCCACCTTTAGAATTTGAAAGAGAGTATTTCAGTCAACATTGCCAAAAGCTTTCCCTAAGTCTACAAATGCTAGAAACGTAGGTTTGCCTTTCCTTAATCTCTCTTCTAAGATACGTCGTAAGGTCAGTGTCGCCTCATGTGTTCCAATATTTCTACGGAATCCAAACTGATCTTCCACAAGATCGGCTTCTATCAGTTTTTCCATTCGTCTGTAAAGAATTCGTGTATTTTGCAGTTGTGACTTATTAAAATGGTAGTTCGGTAATTTTCACATCTGTCAACACCTGGGATTGGAATTATTATATTCTTCTTGAAGGCTGAGGGTATTTCGCCTGTTTATACATCTTGCTCACCAGATGGTAGAGTTTTGTCAGGACTGGCTCTCCCAAAGCCGTCAGTAGTTCTAATGGAATGTTGTCTACTCCCGGGGCCTTGTTTCGACTCAGGTCTTTCAGTGCTCTGCCAGACTCTTCACGAAGTATCTCCCATTTCATCTTCATCTATATTCTCTTCCATTTCCATAACATTGTCCTTAAGTACATCGCCCTTGTATAGACCCTCTATATACTACATCCACCTCTCTGATTTCCCGTCTTTGCTTAGAACTGGGTCCCCTTCTGAGCTCTTGATATTCATACAAGTGGTTCTCTTTTCTCCAAAGGTCTCTCTAATTTTCCTGTAGGTAGTATCTATCTTACCCCTGGTGAGATAAGCCTCTATATCCTTACATTTGTCCAACCTCCAGAAGGTTGATGACCAAAAAAAAAAAAATCTAGAGAATGAGTAAATGGTTGTACATACAGATCGATGCATACATTTTAATATAGTAGCTCTCGACTGATGGTTGAATTTCGTGGTGAAAACCGTCTAGCACCACCGCATCCCACCGGGCGCCTGGGCGGCAGCCACTGTGCAGCAGTGTTACGTGCGGAACGCCTGTGGCGCTGCCGCGGTGTGCGCGGCCAGCCGCGGTATTAATTTCTCAGCGGCATGCGCAGCGCGAGCCGACCATGTAACGAAGCACTTTCAGTATCTGCGGCCCGGAAACGACCACCTGCGGTTACTCTCCACGTCACTAGCTTCATTTCCTCATAGCCGAGGCCAATTATAGACATTATATCGCCAAAAACCTAGAACAAAACTGCTTCCACTGAATAAGGTAGATTACACAGAGGTAGTAAATGTACACGCATCGACGAATAGTTCGCGCCACTCCATTATGCCATGCACGTGTGCTGCTATTGAGACCTTTCCTGCATCGATTGGTAAACATACACACAGTCATCATGACCGTACTTACGAGTAGAATGTCACGCTCGAAAGGATTGCAGCATTTTAGTTAAAAGTAAAGCAGTAGTATGGACGGAATGGAGACGTCTGTGGAAGAGTGGCGCTAACATCTGTCATGCCACGAAGGTCAATCGCTAGCACTGATCGAGTCGGCATCATGGCGGAAGACTTATAAACTACGCACGTTGCTCGACGTTTACACCAGGTCAAAGTGCGGATATGAAATCTGTTTCAGCTGACAAATGGTGCTGAGGACTTAAACCGCACAGGCCGCCCACGTTTGACAGTTGCACTGGATGATCGATATCTACGACCTTTTAGTCGAAGGAACCATGAGCTGAGTACTCCAGAACTGATTTCGGCGTTGTAATTGGCTACAGGGCGTCGTATATGTCACCGAACTGTTACAATGCGATTGTATAATGCGAATCTCCATTCCCGACGATCACGATGAACATCAAGTCGTTCATCATAACACCACGGATTCCTTTGCAGATGAGCAAAAAACCTTGCAGAATGGTTGCCCCAGGATTGGCCTTAGGTGTTGTTTGCGGACGAATCTCGGATCTGTTAGTTCCCTAATAATCGCAGAAAACCTGTTTCGAGACAACCCATAAATATCGAACACCTCCAACACTGTGTCCCTCATGAGCAACAAAGTGGTGGTGGAATGATTTTCTGGGATGGCATTACGAGGGGTCACAGTACGCCTCTCGTGAGTGTTGAGGATAATGTCACGGCTCTACGGTACAGAAAGGATATTCTGCAACCTTTGGTGGGACGATATCGCCTAAACATTTCATCCTCATGGATGACAGCTCGTGTGCTCATCGTGCTGTTCTCGTGAACACATTGCTTCAGCATGCTACGATCACCGTCTGCCTGTTCTAAGGACATGAACCGAAACGAACGTTTGTCGGATCGACTGAAGCGAACTGCTTTCGGATGGCTCAACGACCACGTTCTCCACGCGCATCATCATTTGAGAGTGAGAGCTAGATTGGCTTGATCATCTCTTCGATATTAAGCCAGGACGGATTGAAGCCTGCATTCAAACAAAGGTAAGTTCCACTGCGTATTGACGTTGCGCAGGAGTGCTGTGAAATATCCCTCGTAGGAAGCAGAAGATTTTATCTTTACGCAAATGTTTGTTTTGTTTGATATGGACACATGCCGCAGAGCCCACTTTTGTTTTCCGTTCGATAAACATCGAAATATAACTGTGAAGCTAAACGTTTTTCATGTGTGTACAATAACGTTCTGGTTTTATTATTGTTCTTGTTATTGTGGTCTTCGGTCTGCAAGCCTCTTTGCATTATAACTGCAACCTGCATCGATCTGAACCTGCTTATTGTATTCACTCATTGGTCTCCCTCTACATCTTTCTTTTACCAAATGACGATTCCTTGATGCCGCTGAGGGTGTTCTATCAACTGATCCCTTATTTTACACAACTGGCAATTAAAATTGCTACACCACGATGATGACGTGCTACAGACGCGAAATTTAACCGGCAGGAAGAGGAGGCTGTGATATGTAAACGATTAGCTTTTCAGAGCATTCACACAAGGGTGGTGCCCGTGGTGACACCTACATCGTGCTGACAGGAGGAAAGATTCCAACCGATTTTTCATACACAAACAGCAGTTGACCGGCGTTACCTAGTGAAACGTTGTTGTGATGCCTCGTGTAAGGAGGAGAAATGCGTACCATCGCGTTTCCGCCTTTGATAATGGTCGTATTGTAGCCTATCGCGACTACGATTCATCGTATCGCGACATTGTCGCTCGCGTTGGTCGAGATCCAATGGCTGTTAGCAGAATATGGAATCGGTGGGTTCAGGAGGGTAATACGGAACGCCGTGCTGCATTCCAGTGGCCTCGTATCACTAGCAGTCGAGATGATAGGCATCTTATCCGCATGACTGTAACGAATCGTGCAGCAACGTCTCGATCCCTGATTCAACAAATGGGGACGTTTGCAAGACAACAACCATCTGCACGAACAGTTTGGCGATGTTTGCAGCAGCATGGACTATCAGCTCGGAGACCATGGCTGCAGTTACCCTTGACGCTGCATCACAGACAGGAGCGCCCTCGATGGTGTACTCAACGACGATTCTGGGTGCACGAATGGCAAAACGTCATTTTTTCGAATGAATCCAGGTCCTGTTTACAGCATCATGATGGTCGCATCCATGTTTGGGGACATCGCGGTGAAAGCATATTGGTAGCGTGTATTCATCATCGCCATACTGGCGTATCACACGGTGTGATGGTATGGGGTGCCATTGGTTACACGTCTCGGTCACCTCTTGTTCGCACTGACGGCACTCTGAACAGTGGACGTCACATTTCAGATGTGTTACGACCCATGGCTCTACCCTTCATTCGATCCCTGCGAAACCCTACATTTCAGCAAGATAATGCACGACCACATGTTGAAGGTCCTGTACGGGCCTTTCTGGATGCAGAAAATGTTCGACTCCTGCCCTGGCCAGCACATTCTCCAGATCTCTCACCAATTGAAAACGTCTGGTCACTTGTGACCGAGGAACTGGTTCGTCAGAAACCGCCAGTGACTTCTCTTGATGAACTGTGGTATCGTGTTGAAGCTGCATGGGCAGCTGTACCTGTACACGTCATCTAAGCTCTGTTTGACTCATTGCCCAGGCGTATCAAGGCCGCTCCGGCCAGTGGGTACTGATTTCTCAGTATCATTGCACCCAAATTGCGTGAGAATGTAATCACATGTCAGTTCTAGTATAATATATTTGTCCAACGGAGACCCGTTTATCATCTGAATTTCTTCTTGGTGTAGCAATTTTAATGGACAGTAGTGTAGTCAAGTGGTGGCAAAATTTTTTTTTCCCTCCCAGTTCATTTCAGTATCTTCTCATCAGCTATCTGACCGACCCATCTAATCTTCAGCATTCTTCTAGAGGACCATATTGGGATAGGTTCTATTCTCTTCTTGCCAGTGACGTTTCAGTTTCACATAGGGCTACATTATAGAGAAATGCCGTCAGAAATCATATTCTAACACTTAAATTTATATTCGACGTTAGCAAATTTCTCTTTTTCAGAAAACACTTTTCTTACTAATGCTCGTTAGAATTTAATATCCTCTATACTTCGGCCATTGTCAGCTATTCTGCTGCGAAAATACCAAAATACATCTGTTACTGCTAGCGTCTCTTTGCCTAACGTCATTCTCTTAGCATCACCTGTTTCAGTTCAATTGAATTCCATTACCGTTGCTTTACTTTTGTTGGTGTTCCTCTTATACCCTCTTTTGAAGACACTATCCCGTTCTTTCAACTGTTCTGGCATGCTTTCCCGTCTCTTGCTTAGGTTAACACATACAGCGAAGTGGGATTCGAGGGCAGCTTTGTTCAGATATCTTCCTGCCACTAGCATTTACATATTCCATGGTTTCCGTTAAGTTCTCACGGTAAATGCCTGGTTGCTTCGTATGAAAAGTGACGCGCCTGATTTCCTTCTCTGTTTTCTCCAATTCCAATGACGTGCCGCGTCTCTATTGACTAAGTCGTTGACGGAACATTTTGCAACCGACTTCAAAGTGGTTCACATGGCTCTGAGTACTATGGGACTTAACTGTTGAGGTCATCAGTCCCCTAGAATTTAGAGCTACTTAAACCTAACTAACCTAAGGACATCATACACATCCATGCCCGAGGCAGGATTCGAACCTGCGACCGTAGCGGTCGAGCGGTTCCAAACTGTAGCGCCTAGAACCGCTCGGCCACTCCGGCCGGCCAACCGACTTCGTCGAAGTAATGGATTTCTATAACCTGAACAAAGTTTAGAAAAAATCGTATTTCAGTAATAGACGTAGCAAAGATCCGATATTGCACTGAACTAGCAATTGGTGATGTGCTGGCAAGTTTTTATGGGACTACTTTCTAACGGAGATTAGTGTAGGTTGGTGAGAGGTGTTGGCACACACGCATAGCGGAGCTGTAGTTCGCTTCCGTCGGTTAGTGGAAGACCGAGTTCTCATGACACCCACATCCCTCAGTTTATCCTTTGTATCAGGACTAAATTTGGATGCAGGCAGCTTCGTGGGGACCAGAGGGAAACTACGTGAAGCAGGAAACGGGGTGCACTCAGGCTGGCGATGTCAACTGAGAAGCTACATGCCAAAGCAGCAGCAGCTCCGGGTCACGAACACCGACAGCGTATGGAAGGTCAGTGTGCTGATCCCACACGTCTCCATACGGCATCCCATGACGCCATTGACAGAGGATGACACAGCAGTCGGTTGGTACCGATGGGGCTGCTAGTGCTTCTGGGTACAGTTTACGTGAAGCAGAAGCGTCTGCTCAGGTTTCTAAAAAGAAAACGAAATTAACAGCCGGAAATATGCAGTACCTGTACGATCACCCAGTGATTGGGCGCGATCGTATATTTCTCAAGAAGACGATAACAATATTAAGTTTTAACTTCCCATACATGATGTTGCAATACGAGGCGGTGTCCTTTCTAAAGGAATCACACCAGCCATTCGCTTCGATCGATTAGAGAAACGACTGAAAACCTAAATCTTTTATGAATCTTGGTGCATCTGAAATCAAAACAATTGCTCCCCTAGAGAACGAAGAGAAATTTCGGTTCATCGTTCCGCTAGGCACGAGGTGATTTGAGTGAGCTAATCGCCATATACACTACTGGCCATTACAATTTGCTACATCAAGAAGAAATGCAGACGATAAACGGGTATTCATTGGACAAATATATTATACTAGAACTGACATGTGATTACATTTTCTCGCAATTTGGGTGCATAGATCCTGAGAAATCAGTACCCAGAACAACCTAAATAATGGCCTTAATACGCCTGGGGATTCAGTCAAACAGAGCTTGGATGGCGTTTACAGGTAAAGCTGCCCACGCAGCTTCAACACGACACCACAGTTCATCAAGAGTAGTGACTGGCGTATTGTGACGAGCCAGTTGCTCGGCCACAAGCGACCAGACGTTGTTTTCAATTGGTGAGAGATCTGGAGAATGTGCTGACCAGGGCAGGAGTCGAACATTTCCTGTATCCAGAAAGGCCGGTACAGGACCTGCAACATGAGGTCGCGCATTATCCTTCTGAAATGTAGGGTTTCGCAGGGATCGAATGAAGGGTAGAGCCACGGGTCGTAACACATCTGAAATGTAACGTCCACTGTTCAAAGTGCCATCAGTGCGAACAAGAGGTGACCGAGACGTGTAACCAATGGCACCCCATACCATCACGCCGGGTGATACGCCAGTATAGCGATGACTAATACACGCTTCCAATGTGCGTTCACCACGATGTCGCCAAACACGGATGCGACCATCATGATGCTGTAAACAGAACCTGGATTCATCCGAAAAAATGACGTTTTGCCATTCGTGCACCCAGGTTCGTCGTTGAGTAC